>NC_090317.1:125442633-126082633 GCF_039906515.1 Pseudorca crassidens | reverse complement strand
CTTTCATGCTTTATCATTAGTCATTTTTGCAGGCTGGTATCCTAAAAACTAAGGGTTTACTGTACAATTTTATATAATCATGGGGAAAAAACCCAACTAATTTTAGAATTTGAATGGATATGGTCTGGCAAGGATACTGGAAATCCTTGGTTGCTACACTAAATACTGAATTGCTATAAAATCAATTTCTAGTCAAATAATCAATTGCTGCTTCAGTTTTATTAATGGTTACAATCAAGTCAATAGCAAAAGAGTAAAGGGTATCATTTCCCCTTGGGAAGATGGAAAACAGCCTAACATGAAGGAGTCTGAATATGAACTTTGGAACCAGTTAACATAAGTTCGAAACCTACCTCCAACATCTAATATCTTTGTGACTTTGGGAAAGTTACTTAGCCTCTGCAAACCTCAATTTCCTCATCTATAAAATAGGATAAATAAGGCCCACTAGAGAGTTGTTCTTAGGATTAGAAAGTACACATGTAAGGCATAGAGTAAAATGTTTGATATAGAGTAAGTATTGAGGGGAAACAGCTTTTTCCCATTTTGATCTTCTGGCAACAGGAGACTAAACTGGGCCTCAGCGGGGACAGCAATCCTTGAACAACTGAGAGCAAGCAAGAATGCGTTTTCCAAGATATTGATCTTTCTTCCTTTTTAGAGGTTCACGGTACTGTTTGGCCTTAGGACATTCTGACTGAGCTTACTGTAAACACACACACACACACACAATGTAAACACACACAACCCCCCCCACACGCACACCATCACCACAACTACCACACCAGTTAAATAGATTATGCTACATTTGCCTACAAATGTCCACATAAAATGCATCTTACTTTCCTGTGGTTGGCAGTCGTGACTGCTCCCAGCATGCTGGCCCTGACTCATGCGTGGGATATGTGGGTTTGGGGCATTAAAATACACCCAAGTCTTCAGTGAAAGGCCAGACTGTGCTCACGTAAACAGTCCTTGCTCATTCTGTGTCTGTTTCCCATGACATAAAATAAACTAGCTGTCACATATGTATTGTAAGTAAACTGAGAGGTTTCTTAAGTACATATATGGCAAACCAACTCATAAATAGATAACCGAGGAGCTTTTGTTTCATAAGTCAATGTGCTGAGACAACTACCTTACAGTGGAATACACCATTCAAGTCTAGCATTGGTTGATTTTATTTTTTTACAACCACCTTTTTAAGATAAAATTCACATACCATATAATTCATGCGTTTAAAATGTTCAATTCAATAGTTCTTAGTATATTCATGGAGTTTTGTAACCATCACTACAACCAATTTTAGAACATTTTTATCACCTTGAAAAGAAACCTCGTAACTATTAGCAGCCACTCCCCACTGTCCCCTACACAGTCCTAGGGAGCCACCAATCTACCTTCTGTCTCTATGGATTTGCCTACTCCGGACATTTCAAAATAAATGGAATCATACAACATGTGACTTTTTGTGTCTGGCTTCTGTCACTTAGCATAATGTTTTCAAGGTTCATCCGTGCTATAGCGTGTATCAGTATTTCACTCTTTTTATTGCTGACTAATATTCCATTATATGGGTATACCACCTTTTATTTACTCATACATCAGTTAATGGACATTTGGGTTGTTTCTACTTTTTGGCCATTATGAATAATGTTGCTATGAACGTTCATATGCAAGTTTGTATGTGGACACACATTTCGTTTCTCTTGCGTATATATCTAGAAGTGGAATTGCTGAGTCATATGATAATTCTATATTTAACTTTTTGAGGAGCTGCCAGACTCTCTTCCAAAGTGGCTGTACCATCTTACATTCCCACCAGCAGTGTATGAGGGTTCCGATTTTCCCATCTTCTTACCAACACTTGTTACTATCTGTCATTTTGACTATTACCATCCAAGACGGTGTAAGGTGGTACATCCCTGTGGTTTTGATTTCCATTTCTCTGATGGCTAATGATTTAGAACATGTTGTCATGTCCTTATTGGCCAACTGTATGTATGTTACATATGTTTACTGGCCATTTGGAGGTAAATGTGGTGGAGGTATACGATGGAATTCAAACAGAATTGTGAAGGAATCCTACAGTTCTTTTCTTTTAATTTCTGCTAACACAATGAATGTCCTAAGGAATTTGTGAGTAACTTTAATCTTGAGACTGGAATTTGTGAGCTAACCATAAATCACTTAACCAAAACATGATGAAATGCTTTTCAACAAAACGCTGGAGGAAGCAGTAAGATTAATAACTAAAGAAAACAAATGACTTCAATAACAGAACTTTAAAAAACTAAGAAAATAGAGCTATAAGTCATCCATCCATTGGTCAAAGGTATTATCACTGGTTCTTGTGTCAAAGATTAAGACCCCAAACTGGTAACCTGTCAAGCAGAGTCTACTGAAGTGATGTGTGTAACTGTGTGGGTGTGGGAGGAATGGAATGATTAATAGCAAAGCTAGCAACCAACTTCTCAATGCACACTGTCTGACAAGCACTGCTGTAAGCAGTGAGGCAAGCATTGTATAAGTTTCACCTCCAATATCTGTTACCCTTGCCACAACTCTGCAAGATTTTGTTGTTGTTGTTGCTCTTGGCAGTGGTTTGCTTACTTGCTACTGAGAAGGGCAACAAAATTCTTTCCATGCCCACATTCACCTCTTGCTGAGGTTAACAGCCACTGGGGGCTCCTTGAGCATAAAATTCCATCCAGGTACTATAAGCCCACCCTTACCCGTAGCTGATTGGCCCAGGGGTGGTGACTGATCCGACAGTCACCCAATCAGTAGGGGCCTATGAGGAGGCATGCTGAGAGAGTTCTCCCAGCAGGGATGCCACTGCCCAAACTGAACTAATTGGATTCTCTGTTGCTAGTTAGCTGAGAGATGTAGTAATTGCTGTTCAGTGGGTGCTGGAGCAGAGGAGCCAGGAACAGTCAGAAGCAGATTTTAAAGTAGTAGAATCCCACCGCAGTCATCCATGAATTCTTTCTACGAGGGTTGACAAGATATCCAGGGCTGGAGACCCTATGGGTATCCTGGCAATAAAGGACCTCTTATCTTGAGTAACCAAAAGGCTGTAACACAATTTCATCATGTCTTTTTTTATGGATGAGGAAACTGATCACAACACACACACAGACACGCCCCATCACACTGTTTAAAATTTTTCAATAGCTTCTTCTTGCTCCTAGGCTACAATCCAATATCCTTGCTGTGTGGCTTTCAAGACCCTGTCATTCTTCTGCCCACCCCACCCATTTCTCCAAATGTTTCTTATGCCCTCTCCACCTCGCTCACTCTGAACTTTCTTCATTAGGTTATTGGAACCTGCTGTTCTTTTTTCTTTTTTTGAGGTACGCGGGCCTCTCACTGTTGTGGCCTCTCCCGTCGCGGAGCACAGGCTCTGGACGCGCAGGCTCAGCGGCCATGGCTCACGGGCCCAGCCGCTCCGCGGCATGTGGGATCTTCCCGGACCGGGGCACGAACCCGTGTCCCCTGCATCGGCAGGCGGACTCTCAACCACTGCGCCACCAGGGAAGCCCGAACCTGCTGTTCTTCTTTGTTCCCCAGAGACTTTGCACAAACTATTCCTTCTTTCTGGAGAGCTTTCTCCCTCTCTTCACCAACCTAATACCTCTTCAACCTGGTACCTTGCCATAAACATTACTTCTCCAGGCATAAAAGATGCAACAAGTGCCACAGCCTGGTAGATCTGATTCCACAGCCCTCAGGAAAGGGGAAGGGGGGGTGTCTCTGAATTGCACCCTATGATTCATTGGATATCTATGTCAAGTGTTCACCCAGGAGCACACGCGGGGACCTGTAGCCACACACCCTCTGGACTTCTCAGAGTGTTACTGTCAAGTTGCAGGGCTGAGAGCTGTTGAGCTGGAGGACCCCTTCCACATCCTCCCAGGAGGACTGCAAAGGTAGTGCTGGGCCTGCATACTCACAGAGACACACAGTCCTAGGCAAGGAGAGGAGGAGGGACCCTTTTGTGTGCACTGTGCTTTTTGTAATGGATACTGCTGGAATGTGCAGACTGCAGCGGAGTTCGTTTTTAAACGATACTGTGCTTTTTTGGTTTGGGTTTTTTTTGTTTGTTTGTTTTTCATTTTTATTTTATATTGGAGTAGAGCTGATTAACAATGATGTGTTAGTTACAGGTATACAGCAAAGTGATTCAGCGATACCCCATACAAGTACCCTCTTTTTCAAATTCTTTTCCCATTTAGGTTATTACAGAATATTGAGCCAAGTTCCCTGTGCTATACAGTAGGTCTAAAGGATACTGTTTTAAATACATAGGTGATTTTGTGATTTTAAAAAGAGCACTACAGAAAATAGTGTTGTAAAACAAATAATCACCTGCTAACGTGCCTTTCTTTAAAACCGAAATTATAGCAAAACTGAGATAGCACTTTACTTAGAAAGTTGAATTTCTTAGAAGTCTGGTGTCTAGTTTGGTGGGATGTTTCTGTGCTAACCACAAACGAACACTTGGTCAGATTTCTGTGAACCCTGAATAAGTAGTAAAAAAATCGTGTTTTGTCTCATTTATTACATTGTGATTTTTCTCGGTGGGTGGTCTAGAAGGGAAAAAATATACGATAATTTTACTAATGTATTTCAAGTTTGGTTGTGTAAGATTGATTTCAATCCTTCATTTGCAAATAAATACTTTCTGATGCTCTTATTAAGGCCTACTCTTTAAAAACAACTTTATTGAGATACCCTTTGCATATCATAAAATTCACCTAGAAATTTACCAAACTCTGCAACCATCACCACAATCCAGTTTTAGCACATTTCAATCACCCTAATAACATCCCTGGTGCCCATTAGCAGTCATTCCCCTCTCCCACCCCCAGCCCCAGGCAACCACTAATCTACTTTCTGTCTCTAGAGATCTGTGGAAGTCATCACATCTTCACACATACATATGAAATATAAATCAAAAAAGATCTCTCCGTTAACAAAATCCTACTTCTACAGCAAGATTTTGGTGTCTGTGATGTTTAAAAATTTTAAGGAACAAATAAATTAAATGTTTTAAATACACAGAAAAGAAACCTCTGAAAAACAGTCCTACAAACAACATTTTTTCCACTGTAAAATACTATTTTAAAGCTTATGACAACCAACCAACAGACAGCATTTTTCCGTCGTGCAATATTTTCCTCATTAAAGTCAAAAGTGTTCATTTTACTCTCTTCCAGTACTACCCCTACCCGCCCCCCAAATCAAACTCTTAACAGGTTAAAAGAGTTTATAGCACATATTCTCAACTTTATGTGCAGACAAAACCCTGGAGAGGTTTATTCTCCTCCAAACTTGGATCACGAGCTGAAGCAAGCAGATGAAACTTCCCCCAAATGACATCCTGTTCCATAGCTTTTTAAGGGTTAGGATAAAGTTTCTAGACTCTCTTTAAAGATATTCTGGAAATTCATCAGACTAGTCAAAAAGCCACTAACTTCCTTAGCAACCCGGTAATACTGTGAGCGCTCCCCGGTTAATTATAGATCTGTTATTTTAAGGAGCAAACATTAATTGAGATCTCTTAATTTAATTAACAAGGGGATATTATATAGCTTCCACAAAATAACCCTTTGCTCCTTAACAACCAATGGAAAAAATTCTTATCATGGTAAGTTAGAAGTTGCCTCCGCCATATATACATATACCATAGTTCTCAAGAAAATATTCTTCCCAAATTGCCTTTCTCTATTAAGAATTGACCATTGGTCAACATGACAAATGATGAAATTGAGTCATTTCCGCATAACCCTCCAGCCCAGCACGACTGTGAAAGTAGATAAATCATGTTTCATTTGGGTTTGTACCACCCAATTTACTGCACTAAAACACAACACCCTTGTTCAGGCCAGTTCACAGACTTCTGATAGCAGCCCTCACAGGCTCCAGGTTGCCGGTTTCTGAGTCTAGTACACTGCCTCGCACAAGGGAGCTGACCCGGTTTCTATTTTCAATTGGAATTCCCTCCTCTGGGGTGATATGATCCCCACCCTCAGGGGCATTTGCCTGGTTCTCTGTTCAGCGCCTCACGTTGCCCCTTGCTCTGGAAGTGAAGGGAATTCCAGGCTCACCTCCTGCAGAGTCCAGTGAGAAGAAGACTCACGGACATTACGCTTCACATATGGTGGGAACCAGGTCTTGTGAACCTCCCAAGCTCCTCTTAGCAGACACCAAGGTGATATTTACTCAGGAAGTTGCTGAGATCTAAGACAAGACCTGCAGGAAATGATAGCGGGAGGCCAGGTTGTAGCGCTAAAGCTGTAAAGACATCTCCATTCAAAGGGTCACAAGAATGCGGAAGAGTCAGCCAAAAGAAACATCACAGAGTGTAAGACGGGGCCACGTCCCTTGGCAAAACACGGGCTGCACTGGCAGGACCAACGGCTCTCTCACGGCCCAGCTCTTATGGCTGAGCGCTCAGCAAGCTATAGAGAGTTTAAAGAAAAGGGCAGTGATGTTTTTAGGGTCAGCCCTTGGAGGCCCTTTACATTCTTTCCTCTGAGGGAGTTCTGGATAACTAATGTAAAAATCTCAAATGCAAAACAAGAACCAGCACTTTAAACCAATAAGTAAATGATATTTTTCAGAGTTCAACTCTCCACTGTGAACTGGTAAGAATAGCAATGCTCACGAAAATTATTCCATCTAGAATATTTACAAAATAAGCTCTGAAAAAAATACAAATTTTATCTTAAAAATTGCCAAGGATTTGTTTTCTGGTGACTTAGAGAAGGAGACGAGGAGGATAGGTTTCAGACACTCTAAGTCATATGTGGATGCATCTTACTTTTTATTCAAGAGTAAGCCTGAGAGTACAAACTAGATATTATTCTTCTGTGAAATTTTCCTTTAGCACTGGACACACACCCAGTTCTCCACACATACTGGTGAATAAATGAATGTTCAATGATATTTTGTCCTTATCTGAACATACTCAACTTTCTTCTCCATGCTAACCATGTGTGTCCCCTTTCTTTTGCCCTCGTTCTTATATAACAGTAGATCTATCTACAGCATCTGTGGTCATCTGGACATAGCTTTAGACCAGAAATCCACAAACCTTTTGGGTAAAGAGCCAGCTAGTAAATATTTTAGAGTTTGCATGCCATATAGTCTGTCGCAACTACTCAACTCCGCTGTTGTAACATGAAAGCAGCCATAATTGATATGTAAATGAATGGACACGGCTATTTCCACGGACACTAAAATTTCTATTGCATATAATGTTCACATGTTGTGAACCAGTCTTCTTTTGACTTTTTCCACTGTTTAACAATGTAATATTTATCTATTCTTAGCTTGCAAGCTGTAAAAAAAAAAGCAGGCAGTGGTCCAGATTTGGTCCATGGGCCATAGTTTGCTGACCCCTGATATAGACAACTGAGTGACTGCAATATGGTAGGTGCTCTATTAGGTATGAGCACCTACAGAACAAACTGAAAAACAAAACAGGATTTGGCAACTGTCCAATCGGTTGATTCGATAGAGGAAGACAGGGCAAAGGTTTCAAACTCCAGAGAGGAGATTTTTGCATGTGTGCATTATTTTTAATTTAGCTTATCCATTTACATGTCAAAATTGATCAAACTCATCAGCTGATTTCCAAATGTTGGCTCTGATTTGTTTGAACTAAAGGATTAATATATTTTTCTTCTGATTGTAAATGACCTCGTCCACAATTTCAGAAGATGGTTTTAAACCAGGAGCTAAATTGATAAATCTTTCTCAAGTAGTAAATTAAAGCTAAAATGTCCTGGGAGGTGATTTTGAATGTTTTCCTCTTGATATATTGAGGAACCAGAGCTGCTAAGCCCAAGGAAACAGGAGAAGACCGTGGTGATTCTGTTTAACTGTTAATATATTCAGTCTATTTCTATAATATTTCCTTGATATCTATTCAGTTATATCCAATCAAAGTGGATTTGTGGGGACTGGTATCAGCGGGATGGCCCCATCATCCTGCCTTTGTTGTTTAATTAGGTCATAAGGAAATATATATTGATATCCATGACAGAAAGAACTCACTGACCAAATAGGAAAAAAATTGAGATAGGTTTGCGCCTTCTTAAAAATGTCAGTATTTTCAGAATTTGATTACATACTGTGGTAAAGTGAACGATTTGCCCTATTTCTGCACCCCTTACTGCACTCACACCCTTGCCACAGCCCCATCACGGAGGAAGTGTACTTCCCTACCCAGTGACATTAGGCTTGGACGGGACTTGCCTTGGCCAATGGAAGGTAGGTGGAGATGAGAGTGTACCAGAGTCCAGCCCATGCATTAAGTATTCGTAGTCGATTCCACTTGTCATATTGTGCCTCTGCACTTCTCCAGATAAATGCTGCCCCACCGACCTAGGCCCTAGAATAAACGCACGTAGAATGGAAATGACCAAGGAGCCAAGCCCTGTAGGACTGGCAGCTTGACCTCGGGTCAAACAGCTGAGCTCTGCCCCATAAGCCAACCCCAGCTGACCCACAGATCCACGAGAATAAAAGATGGTCGTTTTAAGCCGCTGAATTTCAAAGTCATTTTTTATGCAGCGTTAGTGTGACAACAGCTACCTGACAGAAACACAATTCTACATTTTAGACAACACAGCTATAAAGTAAAGCACCATTTTGTGTGTCTGTGTGCACATGTGTACGCATGCCAAGTGTTCTATATTTCATTCCTTTTTAATGATATCCAAAACTTAAAAGTGTCCCCCAGTGCAGAAATCTCATGGAAGGCCCCAAGGTTCTTCACACGCGGGTTCTCCCTAGACACCCTACAATGGGTGATATGAAGTACCTACATGGTAATGATGGTATTCGCTGCCTACCTAATTAAAAGCGATAGGTGGTCCAAGAATGTCTAGATGTTGGAAAACATTCTCCCTTTCTAATAAAGATCAAGGCAAATCGCGTAGTAAAACTGAGTACTAATTGAAGTATCCAATAAGAGTGTGCCTATGTTTGCAGCATCAGACAGCATCAGCTCTTTTTACACCTTTTTTTAAACAGTGGGAACCAAATAAATGCAGGAAGTCTTTATAACTGTGTCCCGATGATAAGGTTTCACTCCGCAGCCATCCTGAATAAAAACAGCTATTAAGGTTTTTCTGAACCAGCTAATCTTGATAAGGTTCAAACGTTTCCCCAAGAGAGGTCTATGAACCGCCACTCCCTTCAAGATGAATGAATAAAAATGCATGTGTACCATCAACGCCAGGGTTTACATAACCCTTGTGCTGCCCAGAGCACAACTGGGTCGTGGCTACCGCAAATACATGTGGGACTTGTGTTTATCCTTGCTCATAAATACTTTTGGAGGGCAGAGTGCCAGCTCTCATGTACCTTTTCCAGGCGGCTGCAAGTTCAACCATGCGGCTGTCATTCCTGAAATGGATGTTCCATTAGAACAGCCATGCAAAGAGGGAGCATGGCGCATTCACGCAGGAGCTAAATTCTGTGCTGTTTCAATTAAAAGCACTTTGCTAGAGAAAACACAAGAGCTGGAATTACAAAATTACCACAACGTTCAGCTAAAAAATACCAAACAGGATGTCTTTATTTGTGGTTGTGTATGTTACTAACGACAAGAACACCAAAATCCTCTCTGATCTCATTATCGATTCACCTTAATTTTCTCCTGTTAGGTCTCTGCACGTTTTTGACATAAATGATCAATGGAGACAGGAATGTTCCCATTGTGCCGGAAGGACAGAGGAAGTAATTTAAAAGGTGTCATTTTATGGAGAACAGGTCAGTGGTTGCCCGGATTACAGTAGGCGCCAGAGGTAGGATGTAGCGTGGGTGCGACTACAAAGCGGTAGCATGAGGGAGTTTTTTGGTGGTGATGGAACGGTCCTGTATCTTGAATGTGGTGGCAGATATGCCAATCTAGACACATGATAAAATTGCCTGGATCTCTCTCTGTGTCTGTCTCTCTCTCTCCATCTCTCGGTCCTTCCCTCCCTCACTCACACATACGCAAAGGAATGCATGTAAAAAACCGGTGAAACATGAACAAGGTGTGTACTCAAGTTAACAGCATTACACCAATGCCAATTTCCTGGTTTTGATATCGTACTGTAATTATGTGAGATGCTATCATTGAAGGAGGCTGGATAAAGGGTACATGGAATCTCTTGGTTCTACTTTGGCAACTTCCTGTGCGTCTAGAATATTTACAAAATGAAAAGCTTTTAAGAGTGTCATCTCAAGGGTAACATCTCAAGCCAATGCCATTTTAACAGTCAGTCACTGTGCAGTGGTTCAAGCACTGAGACTTGGCGGTCAAACCGACAAGGATGTGAATCCCAATTCTACTACTTACTAGCTGTGTGACCTTGAAACAGATCTAAACGCAGTGCCTTGGTTTCCTCATCTTGTAAATGGGGATGATAGTAGGACCTACCTCACAGGGTTCTTGTAAGGATTAAATGAGATAATATGTGTAATATGTCCAGGGCTCATGGAAAGCATTCAATAAATATTGGCGATTATTATTATTGAGACTGCAAGTCAGCCTAAATATTTCTAAGAGCTCTAAGTTATTGATTAATTTTGCTGACATTCAAGCACGTGCTATCAGGCACGTGCTCCACGTGACCAGGGACATGGCATCTAGACATGGGCCCTGGTTCTGGCCTCCGCCCCTTTGGATTTTTCAGTTCTGGAATGAATTTGGTCTTTAGAGGTGCAATTACATGCACGATGGATGTTATGAAAGTGGATGCACAGGGGCCTCGAGGAGGAACTAACTTAAGAATGAGAGTCACTTTCTGCAGTCAAGGTTGAAAAGGGAGTTTTTCTTCCTGCTAAGCTAACTGGAGTACAGGGTGGTTCGACTGCAGTCCTCAGCTGCAACTCCTTTACCAACAGATATAAATGAGAATAAAGCACAGGTTAACCCATCGGCGTTGACGTATAACTTTCAGCGTCAAAACTCTTTACCCACCAACCAGAAAAAGAGGTAAACTGATTCTTCCTTTATCATTGTTTGGAAAATAAATTACATTAGACGATCCTATGGGGCTTAGAGGGAAAAAAATGTATTGCAGTTTGAATTTGCATTAATACATTTAGACCAAAGCATTTCTGAATTAAGCATGGAACTTCTCGATATTAAATTAATTACAACATCTATGTAGATATATACTGTATAGTACGTGAAGAGTAAGTATTTTAATAGGCTTGTGACGTGAATATTCTTAAAGACATGCACATCATATGCAGATGGAGTTGGTCTGACACATTACTAGTTTAAATGTGGTAATTAACCCACAGGGGAGAGGAAAGAGACATTCTAAGCAGTTTGGGAGTCGTCTATATTCTCAGGAATTTAGGGTCTTTCATAAAGTAATTAAATCCCAAACAAGCCTGAACGCGCATATGATGAATTTTCTGTTTGCCAACTCTCCCCCACTTGTGCCAAAACAAGACAAAAATCCCTGCCCTTCTCTGTGCTGGTCTGTGCCCTCTGAGACTGACCTCAGTGGATTTGTTGGGTTTGGTACTAGAAGGAGATGAGTTAGCGCAGGAAGACCAAGAGATCAGAGTATTTACTTATTATCCCACGCCACCCCTGCTTCTTTATATTTTGCCCTTGCTGCAATCCTCGCTGGGTCCATTTCCAGGGTCCCTTCTAGCGAGGTTGGCAGTCATCAGGTTCCGGTAACACTGGACCCTCTCTGTGCCCACGTGGTATAACAGCATCCCCGCTGCTAATTGCTGTGTGCCTCACCACCCTTTATTGATTCTTGTAAACCTGTTGACACATCCATAATAGTCCGTTCCTTAAGTGAGGCCTTTTTGAGTGTCCCATCTGTTTCCTGCCACATCCTGATGGATACAATGCCCTTGCCTGTGAGTCAGCAGCTAAGGTGGGAGAATACCTCATCTTTTGAGATCCAAGTTAAGACTGTGTTTTACATTTTGCTTAGACAATCAAAATGACATCATAATGGCACTGTTACAGGTCATGTGCATAAAGACTTACAAAAATAATACCACGTGCGACCATTTTCAAATTCCGCCAGCAAACCTGACATTCCATTTTCTTGCTAAACGATTATTACTCTGTGGATCGAATTAAACTGGCACCACCAAGTACAGAATCCAGAACCATGTCCGAGAGTCCCATCCACGATGGGCGGCACCCACCTGGCCCAGGGGAGCTCAGCAGATACACAGCTGAGGCACTCCACACACTGGTGACATGCTTCTAGTCTCTTCATTTCACTTGGATGGACACCTTTCTTTACCAGAGATTTCTGTAGTCAGCTGTAGTCAGCTACAGAAAGGGGTCATTCAAAAAATATTTTTAAAGTTGATTCATCTGAACATCTTTTGCAGTTTCCATGGCAACTTTTCCCCAAAGCCATAACTCCAAATTCTTCTGAAAACTTCATCTCAGAAATCTAATGTATTTGGCACTCCTGACACTCCAATTTTACTCTAAAAATTTAACTTAGAAGAGTTCTAAGAATGTGTCAAGCAACCAAAGAAATGGGGAGAAAATCCTGACCGGTTTTCATTTCAAAGGGTTATGACATCTTTCAAGGAAAGAGCCTTTAGTAACACTGATCATATTTGAGTGAGTAAAGTAGTCTTATACGTTGTGTATAACTTATCCAAACTGAGATGTATCTCATAGCCACATCCATAAAGACAGAGAGAGCAGTACCATATAAAGATGGGTGGCAGTGCTTATCGTTTCATTTGATCGATCGCTAAGTTTTTAAGTATTCAGAAAGTATTTAAGAATAACATAAATTAGAATAGTTGATCTTTTGAAAATAAGGTTAGAACCAGAAAATCTGAGAAGGTACATTATACTAAATTAACTGCATTCGTTTGTAAATGTTGGTGAGCTTAGTCCAAAATTTTGCAAGCAACTAAGACCTTTAAATCTATTCAATCCCCATCATTTTGGAGCTTACAATCTAAAACAGGCCGTGCTAATTAACATTCACTGATGCGGCCAGGACTTGAGAAAGGGCTCCACAATCCTTGTCAGTGGCAGATAGGCCACCAATACAACTGCCACCCTGGGCTGATCGGGAAGTTGTTTTCGTTTTTTGTTTTGTTATTTTATTTATTTATTTTATTTATTTATTATTATTATTTTTTTTTTTTTTGCAATTGACATTTGTTCATTTATTTACCCTTCATCGTGCAAACCCCACTCCTGTTTCAAGGCAATATATCATTATATAGAATTATTGGCCCATCGTTCACGTCTCCCACTATGAACTCCCTAATGGGAGATCTTCCCTCTTCAAACCAACATGAAATCATGTGACCTGTTCCAGCCAATCAGATGCTCCCATATAAGACTTTGCCACTCTAAGAAGTAATACAGAGATGCAAGGATAGTTAGAAACCATTTAAGCCTGAGTACAAATGATAGGATGATGAAGATCACAGCAAATTTCTCTAATTTTTAAAATGTGAAAGTGAATGAAGCACTTATTCTTTTAAATCCAACGCCTTTGAATCCAGTTTGCCTCCTTAGCAATAGCAGTGGGCAGTGACTCAAACCTGACGGATCTCATCCCTCCGTCCTCCTGGGTGGGCGAGGGGCCCACATTGGACCAATAAGGTGTGTCTTGACTGGGAGATTTTTAACCAGGATGGAATTCAGAGAGAAGAGCTGGGAGAAGCTAACTTCCTCCTCCTTCCTTTTGTTTGTCTTTCAGTGCTTCTGCATTTCCCCCAGAGCAGGTCAGTCCACATCACATCCTCAACGACTGACTGCTAGACAGAAGCGGGCGCTAGCTCCTTACTCACATACAGTCACAGATCCAACATCCAAGCACGCGGGCTTTCTGAGAATCCCTCACATCCTAGTTGGGAGATTATGATTCCTGATATTAGAACCAGGACTATCAGATTTAATAAACTGGTATTCCAGCTATATCAGAATAGAGGCAGTGAACTGAGATAAGACCATTAGACATTGATAAATCAAGAAGTCAGCTAAAGTCTGACACAAGAGAGAAGACAGGAAGCATTTAAAAAACAAGATCCAAGATTACAAAGGGCATCAGAGTTGAGGAGTGAAGAAGTAAAAAGCTCAAGGCAATGAGGCTTCTGGAAGGGCCACCATCACCCCTCTCAGGGTAATCTCCCTCTCCCCCGCAGTGTGAAACATCATGTCCATAACCATGACTCACATCCGGAACAGGTAACTCACATTTTGTCCAGCTCGTAAATAGCAGGGAAATATGTATAATTCATTTTAGAGACCACTATACAGAATGAACCTCAAAAAGAGCGAAGATTTTGATGTCTACAGAGATATGTCTAAGGCAAGGCGTCTTAATCTCAGCACTGTTGACATCTGGGCTGGACAATCCTTTGTTAGGCTGTGCTGTGCACTGTTTAGGGTGCTGAGCACCATCTCAGGTCTCTACCTACTAGATGCCAGTTGTGACAACCAACAGTGCCTCCAGACATTTCCCAGTGTCCCCTGGTTGAGAATCACTGGCTTAGATTACCTAGAAAATGGATGCTGACAGACATATGGCCAGACCACGCTACGTAGAGGAAGCCTTCCTATGCCTCTTGTATCCTTAGCGGGTTCAGCTGAAATGAATACTAGGTTACAAAACAAAAGACCCCTCTGAAAACTTGTACTCCATTACCTCAGGGTCACCTCAGGTAAAGCACTGGATTGAACTCTCTGGATCACTTTGCCGCCCAATCCGAGGCTTTGTAGAGGCTTCTTGAACAGTAAGTGGTCCACCATGTAAATTAATTGGTGGTTTCCAAACGTGGCTGATATCAGAATCATTGATTCCAAGTCTAGGCCTTGGAGATTCTCACTTAGTGGAAATTGGGTGAATCCCTGAAGCCAATATGTTTTGCAATCATCAGATGATGATGAGTGAAGTTTTGAACCCGCTGGTGTAATCTATTATAGGTAAAAACACCCAGGCAGCCAGATTCATTTCCTCATAGATATTTATTTTGTGCCCATCCTATACCAGGACCCATTCTAGGCAGCGGGGATATCGTGGGAAAAGAATGATTAGGTCCCTTCCCTGAATAAGCTTACACACCAGTAGGGAGAGTCAAACAATGTATAATGTACCAAGTAGTGGAGCAAACAATGAAGGCAGCATCTAGTGTGATATGATCAATGGTAACTGCTGGGATCAGAAGCACTTTGGAGAGAGCAGTCGGGGAAGGCGACTTTTTTTCCTGCAACTTGTAGGATACAAAAAACAGCCACACAAAGAACGTCTGAGGCAGAAGAAACAGTAGGAACAAAGGTCTGGGACAGGAAAGAGCTGCTCACATTTGAGGAACAGAAAGTACACTAATGTGGCTGGGCAGTGGTAAGCTGAGGGAGGGTGTTAGGAAGCAGGGAGAATTATGTACGATGACTTGGAAGGCCAAGGTCAGGGAGGGAGATATTAGTCTAAGTGTAATGGAAACCAACCAGAGAGCTTTAAGCACTGAAATGTCACAACTTCATTTTCTTTTGAAAAGGTCTCAACTGGTCCCAGGCCTGGAATATAGGGTTACCACGTTGTCTTAGTGAGGACAACGGATGCTGCGGGTTTGGATTTAGGTAACAGCAGTGCAGATGGAAGGAAGAGGATGAATTTGGGGAGTGCTGTGAAACAGACCTGGCAGGGCTGGCTCAGAGATTCAATGTCGTGGGGTGCAGGAAAGGGAGGACTCCAGGATGACCCCTAAGTGTCTGGCTCGGGCAGCTCGCCAAGTCGCCAACCATTTACGGTGATGGAAAAGACCAAGAGTGATACAGGTGAGGGACAAGTGGGGAATCAAAAACCCAGTGAAGAGTGCATATGACTGGACAATAATATCACAATCAAGTTGGGACTCAGGTGTATTTGGTCCAGGGTTATCACAATGCGGGGAAAAGGAAAAGGAAATAATAGAAGTTTATGATCAGAAAGGACCAGGCAAAGGGTAGCATTTGTTTTCTTATTATTGACAGATATCTCTTCCAGGCAACATCCAAGAGGAATCCGATTGTTTATCAACTAGCAGCGGTGCTTAAGAAGTGTTTGGAAGGATGGGATAGGTAGCTTCCTAAGGTGATGAGAGTTCCAGACCAAAGAGGCCACATACAGAAAAAAATGAGTGCAGCAGAAAAGAATGCATATTGGAAGCTGGGGGCAGGTGGTGGGAAAGGTACCCATGATTAGCAGAGGTGTTAATTAAGGTGATTCAGTAATCTCCCACTTATCTGTAACTTGCAAAATTTTGGCTTTCTGAGGAGACAAATGACTAGCAAACAGTGTTATAAAAGTGAATTCTGAGCCATGCAGCAGGTCAGTACAAGTTCCGCTGAACTTCCTAACATGTCTACACTGGCAGAGCTGATGGATGATAACGGATTCATATCATCTCAGCCCTGCAACAGTGCCCAGTTCTGGGTGTCTTCGGAATTACCAAAGAATATCCTGTACTCAACACCACTGAATTATTAAGCGGACTTAATGACTTTATAAAGTCTTTCAAAATCGAATGTTCATAGAAAGCAAACTTAGAAACTATCATATTAAGACCTCGACTGATTTGGGTGAAGAAAGGCTCCCTGGCAGGGTAAGCAGCTTAGCCCTTGCAGTGGGTTCCTTAGGGAGGAGGAAACTTAAGCAGAGCAAGGAAACAGTCAGCATTTAATGATGAGACTGTGGTCAAGAGCACAGATAGTGGGGCAACTGCACCAAACAGGAAGTGATGTCAGCAACAGAGAAGCTCAGAAGTAGACCGGTCCAAGGGACGAAAATGGCTGCATCCTGACATCCAGACTCCATGGGGAGATATCCCAAGTCAGAGTCTAAGCCCCCTGCTTTTTGTCACACCTCTATGAACAGAACACACATCACCCATCCATAGATTTATCTTAGCCAGCGGCAACAGGAAATCTTCTTGTTTCCCTTTCAAAAAAGTCCATTCTCTAGTAGGTCTGTGTCTTTATTCCCGTCTTACCCCTAGGTTCTTCATGACCTTTTTTTTTTTTCTTAAGTTCCATATATATATGTTAGCTCAGTGCTTTGTGACCACCTAGAGGGGTGGGATAGGGAAGGTGGGAGGGAGATGCAAGAGGGAGGAGATATGGGGACATATGTATACGTATAGCTGATTCACTTTGTGATACAGCAGAAACTAACACACCATTGTAAAGCAATTATATTCCAGTAAAGATGTTAAGAAAATAAAAAATGAATAAATTAAAATAAAATAGAAGATAAAAAAAGATGCCTGATAATTTGTTCTAAAATTAACACTCATTTGGGACTTCCCTGGCGGTCCAGCAGTTAAGACTCTGTGCTTCCAATGCAGGGGGCGCGGGTTCGATCCCTGGTTGGGGAACTAAGATACCACATGCCATGTGGCGCGGCCAAAGCATCAAAAAAAATTTTTTTAATTACAACTAATACTCAGCTCAGTAATTCGCCTGAAGAAGTCGCCATACTTAATTGCATGGCTTGTCATGAAATTAGACTTTTGTCACATGATCTTGGCAGACAATCAAGGTTTGTAATATTTTGTTTGTGGTTAATGGAAGAAGGTATATGAGGACTGTTGGGAAAGGTAGGTTACGGTAATCTTTAACCCAGGCCAAGTGACCTGACTTTTGGGGGTCAACAAAAGTGGGAGAACATTGTTAAAGCCGTGATCATTGAAACTGGGGTGACTCATTATTCTACCCCCAGCACTTGTGCTGTGTTTGAGACTCTCTCTGAACCTCTGTGTTGGTCTCTCTCTAAAGTTTTGCATGTTCATTGTATAGCATATATATATATAATACTCAGAACATTTACTGTGTCTTCTCTTTCTCGATCTTATTACAAAGTAAATGTCACATCTTCTTAGAAACATACATGAAAATCAGATAGACCAGGGCGTCTCAGGCGGGAGCAATTTGGCCCCCCAAGGGACATACGGCACTGTCTGGAGATACATTTGGTTATCATAACTGGGCGTGGCGTGGGGCTATGGTACTGGCATCTAGTAGGCAGAGATCAAGGATGCTGGCCAACATCCTACGGTGCACAGGACAGCCGCACAACAAAGAAGTATCCTGCTCAAAATGTGCATTTTGCTGAGGCTGAGAAAGACATAAAGTTATGGCATTGAACTTAATGGATATTGAAATTTTGCGTTTTGTCTATACCAGTCCAATTAAAGAGCTATCTGGTCGTGTAATTCAACAATATGGATGGTGACGTTAAGTCACTGAAGGTACGCTATTTGATTGTTGGTTTATTATGGTGACAAAAGAGGAAGGTGCGAGGTTCTCTGAATGAGTCCGATGAGGTCTGTGGGATCACGGCACCTGGATGAAATTCCCCATTCTGTCACCAACTGCACCTGTGCCACCTTGAACTCCACCGCTCTAAGCTTGGATTTCTTTAGCCACAAAATAGAAAACCTGTCTAACCCACCAGCCGGATTTGAGGTTGAAAGTGACACAGACTGTGTCCAAACACTTTGCAACTTGTAGAAGAAAATACTAACGAGAAACTGCAGTTTCTCTAGAAGTGCTGCCAGGCAAACATTGATCTGTGCATGTCACCCTTGACCCTCATACTCTAGCACCTCTGTAGCCCATCCACATACAGGCTGGCTGGTTCAGCGCCCTCAACATCTCTCAACTATGCTGACTGCTCTCAACCTCCAGCCCAGCTCGAGTGTAGGTCACCTCCTCTCATCTCTCCCTGGCCCAAGTGCCAGGATGCGCTCTAACTTCCCCCCACCCTCGACTCCTTCCAGGGACCAGAGCAGGATTTTCAAAATACAAATCTGACCACGTCACCAAAAGGCATCAAGGACGACACCCAGCTGGGAGGATGGAGTCACCATAAACTCCATGTGGGAAAACCGTGGGAGGAAAGGTTGGGAGGAAAACATTAGCTGCATTTTTGTTATGATGATAAAACAAGACAGTTGTGCTATACTTTGGGAAAGTGTTAAGTGATTTTGTAAATGCAGGATGCTGTTATCTACTTAAGTGTTTGTATTTCTCTCTTTGTGACCATTAGGACCATTTAAAAAGATGAGTGAAGAGTTCATAACAACTCTTAACATTTTCACTATTTAATCGTCTCTGGAAAAGTGACCAAACAGCTGGCACACAACAGGCTCCACAGATGTTCGGTGAACGAAGAAAATGTGAGCCATTGATTTCTTACATGCAAGCTCACCTTGGACAAACGAAAAAAGCACTGAAGGAAGAGCATTGCTATATACTTGCCCCTGGATTATCTTTCAGAGGAGGCAAGACGTACTGAGGACACATGGAGGATAATTCTTTTCGAGGAAGATACAGACACAAAAAGCCCGCAGGACTCCAGGACAATACACAGTGGGGCAAAACCAAGATGAGAGAAATAAGTGGAATATTTATGCTAAAAGGCAAAACAAGCTCTTGGAATTACCTAAACCACTGTAGGGGAAGCTGACGAAGAGTGCAGCGTTAGAATAGATCTTAAGCCATAGAGAGTTATGTTAATATGAAAAACAATGGGTCACAATAAAGAACATCCTTTTGACTTGTGACTGATACGGTGCTGCTGAATGTTGCTGCTTTATCATTCTAAAGTGTGCATAGGAAACTTCAGAGGACCCAGGTGACTTCTTCCAACTTGAGAACCAACATCTTCCCTCTGGAATCTTCCTTTTAAGAGTCTTAAATCAGAAAATATGTAAGTGGTGATCTGAGCTAGAATAAAGGGCTATCTCATCAGCATATCTTCAGAGAGCAAGAGGAGACATTAACATCAGCTTGATTCTAAGTTTATGCTTTTAGGAGAATGAGACAGCTGATTGAAAATCATTTTTAAATCGTTTTGTGATGCATTGGATGTATTTGCATAATTGAGGCAATAATCATTCATAGAATGAATAGACTTTTTTTTTTTTTAAGGAGCCAGGTCTCACCTTTCCTCCCTCACCTCGTAAATGACATTGACACCTCAGATTGCAAATTAAAGGGCACCAGCACACAGTTCAAAATCTGAAAAAGGGAGTGCGGTGAAATGCTGATTAGACATAATGAGCACAGACCCTAGATCCTTCAGTGCAAAGAGACCTCTGCCGAAAACGGGTTGTCCTGAATACCGCTTTAAAAGGCAAATCGCTGAGCCATTTGTGTCTCAAAAAAACAAAACAAAACAAAACAACCCCACATACAAGCATTAGTAACTTACTAGTGTCTCACTGGGCATTTCAAGGCGAGTAACCCTGGCAAAACTAGAGAACGAGCCATCATACGTTCCTAGAACGTGTGCCTGAGAAGGAACCTTAACAATTTTCTAACTCAGGCCCTCTTTTTTTCCAGCGCAGCAAAGTGAAACCGCAGAAGTTCGCAGCAAGCACAACGGCCCACCCCCGGCTGATCCCGGACCCCACTATACGCCCCGGGAACCAGCTGGGGGAGATCGGGGACCTCTGCACCTACCACCCCCGTCCACCTCGACTCCTTCCGTGAAAACTTTCCTTTTTTTAATGTGGAGAGTGCATTTTGGAGGACACGAATTCCAGACAGATAACTGTCTCTGCCTTATTATCAATGCTGATAATTCTTGTCTTAAGTTTCTGCCTGCTTCCCTCCAGTTTTGAAACTTGGCACCCAGCACGTCCAATCTCAATAGTGAAAATCATGTCAAGGAAAACTCAGTAAAGTAGCAGATGCCAGAGCAACTACAAGGCTCCGCGTCAAAACGACACATCTTAGAAATGTTCAGACTGGGCTAAACTAACAAGGACGCCTGCCGGCTTCCTGGAGGCAGCACTCAGAATCTTCAGAAGCAGGACTCACTCCTCAGAAACATCTTGATTTTCATTCGACTTTTTTTTCTTAAGTCTTTTCTCTTTCTCAAAAATAGACTCAATCTCGAATCTGGATTTGGTCAGTCGGTCGTTAACCTTGAAATCCTGACTCCTTCTTTAAAGGAGGCAAATCCCACGAGCTTTTTGTCCGGTGTGTCCTGCGGTCCCCAGCGCCCCGTAGTGCCTGGCATACAGTAGGCCCCCAATAAATGTGGAATCTTTGAGTCAACAGGGAGAAGAGAGGCCACCGACACTAGACCCCCTGCCACCTTCTTATATTAATCAGAAAATGTGCAACACTGTGTCCCCCTACAAACTCCCTGGGAGTTTGCTCCCTTTCCAAGGAGCAAACCCGCGGCATCCCAACCCGCCCTGCAGCATTTCTCCGGAGGGTCCACTGGCCACACGCTGCCATCACCAAGCGGTCCCTGCCTCCCATCCAGTTCTGTGTCGGTTCTTGCAGGGTATGTGACCAAAGGTTGAGTGGGCAGACCTGGGCGCAGCCCTGGGAGCCCCGTTTCTCAGCCCTGGCCAGCGAGGCAGCGGCAGGGTCCGGCCCCCGGCCCCAGACGCAGTGACCACTGTGCGGGGCAAAGGACCACGGGCTCCGGGGATGGGGGCTCCCCTTCTAAGGGGCACCTGAGTCTCTGAGCAGATGACACTCGGGGTGACGCACGCGGCACTCTTCACCCACCCACCCGCCATACACACCGAGGACCTCTGGGAAGCCACGGATCCTTTCAAGCCCGCGCTGTCGCCTCTGAGCGCGCCGGGACACTCACCGCGTAGTGCAGCTGCGGTTTCTCGCGGTACACCGGGTCCCCCATGCCGCCACCGGGGAGGAGTGGCGGGCTCTCGGGCGCAGCCTAGGGTCGTGGCGCCTCTCCGGGGTCCCCCTATTTTACCGCCATCCTGGGGCAGCCACCGGACTCGAGCCCTGCTGCCTGTGCCCGGAGCGCGGTGCAAAGCGTCCCGGGCACCAGCGTCCCGCCGCGGAGCCGGCGGGGACAGGCAGGAGGCGACTGCGAAGGGGAAGGAGGAGTGGGGGGGGGGGGGGGGGCGGAGGCCGAGTCAGATTCGATGGGCGGGCATTTAATTCCTTCCGCTGCTGGCTGGCCCCAGTCGCGCCCGCCGCCGCCAGCTGCTGGGGGCTACAGCGACCGAGCGCGCCCACGACAGGTGTCAGGGCGGCCGGCGCTCCTAACTCCTGCCACCCCGCCCCTGCCCAGGCCCGTGGGATCCGGGATGCCGGGGCTGGGCTGCTAAAGCCTTCAACACCAGCGACAGGGCGAGCTTGAGTTTCCAAGAAAGAGAGACTGACTAACTTTGAAGGAGGTGTGGATCTGATGCCGAAAGACGACTCGGAACCGGCCCGGCGAGGATGCAGTTTCAGTCTCTGGTCTTCGGAAAGCCTTCCTCTGGGAGAGTCTCAGTGGCGGGAACCGTAGGAGGGGGCAAGCGGAGAGGGACCAAGTAATGCTGCTCGAGGGAACTGCTGAGGAGGGGCGGCAGGGCTGGAGGCTTGCGGGGCCGGGCCACGTTGGGCAAACTGAGTCTCAGAGGGCTTGCAGGACCCGGGCGTGTCTAGGGAAGCGGGCTGGAAGGGGGAGCCCCGGAAAATCTGCCCGAAGTCTGCTGGAACTGAGTAGGGGTGCCAGGCTGGACCTGAGTGGGGGGCGGGGTGCTCAGAGCCCTCCTTTCTATGTCTTAGCAAATCGGGAAACAACACAGCAAGGTTTTGGAAATAGAAGAAACGTCCACTATTTGCAAATTCTGCCAGCTAAACCAAATCATTTCAGCACACGCTGGAGATTCACACCACCACCTAAAACTGGCCTCTGCTCCGCAATCCCCTCGTGGAAGCCTACACTTTAAAACATCGTGAAGAGTGCCAAGGTCCCTCCCAAGGCCTGATAGCCTGTGACTTACCTGCAGCCTCTCGCAAGCTGCACCCAGACCCTGTAAAATCAATCCATCCAAGCCCAAGAGGGGTGGCTATCAAGTGGAAGATGGATTTGGGGGTGGCTTGTGTCAATTCTTCAGGGTCCCACTATACTGGACTCCCTGGGTGGCCCTCCACCTGCTGGGGGGAGGGCTAGGAAAATAGGCTGCAGCCCCTGTGTTCGAGTCCTTACAATTTGGTTGGGCGAACCACCCACTGGCATAGAAGCCTTTAAAACAGTTGGCAGCATAGTTGCAAACAGCAGTGAGAATGTGAAGCCAGGGGTGCAGGTACCCTAAAGAATCTACTACTAGATCTCATGACAGTTCATCTGCCTGGAAAACTGTAAGATTATATCTACTAAAGCTGATCGTATGCCTACCCTCTGACCCAGCAATTCCACTCCTAGATACATAGAGAAATGGGTGCCAAGGGCCTTCTCGTGCACAAGAACGTTCAAAATATCTTTAAGCAGAACGGCCAAAATGGAAACAATCCAAACGTCCATCAACTGGTGCGTGATGAAACAACTGGTGCGTGAAGGGAATACATACTGCTTAGTGGTGAAAGGAAAATGCTACTGATAGACACAACATGGAGTATTCTCACAAATGCCGTGTCCAGAGAAAGAAATCAGACTCAAGAGGACGTACCGTAAGATTCCATTTATTTATTATGGAGTTGAAATTCACATGTTGAACTGAAATAGGCAAGTGTGATCTATGGTGACAGAAGCCAGAATCATGATTACCAAGATGGGGAAGTGGTCCCGACTGGGAAGGGGATACAAGGGAACCTTTTAGGGTTCTGGAAATGTTCTGTATCCTGAGCTGTATGACAGCTACCCAAGTACACCCATATGTAAAAGTTCACTGCGTGGTACAGTTCAGATTTGTGTAATTTACACCCTCCACTATGTATATTTTACACCGCAATAACATACAAATAAATTTAAACTCGACCCCCCGCCAAAACCAGGAACTTCCAGCCAGAGTGCCACCTGTCTTAAGAGAAAGTCAATTTCACCATTTGCCCAAGTCTCCTCCCTGCAGTCTGCCTTTGCGCAGATCACCTCTTCCTCTGCGAAGTGGGAGCGAACCCCCTCACCTTGGAGGCCCTCCCTGCTCCCCGACACGTCCAGGCAGAGCTGGAAAAACAACACACTAAAGTCCGCTCTTCACTTTCACTCTGCTCTGCTGCTGAAAGCAACCTTTACAGCTATGTCCTCAAAGACCCTCACAATGAGGCATAACCAGCCCAAGCTTCGCCACACAGCATCCCTCAGAGAATGCAGCTGGAGCTGCCAAAGGAGGGCATGCATGCACAAGTGCCCCCGTTTCGGAACCTCTGCTTCCTGCTGCTCTATTTAGAAAGAGGAACTCTCCAGCCTTAGGAGAGTTCCTCCGTCATACCTGCCATTAAGCCCTCAAAGCTAAAAATCCCTTTTCCTACAAAAACTAGTTCATTATTAATATATATAGACAATACAAGGCGGGTCCGTGGATTTAACAAAACCTTACACGTAATCCTTTGATCATTACCCTTGAGTATGTCGCCTCCATGTTAAAATTGCATCATCTTAGGTTTTGGTTTGTTTCTATTCTGCCTTTGAAAATTTTATTAAGTCACTAAACGGCATTATTGTAAGCCAAAAATAATCCATCGTTCCCAAACTGTGTACTTATACTTTAGGAAGGACTACTGCCTGCTAGCAGACTTCTTGCTAAATTGTCAGTGCTAAGTTGGAGTTAAATTTTCCAGTGCGATAGGGTTGTTTTTTCTGTGTTTGAAAGGTTTGAGGAGATAGGACAAAGCATTGAAGAAAAGAAGTCATCAGTTCATGCTGCAAGACTCTTCAATTCACCTGCGAGTGAGTCACACACCACTTCAGTTCTCAGGGTCTAGAAGGCTGTGCAGAACTCTAAGAGGTCTGTTAAGTCTTAAACAATTTAGTCATATGATATCGCTTATATGTGGGGCCTTAAAATAATGATACAAATGAACTTATTTACAAAACAGAAATAGAGTCACAGACACAGAAGACAAACTTTGGTTACCAAAGGGGAAAGGGGGTGTAAATGAGGAATTGGGGATTGACAGATACACGCTACTATATAGAAAGGAGATAAACAACAAGGTCCTACTGTATAGCACAGGGAACTATATTTAATATCTTGTAATAACCTATAATATAAAAGAATCTGAAAAAGAATATGTATGTGTGTATATATATATATATATATATATATATATATATATATATAACTGAATCACTTTGCTTACCCCTGAAACATTGTAAATCAACTATACTTCAATAAAAAAATCTTAACCAATTTGAATTCCACATATTATTTTTATTTGAATCTATTTCAGGGTATATTTTAAACACCACTCTAATAACAATTTCTTTTTTGTACATCTCTGCTTCCAAGTATCCTTCCCATGTTATTTAACTATTCACTAGGTTACTTATTCAATAAATATTTTTAAGTGCATACAATTCGCAGTTATTGTTCTAGGTCATTTAAACTATGCATTAAATGGCAGGTGGATTTGCAATTCAGGTGTGATCTTTTGGGGTGATGGAGGGACATAAAGAGAGCACATAAAACCTCACTTCAGAAAAGGCTGAAGTTCACATCATTTACTGGTTAGGTTAAGAGCCTGCTTGCCTAATGTTCTCTTTTGGTTAGTCATTTTTTTTTAAATAAATTTCTCTGATGTTTATAATTTCCCCCAGAGAGGACTCAAAAATAATCTCTAGGAGTTCCTCTACTAGCATCACTTTTAAGAGAAAATATGTCACGCTAACAGTAGCATTTCCACGACTTCCTGTCCCCAAATATTACAGCACTTGCAGTACTGAAGGCTGCCCTTGCTGCCAGGGCATTTAAATTAAAATCCCTGTTTGTATTTACTCTGCCTGCCTATAAGCTGAGTTAATATTTTCCACATTTCGTGCCAACCCAAGGGTGATTACTTGGTTTAAGGAAAACTTTACCTAAATCTGTGGAAGCAAATTCAACTTCAGGGTGTAGCAGGAGCTGAAGGCCCATGTGAGAACTGCAACGCACTGAGATCAGAGCACGAGGCCCTTCTTGCACACCCAGCCCTGTCACTGTTGACAGAGTGGCGATGGAACCCTCTTGGATGGGGAACCTCTTCCCCAAACCCACCTCCTATACTCTTCCATCCTATTATCTTGTCAACCCACCTCCAAGGGTATTTTTAAATTTTTGAAACAGGAAATTTGATAACATACAATGTGCAGCTAAATGAATTCTTGCACAACATACACCCATCTAACCATCACCAAGGTCAAGGAATAGAATACTGCTAGCGTGCCTCAACCGCATTATAACACCCTCCCCCGTGACCCCAGCCCAGGGGCAGACACTGCCCTGTCTTTATAGACTTCACTTATTTGCTTCCCTTTTATAACAGGGCTTCTCCATCTCAGCACTATTGATACTTGGGGACAGAAAATTCTTCTCCCCTCCCCCCCAGCTTTACTGAGCTATAATTGACATATAGCACTGTAAAAGTTTAAGGTGTACGGTGTGATAATTTGATACACATACAGATTGTGAAATGAGTATCGTAATAAGATTAGTTAATACCTCCGTCACTTCACATAGTGAACATATTTTTGTGTGTGGTGAGAACATTTACGATCTACCCTCTTAGCAACTTTCAAGTGTGCAATACTGTAACGTTAACTATACTCACCGCGCTGCACATTAGACCTCTCGGAATTTGTTTATTTCATATCTGGAAGTTTTTACCCTTTGACAAACATCTCCTCATTACCCCACTGCCAGTCCCTGGTAACTACCAATCTATTCTCCATTTCTGGGTTCAGCTTCTTTAGATTCCACAAGTAAGTGAGATCATACAGTATTTGTCTTTCTCTGTCTGACTTATTTCACGTAGCATAATTCCTTCAAGGTCTATTAACGTTGTCTCAAATGGTAGGATTATTTATGGCTGAATAATGTTCCACTGTACATATATACACCACATTTTCTTTATCTCTTCATCCATGGATGGACACTTAGGTTGTTTCCATATCTTGGCTATTGTGAATAACGCTGCACTGGACATGGGAATGCAGATGTCTCTTGGGGATCCTGATTTCAGTTCTTTTGGATACATACGAAGAAGTGGGATTGCTGGATCATGTGGTAGTTCTATTTTTAATTCTACATTTTTGAGGAACCTGCATAATGCTTTCTATAATGGCTGTACCAATTTACATTCCCACCAACAGTGTGTAAGTGTTCCCTTTTCTCCACATTCTTGCCAATACTTGTTATCTCTTGTCTTTTTGATAATAGCTATTCTAACAGGTGTGAGGTGCTATCTCATTATGGTTCTTATATGCATTTCCCTGATGATTAGTGATGCTGAGCACCTTTTCAAATACCCGTTGGCCATGTGTATGTCTTCTCTGGAAAAATGTCTATTCAGGCCCTTTGCCCATTTTTTATCCTTTTAACATCTTTACTGGAATATAATTGCTTTACAATGGTGTGTTAGTTTCTGCTTTATAACAAAGTGAATCAGCTATACATATATCCCCATATCTCCTCCCTCCTGCGTCTCCCTCCCACCCTCCCTATCCCACCCCTCTAGGTGGTCACAAAGCACCGAGCTGATCTCCCTGTGCTATGTGGCTGCTTCCCACTAGCTGTCTATTTTACATTTGGTAGTGTATATATGTCCATGCCACTCTCTCACTTCGTCCCAGCTTACCCTTCCCTCTCCCTGTGTCCTCAAGTCCATTCTCTGCATCTGCGTCTTTATTCCTGTCCTGCCCCTAGGTTCTTCATAACTCTCTCTCTTTTTTTTTTTTTTAGATTCCATATATATGTGTTAGCATATGGTATTTGTTTTCTCTTTCTGACTTACTTCACTCTGTATGACAGACTCTAGGTCCATCCACCTCACTACAAATGACTCAATTTCATTTCTTTTTATGGCTGAGTAATATCCCATTGTATATATGTGCCACATCTTCTTTACCCATTCATCTGTTGATGGACACTTAGGTTGCGTCCATGTCCTGGCTATTGTAAATAGAGCTGCAATGAACATTGTGGTACATGACTCTTTTTGAATTATGGTTTTCTCAGGGTATATGCCCAGTAGTGGGATTGCTGGGTCATATGGCAGTTCTATTTTTAGTTTTTTAAGGAAACTCCATACTGTTCTCCATAGTGGCTGTACCAATTCACATTCCCACCAACAGTCTTTGCCCATTTTTTAATAAGGTAATTTGGTTTTTTGCTATTGAGTTGTATGAGTTCCTTATATATTTTGGATATTAACCCCTTATCAGATATATGGTTTGCAAATATTTTCTCCCATCCTTTAGATTCCCTTTTCATTCTGTTGATTGGGTCTTTTGCCGTGCAGAAGCTTTTTCGTTTTATGAAGTCCCGATAGTTTATTTTTGCTTTCATCGCTTGTGATTTTGCTGTCATACCAATAATTCTTTGTTGTGGAGGCAGTTCCCTATGCATCATAGGATGTTTAGCAGCAACCCTGGCATCTACCCACTAGATGTAAGTATTATCTCCTTCCCCCAATTGTGGCAACCAAAAGTATCTCTAGACATTGACAAATGTCCCCTGGGGGTGGGGAGGCAAGATCACCCCTGTCTGAGAAGCACTGCTTTTTAGGAAGTTATGTATCCACAAATCTTAGAGCTTAGTGTTGCCTGCTTTCTAACTTCATATCAATGGATTCATAAGTATGTTTTTATTACATCTGGCTTCTTTACTCAACATTGTGTTTCTAAGGTTCTTCCATGTTACCATATGTAGCTGTAGTTTGTTCATTCCCATTGCTGTCTAGTATTCCATTGTGTGTGTTTACCAATATTTATCCTTTCAGCTGCTGGTGGACATTTGCATCCTTTCCAGTTTTGGACTACTGAAAACCACACTGCTTGAACATCATTATACATGTCTCCTTGTACACACGTGCCTGCATTTGTATAGCGTGCAAACCTAGAAACAGAACTGCTGGGTCATAGGCATGCATATCTTCAACTTTACTGGACAATGCCCAACCGTTTTCCAAACTGATTGTACCAATTAGAATCTTTATTTACACTATAGTATAAATAGACTGAACATAGTTTATATAAAGGCTGAACATGGTTTAGAATTATCTCTCTTCTAGGTTTTTTCATGGGGCTACAAAGATAAAATTCAGGAAATCAAACTGCAGGATCAGGAAGGAGAGACAGGGAAGAAGCTTAAGGTCCTCCTTGTCCAAAATCATGTCTCTTAGAAGTGAAGAAAGACCTACCGGCCCTGCTAGGGTCATAGCATTGGGAACACCAGTGCTGAGTCCGTCCACACGTATGGGTAAGAGCAATGGATACATCAGTTATGCTTCTGAGGGAGGACATATTTTTAGGCAGAAGTCCAGCGTATAGTGTTGGGGGGTGGCGAATGTCAGCAAACTGTAAACATAAGTGCCCCTTAAGGAATTACCATTTTGCCCCACAGCCATAGTGCACTCCCCCCGTTCCTTTTAACCTTAACAGGGATACGGGGATGGGATGGATTCAAGGAAGAATGAAGCGTCCCGTTCCTTTCTCCAGGTATATTAGAGAGAGAGAGCCCCCAGCCTGAAGACACACCTGGTCCAATGACCAGTGACTGAGGCATTCCTATGGGTCCCAAGAATATGCCCGGTGCTGTGGTGACACAGGACAGAGAAGAGAGTACCCCCTAGAACTCCTGCCCTCAGCCTTGATCTCTACTCTAAAGAATATCAGGAAGGTAGACATCAACAACTAGAACTGGGAATCTGATGATCTATGGGTGCAGGGAAAGAAGGTGAGGGAGGCAGGGTGAGAATAAAGTGACCATTACAATAGGTTCAGTTTAGAATCACTGGTTTGTCCTTTTCTTGCCATTTTGATATCTTCACCGAAGAACTGCTACTCAGTGCCTTGGAGCCAAGGAGAGCGCCCTACGAAAGTATCCACAGAGAGATGTTTCTAAAATAAATGTTCTATTTCAGGCTCATTAGGCAAAAAAGCAGAGACTGTATTCCCTCTAGTTATGATTTCCCAAGAAACAGCTGGAGAATCAAGAAACTACTTTTCATCATCTCCATAATCTAATGTTAGTCTATTGCCTCCACCCAACCACTTCCAACCTCCTTTCCTCTGCGTGGTGTTGCAAGCGTGTAAAGCCTGCGGAACACTTGTGACACCACCAATGCTGCAGGTGCTGAAATGATTATCTGGAATGATAACGCTTCCACTAACCACTGAGCACCTACGTCACTGGCCCTTTGTCCAACTAGATGCTTTGCAAACAGCAAATCTGGATCCTCGGAATAACTGTGTGAGGAAACTATGATTATCTCCATTTTATTCATCAGGGTAATTCACTTGTTTTGCACAGCCGGTAAATGGTGAAGTTGAGGTGTAAATGAAGTTGGGTCCAAATCTCTTTGCAGGCCATTCCAGTATGTTTCAAAGCAGAGACTCTTTCATTAGATCGCTGTGGTGCCTTCTTATGAAAGGGGCAGGCAGACACTGCCAGTGCCCCACCCACATCTCCCTAGGCCAGTGGTTCTCAACGGGCACAATTTTCCCCCAAGAGGACACCTGGCAACGTCTGGAGATACGTTTTACTGTCACAACTGTGTGGGGGGGTGCCACTTGTATCTAGTGGGTAGAAGCAAGGGCTGCTGCTAAACACCCTCCAGCGCACAGGACAGCCTCCCGCAACAAAGAACTATCCTGCCTAAAACGGCAAGAGTACAGACGCTGAGAAACAAACCCTTCGCAGACATAAGAAATTCACCTTCAATAATTTCCACTTAGGAGTACAACTCGCACCAGCAACACATTTTCCTTTAGTGGAGTGGGTCTTGCGCCAAGGAAGGAAACAAGGAGAAATTCCCCCAGAGCAGAATGGTAGGGTCGAGCTTTGGAACCTACGTGCAAGTGGGTTTGCACCCAACACAGCGTGTCAAAAGGCTAGCAGAGAGTGTGAAAACTGGCCATTGGTGTGATCAACACTAGTAGCTATGGAGTCATTTGGAGCACTTGACTAGTCACCCAAGGAAGCCACTGTTACGTCCTCCAAAACCTCTGGTTTTGGAGGCTCAGCAGTGTTTGAATGATGACACCTGACATTACTCTAGTGCCTGGAGCATTCCAAGCAATTTCACGTGTAACAGTTCTCCCCTCCCCAAATTAATCTATTTTGTGATGATGATTTCCATTTTTTATAGGGAGCAGAACATATAAGGCAAACGTTAAGAATTTGTTGTCAGGGGTGTAATAAAAGGAGAATGAAACAGAGTGTCCTTTGTTTGCCAAGTCACTTAACCTATCTGTATCCCATTAATCCACCAAATAGAGAGCATGGGCCAGAGAGTTCCAGATCCCCAAGGAATGCTGGGCACATAAAGGTCAAACATCAACAGTTCAGCAGGGCCTTCTTTGCCTTGCAGTGCGATGGAACCAAGCCTCATTTCTTGACTCTTTTTCTCTGGGACCATGCTGTATGAAAGCGCTTCTCAACCAGGGGTAACGTTGTCTGCCAGAGGACATCTGGCAGTGTCTGCAGACACACTAGGGGATGTGCTATTTGCATTTTGTAGGTAGTGGCCAGGGATGCTGCTAAACATTCCACAGTGAACAAGCCAATCCCTATCCCCCAACACACACACATACGTAACAAAGAATGATCCGGCCCCGAATGCCAAGGTTGAGAAACCCTACTGTATGGAAAAAATTGTTCTTCTAGTCAAAATAATCCTAATATATCAGAATCTAAGCATCACACTAGGACTTTTGTCTATTTCAACTTTGGTTGCCATCATTCTTCACATGCGTACACACCACACATTATATGATTCCATTTATACAAAGTGTCCAGAAAAGAAATGTGAATCCTACCTCCATAAAAGCTGAGAACCACAGAGACAGAGAGACAGAGAGAGAGTAAGGAGGGAGGGAGGGAGGGAAGGACAGAAGGGAGGTCTTTATGATAAATTGAGTAGTGCAAGAGAAGGAGGCAGCTCTCCTGGGGAGTGCTGATGTCTCCTCTCCGGCAGTTGTTAGAATGACCATCAGCTAGAGAGGCGGCACTATGTAAGCAGTTTCACTAGAGGACCTGTAACTCTAAAATGTCATAGCTAATGTTTTATCTCTTTCCTGTTTCCCTGACTACAACATGTGTGGTTCAAGGCTAAAGACTGGCTTCTGTTAATGCACTCAGTCCATTCTTTCATTCATTCTTTCAATGCCAACTGAAGGCCTTGTGCTATTTCTCTCTCTTAATAATACAGTTGCTTCTTGCCTTAGGTAGAGTTCCTCAGAAACAGAGACTAAGATGAGGATTCATGGGCAAGTGATTTATTAAGGACATGGTCCCAGGAGTGACTGGTAAGGGGTAAGCGTAACAGGGTAGGAAAGGGGACGAAGCCAAGTAATGGTGTGATTTCTGGCACAGTCTCAGTCTCAGCCTGATGCTGAGAGGAGCTCTGGAGTTGCCCCACCTCGAGCCAAAGGAGTTGACCTTAAATATTCTCACAGCCGCCAGTCATGGGCTATGGGAGGCCCCAGGGTGATGTAAATTCCCAGGCACTTCTCGCTCTTTGTGGGCACAGGGAAACTCTCAAACACCCCAAGGGAAATCCTCTGAAGACGTTCACAGATGTTGGTCATTAGAAGCAAACCACACAGAAGCTGGGGAATGGAACTGACACACAGAACTGGTCAAGATCTGAGAGATTCTGGGCAGAGTACCAACAGCAAGTGTCCACTACACTTTTTGCTTGAAAACTTGTTAAGCTCTAAAGGCTGTTTATGACTGTTTCTGTGTCCAGATATCCTGAGCAGGGTAGAAGCTTGCAGCCCCCAGATGTGTTGCCAGCAAGGTGAGGTATGAATTGATCTTCCAAGACTCTACACTACAGCTCATCCCCTTCCTTGCTGATAAATGCTTTATCATCTGGCATCTTTGCCCACACTAGACCTATTCCATTTCATACGCTGAAAATCTTCTGAAGTGGTTAATCCGCCCACAAGCACTGCGGGGAACTTCTCAGCAGCTTTAGCATCTCCAGTGGTCATTTAGCCATGGACTTGAAGTTTGGGTTGATTCCAAAAGCTGCAAACCCATGGAACCATCCACAACTAGGTTACTTTACTTACTGGATTCATTTCCTTCCCCTGGATTATCATAAACAGGTCTAACATGGAAACAACCTAAATGTCCATCAACAGATGAATGGATAAACTATACACACACACACACACACACACACACACAATGGAATATTACTTAACCATAAAAAAGAACGAAATACTGCCATTTGCAGCAACATGGATGGACTGAAAGATTATCATACTAAGTGAAGTAAGCCAGACAGAGAACAATAAATACCATATGATATCACTTCTATGTGGAATCTAAAATATGACACAAATCAACCTAACTACAAAACAGAAACAGACTCACAGACATAAAGAACAGACTGGTGGTTGCCAAGGGGAAGGGAGGTTGGGGGAGGGATGGAGTGGGAGGTTGGGATTAGCAGATGTAAACTATTATATAGAGAATGGGTAAACAACAAGGTCCTACTATATAGCACAGGGAACTATACTCAGTATCCTGTGATAAACCATAATGGAAAAGAATATGAAAAAGAATGTGTGCGCGCACGCGCGCGCGCGCGCGTGTGTGTGTGTATATATATATATACCTGAATCACTTTGCTGTACAGCAGAAATTAACACAATGTTGTAAATCAACTATACTTCAACTAAAAAAAATAGGTCTAAGATGTTGATCCCCAAGCGCACAGTTAAATTTTTCTCTGCTTCATCAATCATTTTATGACATCATTTGTTGATTACCATCTTTTTCTGGGGATTAAATTAGTACGTAAGTGTGTGTGTGTGTAGCAGTTAGAACCGTACTGGGCATATATAAGCTCTATATCAATTTTTGCTATTATCACATAGGTACAGAACTCTCAGGTTGCATGATGAGGTCTTTGTCCTCAAAACTATTCTTCCTGCCAAGGGACTTGCAACAATTTTTCTGACCTACTTGGATTTTGAAAAATTGTTTCTATCTTGCCTTCCTTTCTGCTACTTCCTTTTTTTAAAATGTATTTATTTATTTATTTGGCTGCGCCGGGTCTTCACTGCTGCGCACAGGCTTTCTCTCGTTGCAGCGAGTGGGGGCTACTCTTTGATGTGGTGCAAGGGCTTCTCATTGTGGTGGCTTCTCTTGTTGTGGAGCATGGGCTCTAGGCGTGAGGACTTCAGTAGCTGTGGCACGCGGGCTCATTAGTTGTGGCTCGTGGGCTCTAGAGTGCAGGCTCAGTACTTGTGGTGCACGGGCTTAGTTGCTCCTCAGCACATGGGATCTTCCTGGACCAAGGATTGAACCCGTGTCCCCTGCATTGGCAGGCGAGTTCTTAACCACTGTGTCACGAAGGAAGCCTTCTGCTACTTCTTACTAGCATTTTCTCCTTCATTTCCTCTGAGATTATCATACAAGATGGGGTTAATGGCACAACTCCTCAGCACCAAACAGAAGTACTGTAAATATTAGGTAAACTGAAAAACAAGAGGGGAAATAAAGCAGAAACAGAGAGCTCCCAGAACCTCTTAATGCATGTTTTGACGGTGAGGAGAGAGCCAGAGGGCTTTACTCCAGAGTATGGTTTTGTTTGTATCTATGAAAGTGTACAAGTTGAAATTCCATAAATGAGGAGCTTCTATACCACTTTCTATTGCTAATATTTTCTTTTCCTCTGAAGTCTGTCCCCAGGATTTCAGATCATGATGAGCACTTAATATATGCATGATAACTGATGTTAGAAAGTGCTACAGGGGCCCAAAGCATTCTAGCAGGGGCATAAAGCATTCGAGAAAAATCCAGGAAAATACCAAAGGTGAAAAACCATCACTCAAATAATTTACAAAAAAACCGGAAAAAGAAAGCATGTTGTACTTCAACTTTGTTTTGTTTTGTTTGTTCTAAAAGAACAAATGAGGAGAGACGTTTGTCTCAGATCCGGCATAGGAGTAAGAATGGTTTTTACCTTTCTAAATGGTTGAAAGAAAAATCAACAGAATAATATTTCATGACATGCAAATTACGTGAAACTCACATTTCAGCATCCATACATAAAGTCTTACTGGAGCACAGTCACGTCCATTCATGTATGTATCTGTCTATGGCTGCTTTCAACTGCCTAAAATATCTGGTCTCTTGCAGAAAATGTTCGCTGACCCCCGATTTAGAAAGCTAACATAGCACTTTATTTCCTTTCGTTTTTTTTTTTTTCTACTTTTGGTTTTCATCTTCTCCCTCTTGGAGGAGTTCTATAATTCCAAAGGAAAAAAATATATCTTCCATATATTTGTTTCTATTAACATCTCAATTATTTTGTTTCATTTATAGACTTGAAACAGACAGACAACTGGCCTAAGATAAAGCAGCCTGTTTAGGGCAGGCAGACTTCCGAACTGGATTCTGTTTTTCCACATATCTAAGCTTTTAGAGACATACCTATGTTATTTCTAGAAGTCTCGGGTAAATGTATGGGGGATTCATTTGGGCTGTAGAAGGCAGCCCCATCCCCATTTCTTCTAGAGCAATATAAATCATAACCAAAAGCCAACATTCCCTTGTGTTCGTATGCACTAGTGTCAAATCATTTGTCAAAGTATTTCTTTCTCATTGATTGGTGTTTTCTAAGTCTCATCGAAAGGAAAGCTTTCCCTGTGCCCTCAGCTTGCAAGTGTAAACCTGCTTTTGGACACGTGCTGTTCCTTGGTATCCATCACTCCAAATCTGAATGGAGTTCGCACACATCTACACTGGATTCAATTACACAGCATGCCATGTGCTCTGAGACCAGAAAGGCAGAAGATTCTAGAACATCCATGTCTATATTTGGCCCTTAGAGTCTGACGATTTTGTCCTGTCTTAAAAACCTTATGTCATTCCGAGCAAGCAAACTTGAATTGTTATTTATTTTTATGGCATCAACTTTTCAATGGGCTGTGACTTCTAAGTCATGCCATACTGGATAGACAAATGTGTATATATAAAATTTCCAGACTGGTTGAGATTCTGGAAGGTATTCAGAAATTCAACCCGTTTTCTACAAGCACGATGCACAGAGCATCCTCTTCACATTCCGAACGTCCCAAAATGCGGCCATCCTCCTTCCTGGCTCCTTGCCAGGGGAGATGCCCTTGGAAATTCTAAGCCACATACTGAATATGAGTCCTTCGTTTTCAAGGGGTAAACTCCCTCCACCTGTAACACACTTCTTTCTCCATCACATCCACCAGTTCCCTCCCGCCACACCTTCCATTTCTCCTTTGCCTGTATAACTCCCACTAGCCTCTCTAGATTTCCGGGACCTTACAGACCCACCTCACCACTCTGCAATAGGAGGCTCTGCTAGCCTTCTGGTCATACCACTATTACAGCGACCATGTTTTCTGTTTCCTCTTGAAACGCTGCTCTCATCGAAGACAGGGACTGTCATAGTCATATTTTTACCCCCAGAGCCTAGTCCCGTGCCTACTACACAGCAAGCACTGGAGAAATATTTGTTGAATACTGTTATTAAATCTGCTTCCAGAAGATGAGAACAGTCAGCATTTGGTAGTTATAGCACCAGCAAGTCTAGAATCGCTACAACGGCAGCGACTGCTGCTTGGAGTAACTTGGTGATTTATCCAACAGAATCATTTCCTCGGACCAGTCTTGACTCCCATGCCCAGATGCTGAATGCTGCAAATGGCTCACATTATCATCAAGACACTATGATGTGGTATTGAAAAGTAAAACCTTTTAAAATCATCATTCTGGCCCTTAGGAAAGAATAAACCACTTCTCCAGAAAAGGAAAGTCCACAGGAAATCACAGGGATGCTGTCCAATCTCAGGGCTGCCATTTTAGCTTATAGAATAAATATATTCAAGGGCTTCTCTCAAGGGAGTTCAACATGACCAAGAGGTGAACGTGGCTCACAGAACAGGGGAGCTTCCCCAAAGCAGAGCAGTTTAGGTAGGATCTATAGGGGGTCAGGCTCTTTACTTTGGTTTCTCATGAAACAAGCAGAATCCACTCAAAATCCCATGAAAAGGCTGAGCTTTGACAAGTCTGAGTCCCATCTTTACACATTCACCCTTGTTCAAATCTATTATCAGACACTGAGACTTAGTTCCTTCCTGGTTCAACACTGAGGGACCGCCAAGGGGCAGCATAATTTACTTCTCCTAAGACGAGGCCCACAAAGCAAGGCACCCACTTAACTTCTGATCACAAGAGTTTGGCAACGGCACCCTTGTTCCAACAGCCCAGCCCCCTAACTCCACTCTCCTCCTAGGACTGCTAAGAAGAAAAGGGAAGGAACATGGAAGTTATTTCCTTAATGAGAAACCCCCTTGGAAGCAGCAGTAACCCAAATATTGGGACCAAAGCAGTTGGGTGGGTGACTCTTTCCCTTGTAACGGCCAGATCTTAATTTCCACAAAAACGCAAGTTATGCAATTTCTCTGGGGTTTCTCCTAAACTGATAACTGGATTTTTTTCCAAAAACTTATCCTTTGAGGTGCTACACCAGAGCTGGGAAGCTGCATCAAGATAATCTAAATCTTCAGAAAGTCTCACAAGCAGTTGGCTCCGGTTTTTTCTCACCACTCGCCAGTTGCTTTTTTCTTTCCTTTAGGGGATGGTAATTTTTTAAATGTCATGAATGTCTACACATATGTATGTGATTACGTATATTTATACACACACATACATAGTCTCAAGTCTCTGTAAGATACATAAAAATGATGTCTTTTTAAATTAAAGATTTTGGATAATTATGAGATATGAAAAGAAGTACATCTTATGTACGTGCCAGAACTTTTAGATTGAATATCTAGATTTATTTACAATTATTCAATGATTTAAATAATTTATATACAGGGCTTCCCTGGTGGCACAGTGGTTAAGAATCCACCTGCCAGTGCAGGGGACACGGGTTTGAGCCCTGGTCCGGGAAGATCCCACATGCCGCGCAGAGCAACAAAGGCCATGCTCCACAATTACTGAGCCTGCGCTCTAGAGCCCGTGAACCACAACTACTGAGCCCGGCTGCCACAACTACTGAAGCCTACACACCTAGAGCCCGTGCTCCACAGCAAGAGAAGCCACCGCAATGAGAAGCCCGTGCACCACAACAAAGAGTAGCCCCCGCTCGCCGCAACTAGAGAAAGCCCGCGCGCAGCAACAAAGACCCAATGCAACCAAAAATAAATAATTAATTAATTAATTTTAAAATAATGATTTATATACAAATATTCAATTCTTTAAATAGTTTATAGCAGTGCCTTTTTAAAAAAAGTATGGCTATCAATTAGTCTAATGCTTCGATTATTACATCCCTTTCATTCATTTTTAGCATTTAATATTCTCCTTTCTTTTATAGTTTCTCACTTACATCCATGGGAGGGAACAAATTGAACTCAAAGTATCAGCGAAAAGTTTGGGTAATTCTTTAAAAAGACCTGGCTATTTCTTCTGAACTTCTCTTTTAAAAGCTGCCTCAATTCCTGGCTTTGGAAGGAATAATACTTTAATCCTTTTTAAAATCTAAACTTGATGTTTTGGAGAAGTGCACACATCTTAAGCAACTTCCCACACAAGACTGGGCAGCCCGCCAAAATTCAAGAGTGCCATCGAGGCAGACAACACCGCATACAAACAGCTCCCTCAGTCTCCAGCGCCTCGTTACAACTTCACAATGTTAAGACTAAACCAGAAATGGGGGGGAACCCTCCTTCCAAAATGCCTTCTTAGGATCCATAAATTCCACATTCAGCTGACCTTGCAGCCTTCACTTTCTCCTCTGGCCAGAAAGCCCAGGGGTACGGGGTCTGCTCAGTGGGTTAATCCACTGCAGCTTAGATACAACCATCTTATCCTTGCCACGGGCTGCTTGGAGCTGAGACCACCTAGGTGGCCACACTGTCAGGGGGGAAGGAGTTTAAAGCAGAAAGCCGGAAACAGAAAATGTGTTCCATTTGTTACTGAGACTAGAATGCAAACATAGTCTCAAACAAAGGGCCAGGCCTGTTGTGTAGCCTTCTGTGGTTGTATTAGGAAGAACACATCATCATAGGCAACATTTTTAATAGAAAACTGGCTGAGAGCGCCACTGCAACGTTTCCAACATTAAAGAGATATGGATTCTTTTTCTTTTTTCTGGGGGAGGGGGGCTCCTTATTGAAGTCCAATATAATACATATACAAGCTGAACAGTACTGAATTCATAAGTGTACAATTCAGTTCATTTTGCCAAAGTGAACATCCCTGTATAATGACTACCCAGAACAAGAAAAACCCTCTCCCAACTTTACCTGGTAAAACTAACCACTTTCCTGACCACCACCATCATAGATATTGTTTGCCTTTTTCTGAACTTTGGATCAACAGAATCCTGCAGTGGACAGTGTGTTTTTCATCTGGTGGCTTTCATCACTACTGCACATTATAGCATGCGATACTTCACCTTCACTGCTGAGAAGTATTCCATTGTATGAATAAAACATGATTGTTTTCCTTTTCTACTGTCGAGAGACATTTTACCAGCCTGGGGTTACTAATGAATAGTACCAATATGAACATTCTAGAACATGGGTTTTGGTGAACATAGGTAGGCATTTCTGTTGGGTGTATACCTGGGAGTAGAATACTCCATGATAGGGAGTACATACATTCTGCTTTAGTAGATACTGCCCAATAGTTTCCCAAAGTATTTGTACCAACCTACACTGCCACAAGCAATGTATGAGAATTCCAGTTGTCCCATATTAATGCACTACATGATATTGTCAGTTCTCTCTCTCTTCCTTAATTAGAGCCATTCTGATGGGCATTCAGTGGTACCGCACTGTGGTTTTAATTAACATCTCCCTGATGAGTAACGAGTTGGAGTGCTTTTCATATGTGTATTGGTCTTTGGAGATCTCTTTTGTCAAGTGTGTGTTCCAGTCTTTTGCCCATTTTTCCATTCAGTTATCTGTCTAGAATTGGGGTTGGCAATGTTTTCATGTAAAGGGACAGATGGAAAATACTTTTGGCTTTGCAGGCCAGAAAGTCTGTGTCACAACTCCTCAACTCTGCTGTGACAGTGCAAAAGCAATCACAGACCACACATAAATGAATGGGTGTGGCTGAGTCCCAATAAAACTTTCTTTACCAAAATAGTCAGTGGGCTGACCTTAGCCCACAGGCCATGGTTTGTTCACCTCTGGCTTAGAAGAACTACGTGGTTTTGATATTTAAATATCAGCAAAAGTTGAACTGTGTACCAAAGCTTACTAATTGTCTATCCAACATCCACTCTTCTGTTATTTACTGGTAACATAACGATGGAGGAGGCGTCATAATACCTGGCTGAAAAAGTTAAAGATATCAGAGACCCAGTGTCGGGTGGAAGGCTTCTAGAAAATTGTTAAAGGGAAGCTGTCTCAGCAAGGATGACACTCTGAGCTCCCCTCTTCCTTATTCTTTCTGTCCAAGACATGGGCATGATGGCTGGACATGTAGCAGCCATTTTGTGATCATGAGACAATCTAGAATAGGAAAGCAGGCACTAAGAATGGCAAAACAGAGAGAACTTGAGACACTAATGATATTGCTGAACTGCTATACTAGCCCAATCCTTTCATTTGTTTTATGTGTGAGAAAACTTACCACCTACCTTGTCTAAGACACTCTTATTTCAGTTCTGTTTCTGACAGCCAAGTGTAATTCTTAATGGGGAAAAGAAAACTCCCATCTTGTTTGATTATATTTTTATTCCTACTAACTCCTTACCGAAATTCTAACCTTCAGCTTCCTTGTTTAGCTATTTCATCCATTGTCACTGAACGCTTAGCACATGCTCTTTTATCTTTTTGTGCTTTCTCTCTCACTGTTTCTGTCCTGTTTCCTCCCCTTGGTCGTGTACTTGTTCACTGAGAAGAAATACCCCATATTTCTCTGTGCCCACAATACTTCAAAGTAAGTTCATCATGTGTAGTCAGTGCTCCAAAACATAGTTCTTTGTGATGAGAATGTTTATGCTAAAGATGATGAAGAACAAACTTCATTAGGCAAAATGATAGCATATTTTTGGTCAGAAAGACAGTTAAAGAAAGGTGACTTTGGGGTCTGTAGGCAAAGGGCAGGGCTGGGTAGCCTCTTAACAGGCATAGAGTCCTATAATACTAATACTCTAAATTTAGGCAACTCAAGTTCCACTATTTGGGGCATGTTTACTCTTCTGGCACACTAATGTGAGACTGATTTCTTATATTCTGAGCGCATTTACGTTGAGGTTCAGGTGAATCTCTTCTCATATCCGATGCTCTCTTACAAGGCAGAGTAGAGGGGCTCACATTTCCTGGTTGCTGTCCCTTGCAGTTGTATAGAGCCAAGGTCACACCCTCCTCAAAGACTATATCCTAAGACAGTATTCTATATAACTTGGAAGTATGAAATAGACTTTCCAAAGCATAACCTAATTCAATGATTTAAAACAGCCACTTCTATCATATTCTCTACAGTCAGTTTCCCTTAGTTTACAAGCAGCTATTTATTTTAAGCTAAAGACCAGTTTTAGAGGTGATCGCTTCAACGGAAGGCTACTGGACTGAGAGCCACAGGGAAATACAGCACAGCTGCCAACTGAAATTTCACAGCCAAGAGGGAAGAAGAGCAAGACCCAGGAAATACCTGAAAAATCTACTGAAATCCATGGGAGATAAAGACACAACCTTCAGTGGTAGAGACAACAGCCATTACAATTTTGATGCCAGGTGTAGCCAGGGAGAAAAAACCATCACAATGTGAAGTCAAGGACATTGGGACAAGGAGTTGTCAGTAGGTGAAGCCAACTGGCCTCAGGTTTTTTTCCAGTCAGGGATCTGTAACTTTGGCCCTCCAGACCCAGAGGGTTTTGTCTGGGCTAAAGAGACGATAAAGGCTCTAGGAGGATGACAAGAGAAGGAAAGTGTGGGGAAGAAGGGAGATTATATGTCCAACATCTCACGTAGATCCATGAATCTGTATTACTTTAAAACTCAAATCTCAGCTGGTATTGAGTTACAGACAACCAAATTAATGCTGACCTCTGGAATGGACTGTTCTCACATAATTACCTTGCATTGACTATGGGTTGAAAATCTTGTCGTCATATTTTCAGGTGGGAGCCCGATTCTGATTACAGGTTAGAGTGCATATTACTACCTGGAGATTTTCTGTGTGCTTCTTTTGAGCAAAGGTACATGCCAGGAACCACACAATCCAACCGTCCACTCAAGGCTTTAACGAGCAGTCTGTTCTACATGTGACAGGATTTACTGAGGAATAAAAAAAAAAATCGTTTTTCCTTATTCTTAAGACCAAAGGAATGACTGCTTTTCAAACTACCTCTGATTTCTTCAACTCCCTTCTATTGTAGCCCAGTCTGTTCTAAACTCACTCTCTTCTGTCTGAAGTATTGCAAAGCACTTTTCCAAACAGGAAGCCTGACCCCAGTAATAGCGTGATTGTAAAAGCCAGTATAAAAGCCATTATAAAATCAGTAGCAACTCTTTCTTTACTTAGAACTTTAAACTGTCTCTATTGAGAAAAGAAAATTCTTTTAAAAGCACTGTTCTTTTCCCTCTTGTCTGAGCTCACTTTGTCTAGCTGGTCAAAAACTGAAGTCATTAGGAGTTAAGGCTCAAGACTTGAGTATGTAGTCCATACGGGCATGAAATGGTTAAACTTCCAGGCTCCAAAGCAGGACAGGAAGGAGTCAAAGACTTCTGCAGAGGAAAAGAGCCTCCTGAGATTGTAGGAGCCCTTAAAACTCATACCCGTTCTCCAAAGCCAAAGGGCCCCGAACTGCAAGGGGGCTGGATAATTTTCACCCCTATTTGGACACTCTTTAGGGTGATGTTACTTAATAATCACATCCGAGCAACAGACAAAACCCAGTTATCCCGGACAAACCTAGATGTGTGGACACCTTACACATTTAGCCCCTTCCTTCCACCACTCAATGCAAAGCAGGGATCAAATATGCAGAAAGAAGCCTATGCTTGTGGCCAATGCTTTTTAGAACATCAGTTAAACGATACCAAACCAAGGGCTGTGCGATATCAAATTAGAGCAGTGTTATTCAACCAGGGCCATTCTGTCTCCCAGGAGACACTGGGCAATGTCTGGAGACATTTGGGTGGCAATAACGGGGAGGGGGTAGTGTGGGAGAGATGGAGGGGTGCTCGTGGCATCTAGTGGGCGGAGGCCAGGGATGCTGCCAAACATCCTACGGTGCCCAGGACGGCCCTCACAACAAAGAATCATCGGGCCCCACATATCAAAGGTTGCTGAGGTTAAGAAACGCTCACTTAGAGCTGAGCGGAAGCTAGAGAAATACCTAGGATGGGTCATGCCCATTCCAAAGCACACTGGCATGAGATTTAAAACACGTGCACTACCTGCTATGCTCAGTGAACGTGTGGAAGGGAGATCCTGTCACAAATTGGGCAGAATTAACTTTTCATCACAGCATGTTAAGGGTTCACCAGTTGCTTCGTGCAGAGGGGTTAACAAATTGAGTGTCAGACTCTCATTACTGTATACGTTCAAGTAACATGTCGAAATAAACTGTAAATCTAATTTATTCCATCCAGAAGCTAATCACTCTTAATGAATTCTTTTGTTTTTGCTCTACAATCTGGGATAGAAGGATCCCTTCAGATATTATTCCCTGAAGTTGCCCCAGCTGACCGTTCTGATGAGAATTCCCATGTGCAGAGTGAGAAAAGCAGACCATGCTTTCTGCTATCTTCTTTCACAGTGAGTCCTGAGTAAGGCTCATTCCATCTGGGCATGTTCCAAATGAACAAGTCAATAAATTCAGTTTTGCTTTAGAAAGAAAAAAGCGGTAACCAAAAATGCTACTTGGTACCCATTTTCCAGTGGGAATAGGGCGAACATGGACGTAAGCAGGGTTTTTTTCTTCTTAATTGCTTTTCACTTCTTTTTTTGATGCCTTCCTAAGATAAATTCTCCATGTGACTCACACTGAAAAGAAAAAATTTTCTTTCAGCCAAAAGAGTCGTTGGCAGAAAGCTGACATTCCATTCCTTTCCTGTCCTACCAATGTACACACATTTAACTCCAAGGAATGCCTGATCAAAAACAGCCCTTCAGGGCCCTGGTTGAAACATCAAACCACCTCAGAGAGTGACAACCTCAGTAGTAAATATTTAATAAGCCTTAATACTAAGTATTTAAATACATTCAAGGGACAATGAAACAACAAAACTCTGATCGACATCTTAAGGAATATCTGCGGAGAAGTATTCTCCTACTTCACCATGTCTGCTAAATCACAAGAGGAACATTAAGCCTTGACATCTTGTCAGAGATATTTTTGGTCAAGCTACATTTTACTATCAAAAAAGGGCGCTTATTAATACAGAGCCTCTAAAAGCTGGGAACAGATTTCCAGTCCAAGACACCGAATTTCCATGAGGAAATATTTTAGAACACAGGCATCGGTACAGCGAACACTGAACTACACTGCTCGTCTTGTGCCTATGGACCACACGGTTGAAGGGAACGGCACTGCAGTGTCAGACACTTACATTTCTTCAAGACCAGGGAGGACATGCTTGAGTGTTCAAGGAAGCAAGTTAAGATGACAAACCTGACGACTGTCTACGACAGACTATCGTGACCTATTAGGTTTCCATAAACCCATCCATAGTTAGAACCTTCCATGTGTCATCATCATTTCCAAGTTATTTCCCTTCTATAGAGTCATAACCAACTACGGCATAAAAGTTAAAGTCAACATTGAAAAGTCAAACCAAGGACTTCCCTGGTGCCACAGTGGTTAAGAATCCGCCTGCCAATGGAGGGGACACGGGGTCGAGCCCTGGTCCGGGAAGATCCCACGTGCCGCGGAGCAACTAAGCCCGTGCGCCACAACTACTGAGCCTGGGCTCTAGAGCCCATGAGCCACGACTACTGAGCCCTCGAGCCACAACTACTGAAGCCTGCGTGCCTAGAGCCCATGCTCCGCAACAAGAGGAGCCACCACAATGAGAAGCCCGCGCACCGCAACTAGAGAAAGCCCGTGTGCAGCAACGAAGACCCAACACAGCCAAATAACTAAATTAATTAATTAATTAAAAAAATAAAACCTTCATACAAAAAAAGTAAAACCAATTAAAATCTGTACTTGAGGAGACTTTCCCACAAAATGACACAACCTACTGGAGTCTTTTACTATCTTAGATCAGGGGTTAGCAAACTACAGCCTGTGGGCCAAATTCAGTCCATTGCTTGTTTTTGTAAATAAAGTTTTATTGCAATGCAGCCACAATTCGTTCATATATTGTCTATGTCTGCTTTTGGCCTAAAGAAGCAAGGTCAAGTTTTTGTGACAGAGACCTTCTGGCCTGAAAAGCCAATAATACTTATTCTCTGGTCCCTTACAGAAACAGTTTGCTAACTTCTGCCTTAGATCTCTGGCCTCTTCCAAGTGGACACTTTCAGAGAGGGTATCTGTATATATAATTAATAATCTTCAAGAAAGAATGTTATCTACAGACTTAGCAAAAAACAAAACAAAACATGCAAACAATCACAAGTCAAAAATACATGGTTCTACCAAGAAAGATGTTTCTAAAGGATGCTAACTCTGCAAAGCATTCGATTGAAGCAATGCAATTTGCATAAATGCCTTGTAATTGACATAAAGAGTTGGCTGATACGTACATTTCCCGATGCAAGAGTGAGGGTTTTTAATTTGCTGTGGTGAGTGCTCTTAAATCATGGAGCTATATCTACTCTATAGAACATAACTGTGCTAAAACGTTTCAAGGTCACTGTGAGATAGCTCTTATGTTAAGGAAACTGGCAATAACCAAGACAAACTTCAGAAGAAAGGGGTACGAGAGGAGTGAACACATATTTCTCCACACATATGCTTACCACCTTAATTGCAATGGCTTTCACTTCCAAGCAAATCCAGCCACCCTCTCTCATGCCTCCACCCTAATTGTACTATTTTGGAATCTTAAACTCAAATATTCCAGTCTTTGAGCACCCCCTCCTTCCTCCTCTCTTGATTTTCTTCCAGATAATCAGCAGCCCGCTCTCAACTTCAGATAAGGACTCGCCTTCCTCACCTAACCTGGATACCGAGGTCGGCTGCAGAAATTCTTCTTTCTGTGTGACTCAGCAAAGTCCTCTCCTGATCAAACAGACCGCACCCCCTCCTTCAAGTTGCATATTAAGTACACTGGGAAAAACTTACACTAATGTGCAGACTTCATTACGCTAAGTGAGACAAGTGAGACAGAGAAAGACAAGTACCGTATGATCTCACCTATACGTGGAATCTAAAAAACAGAAACAAAAACCAAGCTGATACGGAGAACAGATTGGTGGTTGCCAGAGGTAAGCGGTAGGGGTGGAAGTGGGGGGGATGGGCGAAGGCCGTCAAATGATACAAACTTTCAGTTATAAAAATACAGGCATATCTCATTGTACTGCGCTTCACAGATATTGCGCTTTTTTACAAATTGAAGGCTTGTGGCAGCACTACATCGGGCAAGTCTACAGACACCATTTTTCCAACAGCATTTGCTCCCTTTGTGTCACTGTCTCACATTTTGGTAATTCTCACAGTTACCTTTTCATTATTTTTATATTTTTGTTGGTCGTCGGTGATCAGTGATCTTTGATGTTACTACTATGATTCGCTGAAGGCTCAGAGGCTGGTTAGCATTTTTTTAGCAATAAAGTATTTTTTAATTCAGGCATTTACATGTTTTTATGGACATAATGCTATTGTACACTTAATAGACTATAGTATAGTGTAAACATAACTTTTATATGCACTGGGAAACTAAAAGATTTGCACGACTCACGTTATCGTGATATTCGCTTTACTGCAGTCGCCTGGAACCAAGCCCGCCATTTCTCTGAGGTATACCTGTAAATAAGTTGTGGGGATGTAATGTACAGCATGGCGACTATAGTTAATAATATTATTTTTGCATATTTGCAATTGCATATTTATATTACATATGTGAAAGTTGTTAAGAGAGTGAATCTGAAGAATTCTCATAAGAAAAAGATGTAACTATGTGTGGTGATGGATAACTAGACTTGTGGTGATCATTTCAAAATACATACAAATGTCGAATCATTATGTTGTACACCTAAAACTAATATTATGTTGTATGTCGAATATAGCTCAAGAAAAAACAACATGCAGGCTGCACAAAAATCCACGGTTTTTATCTGAGAGGAGCCCAGAGCACTGCGTGGCCATCAGTCTACTGTGTTCCTCTCTTCTCCAGTCCCTTCGGCTCTTAGCCTACAGTCCACTTCCCTTCTCAAGCCCTTACCCAAACTTGCACCACTTGAAGTTCCCTCTTCTCTCACTGAGAAACCAGCATGATTACTGAGAACGCTTCTTCCCTTAAAAGATACAGATGCCTGGGTCTCATATAACTGGTCTCGGGGCCAGCCTGGGCAGCAGGTTTCTTAAAGGCTCCCCAGGCGATACAGTCATGGCTGGGAACCATGACCTAGACTGGAATTCCTCCACAATGAACGTGTTCATCCTGGCCCTCTCTCCTGAGCTCCAGGTGATCTAGCAAAAAGCTCCCTAGACATCCCCTCAGGATATTCCTCAGGTATCTCATATTTACCATGTGAAATACCAAACATTATCCACGCACCTCTCCCACCATAAAGTGTCTCTTTCACTGAGAAGCCTCACCTTTACTCAGTTTTCCAAGCCAGGGGCCAGTGACGCCTCCAGAATTGTATACACGGCACCTTGGTTTAGGGTGGGAGACTGGGAGCAAGCTATTTTGACTTGGTTTCTATGCTTACCTGGGGTGGTTGGGAACAGGATGCTTTTGAAGATTATGAGAAGCCAGATGTTCCACTAGACTAGTCCACTTCCAGGACTATCTTTCTAAACTGCTGGACAGGCCCGTCACATCCCATTAGCAATGGGATCCAAACGTGTGGGCAGCCACTGTGCATTGACTGTGAGCTTCTGGAAGACACCACACTGTTCTGTTTCCACGTCTGCGTCTCACTCTTCTCTCTACCGAGGTACATTCTCACTGGGCTTTTACGGTGAGCTCCAAAGTCAGACCTCCTCTGAGACTCACATGCCCACATACCCCTCCCTCCTTGGGCTACTCTCGCCCCTGTCCATGCTTTCTCTCAGATGAAAATTCATCACTTATTCTCCACACGCGCTTTCCTATCCTGACCGACCTCTCTTGAAAGCAGAGATCACAACTTCCTGATTTCTAGATCTGCATCCTGGAGCCCAGGCTCTGGCACACCACAGGAGATGTGGTCATAAAGGCTTAGTGAACTGATACGAGAAAGTCCAAGGATTCAGAAGGATTCCAGGACGATTTGTATGTGACTGACATCAGTGACCGCAAATGCCGTGGGCAGATATGCGAGTAGACGCTCATGGACGGACATGTCTGGAAAGCCTTGCCTCAGAAAAAGACAGGCTGTAAACTCCCACAGTGCCGCTGGGAAACACCTGAAGATGCTTGCACAGGTGTGATATTATTTCCCTGTGACAGGAGAGGTATTCACTCTGACAGCAATGGCTGATGAGTGAGCACATTCCAGAGCTGTGTACACTCAGCTGTCATCAGAACGGTCCCCAGATACCAACAACAAGGAAGTTTGTTCTTGCCCCTTTAAGTGAGGTTTTCCAGAATATTAAGAAGTAGGTTGACGTGTAGTTGATATTTACACAGAGCCTGACAAGTCATTTATACTCGAAATCTCCTTTCTAGAGCAAAGAACAAGTTTTTGTGTGTGTGCATGTTTGGGTGTGTATATGGTTTTTTTTATTGAGGTATAGTTGCTGTACCATATAAGTTTCAGGTGTACAACGTAGTGATTCACAATTTTTAAAGGTTATACTCCATTTATAAATATTATAAAATATTGGCTATATTTCCCGTGCCGTACAATAGATCCTTGCATCTTATTTTATACCTAATAGTTTGTACCTCTTAACCCCCTACCCCTATCCTGCCCCTCCCCCCTTCCCTCTCCCCACTGAGAACCACTAGTTTGTTCTCTATATCTGTGTCTATTTCCGTTTTGTCATATTCACTACCTGTGTTTTCTTTTGCTACCTCCTGTGTGTTTGATCCCAGGTTGATTAATGAAATTCTCTGGAAAAGAGTTTGCTGCTCTTGCAGCCATTTCAACACATGGTGTTGAAACAAAGTACAACAAACGTGTCATTTCCATGTGCTCTGCTACCTACATGAAATTCTAAACAAGTAGTACAGTGTGAGGCAAAGGGAATTTATTTCTGGAATTGAGCACCTAAGCCTCTCGGGCTTCTGAGTCACGCAAGGTTCGAGATGAACTCTTCACTGTGAGGCTCTCAAGAGGCTGCCGTTAGTAAAATACATTCTTCCAGGGTGGAGCAGCTCTGACCATCCCCTGAAGCGTCCAGAAAATTCACCCTGAAGAAATCCATTTCAGGGCATCATATTCATACACTGACTATTCTTGCATCCTGAATGCTAGCCATTCCCAAACCATGAAATTCATGGTCTAAAGTAGGGTTTCCCAGCCTTGGCGCTATGGACAACTCGTGGCTGGACAAGTCTATGGGGTGGGGGCCTATCCTGTGCACTGCAGAATGTTTAACGGCATCTCTGGCTTCTACCCACTAAATGCCATTAGCACAACACCTCCTCCAGTGTGACAACCAAAAATGTCTCTAGTCATTGCCAAATGTCTCCTGGGGGGCAAAATCACCTGCCACCCCCTGCCACTGAGAACCACCAAAGGACGGCATCTGGCTGGGGAATCATCAAGGAGGCTGTTAGTAGAGACCCCAGGTGAGAGACTCAAGCATCCCCACTCATGGATCCAGCCGTGCAGCGCAGCTCACCCAGCAATGATCAGCCCTCCTGCACCCTATATGCACATCCAAAGTTTTCCTAAGGCCAGCGTCACGCAGAGCCTCAGTGAAGATTTCTCAACAATAGTTGCCCCTTCCAAAAGTCCATTCCGATACCATTAGTAGATGCAGGGATATAATTTAGCTGTTAAATGCAGGGACAAAAGCCAAGATATTGCCTTTATTGCTTTCTCAATTTTTTTTTTCTTAATCACCCCAAGAGAAAATGATATCACTATGGCCTATGCTGGAACCAAAAAGCAGGCGCACCACTTGTTACCATGGCAGCAGAGCCAAGGCGCGTTTCCTGTAACCCTTTGAGTTCACAGTGCAGGCTCCCAGGGCTATCTGACTCGATTTTCTAATTGCTCTAATAGAGGAATCAGTACACTCATGCATTGCAATTCAAGAAACAGAACTTCAATTAAAAGTGATGATGAGCATTCGAATATGCGGCTCCTCGCCCTCGTACATTGCTGGTGGGAATGTAAATTAGTGCAGCCACTGTGGAGAACAGTACGGAGGTTCCTGAAAAAACTAACAATAGAGCTACCATATGATCCGGCAATCCCACTCCTGGGCATGTATCTGGAAAAAACAAAAATGCTAATTCGAAAAGATACACACGCCCCAATTTTCACAGCAGCACTATTTACAATAGCCAAGACATGGAAGCAACCCAAGTGCCCATCAACAGATGATTGGATTAAGAAGATGTGATATATATGAATATTACACAGCCATATAAAAGAATGAAATAATGCCTTTTGCAGCAATGTGGACAGAGCTAGAGAACACTATGCTTAGTGAAATAAGTTAGAGAAAGACAAATATTATGTTATCGCTTATATGTGAAATCTGAAAAATAATGCAAATGCATGTCTATGCAAAACAGAAACAGACTCACAGACATAAAAAACAAACTTGTGGTTACCAATGGGGAGAGGGGAGGGGGACGGAGAAATTAGGAGTATGGGATTAACAGGTACAAACTACTATATATAAAACAGGTAAGCAACAAGGATATACTGTATAGCACAAGGAATTATACCTATTATCTTGTAACAATCCATAATGGAATATAATCTGCAAAAATAATGAGTCACTGTGCTGTACATCTAAAACTAACACAATGCTGTATACTAATGACAGCTCAATAAAAAGATACGTGGTTCCTCTAGCTGAAAGGGGGCTCTTTCCAACAATCTGGCATTTGAATTCACTGGAGTATTTCCTACAGTAAGTTTCCATATGAAAGGGGGAGATCAGCTCAAGGGGAAACACCAACTCTGGAGGCTCTTTGTAGATTTATGACTTCAATTCTGAATGAAGGCAGAATCTAGGAACCCAAGTAAATGTTCTGAAGAGCAAAATCCTGGCGACTCACGGCCCCACTAGTTTGTCCTCTCAGCTCAGTTTTCACACTGTAGACCTCCTTCATCCTGTACAGGGGTCACCTCCCTGAGTCCCCAGGCTAAGACGATGCCGCTTCTCCCTGACCCCATAGCACCTGTTCAGAATCTGCCCCATTGGAGGGACATTCTTTAACATGCCTGAATTCACCGCTAGACTGGCAACTCCTCGAAGGCAGAGATGATATCTTCCCCGGCATTTAATAAAGGTTTAATAAATGTCTATTGAAGTGAGGGGACTCTTTTGTTTGACACTTAAGAAAAGATGAAAATCAAAGGATAACAAAAGAAACTCATACAAGAATTTAGAAAAACAAGAAAAAGAACAATTATGAACCATACACCCCCCCAACTCAGACTTCTGGCAGGAGATTTTGGTTAGTAGAGATGTAATCTGAAATTCTCAATTTTCCTTTGACTGGGTTTAGAGTACCTACGCTATTCATTCAGCCATCCGTTCATTCAAGGAATACCAACTGAATGCCTACAATGTCCTAGGCACCCAGCAGGTGTGAATAATAATGTTTTCTACTTACATAAGGTTTTCTAGTGTGTGTAACAGTTTCATCCACATAATCTAATCAAAGGAATCTCCAGAAACTCCTTGAATGGCTGTTTCCTAAGACCACACAAAGTGAGAGAGCCACCTCTCCTGACTAAGGCTCTGCTTAGTGTTCTTCTACAGCTATTTATGTTCAGAATAACACCGCTGAAGAATTTTATGCTTGTCAATAAGCAAATAAATGAAATGCCCAATCTTCAAACTTTCAACATTCAGTTCACACAAAAATCATGCTAGTTAATCAGAGCTTTACTCTAAGGAGATTCGTCACAAAAGCAGCAATTTGCACACAAGAATCTCTTGTCCCCTGGGCTTTGTCCTAAAGCAGGAAGCTCACTCAGTTATTAAGATAAATAGCAGGGCTTCCCTGGTGGCGCAGTGGTTGAGAGTCGGCCGGCGATGTAGGGGACACAGGTTCGTGCCCCAGTCCGGGAAGATCCCACGTGCCGCAGAGCGGCTGGGCCTGTGAGCCATGGCCGCTGAGCCTGCGCGTCCGGAGCCTGTGCTCCGCAAAGGGAGAGGCCACAGCAGTGAGAGGCCCGCGTACCGCCAAAAAAAAAAGATAAATAGCAAAGGGAAGCTAAGAAGCAGCTAAATGAATTCTACATTTTTTCTTAGCCTTGCAAAGTTGTCAAAGCCAAGTTTTCCAAAACTACTCCTCACCACTATACTCTGAAAGGCTGACCTAGGGGCACCTTTACATGGGCGTTTATAAAAGCCCCTAGCCAAAATAAGGTAATGCTCGTGTGGGTTTTGAAAATCCAGAAATAATTAGATACACTTGGGTCACTCAGAACCTAGAACTGGGCAAGCTACAATTTCATTTGAGATGTATTAAATTTATTTGCTGCAATTTTATGAATATGTGGGATAGGCCAAGTATTTTTTTTTACCACGTTTTAAGAGTGTTCTTAGATATTACCTTCCCCAGCGTGCTAAAGATCTTGTGGCTTGTCCAGCTTCACTATGCACCTGCCGGGGCTTCTGAGGGGAATTCAGTCTCACAGAAGTGGTTACTGAGCATCTGAGCACTTGAAAGTGGCATGGATCTGGTTATGATGCTCGAGGATGGTGGATGGGCAAGGAAAAAGACACTAAGCCGTATTTCTGGACATTGAATATTTATTTCCAAGAAGTTCAAGTAAATTACTTGAGTTATCGCAAAATTACTTCTGGTTGTACCAACAGTGTTCTTTTTACCCTTCCAAAACTGAGCCTCATATGAGTTACATGACATGTCCCCAGCCCTCTGATGGTATGTTATCGCTCAGCAAGGCTCATAAAAGCCTGTCATCCACCTTTTTACTTTAGTATTTCCAAAAGCAGAGTAGGCAACGTAGCAATGTAAAGCATACGTGTCAACTCTCGTGTTTGATAATTGCTTCATTTTAACGTGCTTTAATTAAATATTGATATCTTCCTGAGCCATCTCCTGTGATTTTGCACTTCAGGTGTGGTTCACCGTCTTTCCTTGGTTTTGTCTCATGCTGTCCCAGCATCTTGAAAAAAGGTCCGTCTCAGAGGTGAGCTCTTTCTGGAAGCTTCAAGAAATGAGTGGGCTTTCACGGAACCTTCCATGATGAATGTCCTTTTTTTAATAAAAATCACACTTCTGAAATATAAGCTTTAAACTACGTTCCTTGAAGCATTCAGAGTACAGAAAGAGAGAAAGGATGCCTCATTTGCAGCCCCTGAATTAAAACTAAGGGGATCTTTTTTTAAAGGAAGTAACTGCCTGGATAAGAGGGATTTATTTTTCTTAAGGAGGCTTTCCAACAATCTGGCATTTGAATTCATTGGAGTATTTCCTACAGTAAGTTTCCATATGGGGCTGCACTGGCAAGAATCAAGAAGTGTGGTTTTCAGGTCTTGGAGCTGATTAGGTTTATGCTGTGCTCTGTTTACCGACTGTACAGCCCATCTAGCCCTGCTTTATTGTGAGTCACAGCTGCAAGTCCTGCTTACAAATTCTCAATTTCCACTTCCATGTGAAACAGATGGTTCAGCTGGGGAACGTAAGAAGTCCTTTGTGCACACTGGGCACTTTAGATAGCATTCGGCATGGGAGGGGCTTCAGGACACAGGCCACATATTATGCAAAATATTCTTTATTCAGTACATACACCTCAATCCAGTTCGGCCTCATGATTGGAATTATTGCAGACTATGGACCAATACTGTACTACCCTGGGAGAGGAGCTACCAATATTTGGTTTTATAACAAATCACAAGTTTTTTCAAGCACAACTTGGGGAGATGCCAGATCTTTATTGTAAACATGGAAACCAACACTTAATTTTTCACGAGTTCTCCTGAACTCTATTTCCTCATTATTCAATGGGCAGATTCTAATATATCTTCTTGACGTTGGAGAAGAAACACATTCTCCAAGGCAGTGGAAGAAATTCCTATATTTACCAAATGGAAATTCCTCCATTTGCTTTCCAGGCCTCTTTTGAAAATAACCACAGGGAGAAATGGGATATACTCTTTCAGAATCCAAACTCTAAAGTACTTTTGCAGATTCTGAAGAGTGAAGACAAAAGAAGAAATTGTGACCTTCCGCCTGGAATAATGGTTAGGATGATATGAGCATGGCTAGACTCGCTGGTTACATCTTTGTCATTCTCCAAAGCATTATGAGAGGCAGAACAGTTAACGATACCAGTCCCTACCACGTATGAAGTGACCATCTGAAACTGGAGCAGCCCGATGTTGCCTTGGTTGTGTAAATGCAGCCAAGGACTTCATTAGCCCAGCAGCGTGGGGACAAAAGTGAAATGTTACAGTTTTAAACTAAACATAGCAATGATATTAAACCTGGCAAACTGGGGGAAAATAAAGAGCTTGTAGGTCTCTATGGTCAATAAATCAAGACTTGGCCAATTCATTATATTTTGATGTTCACATGGTAACTGAAATTATTTTCCTCTTTTTCATCTACCTTCAGTATCTGTGACTTCCCTCTGATTGTAATTTTCATCTCCTTTTCATGGTGAGTGATTTCAGGAGGCATCATATTATTTTAAAATAAGAGGGCAGGAGATTAGATCATTCCACTTCGGTTACTTGATATCTATGGCAGATCACTTAAAACCTTTGGATATATTTTTTCATCTCTAAGATGGGGATAATAAATATTTGCGCTGGGAGAATCAGATGGCATAATATACGTGAAAGTGTTTGAAAATTCTAGCTTGTTGTATAATCTGCAGACGATATAACCACCTAGATAGGTAACTCAAGAGATTCCACAGATAAATTATTAAAATTAACAGGTGGCTGCAATAATTTCAACATTCAATATGCAAAAACAAATCACATTTTGATAAACTTGCAGCCAGCAGCTATACACTGTAATATTAAAAACTGTGCCATTTATAATTGCAAAATAATATATAATGTACTCAAGAAAAAAACTATCAGAATATGCAAGACCTTTATGTGGAAAATTATACATGTTAATTATTGAAAGCCGCTACAGAAGTCCAAAGTAAATGGAGAGAAATACCATATAAAGACAAAATCTGAGTAAATATGTCAATTTTCCCCAAATTTTAAAATAGGTTTCAAGTAATTCGAAGCAGAATCCCAACTGACTATTTTTTTATGGAAGTTGACAAGAAAAGGCTCAAGAGTGGCTGAGATTTTCTTTAAGGGGGAAAAAATACCAGGTAGAGTGACCTGCCCTCTCAAATGTCATTGAGAGGATGTGGCAAGGGTGACGGAATAGACAAAGAAAACTTTGAAACAGAACAGAATTCAGCTACAGACTCACATATTCACGGAATTTTGATATATGGCAGATGTGGTGTCTTGGAATAGAGAATTTCAACTACCCTGTCAATATGACAAGAGGCAGGGGCTGGAGGTGGGGTAAGCCCATTGATGTCCCCTGGGACCCAGCCAAAGCTGAACCTTCTTTGCATACCACAGAACATGAAAGCACTCCTTGAAAATGGGAACAACATAAAACCTTCATTACGAAAGACAATCTTGGTAATAATATGTTCAACATAATTCAGAAAAAAGAATAATTATGATGTTCACGAATCAGTGAATCTATTCTATACAAAACTAGAAGAGGCATCCCACCCTGAAAAAAGGAAATATGTAATCAGTATCCGATAGGCAATATGTTTTTACCTGCTCAGAGATTCCCCCAAAATTATTTTTGTTGTTGTTATCCTTAAAAAGGGACTGGTACTACTTAGGAACACAGTGCTCAGCTCTGAGGCGCAATCAAACATACAGAATAAAATAGAGATTTAGTACTATCGGGTTAATACCACTAGCAACAGAGAGAAGCGCAGCACGCAGTAGTCACAGTGCGAACCCTGTCCATGTCCCTTAGAATCACCTTGGAGAGCTTCAAGAATTGACAAAGGTCTGAGATTTTACCCTACTTGCAAGCTAACAAGTCTTTCTGCCGCAGTTTCACGGATGCTGGCAGAAGACATGAGACATGTGAGTCAGAGACTCACAGCGTGGAGATGTCATGGCTAGTTTATTCCTCACAGCAATAGTAGTAGCCAGAGTATTGGCACTGGCCCCAGTTCCTCTTCGCGCCGAGTCCCACAAGGACTAAAGAGATTCAGCTGACACCTGCACACGTAATGGACTGCATTGCAGGAGAGGAACCCTGAGCTTAGGGAACATAAATTTTTATAATGGGCAGTAAGCCTGCCTGAACTTTGTCCCAGAAGGAGACATTATCTTTATTATGCTGGACCACAAACAGACCTACCCTTCACTCTAGAGGGAGACATGGCCTTCATCTCTCAAGTATGTTCACTATACAAATATTTTTGAAAAGAGTTCCAAAACAAAGGTGTTTTGCCCCTACTCACAAGATGTATGAAATATGAGAGACACAAAGAGATTAGTCTTTCAACAGTGGTCACCTGCAGACAGTTTCCTACATTCAGACGGCCTCCTTTGTCTGCCTGGAGCGTGCTGGATCACCTGCACGGGCAGCCTGGACGTTCAGAGTGGCTAACGGCCCAGAAAAGATTACTGAGGACGGTATACATACCCCCTGCTTCATCAGGCCCCACTGGGGCATGTCTGAGGTGTGTTCTATACAGTTTCTCAGAAGAATTGAGTTCCAAGTTCCCACAATAGTGATCAGTTCATTAACATATTATTTATTGGCTTTTCTCCTTTCCCTGTATCACGTCCCTACTCCCTCACTGTGCTCCTGGCATCATCTCCCAAATAAACTACCTGCCCTCAATCCCTGGTCTCACTGTCTGGTTTTGGAAAACCCATACCAAGACAAATAGAGCAAAGACATAAACTCATGCTGAATTTTCAGTGTCCATAACTGACATCTTTACTTTGTGATGTGTAGACTTTACACATCTCAGTATGAAAACAAATTCTTTCCCCTAATAGGATGGTCCCTGATTCACAGCATTACTATGATGACTCAAATCTTGATTCTCCTGAGGTCCCAGTTGTAGTAAAGCAAGATAATCCTAAGCTTGATGCAGTCCAACCTTCTGCAATAGATTTACTGAAGACTTTGGCAAGGCTGCAGGCCAGGGAATGAGCTCATCCTTCAGAAAAATGCCTCTGCCTCTTGCCACTCTGGTATTTTGAAATGTGGCAGGGCAGGGATAAGGAACTGGCTTGGCACAAGAGAGTGTATCTAAAACCCAATGTGTGTAAACATACAAATTGCTTGTGGATTCCTAGAGCTGGGCAGTGATTCCTGACTCATCACATCTGCCCTAGGCCTCCTCCATATGGCACACTACGGCTAGAAGAGTATATTTTGGAGTTGTACCAACTAAATTGTGTATCTTTTGGCAAGCTACTACACCTCTCTAGTATTTGCTTTCTTCATTTATTAAATGGTGGTGATAGCATCTACATCTCATGGTTTTACTGTGAGAATCATACGTGATAATATATATAAAGCTCATACTACAGGTATCCATTTCTTTCATTCAGCAAATATTTATTGAATGTTGTTTATGTGCTAAGCATTGTTCTAAGAGGCTGGGATACATCGGCAAACAAAGTAGACAAAGATTCCTGTCCTGGTGGAGCTTATATTCTAGCAAAGAGAGATAGACAATAAATAAGAAATATAATACACAATCATTTAGAATATTACATACTGGTAAATGCTAGGGAAAAATCAAAAGTTCGGCAGGCCATGGAGAGGGTGTGGAGAAAAGGGAACGGTCCTACACTGTTGGTGGGAATGTAAATTGGTACAACCACTATGGAGAACAGTATGGAGGTTCCATTAAAAACTAAAAAGAGAAGGGCTTCCCTGGTGGCGCAGTGGTTGAGAGTCTGCCTGCAGATGCAGGGGACACGGGTTCGTGCCCCGGTCCGGGAAGATCCCACATGCCGCAGAGCGGCTGGGCCCGTGAGCCATGGCCGCTGAGCCTGCGCGTCCGGAGCCTGTGCTCCGCAAAGTGAGAGGCCACAACAGTGAGAGGCCCACGTACCGCAAAAAAAAAAAAGAAACTAAAAATAGAACTACCATATGATCCAGCAATCCCACTCCTGGGCACATGTCCAGAGAAAACTCTAATTCAAAAACAGGGACTTCCCTGGTGGCACAGTAGTTAAGAATCTGCCTGCCAATGCAGGGGACACAGGTTCGATCCCTGGTCTGGGATGATCCCACATGCCACGGAGGGACTAAGCCCATGCACCACAACTACTGAGCCTGCACTCTAGAGCCCGAGAGCCACAACTACTGAGTCTGTGTGCCACAACTACTGAAGCCCGCGTGCCTAGAGCCCATGCTCCACAAGAGAAGCCACCGCAATGAGAAGCCCGCACACCACAACAAAGAGTAGCCCCCGCTCGACACAACTAGAGAAAGCCCGCGCACAGCAACGAAGACCCAATGCAACCAAAAACAAATAAATTAATTAAAAATTAAAAAAAAGGATACATGCGCCTCAATGTTCATAGCAGCACTATTTACAATAGCCAAGACATGGAAGCAACCTAAATGTCCATAGACAGACGAATGGATAAAGAAGATGTGGTATGTATGTATGTGTGTGTGTATGTGTGTGTGCGTATGTGTATATATATTTATATATTCATATTTCTATACACACACACAGTGAAATACTACTCAGCCATAAAAAAGAAGGAAATAATGCCATTTACAGCAGTATGGATGGACCTAGAGATTATCATACTAAGTGAAGTAAGTCAGAAAGAGAAAGACAAATATCATGTGATATCACTTACATGTGGAATCTAAAAAATGATACAATGAACTTATTTACAAAACAGAAAGAGACTCACAGACATAGAAAACAAACTTATGGTTACCAAAGGGGAAAGGGGGGGAGGGATGAATTAGGAGTTTGGGATTAGCAAATATCAACTAGTATATATAAAATAGATAAATAACAAGGTCCTACTGTAGAGCACAGGGAATTATATCCAATATCTTGTAATAACCTATAATGAAAAACAACGTGACAAAGAAAAACTATATATATGCATGTATAACTGAATCACTTTGCTGTACACCTCAAACTAACACAACAGTATAAATCAACTATACTTCAATTTTTAAAAGTACAGCAGGATAGGGAATCATCAGGAGGGAAGAAGTAGGGTAGAGCAGTTTGCAGTATCAAGATGAGGTGGTCAGGGTTCTCAATGAGAGGTTGAGATCAGAGAAAATAGCAGGACGTGAGGAAGTTAGAACATTGATATTTGGGGAAAGAGTGCTCTAGGCACTATTTATGCTTCTAATGTATTAACTGAATTGGTTCTCACTGCAACTCTTTGCTATAGCGACTGTCTCTGAGAGAGGTACTGTAATGTACTATTTTGAGATAATAAAACTGAGGCAGAGAGAAATTAATAAATTGTTCAAGGTCACAGCACGTAAGTGGTCTGGGGTGGAATCAAAGTATTCTGACTCAACTATTAGCACTCAACCGCTACCCCATACTGCCTTTCTTTAATGAATAGTTAAAGGGGTGCTGGACAGGTTTCCTGGGGTAGGAATTGGGGGTGTGGAGAGAAGTCCAGATGGCAAAGAGGTATGAGGGGTGTTTTGGGGGTAATGGAAATGTTTTGCTATTTTTTTTGTGATGGCTGTTTCACAACCATCATCGAAGCTTATCAAAATGTACTCCTGAAACAGACGCAGTTTATTATACATAAATTATTTCTCAATGAAATTGATTTAAAAATTAGTTTTGCATATCTTGAAACCACCAATTCCATTCACCCCCGTTACCCTACAGAACATTTCTCTTTATTTAACCATGTTTCTAATATGTGGGCTGAGTGATTTATGTATTTTCTCTTAACTCCCTTATTTTTCCTTGAGGTAAAACTTGTATAGACTATTAAATTTGAGTTTCTCCACAGTAGCCAATGAATCTGATTGACCAAAAAAATGTATAACAGTTTCTCTTTGTTTACTGCTTGTGGTAGGCAGAATTCTAAAATGGCCTGCAAGATTGCCACCACCTGGTATATACACCCTGTATAACTCCCTCCCCTTGAGTGTGGGCAGGACCTGGGAATATGATGGGGAATACAAGGTAACCCTTGATAAGTTACCTTATATGGCAAAGATGATGTCACTCCCATGATTCCATGATATCATATAAGACTCCATAGTAGCAGATGAGAAATTCTATCCCTTGCTGGTCTTGAAGAAGTGAGCTGCCATGTTAGCCAAGGGCCTGTGAGAAGGCCATGTGGCGAGGGACTTCTGGGGGCTTCTAGGAGCTGCGAGCAGTCCCTGGCTGACAGTCAGCAAGAGGGAGCTTAGTTCTGCAATGACAAGGAACTAGATTCTTCCAACATGAGTATGGAAGAGGATTCAGAGCGCAGGATGATACCTTCTTTGAGGCCTTATATGATCCTAAGTAGAGGATCCAGTTAGGTGTATCTGGACTCCTGACCCACAGAACTATGAAATAATCAATGGGTGATATTTTAAGCCACTACATTTGTGTACTTTGGTACCCAGCCATAGAAACGGAACACACTGTTCCTTAAAAAGATTCGCTCATTCATTTAACATTTATTGAGCCCCTGCTGTGTGTCCTGCCCCAGAACAGCTCCCTCAGGCTGGAAATTTCCACCATTCTTCTCTTGCTTTAAGCTGCTAGTTATATTTAAGTGCATCCTTCTGTGTTCCTCGTGCAGCTTATCATGGGGCTTAGAGCACCGTCCTAGGAGCCAAAGTGCCTGGGTTCAAATCTCAGTTTGGCTCACTAGCTGTGTGACCTTAGGTAAATTATTACCTTTTGTACCTCAGTTTCCTTGTAATAGTTTCTACTCCATTCAAATGGGCCATATGAGTCAGAGTAGGCTGGGGCAACAGATTAACCATGGAACCTCAGTGGCTTCATACAATGAAAGCATATTTTTTACTCATGCTAGGTGTTCAACTCGGGTTTTCCAGGGGCTCCGCTTCTCACAGTTACTCATGGACTCCAACTGATGGCAGGTCCTCCAAATTGCGACGCGACCATCTTAGCACATGGCCTAGAGAGAGCTGGACGGTCATTTACCACCTTGGGCATGAGGTAACACACGTTACTTCCGCTCACAGCCTGTGCTTTAAAACCAGTCACCTAGTCCCACCTAACTCCAGTTGGTCAGGAAGAGACTTGAACACAGAAGAAGCCCGCCATGTGGAAAGCTTCCCAGGTAGAGAGAAGAGACAGTATAGAGGCTCTGAGAAAGGAAGGAATGACATAGTCAAGGAGGAGTAAGAAGCCCACTGCGAGAGCTGTGTGGTGACTCAAGCTGAGGTACAGTGGAGACGCAGGGGGCAGGGAGGGCTGAGATCACGCAGGGTCTCACCATGATTCACAGGGCAGCAGCTCATTCTTCAGAAACAAATGTCCATCCCTGAGAGTTTTTGTTGATAGTCTTATCTAAAATAGCACCCTCTCTCTCCAGTCACCCCCATTCCTTAGCCTGCTTTAATTGTCCTCACTGTACTTACATGAATTATATCGTGTATTCCTTACTGCTTCCCCACAGTCTCCCCCTACTGGACAGTAAAATGAGGGCAGAGATTCCTGTCTTGTTCACCCCGTTCCCACCATTTAGTACAGTACCTGCGCCTAACAGACTTAAAACTGCTCACCGAATGACCAAATGAACGGACGAATGAATGAGTGTGCAGTTTGGTTTTGCTTCTACACACCAAACGCGATGAGTTCAGTTAGGGAGCACAGTGTCTGCCTCAAAGGCCACTCCAAGATAATTTTCCCATTCAGACCCTGTAGGAGTCAATTATTGGGGGAAATGCCAGTTCCTCATTAGAGCTGACGGCAGGAAACACATCTGCAACCTACTTCTGAAAACCACGGTGCTTCCAGCCCAGATAAAGGACCAGGCCTGCACAGGAGTGAGTGTCACTTGGCTCTTTCAGCGGTAGCCAATCATACCGAGTAGGGAGGGTTTCTGAGGGCACGAGCAGTTCTGGAAGCCACATCGTTCCTCAGGCAGGCCCACCCTCAACAAAATGTAGATCCAACTCCCTCGAGTATTTGGAAATCCAAACTTTCTTCCCTTAGAGTCTTTCAAACAGAGTTGCCCAAATAAAGCCAGGCTGCCTCCAGTCAGCTTAGTTTAAATTAACTTTCCTAGAGTAACATGTATGTATTTTTTGTCATTAAATATCTTTCAGAATAACTTCTGAAAGCCGTATGTACTTTATTTTTCCAAGTAAGTTTTATTTTTACATTTTTTATTGAGACATAATTGATATACAACACTATATATATTAGTTTCAGGTACACATCACAATGTTTCAATATTTGTATATATTGCCAAATGATCACCATGATAAGTCTAGTTGACATCCATCACCACACAGAGTTACACATTTTTTTCTTGTGGTGAGAACTTCTAAACTCTACTCTCTTGGCAACTTTCAAATATGTAACACAGTATTATTAACTACAGTCACCATACTTACATGACATCAACAAATATCATGTATGGGCCAGGCAATGAACAAATTATTTACATTCGCTCTCGTGATAATATTGACTATAGGTGTTACCATCACCATGTTATAGATAAGGAAACAGATGAAGAGAGGTAAAGCCATTGGCCCCAAGTTCATCCAATCACTAAGGAGAGAAGAAGAATTTGAACATGTACGTTCAGATTAGTGCTCATCCTATATTCTATGACTAGAGGTAATAAACTGTGTTACGGCGTCCAGATTGAATCTTCCTGCCCTTAAATCACACTCACTTTGTTATAAATACTTGTTTAAATATCTGTACCTCACCCAGCAATTCCACTTCTAGATATCTCCATGATAAATGAAAACGTATGTCCTCCCAAATATTGGTACATAAATGTTCACAGCAGCGTTATTCACAACAGCCAAAGAAGCAGAAACAATGCAAACGTCCATCAGCCAGTTACTGGATAAGCAAGATGTGGCCTATTCATACGCTAGAAGTCTACTCAGCAATAAAAAGGAATGAAGTCCTGATACATGCTACAACATAATAAACCTCAACACTTACGGGAAGTGGGAGAAGCCAGACAAAGTGTATCATGTGATGCATGATTCCATTTATATAAAATGTCCAGAACAGACAAATCTTTAGAGACAACGTAGATTAGTGGTTGCCAGGGGCTGCGATGAGGAAAGGGGAGAGACAGGTAATGAGCATCGGGGGGATGTTACTGGTGTGACAGAAATGTTCCACGATTGAATTATAGTGATAGCTACACAATTCTGTGAATTTACTAAAAATAACTGAATTGTAAATTTACGAGTGAATTTTACAGTATAGATGTTATACCCTAATAAAGCTGTTTCTAAAAAGAGTGAGAGAGAGAGAGAGAGAGAATATGTCTGTGTTGCCTCTTAGACTATTAACTATGAATGCAGCAGGCATCTGTATTTTTCACTTCTATACCCCAAGTGCCTCGCACGTTTGCTGGGCACAGAGAGGAAACTCAAAGAAGCTTTGCTTACTGAATGACTAAATGAATGAGGTGTTGGTGTTGACAGATGTGCCTCACTGAATTTTCTTCCCCAGATCTCTCCAAGGTACAGATTTCTTCGTAACCATCACAACCAGGCTTTGGAAACATATCTCAGGGATGATGAAACAAACAAATTTTCTTGCATGAGGACAGCTCAGCAGAATGTTATCAAGGAAACCACATTCCTATCTTGGAGGCTAAGGATGGAGCTGAAAGATGTGACTGGAGTTTAGACTTCCTGCAGGCAGAAAATCTTCCCTGCTACAGGTTCTAGTGGCCGAGAACCAGGGGCCAATGTCAAGGAGAAAAAGATCGGACCTGACCAGAAACTGGTCAGATAGGATGCCCTGCAGACTGCCCACATCCCAGAGCTAAGAGGAAGGCTGGAGGAGGGACAACAGCATCTCTGGAAGTAAAAATATTTTCTTTTACCCAGTTGCCAACTTGCAGGGAAGGAAGTTAAAGCAAAGCTGCTTTCCCAATTTAGGGCAAGGATATTTTCCATATCTTTGTAGAAATATTTTATTTATGAGACACAAAACGAACGAGGGGCAAACAGAAAACAACGGTATGGCCTTTTAGCACATGGTGGGCTGCACACTTCCTTCTCGTGCTTTTTAAAACACTTTAAAAAAGGCAAGTCCAACTTGTAAAGTCACACACATCTAATTCACTGTGAGACTTAAGGCCAAGAGATGTGACCTGAGCTGAGTCACAGCTGAGTCAAAGGGAACTGCCTCATCTCTGCTCCACCCACAGCAGTGTCCTCTCCATAAAAAAATATCAAGCTGTGTTTGTCCCAGAGTAAGATTAAACCTTGAGATGATGTGGGAAAATGACCTTTTGCTTTATTTGTATGGTGTATAATGGCGTCCTTGTGTTTCCTCCTTCCCAACCCTCTGAAAACACTTTCCGACCTTACTTTAGCCCTGGTCAAGGAACAACACAGTAAGAATATAGCAAATTTGTCCTTTTAATGACTCATTCAAGAAAGAAAACATTACCACCATGCTGTGTTTTAAAATTCACTCCAAACTGATTCACTGAATTTTTATGAGATTTAGGGTGACATTCTGATCTCCCAAATCTTAGAAAGCAACCACTTCTTCCCCCAAATCAACCATAACAGCTGTGCCAGGATGGGATTCAAATTTACAGTTTTGTGTGGCAAAGAGTCCACATTATATTTTCTCCCGACTTTCTAACTAAAATCCTACGGTGGCACAACAGAAGATAAAACACACAACACCAGGAAGTGTTGGACCCAGGCGGCGCCTTGCTGAACTTGCGTAGGTAATTCTACTAGCTGCATGGTTGATTGAAATGGTTTTTTTAATGTAGTGGTGAGGCCCTTGGAAGGATGTGGGAACACGCTTCCCTCTCTCCCCTCCTGTCTGCTCAGTGGTTGAGAAATTCATGTTCTGTCCCAGCCTGAAATCTGGGCAGATGTGTCTCTCGTCAGTGGCATGGGTAGATTTCTCTCTTCCTCAGAGATTTCTTTCTTCTCTCTTCAGAGAAGGTTCAGTTGAGTTGGTGACAGAAGGTGAATGAGCACTAACCAGTTGAAGCAGGGGGGACACTCCCAGCAGGACCAGTGGCATATCTGATGGCCTTTGGTGCACTTCAGGGAGTTCAACGTTTTCAGTGGGTCCTTAATTCTTCAGCCCCCAAGATCAGCATAGAATCAGAAGTTTTGCAACTGAAAGATTCTCTGAAGGAATATACTTTTGGAACAAATGGTCAACTTCAATTAATGAATAATAGAAGAGGACAGAGATTCAACCCTTTTTAAAAATCATCTACTCATGTTGCTACACATATATCCAGCCTGGCACTTCTAACTGCTGCATCGTGTTTCCTATTGTGTGTCTACGACATTTCACTTACCCCTTCCGCCAGTGATAGACACTGATTGCCTGCAACTCCCCACTGCCACGAAATGGTGTGATGAACATCTCTTGTACTGCCCTTTATGGACTTGTGTAAGAATTTCTCTGGATATATATACTCAGGAGCAGAAGTGCTGAGTCATAGGGTAAGGTACTTGAATTTGACAAAGGATTACAAGATTGGCTTCCAGAATGGCTGCACCAGGCTATACCCTGACAGTGCCTGAGAGTCCCAGATCCACATGTCCTCACCAGCACTCGGCATTTTCCAGCTTTCTAACTTTTGCCAATATGTTGAATTTAAAATGATGTTTCATTGTTGTTTCAATTTGCATTTCTCTAAAAACAAATGAGCTTGAGGATCCCATCATATACTTAATAATAATAAACTCCCTTCCCTTCCCTTCCCTCCCTTCCCTTCCCTTCCCTTCCCCTCCCCTCCCCTCCCTTCCCTCCCTTCCCTTCCCCTCCCCTCCCCTCCCTTCCTTCCCTTCCCTTCCTTCCCTTCCCTTCCCCTCCCCTCCCTTCCCTTGCCCTCCCTTCCCTTCCCCTCCCTCCCTTCCCTTCCCCTCCCCTCCCTTCCCTTCCCTTCCCTCCCCCTCCCCTCCCCTCCCTTCCCTTCCTTCCCTTCCCTTCCTTCCCTTCCCTTCCCCTCCCTTCCCTTCCCCTCCCTTCCCCTCCCTTCCCCTCTCTTCCCCTCCCTTCCCCTCCCTTCCCTTGCCTTCCCTTCCCTTCCCCTACCTCCCTTCCCTTCCCCTCCCCTCCCCTTCCCTTCCCCTACCTCCCTTCCCTTCCCCTCCCCTCCCCTTCCCTTCCCTCCCCCTCCCCTCCCCTCCCTTCCCTTCCTTCACTTCCCTTCCCTTCCCTTCCCTTCCCCTCCCTTCCCTTCCCCTCCCTTCCCCTCCCTTCCCTTCCCTTCCCCTCCCTTCCCCTCCCTTCCCTTCCCTTCCTTCCCTTCCCTTCCCTTCCTCTCCCTTTCTCTCCCCCTCCCCCTCCCTCTCCCTCTCCCTGTCTCTTCTTGTTTGTTTGTTTGTTTGTTTCTTCCTCCAAGAACTGACAATTCAGATCCTTGTCTGATTCTTCTGTTGGTCTTCCTGATCCTAGCATTGCTGCTGAAACCCAAGATGAGGCAAAGTGATCCTAGAGACTGTTAGCCACCTGGGAATCACCATAGGGAAGTGTGGGGCAATACAGCAGAATGATAAGGTCATGGACTTTGTAGCCAGACTGCTGCCCTGATTCAATTCCTACTTCTACTCCTTAGAGGTGACTGGCCCTGGACAAGTAACTTAACCCCACAGCGCCTCAGTTTTCCTATGTGTAACCTAACGCACGGGGTTCTTGTGAAGATCAAATGCATGTGTACACATAAAATGTTTAACCCAGTGCCTGGCATGTAGGGACTATACACAAATGTTAGCTATTATTATTAAACTACTGTCTACCTCCTACTTAGCCGTGATCTGTACCCCTAAAAAATATACGCTTGTACCAGCAGGCAGCAGAAACAAAGGAGAGAGAAGACACCCCTCAGCCTAGGACCAGAGTTCTCTGTTCGTACTCGCATGTGTAAATCCTGCCATGGTCTGGGGCTCTGGACCTGGCTCCTCCTACCTGGCCAGCCTGTTTAAAGAACCTTCCCAGAAATCTACCAATACTGCCACTCCCCACCCTGCCTGTGATGTGTCCCCATAACGCCACCACAGTAGCCGTGGCAGTCATCTTAGACCATGAAGCGCCTTTAAAGAGGAAGACAGGTGCTGGGAAGATGGAGGAGGGAGACGGAAGGACATGGGGCCCAGGTAAATGTAAGTCCACCATCTCAGCCTCCTTTAAATAATAAAAAAAAGAACCTCCTATCTTTATGAGCTATTGTCATCTTGAGTTTTTTTGATATATTCAGCTAAATCTCGTATTCATTTATCCACTGTTTAAATGTAAAATTAATTCCACCTTGAGGTATAAAAAGCATGTCCTCCTTGTGGCCGAAGACAGTGGAGTTCACAGTGGAGCTTTCACCCAAAGAGGAGTATTTACAAAGTTATTGTTTTACCTCCAGATAAGCACGAGTTATTTACTTTTCTTTATTTTGAAAGAAATCACTGTGCATTCAATTCAAATATTTCTTGTTGAGCTTTTTTGTTTAGCATTTTAAGACCACGTGATTAATTTTACTGATGTCTAAAGCACATAGACATGAAAACCGAAACTAAATCACAGATGAACAAGGAATACACATGACAATATATTAAAAGGCAAAGAGCCAGATGTCCTAACACCCAAACAATTATTCATAAACTATAATTAGAGGGGAAAAGGCACAGGATGTTCCTACCTGTTTATAAAAATTAACACATCTCGCCCAAATCCTCCTTCTTCCCCTGTCTCCAGTAATTGTCAAGCAAGTACAACTGCTAAGCTGAAGAAGTTGCCAGTCCTTTCTCTCACAAGCTTACTCCTCTCTGTGTACACTGTTCATTTCCTTCAATATTTCATCAGAAGGCCTACCTTTAGAGAACCTGCTTCTTTTTATTTAACCACAACGGACCTCACATACAAAGCAAAGCTAACATTTATGAACAATTTACCTTCCACTTTTTTTCCACCAAATTAAGCAACTGGCCACAAAGGAGTGCTTCATTCTATAGATGCTAAAAAGAGGCATGGCAGGTGAGCTCGTTCTCCCACCCTCACCCTGTCTGGTCATGGCAAAGTCCAAAATGCCTTCCAAGCCTAGAACAACCATCCAGTTCCACCACTTTCATCGCTCAGCTGCCATCTTCTCTCGGCTTTCTCAATCCTATTTGCCGATTCACCATGCAGTCCTCTCTATTACTCACCGATCCTTCTAACAACCCAAGCCACTACATATTTTATAAAGTCAGGCAGCCTTATTGTTTCCCCCTTTTCCGCAGAACTTGGCTCTCTTGCTGTTCACCTCTTTAAATAGAAGAAGAATGACACCCAGTTATTGAGCCAGTTGTTACTCTCTTTACATGGGCTTTGCATTCAAATCTAATTTTGCCCTCTCAATACTTCTACGAGGTAAGAACCATAGGAGTTAAGGAAACTTAAGCCCAGAGAAGTTAACTTGCTAAAGTTCTCAAGACATTCCCACTTTATGCTCCAACCTTCCTCTGTCCAAAAGAAATACGATGCAAGCGACATATGTAACTTTAAATGTTTCGGTAGCCAGGTTTAAAAAGTAAAAATAGACAGGTGAAATTGATTCTAACGATATATTTTATAATTTTAAATGTTTCGGTAGCCAGGTTTAAAAAGTAAAAATAGACAGGTGAAATTGATTCTAACGATATATTTTATCTAACCCAAATATCCCACATAGCATCATTTCAACATGCGATCAATGTCAAAATAATTATTAAGATATTTTACGTTGCTAGAGCATATCTCAATTTGGACAGTACATTTTCATTAGAAATACTTGATGTGGATTTAGATTTCATAAAATATACAGTTGAAAGAGTCGACTCACATACCCAAGTTGTACCAAACATATAAAAGTTTTACGAACACTGAACATAGCATCAACTTTTTTAGTAAAGTTTAAATTTAACTTCATTATCATTACATAAAATTAAAATCAGTTTGTCAGTCGCACTACCCACATAGCAATTGCTCAGCGGCCACAGGGGCTCGGTGGCAGCCATGCTGGACAGCACAGCTCTAATCTAGGAATATGCGCTTACAGACAACTCGACTATATGCTCCCATCTGAGTTCACGCAGTAACTATGCCTCCTCTTCCTCCAAAAGAAAACCTCATCACTGCCCACCCTCCAAGCCTCAGCTCAGATCCTCCTCCTACACGGAGACTCTCCTGACCCACTCAAAAGGAATCCAAAAATCCACTCACTCCTCCAAACTTGCAGAGCACGTTCTCCGGGCCTCCTGAACGGCAGCCATCATACTGCTCTTTGCATAATAGATGCTTCCTTTTATTCCTGTCTCTTTTACTACCAACTTTGGTCTAACTCAAAATTGTGTAAAAAACAGCTCCTCAAAAATCTTTTTTGCCTCAATCACCCAAAATGATTTGTGGAGGAAGTATTAAAAAGAAACAAGTCTAAACCTTTGAAATGAACATATTTATCCTCACAAACAAAACCAGAAGAAGAAGAAAACGATTTCAGGAAAAAATTATAATCTCTTTGGTGTCCTTACATAAGCTGCGAAAGAATATGGATAAAAGGAGTATTAGTGTACCTCATTTTTTGTAAGCTTTAGAACAGACACATTGGTCTTGAAAACCAAGGGGCATTTTAGACGTACATATTTATATATATTTCTTACAGTAAAGCAGAATAAATATCCAACCTTCCACGGAAAACATCTAGGAATGCTGGATAACATATTTAAAATCTGTTAAAGATATGCATGAGTAGACAAGAAAATAAGAAACACCTAGGTCTCAAAATAACCAGAGAGGACATTGTAGCTCTACAGCTACTGTTTGCCTGGAAGGCATTTGTTGAACCTGGTGAACCTGAATTCTAGTGTTCCTGGCCTCACTGATTCAGGGGATGAAATGCAAATTCCAGGGTCTGCCCAAGGTGGCAATTCGAATAGGACATTCCGTCCCCTAAAGCTGGAACTCCAGCAGTATATATTCTTGTGGCAAGGGGAAACACCCCTCTCTCCAATCATAAAGGAGGAGAATCTCGTACCTCAAACCTGGCCAGTGGAAACAGCTCCAGTGCACATCATCAGGAGAATGGGTACACTGCGGTATACACGTAGAAGGAAGTGTGACAGAGCAACAAGAAACAGTAAACTACAGATGAATGCAGCACCGTGGATGAACTCACAAATATAATGATAAGCAAGAGAACCAGACACAAAAGGACACACAGTATGATTCCACCTAAATAAAGTACAAAAATGGGGAAAGTTAATCAATGGTGATAGAGGTTAGAATATAAGTTACCCTTGGAGAGGGTGGGTTAGAGACCATGATTAGTTACCAACTTTCAGCAGCACTGTATTTTGAAACTTGAGGGCATGATGTCTGCTTGTAGTATTTACTCATAGATGTGTGTGTATTTATATATATTATATATATTAATTATAAATATATATCATTTATGTTTTAAATGTATTTATATAGTTATATATAATTATATATTATATACTTTTAGTTATATATAATTATATATTTTAGTTATATATAATTACACATTACATATATTTAGTTATATAAAATGATATATATTTAGTTATAAATAATTATATATATATTTAATTTACTCTTATATCTTCTCCACAGAAAGCTGATATAGCCTCCTAAACAGTCTCTTGCAGACTTCTAGCAATTCCAGTCCACTAAAACACAGCCCGAAACTCTGAGTGAGTGACCTCTTTACACCCCAGGAACTAGGGTCCAAGGGTGGCAGGATGTGAAGTACGAGGTCTGCACACCAGTTGCACACAGAGCATACACACAGAGAAGGGAATGATGGCAGAACAAAAGGCTCTCTGGTGTGATTCTCAGCAGTCATCTGCCCGTTTGCTCTCAGTGGAAATCAGTTCTCAGAAGCCAGTGGAACACCACCTGGGCATCAAAAGAGAGAGGAGAGAGAGATGGGTGCATCTCTCCTAATTGATGGGACTCTGTTTCATAGAGGAGCCGGCGCCTGTGTTGTAGAAACAGGAGACAGCAGCCCCAGATCCAGGATGCCTCCTTTGATGTGATGACTAGGACATTAGTGTGCCTGACTGGAGGTACACAGCTCACACTGTAGATCAGTCTGGGTGTGCAGCTACCTGGCTAGCTCAGCTAAGCAAATACTACAAGTGAGCATCACGCCCTCAAATTTCGAAATACAACGCTGCCGAAGGTCGATAAATAAATGATGGAGCTAAATCAATTTCCAGCTGTGTATTTCCCAGATACTTTCAAAATCCCAGCTTCCCAAGAGCTTTCATAGTTCATTTCCTCATAGGTATTCTTGTGATTTCATCAGAAATGACTGACTGATAGGTTCCCTTGTGAAAGTGCCCCATTTGGACAAGTTAAATGAGTAAACCTGGTTAAAAAAATATATTCACCAAGGTACAATTTCCAAGAGCCCAAGCATTCTTGGCTACTTGCAAGTATTACTGGAAGGCACTCAAAACAAACACTCCATTTGCCAGATCTTCAGCAAAGAAAATATCAGCCTGTGTGAGCTAATGTGGATGTCATTTTAGAATTAGCTTCACTGCCATTTCAGGGTAGCTAATACAACTGTCCTCACCTCAACGTCTTTTGAACAGAGATTTAGAAGGTGGGCAAGCTGCAAAGCTTGTGACTTTGAGTGTGGTTCTAGAAAAACCCACATATGAGTAGATTTGGCCTGGTCACGTAGAAAACTTCCCTTAACTTACTAGGTATTGGGACCATGGAGGAAGTTGAAATATTGGTAGGAACAGCAAGGGCTGGCTTCATGGGTGTGCAACCCGGGCAGTCACCAGGGCTTTGCACTGCAAAGGCCCCCACGATTCGTTTAATACTCTGCTGCTGCCATCTTGAAATTCCTAATAAGTCTTGAACAAGGGCCTCAGCATTTTTATTGTGCATTGGGCCTCCCAAATTATGTGACAATCCTGGAAACAGCAGTGCGGCTTTACTTCCACCCCCTTCCTAGACATCTTTCTTTCTTGTCATTTGCATATACAATATTCTCTATTCACACTAAATTAAAAATTTACTTTTAAGCAGTTGGGTCTCTTTGAAGGGTATGTCTCATCAGAAGGATGAAAAAGAGGATCAAAGAACAGTAATGTGAAAACATAACATCAGTGGGAATGGAAACTGGTTTGGGACATATGGGAATTCTCTGCACAATTTTTGCAACTTTTCTATAAATCTAAACTTATTCCAAAATGAAAACACCAGCTCATCATAAATGTACAAAGTAAAATAAGTAGTTTTAAAAAGACACTTGTAAAATCATAAAAAAATAAAAAGCAAGCCTCTCATACCTGAAAATTAAAATAAAAAAGAAAGAACAACATTCTTCTAAAAACCTACTGGAGTGGGAGCGCTTTCCAAGGACTCAGCCTTGAGAACACAACAGTCGTTGGGACCATCTGGATGGTTACATGTGACTGAACCTCGTTAAGGCCTCTCTATAAACTCTGGAGATCGCGGCTGGCGTGTTTGGAGATCTACTTGTCTCGTGGCTGCTCAAGACAAGCCTCCGAGGAAGTCATATCACTTCTGCTCATCTGACTTGGTGAGGCCTCCGTCGTGAGGTCCGCATCAGCTACGAGGAGGGCTGACAAATGCAGCTTGGTGGTTGCAAAGAATCAGAATGAATTAGAACGGCCACCATCACCGGCTAGAGGTAATGAACCAAAAAGATCATGTCTGAAGTACAGAGAACGGTTGAGTTTTCTGTTGAGCTACATAAATGTTAAAATGTGGATCTCTTTCAGAGAGGGTATTATCAGATCCGAGTGACCTTGAAGGTGTCCTCAAGGATCCCCCACAGACTGAGTGCCTCCATCGTTGGGCAGACAGCCGTGTGGCTGACAGGCTCTTGGGGCTCCAGCCAGGGATCAGGCCTGTGCCCTCTGAGGTGGGAGAGCTGAGTTCAGGACATTGGTCCACCAGAGACCTCATGGCTCCACGAAATATCAAGCAGCAAAAGCTCTCCCAGAGATTCAAATTTCAACGCTAAGACCCAGCTCCACTCAACGACCAGCAAACTCCCCTGCTGGACACCCTGTGCCAAACAACTAGCAAGACAGGAACACAACCCCACCCATTAGCAGAGAGGCTGCCTAAAATCATAATAAGGTCACAGACACCCCAAAACACACCACCGGATGCAGTCCTGCCCAGCAGAAAGACAAGATCCAGCCTCATCCACCAGAACACAGGCACAAGTCCCCTCCACCAGGAAGCCTACACGACCCACTGAACCAACCTTACCCACTGGGGGCAGACACCAAAAACAACGGGAACTACGAACCTGCAGCCTGTGGAAAGAGGACCCTAAACACAGTAAGTGAAGCAAAATGAGAAGACAGAGAAACACACAGCAGATGAAGGAGCAAGGTAAAAACCCACCAGACCAAACAAATGAAGAGGAAATAGGCAGTCTACCTGACAAAGAATTTAGAGTAATGATAGTAAAGATGATCCAAAACCTTGGAAATAGAATGGAGAAAATACAAGAAATGTTTAACAAGGACCTAGAAGAACTAAAGAACAAACAAACAATGATGAACAACACAATAAATGAAATTAAAAATTCTCTAGAAGGAATCAATAGCAGAATAACTGAGGCAGAAGGACGGATAAGTGACCTGGAAGATAAAAGAGTGGAAATAATTACCACAGAGCAGAATAAAGCAAAAAGAATGAAAAGAATTGCACTCTCAGAGACATCTGGGACAATATTAACTGCACCAACATTAGAATTATAGGGGTCCCAGAAGAAGAAGAGAAAAAGAAAGAGTCTGAGAAAATATTTGAAGAGATTATAGTTGAAAACTTCCCTAATATGGGAAAGGAAATAGTCAATCAAGTCCAGGAAGCACAGAGAGTCGCACACAGGATAAATCCAAGGAGAAACATGCCAAGACACATATTAATCAAACTATCAGAAATTAAATACAAAGAAAAAATATTAAAAGCAGCAAGGGAAAGGCAAAAAATAACATACAAGGGAATCCCCATAAGGTTAACAGCTGATCTTTCAGCAGAAACTCTGCAAGCCAGAAGGTGTGGCAGGACATATTTGAGGTGATGAAAGGGAAAAACCTACAACCAAGATTACTCTACCCAGCAAGGATCTCATTCAGATTCGATGGAGAAATTAAAACCTTTACAGACAAGCAAAAGCTGAGAGAGTTCAGCACCACCAAACAAGCTTTACAACAAATGCTAAAGGAACTTCTCTAGGCAGGAAACACAAGAGAAGGAAAAGACCTGCAATAACAAACCCAAAACCATTAAGAAAATGGTAATAGGAACATAAATATCGATAACTACCTTAAATGTAAATGGATTAAATGCTCCAACCAAAAGACATGGACTGGCTGAATGGATACAAAAACAAGACCTATATATATGCTGTCTACATGAGACCCACTTCAGACCTAGGGACACATACAGACTGAAAGTGAGGCGATGGAAAAGATATTCCATGCAAATGAAAATCAAAAGAAAGCTGGAGTAGCAATTCTCATATAAGACAAAATAGACTTTAAAATAAAGACTATTGCAAGAGACAAAGAAGGACACCACAGAATGATCAAGGGATTGATCCAAGAAGATATAATAATTGTAAATATTTATGCACCCAACATAGAAGCACCTCAATACATAAGGCAAATACTAACAGCCATAAAAGGGGAAATCGACAGTAACACAATCATAGTAGGGGAGTTTAACACCCCACTTTCACCCATGGACAGATCATCCAAAATGAATATAAATAAGGAAACACAAGCTTTAAATGATACATTAAATAAGATGGACTCAACTGATATTTATAGGACATTCTATCCAAAAACAACAGAATACACTTTCTTCTCAAGTGCTCATGGAACATTTTCCAGGATAGATCACACCTTGGGTCACAAATCAAGCCTTGGTAAATTCAAGAAAATTGAAATTATATCAAGTATCTTTTCCAACCACAACACTATGAGACTAGATATCAATTACAGGAAAAAATCTGTAAAAAATAGAAACACATGGAGGCTAAACAATACACTACTAAATAACCAAGAGATCACTGAAGAAATCAAAGAGGAAATCAAAAACTACCTAGAAACAAATGACAATGAAAACACGATGACCCAAAACCTATGGGATGCAGCAAAAGCAGTTCTAAGAGGGAAGTTTATAGCAATACAATCCTACCTCAAGACACAAGAAACATCTGAAATAAACAACCTAACCTTACACCTAAAGCAATTAGAGAAAGAAGAAACAAAAAACCCCAAAGTTAGCGGAAAGAAAGAAATCATAAAGATCAGATTCATTGGAGCTCTATTTACAACAGCCAGGACATGGAAGCAACCTAAGTGTCCATCAACAGATGAATGGATAAAGAAGGTGTGGCACGTATATACAATGGAATATTTCTCAGCCATAAAAAGAAATGATATTGAGTTATTTGTAGTGAGGTGGATAGACCTAGAGTCTGTCATACAGAGTGAAGTAAGTCAGAAAGAGAAAAACAAATACCGTATGCTAACACATATATATGGAATCTAAAAAAAAAAAAAGGTTCTGAAGAACCCAGGGGCAGGACAGGAATAAAGATGCAGACTTAGAGAATGGACTTGAGGACACGGGGAGGGGGAAGGGTAAGTTGGGACAAAGTGAGAGAGTGGCATGGACATATATACACTACCAAATGTAAAATAGATAGCTAGTGGGAAGCAGCCACATGGCACAGGGAGATCAGCTCGGTGCTTCGTGACCACCTAGAACGGTGGGATAGGGAGGGTGGGAGGGAGACGCAAGAGGGAGGAGATATGGGCATATATGTATATGTATAGCTGATTCACTCTGTTATAAAGCAGAAACTAACACACCATAGTAAAGCAATTATACTCCTATAAAGATGTTTAAAAAAAGCATAATGGAAAAGAATATGAAAAAGAATATGTATATATGTATAACTGAAGACAATTGCATTGCTAGGCATAGTTTAAAACATGCTTTCTCGGGCTTCTCTGGTGGTGCAGTGGTCGAGAGTCCGCCTGCCGATGCAGGGGACATGGGTTCGTGCCCTGGTTCGGGAAGATCCCACATGCCGCGGAGCGGCTGGGCCCGTGAGCCATGGCCGCTGAGCCTGCGCGTCCGGAGCCTGTGCTCCGCAACGGGAGGGGCCCCAACAGTGAGAGGCCCGCGTACCGCAAAAAAAAAAAAAAAGAATTACTGTATCAAAGAAAAAATTTTAATGGAAATTATAAACATGACAATATAATAGTAATGTTATTTTTAGAACTGTTAAAAGATTTAATTTAAATGTTTAGATATAGCAAAACTATGTTTAAATATCAATAGTTTATTAGACTAGCAACAATGAAAATCCCTTTTGCAATTGCCACAAAAAGTATAAAAGAGCTACGACTCAATTTTGTAAGAAATTTGCATTGACAATTTACATGTGTGTGAATGGACAATAAAATTTCATGAAAAGATACTAAAGAAGACCTGAATAAATGAAGAACCATACACTATTTCTGGATGGAAAGATTTGATTTTGTAAAAACTCAGTCTTCCCCAAATTAATACATAAAAATAAATTCTCTAAGTAACTGGGGAAAAAAAGAACACAGAGAAAACTCTCTCTACCCCCTTAAGGGGTGGGGGTGAAGGAAAGGGTCCTCGGGGGAAGGGCAAGGTCACAGTCTAACCCCTGAGCCCAGGGACACAGAGCTTGCCTAAGACTGGAGCTGAACTAGGTCAACGGTGGTCTAATACACTTAGAAACACATTTAGTTGAGTGCTTCTTGTGTGAGCGTGCTCTAAGAAAGGTGTTACAGCTTTTGCAGTAGGAGGAATAGTCCCTGTCCTTGTCTCCAAGAAGTGTGCACTTGAGCAGGAGAGAGAACTTGACCATGGCTACAGAGGTAAGGCAAAGGGAGAGGGCAAAGCTCAGATGGCAACCTCAGGCCAAGGTGAGCAGGGGAACTTTTTCTTTTTTAAGCATGGGAAAGGGAAAAGGACATGGAAGCGAAAGTTTAGGGCAAGGGGCACGTGGCAACAGTAAGAGCTCCTGTGAACTGAGGGCTTGCTGCTTACCTAGTGTGCTGTTCAGTGTCTCAGAAGCATTTTTCTCATTCAGTCAGTACGTTATAACTCTAATAAATTAGCCACCTTTATGACTTGCAGCAGTGAAGCAATGTTCCCAGGCTCAAAGAGCTAGTAAAGGCCAGATGCACAGCTTGAAGCTACTCATTCTTTTAACAATCAATGATTTTTTGAGCTCCAATCATGGCCTGGGCATTGTTCTGGGGGCCAGAGATAGAGGAGTGAATAAAACACAATCCAGAATGGGTCTTTGCTGTCTTGGGATGTACATTTAAAGGGGAGGTCAAACACAGAGAATAGAAAAGCAACAAATATATCACAGTTTCTCAACCTTGGCACTACCTTGGCACTATTGACATTGGGGCCAGATAAATCTTCACTGGGGGCTGTTCTATGCATTGTAGGATGTTTGGCAGCATCCTGGGCCTCTGTTCCCTAGGTGTGGTAGCACGCTACCCCCACTCCCAAGTAATGACAACCCAAAACATCTCCAGACACAGCCAAATGTGCCTGTGGGCAAAATTGGTCCAGGTTGAGAACCACTGATATAAACGAACTTAATAATTTCAGATTGTGATAAGAGACAAACGAAATAAAATTGGATTGTGGATGGAGAGCGATGGGGAGGTACCACTTTAGACTGAAGGATCACAGAAGGTAACTCCAGGGAGTGGAGGCCGAGAAGCAGACATCAACACGTCGGCGAGAGTTCTAGGCAGTGGAGAGTTGCAGAGAATCAGAGAGTTCCAGGTGCAAAGGTTGTGAGGTTGCTAAAAGAATGTAAAGAAAGCAGAGTGGCTGAAGTGTAATGACATGGGATGGGTGGGCAGGGATCAGATCATACAGCGACTTGTGGTTTCTGTTTTAAAAAGATAACTTAGTTGCTCTGTGGAGAGCAGTTTGGATGGCAGGAGAAGAAGAGGGAATTGGTTGTCTTGGAGAGAGATGGTGCGGGCTGGAATAAGCCTTCAGTGGAGGAAATGGGAAGATACTGGACATATCTGGCACACGGAGCTGTAGAGCTGAGAGGCCTGGCCTATAGACTGGGTGTGAACAACAAATTCCCTTCCCTTCTGGGTGTCTGCCAAGGTGGGCCCCATTTTCCATATTCCTGGAAATCTACCCCTGCTTCCAACCAGGGCAGACTTGCTGCATTTCTGTTTGCTTGGACTCAATCTCTTGAGTTCTTCGTCCCTTTCTGTACCTTCATCTTCCACTAGGTTGCCCCTGGATCCGCGCCTAGGTCAGCTCCATGTCCAGGGGCCTCATCTTCCCTTAGCGTCCCTGCCCTTCCCTCACATCCACTTTCCCTCCAAACACTGCCAGAATTCTAACTCTCTTGGGAGCTAAAGCTGAACATTCTGTTTCTATGAATATAGAAATGCATGAACTATCTCCATTACAAATTCCAGAGAAGGGCCTAGGGGGTTTCTCAAAGTCATCTTATGAGCTACAGATATAGGAGATGTAGGGGGTCAGAAGTGCAATAAAGAGGAATGACTTTCAGCTTAATGGTACAACGTAGCAGCCAAGGAGCGATATTTAAAGTGATTTTTCTACTGCATATGCTTGTAGTGGATTGAATTATATTCCCCCAAAAGATATGTTCAAGTCCTAACCCCCAGTACCTGTGAATGGGAACTTGTTTGGAAATAGGGTCTTTGTAGATGTAATTAGTTAAGATAATCACATTGGATTAGGGTGGGCCCTAAATCTAGTGACTGGTACCCTTATAAAAAGAGGAGAGGACACACACAGACACAGACACACACAGGGAAGAGGCCATGTGACAATGAAGGCAGAGATTAGAGTGATGAAGCTACAAGCCAAGGAACGCCAAGGAAGCTGGGCGCCACCAGAGCGAGGAAGAGGCAGAGGGATTCTCCTCTAGAGCCTTCAGTGGGAATGGGGCTCTGCTGACACTGTGATTTTGGTCTTCTACCTCCAAAACTGAGAAGAAGGAATTTCTGTTGTTTTAAACCACCCTGGTTGGGGTCATTTGTTTTGGCAGCCCTAGGAAACAAATACAACACTCCAAATGCTCATTTGGACAATCTGGGCTAAAAGGTACCTTTTATCTACATGTGAATTTTCTGCTGAAAAGCTGTAACACAGAGTATTTGAAAGATGATCAACATGATGGAGAATTCCAGCATCTGACCTGAGTTCGGTTGGTATTTTACACACGTGACCTGATTAAACTGCCTTCATGATACTCCCTTTAGCTGTACAACTGCTCCACTAGACCACAGGCTCCGGGCGTCCAGGGCTCCCCTGCTGAGTTCTTTGTACAACGCATACCCTCAGGGCCCTGAAACTGCAGTAGTGTGGGTGACGGTGCCTCAGTAAAGGCTGACCAAGACTTCGCACATTCTGATTACTCTTTCCACAAGCCATTAAGCTCGATATAGGCCCACATGACTCCAAAATGACCTAAAATTGTCAGCCTCGCACCACACCCGAGTCAGCCTTGGCAAAATGCCAAGGATTACGCCCTGGTTTCATCCCCAAGTCCATCTACAGCCTTGCCTATTGGTGCTCCTTTGGATCCGCATACCTCCTTCCCTAGATCAGGTAAGTGTGTCTTATTTACATCTACTTCCATTTCCATCCAAAGGGAATTTAAATGGAGATATAAATCTCCCCAAATTATAAATGACCCGAGGCATTGTAGCTCCAATGACAGAATACTAGGCAGTGAGAGAAATGTTTTGGATGGTAGCACTTCTCTGTCGTGCTTTCAATTCATAGGCAGGGGACTAGCTGCCCCTTTTCTTAGTCATACAGAAGGATAAAGACATGAAAATCAAAGGAACAAATTAAAAGTGTAAAAGCAGCAAACAGATGGCAATTGAAAACATTTTACAGCATGATACGAAAGTTCTCATTGTAACACACTCACTCCCAGTTACCATTTACCTCAAGGCTTCTCCTGCCCTCACACTCTCTGTTCTTCTAGAGTCAAAATTTTAAATATATACAATTTTCCTGGAATACATCTGCAATGTAAGAACTTTAGAAACACAAGTAAGCACAAAATCCTGGGGTAAGAATGTAGGCATTTATGTGTGTGCACACAGATGAAAAGGTAATCAGCCTATAAGCTCAGTTTTATAATTCGTCTTTCATTCAAAAATGTATACGAACGTCATCCATGGCACTGAATATTCTACAGCACCATCTTCAGTGGTTAAACAGTGTTCCATAATAGTGGTATATGATAATTTAAACAAATCACTATTATAGACTGTTTCCATTCTCCCTTGGCCCTTATTTTTTTTAAAAAATAGGCTGCGATAACACAAGCTTGAAGCTAAATTTTGGCACACATCTAGGATTATTTCCACAGAATAAATTTCTGCATCTGAAACTGAAGTCTCAGGAATTAGCACTTTTAAGACTTTTGATTCCTACTGCAGAACTGCCCCCCTTCACACACCGAAAGACTGCATGCATTTCCAACTCCAGCAGCATAACTGAGTGCTTCTTTCCCTACCCAGTCACCAACATTATGCGTTATACATTTTTTATCTTTTTCAAATTTACCCACTGAAAAATGGTGACGAGTCATTTGAATGTTACATAAATTAAAAATGCATATATATAGCTTTTTCAAAATAAAGAATCATAGATCTAATTGTAAAAGGCAAAACTTAAAAGCTTCTAGAAGAATAGAAGCTTCTAGAATATCTTTCTGACTTTGGAATAGGCAAACAATTCCTAGGACAGAAAATCTGATAAATTTGACCTCATCAAATTAAAAAAAAAAAAAACTTTTGCTCATGAATAGACACCATTGCTGAAGTGAAAAGGACACATCACAGACTAGGAAAAACGTTTAGAAAACATATATCTAACAAAAGACTTGTATTCAGATATATTTTTTAAAAGCTCCTGCAAGTAAATAATGAAAAGAAACAATCCAATAATGAGTGTAAAAAATATATAAACAGGAAACTCTCAAAATAAAATACTCAAAAAAAATAAATAAAATAAAATAAAATAAAATACTCAAATGGTCAATAAATATATGAAAAGGCATTAAACAAGGAAATTAATAGTAAAACCATAGTGAGATTCAAGAGGTCCTAGACAGTGCTACAAGACAAGCAAAAGAAACATACTGGAAACAAAGAAGAAAGACTAAGTTTATTCCCAGAAAACATAATCATGTATTAACTACATAGGAAGAAAATCTAGAAATCTACCCCAAAAAGCTACTAGAACTATAAGTGGATTTAGCAAAATCTCAGGATGCAAGGTCAATATACAAAAACAGCTGTATTTCTATTTGCTGAAGGAAGAATTGGAAAATGAAATTAGGAAAACAATATCACTTAGAATTGAATCAAAATTTTATCCAAAATGCACAAAGCACTCAGGGATAAATGCAACAAAATATATGCACAACCTAAAAACTCAACATTTAAAAATATTGCTGAGAAAAGAAATAAGGCATAAATAAATTATTTAGTTCAATGCAATCCCAATCAAAATTCTAGCATCAGTTCTTGCAGAAATTGACAAACTTACTATAAAGTTTTATAGAAATGCAAAGAGCCAAGATTAACTAGTACATTTGAACAGAACAAAGTTAGAGGGCTTATATTACCTGATTTAAAGATTTACTATAAAGCTACAGTAATCAAGATAGGGTGATGCTGTATAAAGAAAGATATACAGAAAAAAAGATCAGAATAGATAACCCTCAAACACACATAATGCAGTCAAGCGATTTTCAACAAACTGTCAAAAAGTAATTCAATGGTCAAGAATAGAATTTCAATAGATGATGCTGGAAAAATGTTTTTTAAAAATGAAACTGGGGCTTCTCCGGTGGCACAGTGGTTGAGAATCTGCCTGCCGATGCAGGGGACACGGGTTCGAGCCCTGGTCTGGGAAGATCCCACATGCTGCGGAGCAACTGGGCCCGTGAGCCACAACTACTGAGCCTGCGCGTCTGGAGCTTGTGCTCCGCAACAAGAGAGGCCGCGACAGTGAGAGGCCCGCGCACCGCGATGAAGAGTGGCCCCCGCTCGCCGCAACTAGAGAAAGCCCTCGCATAGAGATGAAGACCCAACACAGCCAAAAATAAAATAAATAAAATTTAAAAACATTTAAAAAAAAATGAAACTGGCCCACTTCATGCTATATATCTATATATCTATACATATATACATATATATATATACACATATATACATATATATATACATATATATGGATAGATATATAGAACACAGACCTAAATGTAAATGTTAAAACTATAAAACATTTTAAAGAAAATACAGAAGAAAATCTGCAATCTTGTGGTAGGCAAATTTCTTAGGATACAAAAAGCAACGAGCATAGATGAAAATATTAAAAATTGGATTCCATCAAAATTAAATACCCCTGCTCCTTGAAAGATATTATCAAGAAATAAAAAGGCAAGATACAGACTAGGAGAAAATATCCACAATACTTATATCTGACAAACAACTTGCTCCCAGAATATACAAAGAGTTCTTACAACTTAAAAATAAGATGACAAACTATCCAGTTTTTAAAAATTGGCAAAAACTTTACTAAAGAAGATATATGAATGACTGATAAGCACATGATAAGATATTTATCTTCATGAGTCATCAGGGAAATGCAAATTAAACCACAATGAGGGTATCACTATAAGCCTACTAGAATCGAAACATATTGTATGATTACAGCATTGAACAACAAATGTTGGCAAGAATGCAGTACAGCTGGAACTCTCATACCTTGCTGATGGGAGTGTAAAATGTGACAGCCCTTTAGAGAACTGTATGGTAACTTCTTACAAAATTAAACATACACTAACCATATGACATGGTCATTTTACTTCTTGATATTTACTTAAGAGAAATGAAAACAGGTGTCCCCCCACCCCAAAATTATACACAGTGTTTAAAGTAGCTATATTCATAATTGCCAAAAACTGGAAACAACTCAAATGTTCATCAACAGATGCATAGGTATAACATATTATGATACGTTCATATAATGGAATATAACTCAATAATAAAAAGAAATTACCGATATACACAAGAATATGCATGAATCTCAAAGACATGCTGAGCAAAAGAAGCTAGGTTAAAAAGTGCACATACCATGTGATTCAATTGTAAGAAATTCTAGAACAAGCAAAATTAATCTATAAGGTCAGAAAGTAGATCAGTGATTGCCTGGTATGAGGGGGGAAGGCACTGACTGGGAAGGGCCATGAAGGGACTATATGGTGATGGAAATATTTGATATCTTGACTGGTGGGGTAGTTACATGGAGATATATATATCATTAAAGTTGATTTAAAAAAAACATAATGAGAGACAATTACATACTCCTCAGTATGACTAAAATTACAAAGACTGACAAGATCAAGTGTTGACAAGGATATGAAGCAATTGGAACTCTTGTACCTTGCTGGAAAACTTTTTTGGCAGTTGAAGTTAAATAAACAGCTTTTCTATGAGCTAGCAATACTACTCTTAGCTTTATACCCAAGAGAAATTATTACATATGTCCACAAAAAGATATGTACAAGAATGTGTGTAACAGCCTTATTTGCAACAGCCAAACACTGGAAACTACCCAAATATCCATTGACAGGAGAAGAGATAAACAAATCATTGTATGCTCATACAATGGGAAACTACTCAGCAGTAAAGGAACAAACTAACGATGCCCACAACAACATGGACAAACTCAAAAAACACGTGTTAAATGAAAGACACATAAGAGCACATACAAAAAGCAAAGAGTATATACGGTATGATTTCATTTACATACGTTGCAAAAACAGGCAACGCTAATCTATTTGGATATAAATCAGAATGGTGATTGCCTCTGGGCAGGGGAACTAACCGGAAGAGAACAGAAGGAAACGTTCTGGGGTGATGGAGATGTTTTATATTTCAATCTGGGCAATGGGTGTGTACATTTCTCAGAATTCATCAAGCTGTATACTCGAACATGGGTGTATTTTACTGCTATAAATTATACCTTGGCAAAGTATAAAAAAACCAAAAATAAAATCCAAAGCTAGGAAGATTTGGGGGGTGGAGAATTCTTCAGAACTTCTGTTCACTTGTAGGTATTTTCTCATTTTCTTAGAGATTCCAAAGATGCTACTTATCAAGAATATCCTTCACAAACAACAACTTCCTCTTACGGCAAAGTGACACACAGCTCTAGTCCTCTGAGGTCCCAAAGAAACAAAAACAGAAGCCTGTTGAGATGTGGAAGCCCCAAATCTTTGAACTCACAAAAGAAGGAATTCTAAGTTGGGAACCCAAACATTTTCTGTTTCCTAGAAAAACCCTCATGCATGCAAAAGCTTCAAGCAAGCAGGCAACAAGGCTACTGAAACAACGATCTGGTCGTCACGATACCTTAAAAGGCTTCCAGAATCAACTTCAGTGCCCACTGTAAACAAATGCAGCTTTCTCCCAGAGTTACTCATAACAACCCGCGCACTCTGCGGTCACAGTTAATCTGACTCGCAGGGCCCTGAGCTTGAGGGCCATGTGTGTCGGAAGATTCCTCATATGCCTTTGGACAGGCAGAGCTTGTGCGTGACTGGACAATCGGCAAAGGCCTTCCGAAACAAGGGCAACATCACAGTTCAGCTCCTTGCACCACAGCTCCAAAGACGCAGCCAAAGAGATTTAGTACTGGAGACACCTCGTTGCACACTCATTTCAGACGGTAGCAGCCCTCAGATCAACAGGTCATGGTGTAAGTTCAGTTGCTCAGGAAGCATCTGAAGATGTGTAATTCTGATTATAGGGTGGTACCATATGACAGACGTAATCTACAAATTCTCAAACTTAGAAGAACTCTATTCAGGGCCAGCTTCATGGGAGTAAAGCCTGTACACAGGGCTCCACGCTCAGAAGGGCTCTGAACATGGGTGAATGCTCAGCTGTTGCCATCTTGAGATTCTAATAATTTTTTCAAAAGCAGCCTCGCATTTTTATTTTGTACTTGGCCCGCTGCAATTTAACTCCAAAATGGATCACAGACCTAAATGTAAGAGCTACAACTAGAATTCTTAGAAGAAAACAAAGGAGTAAATTTTCACAACCTTGGGTTAGGCAAAGCCTTCTTAGATATGACACCAGAAGCAAAGGAGCAAAAGAAAAAATAGACAAAATGAACTTCAACACAATTTAAAACTCTTGTTCTCAAAAGACATCAAGGAAATGAAAAGATAACCCAAAGAATGGGATAAAAGTATTTGTACATCATATATCTGATAAAGAATTTGTGTCCAAAATACAAAGAATTCTTGCAATGCTATAATAAAAAGACAAATAACCCAATGTCAAAATGTGGAAAGGATATAATAGACATTTGTCTAAAGAAGTTATACAAATGGTCAATAAGCATATGTAAAGATTCTCAGTACCATTAGCCATCAGGTAAACACAAATCAAAACCACAATAAGCTACCACATCACCCCTACTAGGAGTGCTGTAATCAAAAAGACAGGTAATAACAAGTGTTGGCAAGAAGGTAGGCAAATTGGAACCCTCATACACTGCTAGTGGGAATGTAAAATGCTGCAGTCACTTTAGAAAATGGTTTGGTAGTTCCTCAAAATGTTAAACATAGAGTTATCATATGATTCAACAATATCACTCCTAGGTATCTACCCAAGAGAAGTGAAAACATATATGCACACAAAAGCTTGCACATGAATGTCCACAGCAGCATTATTCATAATAGCTGAAAAGCGAAAACACAAATGTCCACCAACTGATAAATGGATAAGTAAATTGTGGTATACATAACAGAATATTATTTGGCAATAAAAAGAATAAAGTACTGATGCATGGTACTACGTGGACGAACCTTGAAAACATTATGCTAAATGAAAGAATCCAAAACCAAAAAAATCATGCACTGTATGATTCCACTGATACAAAATGTTCAGAATAAACAAGTCCACAGAGACAGAAGTAGATTAGTAGTTGCCCAGGACTAGACGTAGAGGTGGCGGAAATGGGGAGCGACAGCTAATGGGTACGGGGTTTCTTTTGGTGTGATAAAAATGTTCTAATGATTGTGGTAAAGGCTGCATAATTCTGTGAATATACTGAAAACACTTAACTGTACACTTTAAATCGGTGAATTTTATGCTGTGTGAATTAAGCCTCAATAGAGCTGTTTTTTTTAAGTAATGTTTAAGTAGTCATTAAAGTTTTAGCACATCAGCTGCTTTTTTTCCCTCCAGTCTTTTTTAGTTGAATGAACCAGGATACCCAGCAAGAACACAGCAATGCGTACACTCTAAGCCCAGCCCAAACTCCCCTGGGCCACTAAAGGAACAGACATGAGTTACGGGATTCCCATGACGCTGTCTCCCGCATCTTTGCCCTCAGCTGTAGTTCCCTGTGCCACCAAAAGCTCACCACTGTCCTTTCTAACACAGGGTTAGCAAGTCTAAGGGAGAGGACGAGCAAAAATTTTTTTTATTTTTTGATTTGCTTTATTCAAACAACTCAAAATTCAGCTGCTTCTTTAGGCCATGATAGTATTAACAAGCAAAATCTTTTAGAAAAATCATCCGAAGTGTGTGCAACATATCAGAGGTTAATTGCATCTGGTCTTTAAAAATACAAACTACGAGGATGGGCTCCGGAGGGTTAGTATTTACAGAGGATTTTTTCCTCTATTATTTTTGTGAGTGTATGAACTGGAGGCTTTCAGAAGAGGGGCTAGTGTGAAATGCTAGAGAATTCCTTCCCCAGGATCCTCCGTGACTGCATTACTCAATTATTCCATTCCCATGAGCTTCTCTCAGGGACAGTAGTTATTTTCTTCTCACACACATGCACATCCACACACAAGTGCATCATCAGGCCTTAAAAACCCAAGACCATTATGATGAGTTGCAGGAAGGTCACAAAAGCTGAAGAAGGAAAGGACAGGAGACTGTGGGAAGTAGCAGCAATGATTAAAGTGCTGTGATGGAAACAGTCTAAGTGGCGAGGTTGCAGTGAGTAGAATAGAAACTAATTAGGCGGCAGAGCCGGGATCCCATGGTGAAAGGATAAGCCGAAGTCTGTGACGGCGGGCATTTTCGTGGTGGGGGTCCCTGCAGAAAGAATGTATCCAAGTACAACTGTCAGATAAAATACAAGACACCTAGTTAAATTTGTATTTCAGGTAAAGAACACATACTTTTATAGTATAAGTATATCCCCAATATTGCATAGGATAGATTTATACTAAAAACTTATTTGTTGTTTTCTGAAATTCAAATGTGTTTGCTAAATCTGGCAATTCTAATTGCAAGGGAAGAAAGTCTCAGTTCAGGCATGCCTGGTAAGTGTGAGTGGGGAGGGGAGATTCTGAATATAGCCACAGCACTCTTCCCTTAGCACAGGACAGACGAGACACAAATACCAAATTAACTCACTAAACAATAAAGAATAAAAGAGTTGTGGCACTGGGACTTCCCTGGTAGCACAGTGGTTAAGAATCTGCCTGCCAATGCAGGGGACACGGGTTCGAGCCTTGGTCCAGGAAGATCCCACGTGCCACGGAGCAACTAAGCCCGTGAGCCACAACTACTGAGCCCGTGAGCCACAACTATTGAAGCCCACGCGCCTAGAGCCAGTGCTCTGCAACAAGAGAAGCCACCGCGATGAGAAGCCCGCGCACCGCAACGAAGAGTAGCCCCCACTCGCCACAACTAGAGAAAGCCCGCGTGCAACAACGAAGACCCAACGCAGCCAAAAAATAAATTAATAAATAAATAAATTTATTTTTAAAAAAAGAAAGTTTGAGTTGTGGCACTAAATCTGACAAATTCACACGAAGTTCATAGAGTTCCACCTCTTGGAGGACATTCTCCCCAGGATAACAGGTGAAAACCTGGAAGCCAGAGTTCCAGGAGGCCAGTGTTTTAAGCCAGTAGTTCTCAACTGAGGGCAATTTTGACAAGGTCTGGGGGACATCTGTCACACGACGGGGGGAGGGGTGATGGTAGAGGCCAGCAATGCTGCTAAAATGTCTAGAGTTCACAGGACAGGCCCCTGCAATTACGTATGATCCAGCCCCAAGTATCAGTAGTTCTTGGGGTTGAGAAACCCTACTCTTAACTAAAGAGAGTCAGAAGAACCTAAATCAGGAAGAGAGGAGCCGCAGGAGAAGGCATCACTGACAGCTCAGGTACCCGCAGCAGCGGGGTTGAAAGATGAGACTCGGGCTGACCCCACAGTACCTGCAGAGCCAACATCTCTGTTCGCATGTAAGACCCCTGGAGGTGCCTAATGAGTTGGGGGAATGTGCAGAGAGCTGACGGGGGGGGGGGGTCCTGAGATGCGGACCTCTCAGCACCTGTCTTTCTGTTGGAGCCACCCTCTGATGCCCAGATTGTTCTAGTTCACTTGGCAACAACCGAGCAATGCACCCACTATCCAGCCCTGGGGTGCAGACTCGATGCAGGTCTGGACTCTCATGGACCCTGTGGCAGATGCCCTCAGGGCTCTGCTCACACCCCCTCCAACTTCTTCCCCAGTCTTGTGCTGTGTGGCTCTGGAATGCTGTTATTCCAAACAGCCAGTCTCTGTCTCCTAGTTGCAGGACCACACTCGAGTTTCCGCAGCCCTCTTTGTCTGCACACGTGGAGAGCACAAAGCGCCCGGAAATTATATTCCCTCCCCACAGGGTTGGGGGCACAACCCTGAGGGGACAGCAGTGCTGAGTGGGATCTGCACTGTTCACAGTGCTCCTCTGTGGGGCTGAGCTAAAGTTACTCTCTGGAGGGGACTTTACGGAAACTTGAACCCTCGTGGAGACTCCTTCCATTCTTTATCCCACTTCCCTTACTGTTCTTTCCTGAGAGTATTTCCTGATCAATCCCTTTCACATCAATCCTAGTTTCAGGGTCCACACGTGGGGAACACAACCAAAGGCAGAACTCATTCACTGTCCTCAACAGATCTGAGGGATGGACATGAGAACAAAACAGGCTGCGGCTGACACTGGCCATCACCTTACCAACAACCATCTGCACACACTCCCTCCTGCCCTGCCCAGAGAACCTGCAATGTGTTCAGGTCGAAGGCCCAAAACCATTGATATCAGGGAAAACTGTCCCTTCCCTTAGCCTCAGAGGCTGAGTCACGACTGCTCCAAGCTACTCATGGTAACCCCATCATTCCATGCCACTGGCTGTTCTCAGATGGACATATGACACACTTTTGGCCAATGAGATATAAAGAGAAGTCTCTAGACATTTTAGAGAGTAGAGATCTACTCCCCAAAATAAGAGTGTTGTAGAAAGAAGGACCTCTTTACTATGCACAATACACTGCCCAGCTCCTGATTTAACTGGGTTACCGAATCAACCCAAGAGCACCCTACCTTCAGACTTCTAGATCTGTGAAATAATCAAATATCTTCTGTTTGCTTAAACCACTGCTGATTGCTTGCCAGTGACAGTCTTCCCATGAAATTGGTCAAGAAACTGGATGCCGTAATACAGAGGGTTCCACTTTCTCTGGGGCCATGAGCCGTAAGAATGGATGTTTCTGTTGGCCAGTGATCATCTTCCATGATTACAGGGAGAAAGACGTCTGTAGTAGGAGAACACAAACCCTCAGGGAAGGAAAAAGAACTGAGACACTGCACCTACAATAAAGTTAAATCGTATAGTGACACCGGCTCCAACTCCCTTATCTGTAAACTGGGAAAAATAATCTCTACAATGCAGAACTGCTATGAGAATAATTTGAACTAATAATTATTAAATGCCTGCTTCCACTTCCCTTAAATTTAAAAACCCTGGATAATGAGGTATTCCAGCCTTATCTGCAGAGAAGCCTAATGCTGTTATCTGGTAGTGTTTGAGGCGCATCCTAGAAGTCGGGTGTGCCTGGGCTTGAAAACTGGCTTCCCTTGAAAAGACTTTGGCACCTGATCCAGCTTTGCCTTGGTTTGTGCAGCAGCTGTGCTCAGAGATGACAAAAGTGGGGGTGGGGTAAGGAGGGAGGGAAAGAGAGAGATGGCGGCAGGGGGGGAAAAGGAGGAAGATGGAAGGAGGCAAGGGAAGGGAAAGGAAAAAGGAAAAACGCCTTATAACACATTGGAATTCCAAAAAGCTTCATGGAGTTTCATTCATCAAGGATCTGTTGAGCCCCATTCCATTAAGAAAAAAAAAAAAAAAAAAAGCTAAAATTTTACTGACTGCTTCCTGTCATAGAAACCCTCTTTAGCATTTGAGTTTCCACATTACATTTAACATTCAAAAAGAAAAAGCTATTAAATAGGGGCTTCTATTATTCCTATTTTACATCTGAGAAAACAGCAGGTCAGAAAGGTCGTATAAATTGCCCAAAGTCACACAGCTAAGTGGCTCAGGAATTCAGCCCAGGTGTGCCTAAGTCCACAATTCTGCTCTTAGCCATTCTTCTGCTAAAGGCCAGTTACTAAAAATGAAAAGACACAACACATCACTCAGAGTGTCATGAGCTAGCCAGTGTAATTACCTCAATTCCGTACCCTTGAGACCATTAACATAAATAAAATAAAACAAAATGAAATGCAACATCTCCCCGTCTGGAAGTTCACAGCCCATGGTGGAGACAGAATGTAAATACATAATTTCACTGCGTGATAATTGTTCTAAGCTCGCTGGAGCGCTGTCGGAAGTTGCAGAGAGAAAATGTTCTTCATTACAGGATGAGTGAGGATTTATCAGGGAAAAGTCTTAGAAGCAAAAGGGGGAGGAAAGAAACAAAGCTTTCAAAGGGCATGCAAGACACAAGGTGTTTTGAGAGAGGAGAGCAGTTGAATGCATTAGAAGTAAAATTGTAGAAAATGCCATTTAACTTCCAAAAATATTCTGAGCCTACATAATGTTAGTCTCCCTTCTCAGTCCTTGAAGCAGTTCTTAGTTAAGATATAGACATTTTTTTTTTTTTTTTTTGCGGTACGCGGGCCTCTCACTGCTGTGGCCTCTCCCGTTGCGGAGCACAGGCTCCGGACGCGCAGGCTCAGCGGCCATCATGGCTCATGGGCCCAGCCGCTCCGCGGCATGTGGGATCTTCCCGGACCGGGGCACGAACCCGTGTCCCCTGCATCGGCAGGCGGACTCTCAACCACTGCGCCACCAGGGAAGCCCCTAGACATTATTTTTAAAGGCCCATCCACCTTTTCTCTCTTCCACACACATAAGTAAAATAAACTTTGAAATTACACGGTATTTTGTAATATTTTAATGCAATTGTTAGGGAATTTGTTATAATGCTAAATGAAAATATACTTTTTAAATTGCAATTCACACACGTTGCTTATTTTCCTTGTGATGACTTGGGATGGGGGTAGTGAGCATAGCTGTTACATCTCCCCAGTTGGCAGGTTCAAGAGGAAGGGATTCTTCCACAAGCATTTACCTAGCTGGTGAAAGGATGAGAATGCGCCTCCTGACCCCCGGGTGCATGTGGATGCCTTACTGCCCCCTCTCTCCAACTCATTATTCATACCATTCACAGAAGTGGTCCTCAATTCTTTCTTTTCATGTGTAGAAGCAGCTTTACTGAGCAGATGTCTTATTTGATAACATTTTGATTCTGAGACAGAAGCAGCAGCTGATTTTGATTGATTTTGATCTCTGTACATCGAAATGGCCATTAGGCATATTATTAAGTCTGCACATGGGATGGAAGCAGGAGAAGCCTGGGAGGCATGAAAAATGAGCCCAACACAAACACACGAGCCACCTCCTAATAAGGAAAAATGATGTTTTAGCTATTCTCTTGCAAGGAAAAAAAGGCTGGGTTGTAGTGACCTGAAAATAAACTTGCCCAAACATCATGCTAGGTCAAGTAGGAAACCCAAAACAATCACTGGGTTACCATGGGCGAATTCTACATCAAAATTCAAATGAGTTCAAGCGATAAAAGAAAAGAAATTTTTAAGGGTGTTAGGATTTATTTTCAAGGGGTGAACAAGCTTAAGTTTCCATGTATGCAATAAGTGCATACTTATTGACATTAAGCAATCACTTATTCATTCAAGGTATGTTTGAGTGCCTATTTCAGGGCAGGCACTGCTCTAGGTCTTGGTAACATACCAGTGGATGAAGCAGATTAGAGGGGAAAACAAAGAGAAAGTAAATCAATTATAATTTCACATGATGAGAAGAACATGAAGTGCTTCCTTCCCTCTTTCCTTCCTTTCTTTCTAAATATTCCAATATAAGAGCCATGAGGTGGGCCATGCAGAATAGGTATCTGCACAGGGTAAGGTAGGGATGGTGGCCCAGCAAAGTGTATCAGCCCAAGTAAGTTGAGCAGGGCATTTGCTCAAGGTGGCCTGCTGCCGGAGGTTAGAGCTCAAGTGGCATGAGGAAGGCATCCACACAGGGAGGTAACAGTGCTGGCCTGGTATGGGTTTCTGGAGCCAGAAAGGGATGAATAGGGTGTTCATGTGCCACATGGAAGAAGTGGCAGTGGAAGCAGCTTGCAGTTGGGGTTTTGGAGACTAAGGCAGCAAGAGACAGGCCAGTGTGGGCTGTCAGAGGCCAAGAGAAGTGAGAAAGGCATCCATGTAGAGGCACAGGGGTTGGAGACATAGGTGTGAACTCATGGTTTTCAATATATAAAAATAGACATAGAGGGGACTTCCCTGGTGGCACAGTGGTTAAGAATCTGCCTGCCAATGCAGGGGATACAGGTTCAATCCCTGGTCCAGGAAGATCCCACATGCTGCGGAGCAACTAAGCCCCTGTGCCACAACTACTGAGCCTGTGCTCTAGAGCCGTGAGCCACAACTACTGAGCCCATGTGCCACAACTACTGAGGCCCGCATGCTCTAGAGCCCACGTGCCACAACTACTGAGCCAGCGTGCTGCAACTACTGAAGCCCGTATGCCTAGAGCCCATGCTCCATAACAAGAGAAGCCAACGCAATGAGAAGCCCACGCACCACAGTGGAGAGTAGCCCCCGCTCCCCACAACTAGAGAAAGCCCATGCACAGCAACAAAGACCCAACACAGCCAAAAATAAAAAACTTTTTAATTTAATTAAAAAATATATAGAAATAAATACATATGTAGATATAAGTAGATATATGTATACGTATATGTATATGCATATATAGATACATGCATATATTCTCCTAGATCTCTCCACTGAAGACGTCTATGAATTATGACACTCAATAGCAATGAGTACACTTTGTGTCGAGATCTTGGTCTCTAAGTACCGTTTTATACTAAACAGAACCAGTGGTTGATGCAAGTGTTAGAGCAGGAAAGTACAAGATGCTCCTGGAATATCTTGTTAGGTCAGAAAGCAAGGAAACGATAAAAGAATGACAGGGATATAATGGAAAGACAAAGAAAGCACCTTGAAGGGGCTCCCACTTCAGGTTTGTCAGATTCAGCAAATAAAAAATGAGAATGCCCAGTTAAACTTGAATTTCAGATAAACAGTGAATAATAATAATAAGTATGTCCATACAATATTAAGTAGGTCTATGCAATATTTCAGACATACTGAAAAATTATTCATTGTTTATCTGAAATTCAAACTTAGCTGAGTGTCCTGTATCTTATTTGGCAACTCTGTCCCACTGGTAAATGTGTGACTCTTTGAGCATTAAAATAACTGAGAGTAATGAATTATAACCCACTGAATAAAACAGGAATCCATCAGTCCATGGTGAGATAAATAAGCAAATAGGAAGAGTGGAAAGCTTTTCCATATGGTGGAATGCCAAATAATATTTGTAGAAGGAGTGATGGAGACAGAAAGTTATCATGTGGCAATTATCACAGTAATAATTTAGCCAAGAAACATCAATGGATGCTGAAACTAGCAGGTAAAAGTTTGATGAGGCGTGAGATATTTACACCTCCTCAAATGTGATATTTCTGACAAAAACCAATAACCTGAACCTAATCATGAGGAACCATCAGACAAACACAAATTTAGAGATATTCTACGAAACAACTGGCCTGTACCCTTCAAAAGTATCAAGGTCCTGGAAGTCAGAAAAGACTGAGGAATTGTTCCAGATTTAACGAGATTAAAAGACATGACAACTAAATCCAACTCATGATCTTGGACTGGATCTTTTTGATACAAAGGAGATTATTGGGACAGTTGGTAAAATTTGCAGGGGGTAATCCTACCACTTAGAAGTAACTGCTATTAATTTACATGTTGATATTTAGCCTCCTAGTCTTTGTTGTGTATTTACATAATGTTATTATAAAAATGAAATCATCCTGTGTTTATTGTTTAGTAACAACTTTACCAATAAACATATACAGGCAACATGCTTGCATTGTTAAATATTCTTCTAAAACACATAGGTAATTTTTTGTTGTTGTTGAAGTATGGTTGATTTATAGTGTTGTGTTCGTTTCGGGTGTGCAGCAAAGTGATTCAGTTATATATACTTTTTCAGATTCTTTTCCATTATAGGTTATTACAAGATATTGAGTATAGTTCCCTGTGCTATACAGTAGGTCCTTGTTGTTTATCTATTTTATATGTAGTAGTGTGTATCTTTTAATCAAGCGCTGTAAAATATTGGACACTGAACGTAAGTGAAAATGCACTAAATTTGAGAAGAGATGAGAACAAAACAATAAATTGATTTTTGTCTTGAAAAATAATTTTTGCATGGGGCCCAGGGAATAAATGGAAGTAACATATCAATGTTAATTTCCTGATTTTGATTATTGTGGTCATTTCTTAGAGGAATTACACACTAAAGTACTAGGAGTGAAAGGGCATCACGTCGGCAACTTACTCTCAAATGGTTTAGGGAAAAGGTTTTTGTACTATACATCACTGCAACCTTTTTTGTATGTTTGTATTTATTTAAAGTAAAATTTTAAAAAATATCACCACCATTAAAAATAACATAAAATGGAGCAAAGCTTTATTTTTTTTAAATAGTAAGGCAGTTTGTCACACAGACCTACCAACAGTGTTTATTTCCTACACCTCCTTTCCAGCTCAGTCTGATGCTCAGCATTTTACCAGGTGCAAAGTATATGACACGTTTCTTGTGTGCAATGAGCTTACAATCTACAGAGGATGTAAGGCTTATATACGGTAAGAGAAAACTATTAAATCTGTACAATTTATGAGAAGTGCTAAATGAATCACCCCTAACACAGGTAAAACTGGGTAAAGTCTCTGAGCTAGTGTTTTCTGTCAGCCTGCCTGGGGAAGATGGGTTTCTATTAAAGAGCATAGGTAAAGAGAGAGAAAAAAGAATTTGAAACCAGATAGGGAAGAGCGTTCGATGCTCAAACAATAGCAATCCAACAAAGGCTCCAAAGAGGAAGAGACTTAACTAGCTTCTGGGTCCCAATTAGGAGATGACTCTGTCAATCCAGGTATATGATAACAAGAGAGTCAACTAGGGTGAGTACTGGCCAAAGTAACGGGTTGGAAAGAATGGGGGCTACTGAAATTTTAAATGACAAAGAAACAAACTTGGTTTTCTTTATTCTAGAGCACAGGTGGGCAAATGTTTTCTCTAAAGAGTCAGATAGCAAATATCTCCAGCTAGTAAATATTTTCAGCTTGGTAGGTCAGTCTCTGTAGCAACTACCCAACTCTGCCACTAGTGCACAAGCAACCATAGACAGTACTTAAATAGGCATGACTGTGCCCCAGTAAACCTTTAGGTGTAACAACAGGCATGCGGATCAGATGTGGCCCACAGGTCACAGTTTGCTGACCCCTGGTTGAGAGAAGTCCAGGATAACTTTCTGGTTTTCTCTTTGGGTGACTTGAAGAATGATCACGCCACTGAGATGAGTAGAAAAGTTAGAAGGAGGAGGTATTCAACATAACAGCATCAGTTTGATTTTACCCATGTTGTGTTTGAACACTAAAAGGAGGACTAAATAGAACACTAAAAGGAACACTAAATGGGGTCAAGGGATCAGTGACCTGACCACAGAGGAGAGAAGATCGTGGAGACAGGCAGAGGGATGCATTTTAGGGAGGTGTTGGAAATGCAGGGTAAAAGGTAATCAGGAAGCAGGTGAGAACTCAGATACTGTGCGGACCAGACAGGTGGAGGTTTGAAACCAGGCCCCTGACAGGCATCAGAGGAGCACTGGAGATTAAATGGAAAGAAGGCAGTGAGTTAAACCATAAAAGCAATGTGGCAGACACAGCCTCAGATGACCCCTAATGAGTCACACCCTTGTATAATCCATTCCCCTTGTGTGTGGGCAGAACCTGGGACTTACTTTGAACCAACTGAATATGACAAAGGTGATGGGATGCTACTCCCATGATCATGTTCCACTATATAAGACTCCACCTTAGCAGACTGGAGCAGCAGACTCTCCCTTGCTGGCTTTGAAGAAGTAAGCTGCCATGTTAGGAGGCCTGTGAGAGAGTCTATGAAAGAGCCATGTGGCTGCACTCCAGAAGCTGAGCATAGTCCCTTGCCAACCACCAGAAAGAAAACCGGGAACTTGGTCCTACAACCACAAGGATCTAAATTCTGCCATGTGAGTTGGAAGAGGACTCTGAGCCCCAGAAAGAAATGCAGCTCAGAGACACCTTGACTGCAGCCTTGTGAGACCCTGAGCAGAGGACCCAGTTAAGCCACGCCTGGACTTCTGACCCAGGGAGACTGAACTAATAAATGTGTGCTGCTTTGAGCCTCTAACTTTGTGGTAATTTGTTATGCTACAATCGGAAACTAATACAGACGATTTGGAACAAGTTGTCCCAGATAGTGGCAGTGTTTCAGATAGCAATTGATGTCCAGGTCTGCTTCTGTTTGACAGTTTACGACTATTCATAGCCTTTGGAAGACCCAAACCTAGAAATGCCTATTACAAACTTTTTACCTTTTCTTCTTTCTTTTAAAATGATTGGTAGAGGTGGAAAGAAACCATACTAAAATTGTTTTGCTTAAGCATGAATTCGACTTTATTGTCAAAATTCATACATAGAATATCAACATTGAGATCCAATTTTCAAAAAAGAATATTTAACGTTAAAATTGTAATGCCAGAGAAGAACAGTGAAGGGCGAGGATGAAGCAGTCAAGGTCAGAATTGAAATGGGCATTATGTTATTCTCCAGCCATCCTCGCCTCTTCTGAGGTATGTCAACAGTGTAGAAGCAAACCAGCAACAGACATCACAGGAATTCAGACCTGTCTCCAGTTCTTGGAAAATAGAATACAATGTGCTATGTATCATCTTAATTACCCTTGTTACTTAACAGTGCAATAATAAACAGAACAAACGAACAATTCTTTAATATGTGATTTTGGAGAATTACAAAGCAAATATTCTATATCAGAATGCAAATTTCTATACTAGAAAAGAATGACTGAAGAAAAGAAAACCTAACCAGTCACTCAAAAAGCACTAATATATGTTGGCCAAGTCCTATACGTGCTGAGCATTCAATCAACAGTCAGACTGAAGGGCTCAAAAGAGCCCCCCCATGGGGAAAAAACTGCACACTTGCCTCATGAGAATCAAAAATACACAATCCGTGCATTCAAGTTACTATAGTTCTTTTAAAAAGAGGCATCTTTATATGTATTAGCATGGACAATGTTCAAGGTATAGTACAGTTCTTACATAATGTGGTCCTACTTATGCTGAGAGAGAGACAGAGAGAAAGAAAGTGCCCAACTACACTTTGATTCCTGGCCCCCTTTGCAGTTAAGTATGGCCACGCAACTAGGTTCTTGCCCAAGCCTGTCCTTTAAGTTAGGTCGTGTGCCTTCTTCATGCTGCACTTCACTCTTTCTCAGCAGGTGGAATGGTGACTACCAGAGTGACCTGGAGGACCACGTGCTGAAGACGGCAAAGACACAGTCATCCTGGGTCCCCAAATGACTGTCTAGAGCAGAGCTGCCCACCAACCTGGACTACATACATCAGGCCTTGACATGAAGGAAAAATAAATCTCATTATTCTTTAAGCCACTGAATTATGGGAGTATCATTCCAGCTTAGCCAACCCTAACTTACATGTGCATTATAATATAAAAAGTATATCACACAATAAATGTCTGTACATGCATTGAAAATGTTTGCAAAAATAGTCAACAAACTGTTAACAGTAGTTATTTCTGGGGAATCGACATGGTGATGAGGAATGGGAATTATTGGGTGGATGAAGGATATGAATCCCCTGGTCTTAGAGCCCATCCCAAAAGCTCAGACTCAGTCATGGGCAGCAGGCTTAGCCAATCAGATGCTCCTGACCAGCACTCTGAATCTGTAGAAAGTGACAGAGGATGCCAGGGCAATGAGGGATTATTCATGGGGGCAAAAGCAGCACTGAGTCCAGCAGGAGTGGTGGCAAGTGTCCACAGATGCAGCTTTCTTACCTGACTACTCCTTGGTGTGACCTGTCTGTGCTCTCAACTACCAATGGTTTGGGTTATGCAGAGGAGAGTCAGAATCCTGAGGGTGTTGGCATAGAGTTCAGCTATGGGGTCCAGATGCAATAGCAAGAATTGCTCAAGAGAGAAATGAGACATAGATGTGGGAAACTGTCAAGACGTGGGCTCTACTTTTAAACATAAAAAATATTTAATAGAAATTCATATTAAATTGACCAAATAAGGCTGTATAAAATTTCCCATACAAAACTAGATGCCATTTCTTAAATTAAATCAAGATTTCTCAACCTCGGCAGTATGGACCTTTGGGGTTGGATCATGTTTTGTTGCAGGGATGGTGGCATCCTGTGTACTGTAGACCTGGAACCTATCCACTAGATGCCAGTAGCACAACCTCCCTCCCCATTCTAACAACCAAAAATGTCTCCAGACATTGCCGAATGTCGTCTGGGGGGCAAATTCTCCCCTCCCACCAGGTTGAGAACCACTGCATTAAGTGAACTAATAAAAATCACTGCTTTCCCTCTAGCGTGTTTTCTTTTAAAATCCCACAAAATGGTCAGACCATTTGGGACATAACTGAGCACTGGCTCAGTCAATTAATATGCCTGGACATGCTTTAAAAGCCTGTGGCTGACATAACGCTGAGCAATACAGTAATTAAGGGAGATTACAGAAGCAGGATTCAGAAGGTCATCGCAAATGGGCCTAATAGATATGACTCCGTTCGAAAAGGACAAACAGAGCTTAGTCAGAGTCCAGACCACCAACAGCAAATTACAGGATGGAAAGAGACATGATTTAGCTTCTGCAAGTGGGAAAGGAAGTTCTGCAAGAGCAGGCTGCAGTGTGACTACCAAAGGGAGTGGTACTACAAAAGGAGTGGAGTCAAGCTCCTGGGGGTCAGCGAGGTTGGCTGGTCAAGTTGGCTGGTCTTAGGTTCACCTGTGGGAGGTGGTCACCAGGATTTGAGGGACTTGCAAGGAGGTCTGGAAGGTGTTGATGGTCACAGGGTCCAGCTCTGATTACAGAGGAGATTTTTTGGTAACGAGCCCACCTTTCGTGCACTTATCTGGAGGCTTTGGCTGAAGAGGTAGGAGCTGAGGGTAGAGCAAAGGCTCATACTACCATCTATACTTTTCTTTTAATGATTATCTTTGCATGTCTAAATAAATGGCTTAGATGATTGGAAGTTAATGGTCCATCAAAGAACCATTTTTGTGTGAAATAACAAAAAAAAACAGACAAACATTTACAGATAAGAAATCTGAGAAGAAGAATTTTATAGCTAGCTTAATAATTTATTTAGGAAACACTTGGTTAAAAACAATCATAATGGGGCTTCCCTGGTGGCACAGTGGTTGAGAGTCCGCCTGCCGATGCAGGGGACACGGGTTCGTGCCCCGGTCCGGGAAGATCCCACATGCCGCAGAGCGGCTGGGCCCGTGAGCCATGGCCGCTGAGTCTGCGCGTCCGGAGCCTGTGCTCCGCAGCGGGAGAGGCCACAACAGTGAGAGGCCTGAGTACCGCAAAAAAAAAAAAGCAATCATAATGATAGGGAACTTTGGGAAGCTTCAGAACCTATGTTTGCATTTGTTTCACAATAATATTTGAGCCAAGTAAAACTACTATGACATCACAGCACACTATATGAATAAATGTCTCAAGCAAGGAGACCAGAGAAAAGAGGCAGAGAATTCAGCCATTATGCGAAACGGGACTACTAACACATGTCCCTGAAAAAGCCTGTCCCTAGTTAACTGGTGCCTATGGTAGACATTTATTGCCTCCTCAACAGCAAGTCCCCAACACCTGTCCTCCACATGCTTTCCTTGCTGGCAGAGACTTGTCTCTGCTAAGGGCAAAAATGCCACATACTCACACTTACTTTCCCAGACTCTTTTGCAATATAAATATGGGCACATGACAGCACTGACAAATGAGACCTGAGGGGAAGTCTGCTAGGAAAGCCTGACTTTCTAAGAAAGGATTCCTGTCAAAATAATAAAGGTTTAAATGTCCTCTTTCGTTCACGGAGTGTTCTGAGGTGCCAAAGAAGCGAGGATGGCCTCTGGTCAACTGCCAGTGAGAAACTGAGGCCCTCAGTCAAACCTCCCTTGAGGGACTAAATTCTGCCAACAACCAGAGTGAGCTTATAAATGGATCCTTCTCCAGCTGAGCCTTCAGATAAGATCCCAGCTCAGGGTGCACCTTGACTGCAGCCTTGCAAAAGATCCTGAAGTAGAGGATTCAGCTAAGCTGCGTCTGGACTCCTGACCCACAGAAACTGTGAGACAATGAATACATATTGTTTTAAGCCACTAAGTTAGTGGTAATTTGCTATATAGTAATAGATAACTAATACAGTGCCTAGGTGAGATTAAAAACATCCTTACTGTTTAAGCAACTTTCAATCATATATTCTGTTACGTGAATCCAAAAGCAGCCTGGATGATACACAGGGAGATTTCTTATGCAGATGCTGTCCTTTTGTACTTATAATATTTCATTATCATAGTAACAAGTTCTGCTTATTATAAGATTTATTATGTTAGATCTGCTATTATAAGATTCGTAAGAAAGCTACTGTGCTAACTTTATATTCCAACAAATGAGTGAGATTCACAGAATCTCTTCATTAGCATTGACATTTGAGAATGATTCATTCTGGTTAAATGCATTCTGATTATCTTGAACTAGCAAAAATTATTATACATATTAATACCATTTTTACAGCATTCTTACATAAACAGACATCTACACTTGTGTTACTGAAACCAAAGTACATAAATGGACCCAAGTCCAGTGCGGATGTCAAGGTAAAAACACCGTGAGACCCAGTTTAAGACCTGTCTGTACTCTCCCTGCCCCAAGACCTTAGACTACTCATTTCACTTCTTGGAACGCTATTTCATCATAACCATAGCGCAGTAACACTCACCCCACAGAGTAAACGATAAAAAGTAAACCAAAGTTTGATTACATTGAAGCATTTGTGGGGGGAGGAGGAATTGTTTAAAGGTAATATATTGTCCCAGCTCTCAAAGAATATTTGGTTTTGTTGAAATAAAAGTAGACATACATAGAAAAAGTGACCCCAATTATTTCTGGCCATGTTTAGTAGCCATTTGCTATAACAGGACTTTCTGGAAGCATTTTAAAATGAATATACCTAGCTGATTTGGCCAGGGCCTCTAGCAACTTCTGGTAAACATTTTAAGATTTAAAGATTTTACCCATCAACTGAGTTATATGTAGGAATGCACTTGTCCATATCCCTGTCCCAGTAACTAAAATAACATCTTGGAAGGAGATATTTCTGTTGTCGTAATATATTCTGGCTGTGTCTACAGGTTGGCAAAACAAGTGAAAACTAAAACATTCAGACAAAGTAGGTACTTGGCACTTTAAGAACTGGTTGTTTTATTGACTTAATCTTTTCTCCCCCAATGCATTGAGTCAAGCCGACTTTTGTGTGTAGACATAACCTTAGTGTTTACAGTCAGATTTGGGGTCATTCATCTTTAGTCAGTCATGCGTTTGATCTGAAGATATTTATGAAGTTTACATTTATGAAAATGTTTTCTTAAGTTCATCAAGCAGAGTTTTTCTTCCTTCTAAACATATCATAGGATTCTTTTTCTATTAATTCATTTATCTTCAAAATAGTAGTCCCGTGCTTCTCCACTACTTTCCTTTCTTAAACAAAATAGCGTGTCCTCATCTCCTTCTCAGTGTCCCTTCTGGGGGCCTCCAAGATTCAGATATCCTCTGACTTTTTTTCCTCAGTAATTCCTCTCCTGAGAGCAAAGGTTCCCTTTTAGGTGTTTATAAAATGACCCATTTTCTCACATCTCCTTGCTATCCTGGGCTCCAGGATCCCCGATCTCTGGTTCCCAGGATTAATGGTCTTGTTTTCCCTCCATCTCAGTCTCACTGCCTGAAGGGACTCTGATCCCAGCCTCTCCCAGGCACTGCTGGATGCAAACGGGAAGAGGAAGGAGCCGCATGGAGGTCTGCCCCTGGACAAAGGCCATCTTTACATTCTGAGGCATCTGGCTTTGCCAAGCATGACTTCAGCTGGAAACAATCTTGAAGCAGGAAGATTTACTGAGCTATATTCTGCAGTTTATGTGTGCGAGCACCAGCTTTCTCCTCAAAGACTGATTCAGACCTAGGTTGTTGTGGTTTGTTTTGTTTTTCTGCTTATAATTTTCTCATTAGAAGGGTAACAGCATCTCCCAACAAAGTCTTTAGCGTAGGAGGATATCGGAAGAAGGGAGAAAATCGCCTTATCAACCGTAAAAACGTCCCTGTAGGTGATTTTACAAAATGAGACAACTTGAAAGGGCATTAAGAGTCACCTGGTCCACCTTTTCTTCTTTTTATTCAGATAATAGATATTTATTGGGCCCTTTCTTTCTTTGAAAGACACTTCCCAAGACTCTCCGACATCACTGCCGTGGTCCACCTGCCTCATCTATGGGGGCCCCCTCTCTGTGTCTGTGTCCCCACTATCACCTGACTAGCCTACTATGCTGTACACCCCCAAGAATAAAAATACCTTTTTCCTAAGAACATTTTAAAAACTTTTTATTAAACCCCACAACTTAAGATTTGGAAGCAAAAATAAGCATTTTTTTCAAAATATATATGTATACTAAGCCTCAGCAATTCCATTTCTAGGTATATACACATGGGAGTATATATACGTGTTCACTAAAAAACATGTACAAGAATACACATAAAAGCACAAGTTATAACAGTCAGAAACTAGAAATAAGTTAAATGTTCATCCACAGTAGAATGGATAAATTGTGGTATATTCATACAATGGAATACTACACAGAAATGAAAATGAATGACTTACAACTACAGATGAAAACCTGGATGAATCTCACAAAAATAATGTTAAAGCCAGACTCAAAATAACATGTAACATGCGATTACGTTTATATAAAGTGCAAAACTAATCTATATGGTTAGAAGTTAGGACAGCGGTTACTTTTGGGGGCAGATAATTACTGGAAGAGAGGCTGTGAGGGGTTTCTGAGGTTCTATTTCTGGGGATGCTCTACTTCTTGATCAAGTGCTGGTTACATGTGTGGGTCCACTTTGTGAAAATAGAGCCAGGGATGCATTATGATTTATACACTTTGCTGCATGTGTTTTATACATCAATAAAATGTTTATAAATAAACTCTGTGAAGACTTCTTCAGTAACCCACACAGTTCAAATCTCACTTCGTCACTGAAACTTCCCCTGCATCCCTGGGACAGAACTCATCACCTGCTCCTCTGACTTGTTATGGTACACTGCACATTCCTCTACTATGTGTATTAATTCATGATTATTTATAGATCTTCTTGCCAGGGAAGAAGACTAGACTCTTTGCTGCTTGAGGACAGGGGGCACATTTTAATCACCTTTGTGTGCCCAAACACTAACATACTGCATGATTCAAAGTAGACCAGAAATAAATGCTACTGGATAATCTCAAGCAAGCACTTTGGGTGCTCATCAGACAATTCCATCATGAACTGATTACTCTTTAGCCCTTGCCAAAAACTCAATGAAGTCACTTGATAACCCAGAGAGAGAGTCCCAGAGTCTGAAGGAAATGTCAGCCATCTCTCTCTCGGATCTTCAGAGACTCTACCCCTGATTTGTTAGATCACAAGCAAAGACAATACCCAGATGATATTTGGGTTCCGTTGCTCAAAGAAATGCCTTTAATTTCACAAGATCTAATGTCATACCCCTGTTATTTTTTGGTAAAGAGCTGAGACCAGAAATATCCATTTGTGCATGCACACACACACACACACACACATACACACACACAATCCGTGTCTTTGGTAAAACCACGGTTGAAAATATGTCTATGTTATTATACAATGTCCCATACATAAAACCCTACAAGATATATTTCTCTTTGAATTCGGGGGTGAGGAGGTGGTCTTTGCTGATTAACGTTTATATTAAAGATTGCTTTTGGAAACCCAAGAACTCTGTTTCTGCCCCCCGCCTTTTTTTCATTTGTCACGAAATTCCAAACTCAATCAAATGTTTAGCCTAAATGACTAAGTCACTTCAGGACCATGATGACATCTATGTTTCTGCTCCTTTTATTTTGTTTCAGTTATACTTTTATTTGTAATTGCTTTTTGTCTATTATGTTTACTTTGTTAAGCCTCCTTGGGAATCAGGTATACATCTTTAATCAGGATTTCTCAATCTCAGTACTATTTACATTTGGGGATGGATAATTCATTCTGTGGGGTTGTCCTGTGCATTGTAATATGTTAAGCAGCATTCCTGACTTCTACCCACCAGATGACAGTAGTACCCGCCCCCTCCCCAGTTGGGACAACCAAAAATGTCTCCTCCAGTGAAGAACCACTGTCTTAAATATATAATTAAATATTCTAGAACTCTTTTAAGTCCTTGTATCTAAACTTGCTTATCAAGTAGCTATTAAACAAGATGCAATCCAAAGTAGTGATTAAAACCCAACTACATCCTTCACAAGATGTAGTTAAGTGCTGTACAAGTAAGTCTTTAGCCAAATGCGGAAAACACATACACATTCATTGCTTACTTAGCCAGGAGACATAAGGCTGAAGAGAGATTCAGTAAAGGTCAGTGAATGGGGGATAGTGGTTTCATGCCTTTCCTGGAGGTAAACATATAGTGAAAAAAATGAATGGAAGCAGTTAACAGCCACAGACAAAGTTAAAGAGATATTTCAGATGCCACACTGGGAAAGCCCTAATGGGAAGAGTAAACCCCAAAGTTAGTGGGTGCTCTTTTTCATACTTCTCCCTAGTCCTAGTAAATGAAGACATCTGGAAGAAGGTTGGATTTTTTTTTTCAAGGTAGAAAATGACTGATAGGTCTGGATGGCTTTTATTCAACAAACATGGAAGCTTCCCTGAAATCTCCCCCCTAAAGAACAACACATGAGAGAAGGACTAATGGAGGTGACAAGCCACTCAATAAGAGCTCTACCCTCCACTGTAGTGCATTCTACCTACGAGCTCTCGTTTCACTGTAGGAGGTAACCTGGACAAGTCAGGGTGCATTACCCTCATTTTATACTTGGGTAAGTCAAACGTATAAATGGCACAGAGTCATGAACTTGAGAATACAGAATAACCTGAGTGAGGATTACATTAATTCTATGCAACCTACAAAACCCCAATCCATGCCTCGTCCTCCCACAATTCTCCCCGGATTACCCCCAGCCCTCAGTTGGAAGTATCCAGTTCTTCTCTTTAGCCTGTGTCTTTCGCTCTTTTATTAGCGTTGTCTATGTGTAAGCTTTTTCTCCCTACTCTAGCAGAATGTGTCTTTAATCATCTTTGTTTTCACCACTGTTTTTACCAAGCACAGAGCCTTGTAGGACTCAAAACTACTTGTTTAATTGAGCCTCATCTATTAATATCCTCCCGAATCCCCACCAGTTATTCAGTGGTGAAAGTTGAGTATAAAAAGCCTCATCTTAAGGGGAGAGGAGTTCCTGAGAAATGCCTAGCAGTCTGTGACTCAGTGATCTACTACGAAGGAACATGAATGTTTATGATCAGGGAGGGGGAGCTGACAACTGCTCTTTACAGGGTGAATTCTTCGCCTACACTCGACATCCCATGTGACCTTAGGGTGGCACAAGGGATGTTGAAGGCAGCAGTTTTTAAGCAGCTACTAGAGGTACACTCAAGCGTGAAAGATTCTACTTCTTACTGTACACATCTTTAAAACCAGGAATATCTGTTCAGTTGACAGGGATATTTATCTCTTGGGCCTCTACTATTCCTATGGTATGGAAATTTGCATTTGTGTCTTTAAAAAGCACAGCATAATTATTTCTAATACGCATTTTCACTTACATGAATTCTCAGTCCTTCAGAGTGCCCACAAGTTAGTGATTTTAACCCCCATTTTTGTAGGTGAGAAACTGAGGCTCACAAAGGTTGAGGACCTTCCTAAAGTCACTCAGATATTTAATGACACAGCAGGCCATCTGATTCTCAGTCTAGGGCAGTGGGTCTCAACCAGGAGCGACTGTGCCCTTCAGAGGACACGTGACAATATCTGGAGACAGTTTTGGTTGCCTCCAGACACAACTGGTGTGTGTGTGTGTGTGTGTATCAGCGGCGGGTGCTTCTGGCATCTAGCTGGGAGAGGGCAGGGATGCTGTGAAATATCCTACGGTGCACAAGGCAGCCCTACATCAAGGTCTTATCTGCCTCTGAGTGTAAACAGCATTGATGTTGAGCAACCTTGGTCTAGATCAATTGACCCCCGCACACACACACACACACACACACTTATAATCTGGGTGCAGCACTGAAATCTGTACCATTTAAGCCACCTGGGTGCAGCGCATTATACCACTGCAACCACACCCTGTACAGTCACCTGGAAGACCCATAAATCCAGATTAAGTCTCGAGGCTGCGTGGTCCCCCAGCCAACAATGGTCACCGTATGGAGCAGGGAGTATGGAATAAACAGGGATATCAACCAATAATTCTCTTAAAGGTCCTCAGGTCAAATTCTTTCACCCTATGATAGTGGCCACCATTTTCCCAGTCTTCAAATCTTTGAATATGTAGAGTCAGGTTAGGAATATTTTTCTACCAAGAGCAGCTATAAAGGTGTCATTAGACAAATTTCAATGATTTAAAAATTATTCCCCCACCCCTGTGCCCAATGCTCAGAACTGAAACAATCTTGGCATCATACTTCAAGCTTCTGGGTACCAATATCTCTTTATATTTTCTCTCATTTTTCATTTTTCTTACCTCTTAAAATTTTTAGGATCATTTATTCTTTGCCTCCCACTTAAGCAAAACCTTTTATTTTAAACCATAACCAATGAGACCTAACAGCACTGTCCAATGGGCTTTTAGGATCACCAAAGAGCTTTCTTTCCTAGTCTTGGAATAAGCCACTACACAGATCTAGTCCAACTATTTCTAGACAGATGAAGAAGCAGGCCCCAGGGAGGGGAGGTGACTTGATGGCTCAAGGGCAGCCAGTGGCAAAGTTACAGCTGACACCCGGACACCTAGGCTACCCACTCTCTACCCCTCCCTTGCCTCTATCATGGTCTCACCATTCCTGTCTTTGTGGGAGAAATAGCAATGTTTTCACAGAATCCCCCAATGCCATATAGGAGTTACCACATAAACTCCAAATGCCCCCCCACTTTTCCTCTAGTTTTGTTTGTATGGATGAGTACATTTCAGAGTTCTCTATACTTAATTTTATTCTATTTATCAAGCACTGAGACCATGCACATTGTGTGTAATATACCATCCTAGATATTTTACAAATATTAATTCATTTAATCTGCATAGCAACCTTATGAGGTAGATGTAATTATTTCCCCCTTTTCACAGACCAAGCATAGAGAATTTGGGCAACTTGCCAACTCACACAACCAGTGGGAAGGAGAGCAAGGATCTAACTACCCTACGCTCTAGCTCCAGGGTTTCCCCTCTCAACCACCATGCTGCTTTCTTGAAGGTTTAACTACTAAATATATCACAAGAAGTCTTGCCATAGTTGTAGCTGTATATATTATCTAGATCAAAAGGGAAAGTATACTTTCTTTTGGATTTCTTCTCCATGACATACCCAGTATCGTGTAATTAACTATGAAAATGTAAAGTTAGGGGAATGTCCCCTGTCCTCTGTGTGTGCACACGGAGAGAATGAGAGAGAGCAAGCTCTCTGATGTTGCTTTTTTTTTTTTTTTTTTTTTTTTTTTTTTTTTTTTTTTTTTTTTTGTGGTACGCGGGCCTCTCACTGTTGTGGCCTCTCCTGTTGCGGAGCACAGGCTCCGGACGCGCAAGCTCAGCGGCCATGGGTCACAGGCCGGACCAGTGTCCCCTGCATCGGCAGGTGGACTCTCAACCACTGCGCCACCAGGGAAGCCCCTGATGTTTCTTTTTATAAGGACATTAATCCTATCGGATCAGGCCCCACCCTTATGACCTAATTTAACCTTAATTACTTCCTTACTCCAAATACAGTCACATTGAGAGTGAGAACTTCAACATATGAATTTGGGGGAGACATACATTTGTCCATAAGAAGCTCATCAAAGACTCATGTCACCTTACCAGCTAAAGAAAATAAAATTTGAGATTTTGGTACCTAGGACCAGGAAGGGTTGGTAGTAGAAAAGAAGGGAAGAACCTGGGGGATCAAGAATTATGTTTTTTGGTCCAATATATGGCCTATATCCACATAATAAAAATAATTTCTTGGAATTTTTATCTCAAATGCTATATAGAATTTCAGTTTTGTACTTTTTGTGGCACCTCAGAATCATATAATTTCCAAGTTGGGAGTGACTTTTATTTTCAGATGCAAACACTGAGGTCCTGCAAAGCTAAGTGACCCTCCCAGCCTGGCAGGTTGACTGTTCACATTCTTAGTCCTCCTTGATGTTTTGCTGCAGGGAGATGATTGTTCATTGATTTATTATTTTTAAAATTCAGGGTGCATGCTAAAAAAAAAAGTGGTGCTGTTTTGAGAAATGTTCTATTCAGGAATTTAAAGTCATAAGTCTAAAATCCAGAAGATTATCAGAAAAGAAATCCAGAAAGTAAGAAAGGTTAGAAAAATATAAGACACATTGTCCTGTGTTAAAAGTTGCATCAACAAATGGTGAAGTGGAAGGAATGTGGCTAAAGGCAAAAAAAAAAAAAAAAAAAAAGCTGTGTGAAACAGCCCTCGGCTAATGACGTGGGTACAGCCATTGCAGGAAAAGGTCCAGTGGTTTCATAGACCCCACTTCCAGGAATAAACTCCTCTGACCTCCAGTGTGCAGAACAAGAGGACCTCTGGGGTAATGGGGAATCTTAAGATGCTAAACAAAGGCTATTCACAGACAGCTGTTGATGGTTTGAAATCCTCTCACAGAAAACATTTGGTTGACCTTTAGTGTATCAGATTAGGCCATGGAATGCCCAGTCAAAAATGTGTAATGTACGTGAGCCATGGCCGCTGGGCCTGCGCGTCCGAAGCCTGTGCTCCACAACGGGAGAGACACAACAGTGAGAGGCCCGTGTACGGAACAAAAAAAAAAAGTGTAATGTGTACTGTCCAGTAAAAGTGATATCAAATGAAGGCAAAATTATAAATGGCATTTTCCTGCAAATGATTAAGAGTTGTAGTCACAGGAAGCTATTCTCTCTGGAAAGGATCTAAGATGGATTATTTATTCCTTTCTTTTTTTTTTAAATGTAACAACTTTACTGAGATACTATGCACATACCATACAATTCACCCATTTAAGTATAAAATTCAACCTTTTTTTAAACATCTTTATTGGAGTACAATTGCTTTACAATGGTGTGTTAGTTTCTGCTTTATAACAAAGTGACTCAGTTATACATATACATACGTTCCCATATCTCTTCCCTCTTGCGTCTCCCTCCCTCCCACCCTCCCTATCCCACCCCTCTAGGTGGTCACAAAGCACTGAGCTGATCTCCCTGTGCTATGCAGCTGCTTCCCACTAACTATCTATTTTACGTTTGGTAGTGCATATATGTCCATGCCACTCTCTCGCTTTGTCCCAGCTTACCCTTCCCCCTCCCCGTGTCCTCAAGTCTATTCTCTAGTAGGTCTGTGTCTTTATTCCCGTCTTACCCCTAGGTTCTTCATGACATTTTTTTTTCTTAGATTCCATATATGTGCATTAGCATATGGTATTTGTCTTTCTCCTTCTGACTTACTTCACTCTGTATGACAGTCTCTAGGTCCATCCACCTCATTACAAATAGCTCAATTTCATTTCTTTTTACAGCTGAGTAATATCCCATTGTATATATATATGTTCCACATCTCCTTTATCCATTCATCCGATGATGGACACTTAGGTTGCTTCCCTGTCCTGGCTATTGTAAATAGTGCTGCAATGAACATTATGGTACATGACTCTATGATGCTGTGCACAGTTCTCCACAACAGTGAACTTTCCAGCCCAAAACGTCAGTGGTGCTGAGGTTGGTAACCCTGATATAGGCTAACTGCTGTAAGAAATAACCCCACATCTTAGCAATTTAACTCAACAAATATCTATCATGCTCATGAAAAGACCAAAGCAAGTGGTCCCCTGGGGGACCGAATTGCCTCCATGTGACACCCACTGTCTTCTACTGCCGAATATACCCCATTTCTCATCTCTTTGGTGTGCACAGGCTTCTCTCTCCTAGTATGTCATTTCTCCATCCTTATCACCAGAAACCTAAAGTCCTCTGTGTGATTTTTGGTATCTCCTTAATTTGATCTACTCTTATTTTCCAAAGTTCTTTTTTTTCTAGATTCCACTCATGCATGATGGATACTTAGGTTGTCTCCATACCTTGGCTACTGTAAACAATTTGGCAATGAACATGGGAGTACAGGTAGCTCTTGCAGATATCCGTTTCATTTCCTTTGGATATATTCCCAGAAGTGGGAACTGCTGGGTATGGCGGGGCTATTTTTAATTTCTTGAGGAAATTAAAGTTCTCCAAAGTTCTTGATAATTACCACCCAATTCATCAACTGAGTCTCTGTAACACTGCCCTCTTATCCTTTGCGTATGTATTGCACACACTCACCACACACATTTCCACCTCTGTGTATCCTACTATCCACTCCCACAAGACTTTCAATCCCACCCTGACGGCTTTCTCCCTTCTGCAAATTTCCATAGCCACACAGGTATCTAACATGGGGTGAGCAATGGGTTTCATCTCACTGGAAAACTACAACTAACTGACAGTGGCTGCTTGGAGCATGGCACTGAGAAGGCACGGGTATTACGCAGGCTCGGCAGCAGGATGTTGTGATCAATTAGTAATATCTACCATGCACCTGAAATAGAATGGTGCTATCCATGCCATCCCAGATATTGTCTCACATTGCTCTCCGTTGGTTTTCTTAGTCCTATTAGAATTTCCTAAAAGGCAGGACCAATGTTTCACACAAGAGGAAAAGCTCTCTCAGGTCCTCAGACAATAAAATATTAGCTCATAGGTCAGTAAAGGGCACAGAGAACTTCTTGAAATCATCCCTAAGCCTTTTACTAACGCATTCGTCAAGAAGAAAAGGGGCGTTGTGATGCAGTGATCCCCTAGGCTCTGTGTTCATCACACTGTCAGGTTAGAGAGTTGTATTTTAAATTCTTCAAGTTGTCAGTTTGAGTAGCAGCTATATAATATATACTTATTGGGGCATAAAAAATATACCTCCTCCTTTTTTGATAACCAAAGCTCTCTCTCAATAGTCTTGGCCAAATTTCTGAAATAAGGTAAAAAAAAAACTTTAGGCCATGGAAATTTACACCTCTTAAAATATTTTTTGGACATCTGCTTGCTAAATGTTTCACTTTTATTTTTCTTTGAAAGTATATTTTGTATTAAAAGAACAAAACAAAATCATCTTCTTGTTTATTAAAAAGTGATTCATACAAATTAGTAATGGAAGAAATCTGTCCCCTTCCAGGAGCAGTAAACAATTTATTTGCTCAAAACATCCTCTAAAATTTATTTGAGCTAACTCAAAACTTCATGTGATTCATGAAATTTTACTGGTATTTCTAAAACAACAAACGAAAACTAAGTGATCGAGATGGAGTCAAAAGTCCCCATGAGCCTCTTCATTGCCACACCACCCCCAAATATGAAATCCCCAATGGAAACTAATATTTTTCCTGTTAAAGTTGATTATCTATGAGTAGACATAGACCATCCAGGTTACCCGTAAATCTTATGTGGCTATTTCTAACCCTACTGCTGGGGAACTATGAACTCTCTCTGCACTCACATCTTCACTTACAGAAACAGTTCTTGAGCCCTTACTATTGTCTCAGATCTAATACTCAGTGGTTGAGCTGCTATCCTGTGCATGTTACATCTCTTATATCCGCCTGCTTCTTTTCCATTCTCACTGCCATCAACCTGGCCCAGCATCTCTTGACTTCTACGCATACTTCTACCTCCCTGGGTTAGAAAGTCTAAATAAGCTTCGCCTATTTCTCCCCAATGACAAAAGTATGACCAGCAGATCGTGGGGGCGGGGCTTACAGAAAGGCAAGTTCTGGTTCAACAGAAGAAATAATAACCAGAAAGGAGAAAACGAGAATGGCAGTAGAATGAGTAGAGTTCAGATTGTAACATCACACAGCCTGGGTTCACAACTGGGCTCTGACACTTACTAGTTGAATACTTCGGAGAGATTATTTAACCTCTCATGACTCAGTTTCCTGAAATGTAAAATGGAGATAACAACAAGATGTACCCCATTAGGCACCTGGGAGAATTAAATAAGTAAACGCCCAAAAGGCATACAAATTCAGAAAACACATGAGTATTCAACAACTAAGGACATTATTATCACTCTCATTTTTATGATAAAGGAAGTGGTGCGGTTACCCATTAGGGCGGAGAGTGCTAACTAGCCAGCGATACACTTTCCTCTTCTTTCTGGGTAAGTAATTAGTCCGTACCTCTCAACCTGCCTTGCAGTTAGGAGTAGCCATTGACTGATTTCTAGCCAATGGAATATAAGAGGACGAGCTGGGTGTTATTGTCAGATTTGGCCCATATAAACCTCTCACATGCACTTCCATACCATTTCCCTGGTAGCCGGAATGGAGGGACCCCGGTGTGGTCTTGAAAACAGTATGCTGAAAGTGAGAAGAGCATCTTCAGATGGCATCTTACATGCAGAAGAACGGGGTCCATCCCCCTTGGCTCCCTCAACTCCATCCTAGTCTAATTTGAAGCACCGTAAACTGATATGGACGCAAAAATAAATAAATCTCTATCGTTTTGAGCCATTAGATGCTTTGGTCTATGTGTTAGCTTATTCTGGCCCAGGATTTCTCAGCCTCGGCGCTGATGACATTCGGGGTCTGATAATTCTTTGATATGGGGGCCGTCCTGTGCACTGTAGGATGTTTAGAAGCATCCCTAACTACTAGGTACCACTAGCACTCCTCCTTCCCACTTGAAGCAACCAAACGTGTCTCCAAATATTGCAAAAAGTCCCCCGGGGAGCAAAAAATCACCCTAAGAACCACTCTTCCAGCCTATCCTAACCATATACCTATCTTCAGAGGTATTCAAGATACTGCAAGCATGACCTCTTTCCAGGGCTGGTTGAGCAGGAATGCTTGAGATGTTGAAGCCTGCCCATGATCTAGCATCCTTTCAATTCTGCAATTTATACTGGGACTTTTATTGGTGCAAGAGACCATACACATTTACTGCTGGATGAATTCTTAGAGATTATTCAGTCCCTAAGGAAAACAGGACCTGGAGATGTTACAGGACTTCCCAAGGTCATGCAGAAATCAGGGCTGCCAACTCCCAGTTTAATTTCACTTTTACTACCCCACACTGCCTGGCATGGGACTGAACGGATACATTGTTCTGTTTTATTATTACATCATGTTTTCACCAAATAAAAGCATCGAAATTTTCTTTCATAGTTTAAGTTCAAGGAAAATGCCCCAAAAAGATGCCAGGAGGGAGGCACTGAAGGACAGCAGTTATCTACTATGTACTACATTTTAAAAATCTGTCAATTCTTTATTTACAATGACCAAAATTTACAGAGGAAAAATATCTACACAAGAATACTTGGCGTCAGGCTCTATTTGCATATGTTGTTAGTAACTACACGGGCCCCTCTGTCCAGAATTGATATTAACCAGGCTCACCAATCTCCTAACTCTCAAAAGGCTAGACTCGTTCTCAAGGCACTGAGTATCAGAAAAAGAACTGAAGCTAATCTTTTCTAGTATTGGTACCTATGGCAGAGTTTGAAAGTATATATAAAAACAACTTTCTAATCCATACCTTAACCTTGGATTCTCCCAGAAGCAGATAGTGAGATCAGAATGGACGCAAGTAGTTTAATTGCGAGGCGGTCCCAAGAAAGATTTAGAGGGGAGGGGAGGAGTGAGACAGGAAGGGAAGGTGCCGGTTCCGAGTGCACTGATGAGCAGGTGACTACTGTGGGCAGCTAGGGCTCAGCGCTGCTCACCCGGGGGAGACTGTGGAAGGCCCGACTCTCAATCTTCCCATCCAAGAGGCAAGGAAGGTCATGTTAAGGGTTTCTTCGTGGCTGGAACTTCCTGCCATTTCCAGACTCGCTTGCTATTGGCTGAACACAAGAAGTAGGGAGGGGCGGCAGAAAAAGCCTTCTAGTAAAGAGTTTCATGTGTTTGCAGTCTAAAGCCTCCAGGTGGATGTGGGCAGGGCACCAGAAGCTCCTGCGATGGTCCAGAATCAAATCATGGCCCTTCCATTCCCCCGCCCCTCGCATCTCTCCCCAACTCTAGTAGTTTCTTTTCCTTTGAGCTCACCTCTGCATTCAGGGAAAGGAAGCTCACTCATTCTGGGTCTATCTCTAAGATTTAATTGCTGTAGTCTAAAGATTCCCAACAAGTGGGACACAGACATTTGGAGGTAAGAGTGAGGAGAGCCTCAAATTATATAAAGTAATCCTCAAAACACTTTTCTCACCAAACATCATTTGTAGAATAAACAAGTGATCTCAAGATACAAATATTTTTTTTTTACTGTTTTTCATATGCTGTTTGCTGCTACTGTGAAAATCATATATGAATCCATTTTAAAGCACAACCTACTTTGCTAATTTCTGTCATTATGTGGGGTTTTTTAGACAACAAAAATTAAACTACCACAATTACTCATTTGAACCATGAGAAATTAAAATGAGGGAGGGAGATCCTCCATAATTGAAAAGTTTGGAAACCACTGATTTCATGGTTGGAGAACACTAAAGGAGAATTACTCCCGATGACGCTTTGCTGATATGAAGGGTGTGTGTCTGTGTGTGTGTGTGTGTTTCTTTTAGTCCATCTGCTTGCAAAGTATTATTAAATGCCACTTGGACTACACTGAAGTATTTGAGTCCAGGGCAAAGTTAAATGTAAGCTTGAATACTAGCTCTATGACTCAGTAGCTGTTTGACCTTAGACAAGTGACTTAACTTCTCCAAGCCTGAGTTTCCACATCTGTAAAGTAAGTTTTTTAAATGCCGTGTCTTTCTTCTACGAGTGTTATGAAATTGAAATGAGCTGTATGTATAAAACTCTCAATTCAGAACCCGGTAGTTAGTAAGTACTCAATGCCTGATCGTTACCTTAGCTTAACCACTCTCTTCCGATGCACTGTTTTACTGAAATTCAAGTTGAACTGGGTGTCCTAGATTTTCATTTGCTAAAGCTGGCAATGCTACGTTACATGAGTATGCCTGATCACAGACGCATAAAAGCCTTAAGGATTTCTGGATACGAGTTTCAGTTCAGTTTTACAATTTCTACTAAAAATTCTAAGAAGCATGGCTGGATTTCTCTCAGGAACCTTAGTCTAAAGATTCATATTCTCATATGAGTAATCACTGCACAACCAGGGCCCTGAGTTCTGAATCCCTGTTTGAGAAGAGATGGCCTCTTGGGCTATTTATTCTAGTAAGACAGTGTTTATGTTTCCTTTCTATGACATATTTGTATAAAATATTTGCTCACCCTTCAGCACAGAGTGAGACGAAACACTGCTAGTGAAATCTAGCTTATCTAGGAAACATCTTCCCATTCCATTCGGGCATACATCTGAGTTAGTGCAGGCATGACGTAGGCTCTACTGCTCCTCACGTTTCACTGCCTGCGTTTCACTAGCACAGTTGCCCAGAATGGTCCACAGAGTTTCCAAATACAGGAAACTACATAAGAGGTTGCCTGTCGTTTTAATCTATAGAATGTGATCAATGCACATTCTTTGGATGCTTTGAAAAGACCACGATGCACAATGAGGTTGTGAATTCTAGGGCTTCTAAACAACATACTGGCCCAGCCCACCTAGAACTGAACCACCTACAGCAAGATCTTCATGCAACAAGGCCCAGATCCTGGTCACTAATGCCTTTGTCCCAGGGTCAGGGACACCAGGCTTCCTGAAGCAAGAGCCTTTATTAATCTTTTGAGTTCTCACCAGGTCTCCAAGGCACATTTAAACAAACAAACAAACAAAGTAACCTGGAACTCTTAGTCTTTCCTGTACCCAGGTATGAGTTTAATGGTTGAAATTCTCAAAACGTTACTAAAACCAACACAGTATTGAGAGAGAGATAATGTTCAAATCAGCATAACTATCAGCGGAGTGGTTGGCATTCTAGACTTTCTATAGGAAAATATTATCCCTAAACGAAGTCTGGCTGGCGCAGACCAAGAAACACCTGCGATTTTCACGGCACCTCCTCTCCCCACCATACTTTTACTACTTTTACTTTTCTGCGTCCCTTACTCTAAAGAATATCTTTCAAGTTCTTAGCATAATGTCTAGAACATAGTAAGTGCCTGATAAAACTCAGCTCTCAGCACTATTAGCAAGTACTGCCACCTGCCTGAAGCTTGAGGCTGGTGGACTCTAAGCTAAATCTTCAGTGTCTCTGATAGTTCAGACTTTGTGGGACTAAAGACAGTCCACAAAGGCTTCCCTGGTGGCGCAGTGGTTGAGAGTCCGCCTGCCGATGCAGGGGACGTGGGTTCGTGCCCCGGTCCGGGAGGATCCCACGTGCCGCGGAGCGGCTGGGCCCGTGAGCCATGGCCGCTGAGCCTGCGCGTCTGGAGCCTGTGCTCCGCAACGGGAGAGGCCACAACAGTGAGAGGCCCGAGTACCGCAAAAAAAAATAAAAAATAAAAAATAAGACAGTCCACAAATCACACTGTAGAGCAATGTTCCTCAAATTACCTGTACTGAAAGACCAGGGTTTGGTTTATTTTGTTTTTTCAATCCATTGCAGACTCGTATTTTTGGAAAATGTAATAAAAATAAAATAAATTACATATAAAATTATGCTGTCAAATTTCTATGAAAGTTTCTAAATGTGTGTCCTCTCACTTGATTGGCTTATCTCACTGCAGACCTGCAAGGACTGTGCAAGGACCAGCACTGGCCCAGGGACCACACTTTAAACAGCACAGATCTAATGGTCACTGCATACACACTTCACTAGTAAAAAAAAAAAGAGAGACACTCTCGCACTGGAAGAATATTATTGTTTTAATCAATGAGTTGACCTGTGGTTTTTTTATTAATAAGAAAAGAATAACTCTCATAAGCCAAGATAACGTGTTGGGTTTGGAATTTTATCTAATAATATTTTCAGTGGTAGATTAAATTTCAATTATATATAGTGTTTAGGCTAATGTTAAAATCTGTATTTTCCTGAGCACACAGACCGTCAACAGGTGGAGGTCTGCTCAGGGAATAAGACTTATTTTGTTACAAATACATTGTGAATAATACAATATACATACAGTGTACAATACTACTCAAAGGAGAAAAAAGCCTAGAGAAGCTAAAAAGCGTGCGGATTTATCACTCCAGAAAGCCACTATTTTACCTGGATATGGCGCACTGAAGTTCACAAGCCCTTTTCACCAAGCCATGCTGTGTTACTGTTTGGAATACCTTTCCCACTCCCATCTACCAAGTGAAATTCTGCCTATCTTAGTCGGTCCAGATCAACAGTTGCCTCTCCAGTGCTTTCTGAACATTCATTCATTCACTGGTCATCCATTCATTCATCCAACAAAGGCATACTGCCAGGCACTGGTCTAGGTGCTGGAGATAGAGCAGTGAACAAGCCATTGTTCCTATCTTCCTGAAGCTTGTGTTTTAGTGAGGAAGAAGGAGAAGAAAACAAATTAACAAATATATTCACAATACAGTACCTGGTAAGTGAAGTTTTATGAAGAAACTAAACCACAGACTCAACTTCCTTCCCTCATCAGAGCACAGAAAGTGATTTGTGAGACTCAAATTTTCTCAATTTTTCTAAAGATGATGCATAACTATTATCATTCTAGTCACACAGGAGACAAGTTAATTCATTACACACAATGGATGCCTTAGGGAATGAGGTCTTAATTCTCAGACTGAGAGAGAGTGAAATAGAGAGTGAGATGCTATTTTAAATAATGTGCACAGAGGAGCCTCTCTAAGGATTGTACAGGTGAGAAGAGATCTAAAAATCAACCCCTAAGAGTGAGTCATGTCGGTGCTTTGTGACCACCTAGAGGGGTGGGATAAGGAGGGAGGGAGGAAGACGCAAGAGGGAGGAGATATGGGGATATATGTATACATATAGCTGATTCACTTTGTTATAAAGCAGAAACTAACGCACCACTGTAAAGCAATTATACTCCAATAAAGATGTTAAAAAAAAAAGAGTGAGTCATGTGGATAACTAAGGGAAGAGTACTCCAGGCAAGGAATAGGAAATACAAATCCCCAAAGAAGTAGGGAATTTGTTGAGTCGAACAGTTGGGAAACCTGTATGATTGGAATGGAGTGAGTGAAGGGCAGAATAGTGGGAGATGAGGACAACAGGGCAGGGCTATAAAGTAGACAGGTGCCTCACCAGCCTATTACTTTGTTTGCAGCCCAGGTACAGCACCACTGACCTATTTCTATTCAGTTAGCAAAGCACTGTTTGAAGGCGGAGTCCGTGTGATTTTGGCATCCAGAACTGCAACATATTAAGCCTTAAATGCATTGACTGAATAAGTGAAGAGATGAATAAACAAATGAACACACGGCTTTCACGAACATCACTCCATTCATTATTTGCCACACTCTGAGGAGGCAGTTCTGGTATTATTATATCTATTTTGCAGACAAAGAAATCTTCTAGATGTTCATCAACTTGCCTGCAGACACAGAATTGCTGAGAGCTAGGGCAAAGACGTTCCAAATTCAGATTTGTTTGTTTGACTCCTGGTTTAGTGCTCTTTGTATGCCTCAAACTTCCAATTATGGTCATTAGAATGGACAGCTGGTATAAGCTTTAAAAAAATCTCGTGTATTACACTTTCCGAAAATGGTAGATGCAAACTTGAAATTTAATTTGTTAGGTGGTTTTCAGTGTGGGGACTGGCTGCCCCCTCCTGGCAAGGTAAAAAATAACATGAAATAAAAATCCGCATTCTCGGCCTTCCCTGGTGGCGCAGTGGTTGAGAGTCCGCCTGCCAATGCAGGGGGCACGGGTTCGTGCCCCGGTCCGGGAAGATCCCACATACCGCGGAGCGGCGGGCCCGTGAGCCATGGCCGCTGAGCCCGCGGCCTCTGTGGGAGAGGCCACAACAGTGAGAGGCCCGCGTACCGCAAAAAAAAAAAAAAAAAAAAAATCAGCATTCTCTAGTTAGGCCAAGACATCCCATCCTACCCTGCACCACTCTCCTATCACTCAGTTTCCTCTCTTTCCTGGATATACTTTTTATTCATATTTGTCAAGTTCACTTAATGACAGGGGCTACTTTTTTGTGCTATGATATTTATTTTAAAACCTGAACTGCATCAGATATTTAATTCCCATTTGTCATTTTTGCTTTAAAATTTGTTAGAATCCAAAATTACCTGAATATATTAGGAAAGTCTCATGCTTTCATTTCTATCTTTAGATGAAACACATCTTATACTAATTTCCCTGCAATGTACAAAGTCTGCAATGTACAAAGACTTTCTCATATGCATATAAAAGTTGTTTCCCCTATGACCATGTGTCTTCATTAATTTCATGTGTTGAGAGTATAACATCTGCTATGATATTATAGCTTCTGGTTCGAAATTATTTTTAATATCCATGAACATTATTAGGCATTGGTAAATATACCTAGATAACATCAGGAGAAAATCATTCTCCACAAATATATCACAAACTCTGGATATTGTTAGGAGTTTAACAATCTATTAGGTTTTCTAGCACCTCTGAAGATGCCTATATTTCATCTAAAAACATCCTAAGTATTCCCCCAAATACTGAGTTAATTATTATAGAAACAAGAAAGGGACAATGATACAGTAAAATTCATTCTTGAAAAAGATCTAACTACTAGAGATTATGGTAACCAATGAAAATGTACAAATATGAGAAGTATTTAATATGCTCATTCTGTGGGATAATAATGCTACAATGTACAATAATTCTTGCTTTTCAAATGTCCCAAAGTAGACATCATCAGGAAAAAGCAGAGCATTTCATTAATTCTGTCTGATCATTTCAGTGATATTAAGTTGGGCTGGGCTTTTAAAACTCTGTAAGGCAGCATGAAGAAGGCTAAAGAAAAGACTGGTTTTTCTCTGGCATAAACACAATAGTAGCTATCCCAAGCTTTGAGCTTCACTTCACAATCCCTTTGTATCCCCATTTTGTCCAAAATGCAGAAAGCTGCATAGGGCCCCAGCCATTAAAGCCAAATGTATATAAGATTACTGAGATGAAAAAGATCTAGTCTTATGAGCACAGCACTCTAACTCTTACTACGCAAAGTGTGCTCCCCAGGCCAGCAACAATACCATCACTGATATTAAAGATGCAGAAGCTCAGGCCTCCCGCAGTGCTGGTAAGATACCCCAGATGATTGTACGTACATTCACGTTTGACAAACACTGCTCCTACTAGATGCTGTGAAAGCACTGACCTGCCTTGAGCTGACATGCAGAGGTGAGTAGGCGTTAGAAAAGGATTTGGTGAACACCTACTGGTGTAGCCACAATCTCTGTTAGAGCTCACACTGTTTCTTTAAGAATACAATTTCATTCATTCATTCATTTTTTATTGTTTGATGCCATTTCTTAGCCATTATAAATATTTGGTATTTATAATATCATAAGTGTGTTCCTGAACATATTCACTTTAAGACCTTTAGTCTTTAAACCCAATACTTATAAAGGGATTATGAAGAACATGGCTAAGAAATGGCATCAACTAGGGAAGGAAGGGAAGGGAAGGGAAGGGAGGGAGGAAGGAAGGAAGGAAGGAAGCAAGGAAGGAAGGAAGGAAGGAAGGAAGGAAGGAAGGAAGGAAGGAAGGGGCTTCCCTGGTGGCGCAGTGGTTGAGAGTTCGCCTGCCGATGCAGGGGACACGGGTTCGTGCCCCGGTCCGGGAGGATCCCATATGCCGCGGAGCGGCTGGGCCCGTGAGCCATGATGGCCGCTGAACCTGCGCGTCCGGAGCCTGTGCTACGCAGCGGGAGAGGCCGCAACAGTGAGAGGCCCGCGTACCGCAAAGGAAAAAAAAGAAAGAAAGAAAGAAAGAAAGAAAGAAAGAAAGAAAGAAAGAAAGAAAGAAATTGTATCTTTAAAGTAACAGAGTGAACTGTATTAGAACTTGTGGCTACACTGTTACGTGTTCACCAGAACTTACTCCCTCTTCGCCCTGGCTGTGGTCATAAGACTGGGTTCTGGCCAATGACGGAAGCAGAAGGGATGGTGCACCACTTCCAGGCTAGCCCAGAAAAATCTCCCATTTAAGACCCTTCTCCAACCTCTGACTGGAAGTAAAGGATTCCTCAGCCCCTGGGCCGGGGTCGGCAAACTACAGCAGCCCAATGGTTCTGTACTGCCCATGAGCTAGGAATGTTTTTTACATCTTTCTGGTTGAAAAAAATTAAAAAGGAAGAATATTTCATAAAAAGTAGATGAAATTCAACTCTCAAGTGTCCATAAATAAAGTTTTATTGGCACACATCCATGCTCATTCATTTACATATGGTCTACTGCTGCTTTCACACTCCAACAATGGAGTTGAGCAATTACAACAGAGACACTACAGTTCACAAAGCCTAAAATGCCTTCACAAGGAAAGTTTTCTGATCGCAGCCCTCCTAGGGCTGAGCTACAAGATGGGAGGAGCCTGGGTCCCTGAGGCACCGCAAGGAAGGCTGCTTACCAAATATCCTCATTGGACGGTGACATAAGAGAGAAAGAAACTTGCATACTGTTACTTCACTCAGATTTCAGAGTTCATCCTTTTCAGGACATAGGCTTACTCCAACTAATACAAAGGGGTTTTTTGATGCCTAGGGCAGGGGGCGGGGGCAAACATATGAATGAGACTACATCAGGTAAACTAAAGAAGATGGAAGAATGCAAATTTTTAAGGAGATACCATTTTGTGCTTTATATTCACAGGCCTTAAGTCGTGCTGGGGCTACCGAGGTGAAGAGAACAAATTTTCAGTACAGGGATTTTAAAATATATATTGTATATTGCCTCATGCCCACTAGGTGGCGCTTAGGAGCCTTTATACTTTCAAAACTAATCTATTTCAGGATCATTACAATGTTTCAACTTAATTGATAGTTTGTATCTAGCAAAGCCTACTGTGTATTCAGTGTTATTGCTGGAGATACAGAAAAAGATATAAATCAGGGCTCTTTCCTCCAAGTATTGACCACTTGTAGATTTCAAGTTAAAAATGTTTAAAGTAAAACATAAGTCGTCCTAACCCCGAAGTTAGAGTCTTCTCATTTCAACACACTTGTTGCTGGTTTGATAATTATTTAAACCTTGTAAATGTGCTTTTACCCAAATGGTTATGGGTCTCACTCTACATGAGCAAAATACTGCCCCCAAAATCTCTGTTTACAGGAGAGAGAGCTGTCATTAACCCCTTCCTTGAGATACGTTTCTATTAGTGACAGTCACGTAATACTGTGAAGAGAGGTTCTTTTTTTTGGTTTTTTGGGGGGGTTTTTTTGTTTGTTTGTTTGTTTGTTTTGCGGTACGCGGGCCTCTCACCGCTGCGGCCTCTCCCGTTGCGGAGCACAGGCTCCGGACGCGCAGGCCCAGCGGCCATGGCTCACGCGCCCAGCCGCTCCGCGGCATGTGGGATCTTCCCGGACCGGGGCATGAACCCGTGTCCCCTGCATCGGCAGGCGGACTCTCAACCACCGCGCCACCAGGGAAGCCCTGAAGCGAGTTTTTGATTCTTACCACACTTAGCCTCAAATCCACTGTGCAGCCTTAAGAAAAATTCATTGAATCTGAACCATAGTTTCTAGCCCATGACAAAGAATATGGACTGTATCCTAAGGGTAATTAAAGAAATATTGAAAGGTTTGGGGTTTGGGGAAAGATCACTGTGGCATGAAGAGAATTGGAGAACTGACGTGGTCAATACTATTAGAAACCAGTTAGGTGGCCTCGACTAGGGTAGTGGGCCTCCTGATGGGCGGAAAGAAATGGGGTCTGGAGACCTGAACTTTATCTAAGCACTTACAGTCCTCGTCTCTCTGGTGGATAAAGCTCATGCAATCTGACTACGCCCTTCCTAAATGCACTAGCTCAGCCAAGTTCCTTGAGTCCTATGAACTGCAGGCAATTCCATCAGTAAAACGGAGGTACTGTCCACATCACCAGTGCTCTCATGGGGATTAAATAAAAGAACACCAAGAGAAGGTGCTCAGTGTACTGCCCGGCAATTCACAGATGTGCAGCAAAGGATGTTATTGTGGGTCCCACTGTCTCCACTCTAGAGAAAACCCTTACACCTTCACACCTATGTTGAAACTGTAGCCTGCTGTTGGGTCTCCCAGTACCCTATAGTGATGGCATAGGGCAGGGTTTCCCAGCCTTGACACTAATGACATTTGAGGTTGGATCATTCTTTGTTGTAGGAGGCTGTCCAGAATCTTGGAGTTCTTAGGATTTAGTAAGATAATTTAAGCAAAATATTTTTGCATCGTCTAAGCTAGGGTGTCTCAAACTCGGCGCTGTTGACATTCAGAAGTGGGTGCTTCTCTGTGGTGAGGCTGCCTCTGACCGTAGGGCGTTGAGCAGCACCCCAGCCTCTATCCACAAGATGCCAGCGACACCCCTTCCCTCCGGCCGTGGCAACCAACCTGTCTCCAGACATTGCCACATGTCCCGTGGAGGGCAAGAATCGCCCCCGCTTGAGAGCCACAGGTATAGGACATGGTCTAGAACAGCCCTGTTCCATAGAAATATAATGCAACCACAACTGGGAGCCTCTATGTAATTGAAAATGTTCTAGTAGCCATATTTAAAAAGTAAAAAGAAACAGATGAAATTAAGCTTAAATTATATTCTTCTTAACCCAATATAGCCAAGATACTACCATTTCAACACATAATCAAAAAACACATGATCTACATAGAAATTATCAATGATATATTTTATATATTTTTTCATATTAGTCTTTGAAGTCCAGTGCACCTACTTAACCCTTACAGCACATCTCCATTTGAACTCACCACTTTAACTGCTCAATAGCTATGCGTGGTTAGGGGCCACTGTACTGGACAGTGCAGGCACAGGATCTTATGGTGTGTACTTTTATGTACTTACATCCTGTTATTTCCTTCCCCCCATTTCCCCTTCACGTCCTTCAATCTTATTAGTTTTATATTTTAACCACATACTGGAGATGTTCCCACAAGTATCCCATGGCTCCTTCTGTATTGCAATGAAGCACGGTAGAAATCAACTCTAAAAAAGTGGCCCTTCTCCTCAGTTCCTCCAGCATCGGTCACTGCTACCCTCTGGTGTGCTGCCTCCCGCCCCCACCTTCCAGTGCCCATTGAAGTCCTTATCTCTTCGTCATGGCCGTCTGCTCACCGACTAACACTTGCTTTCTATTGAGAGAATCATTCCCACTTACATGAGGCTCAAAGTAGCCATACTGTCTTCTTTAGTAAATTGTTTAAATCTGCTGACGAACAGGTCAGCAAGCTTTAATGTGATGTTCTGCAAATAGTGTGGACTCAACAAACGTCTCCCAGTGAGCACTGGGTCTTTACATGAGGCTATTTGGTTTACTTATGCTCAAATAATAAGCATTCTTTTTTTATTGATTCAGTCTGCTTTTATTATTTTGTTTTCTTTTACTTTATTTGAATTGTCTTTATTAATATATCCCTTCCACTTTCTTTAGCTTTCTTGGTCTTCTCCTTAACTTTTAAAGTTTATTGCTTATACATATATTTTCCTTTTTAAAATTAATACAAAATGTTAACAGAATAATATAAGCACAAAGATTATAAAATCAATTATTACTAAAAAGTTGGTAACCAAAAAAATAAACAAGGAACAGTTACCTGCCCCACTCCTTCCCACATTCCAGTTCTCTTTTTTGTTTTTTACCATCTTTATTAGAGTATAATTGCTTTACAATGGTGTGTTAGTTTCTGCTTTATAACAAAGTGAATCAGTTATATATATACATATGTTCCCATATCTCTTCCCTCTTGCGTCTCCCTCCCTCCCACCCTCCCTATCCCACCCCTCTAGGTGGTCACAAAGCACTGAGCTGATCTCCCTGAAACCAGCAGGCCACAGTGGTCCACTTTGGGCCTTTTCTCTTCACTGGCCAACAGCTTTGATACACTATAAAAGGAAGCTTTTAGGGCATGCGTCCTTCTTCAGGTCACCATATTGTTTCCCCACATTCCAGAAACACCCACCTTCTCTCATCTCCATGCCCATCTGTGCTGAAGCAGACACTGACTCTGGGGCTGCATTCCAGACACTCATTAACAGAGGTCTGGCTTACATCTGACAGTAAGTATGGTGCAAAGATGTCCCTGATTAATGTCCTAGAGGGGATGCATCTGTGATATGTTCAAGTCAAACAACAGCAAAAACATTCAACTTCCCATTGCTGTTCTGCAGATCTCCTTTAGGCTGGAATTTCTTTTTTTTTTTTTTGCGGTACGCGGGCCTCTCATCTCACTGTTGTGGCCTCTCCCGTTGCGGAGCACAGGCTCCGGACGCGCAGGCTCAGCGGCCATGGCTCACGGGCCCAGCTGCTCCGTGGCATGTGGGATCTTCTCGGACCGGGGCACGAACCCGTATCCCCTGCATCGGCAGGCGGACTCTCAACCACTGCGCCACCAGGGAAGCCCGGGCTGGAATTTTTAACTCTTTTGCTATGGTTCTTGCAAACTAGCTTCGTAGTTTTGTTAAATTACGTGTCTTCGTGACCATCAAGTTGATGAAATTTGTTCATTTATTCATTATGCAAGTATTTTGTCAGCATCCTTCTGAGGTCCTGTTTCAGCTGGTTTTCCTTTGCTTAGCCAACCTCAATAATCCCACAACATAACATACAACAAGGCTGGTGGGCCAGAGCCCGGTGAGTGAGCAGAGCCAACTAACCAGCTTATAGGGTGGAGCAGACGCAGTCAGTGCCCCACACACACATGCTCTAAGCACTGACTGTTGCAGTACATATCAATGGCATCCTACTGCACGCGTATGCAGCCGTTTGCCTAAGGGCTATCTCTTAGCCAGAGAACATACGGCAGGCCAGAAGTGCTGGGGAGCGCATGTCCCTGGATGTAGCCCTGAGCCAATGGCATATGGGAGTTGGAGGATAAGTATCCCAGCTTCTTTGCCCTCTGATACATGTTCTACACTGGCTCCCAGGTTCCCGAATGGGACTGTAGTCCATTGGCTAAAGTGGAATGTGTTTGATAGTACACTATTTACTGGATTTCTTCCTTCTCTGTCTCATCTGCTTCTCCTCTACTCCTCTAGTCATATTCCTCAAATAACCCCCTTGAACTTGAATCCTAGACTCAGATCCAGCTTCTGGAGAACCTCACCCAAATCATGCTAACTTTCATTGAGACTGAGACAGAGATTTTGGTTCTTGTGAACAATGACCATTAAGAGAGAGGATAAAATCTTAATGAAAGTTGAAAAATAATTTAGCTTATGGTGTGAAGATATGCATAAGAAAACATATTTCTGGACCAAAATGTGACTAGGAGAAAGCAAAGAACCTGTACAATTATTTTCATATTTGTTTCTGATATTTGAATTTTATCTACCAAGGATAAATAGTGTGTTTTAATTCTCCCAAATAACAGCATAACAGGATTTTTGTATAAAAGAAAATTACCAGTCAGAAATGTTTCTAAGGAAGAGCCTCCAAATTTCTAGACCTAATACTCCAGTAAAATCCAATGGCTTGTTTTGTCTTAAGGTGATAGAATGAGCTATCACAATCACAAATACTTCAGACATGAATTCTCTTTTCATACATGATGGAGGCTTGGAGCTGTCCCCCAGTATTTGTTCTCTTCTGACACGGTAATAGAGGATTCAGGGTAAGCTGGCATATACCCAACTAGAATAAATATGTTACCCAGCCTCCCTTACAGTTCGGAATAGCCACGTAACTAAATTCTGGAAAATGGGACGTAAGCAGAAACGTCCTGTTGCAACAACAGAAAATTGCCTTAAGAGACAGTCCTTCTCAACTGTGGTAATTTGCTACCCAGGGGACATTTGGAAATGTCTTGAGACATTTTTGATTGTTACAACTGGAGGTGCTACTGGCATCAGATGGGCAGAGACCAGGGCTGCTGCTACACATCCTACAATGCACAGGACGGCCCTCACAACGAAGAATGATCCTGCCCCAAAATGTCAATAGTGCCGAGATGTTGAAACTCTGAATTAGACATTGGATTTGAAACAAGAACTCAGGAACAACTGCTTCTGGTTTCCTCAAGCTCTGCACAGAATCCAAGTGCTTTCTGCTTCCCTGGTATCTACAAAGCAGTAAGAGATGATGCTGGCTCATGCTATGAGCCATGGTATTCGAAATATTCTGAGTCCTGAATTTTTGTTTAACCTGATTCATGTTCTCTGTCATTCACTAAAGCAGTGGTTCTCATAACTTTCTGGTCTCAGGACCCCTTTAAGCTCCTACAAAGTACTGAGGGCTCCAAATGCCTGCATTTATGTGGTTTTTATGTACTGCTATTTGCTGAATTAGTAATTAAAATTGAAAAAGGTTTAGAACACAAGCACACATTCCACTAGCAGGCAGCATAATGACATCATCAATCAGCACACACCATGTGATCTTGGGAAAATTCTACTGTAGACTCCTGCGAGAATGAGAGTTAAAAGCACACAAATCATGTCTTCACATTATAATGAAAATAATTTTGCCCTCAAGGAACTCCTGAGACTCAGAAACCCTCAAACGTTCCTCAGACCATACTTTGAGAACCATAGGACTAAAGAACCCACTTTAAAGACATAGATATAAATATTCTAGTATCCTTTGTGACAAAAAGGGAACTTTCTCCTTGTAAATATATGCTCATCGTTTCTAAAAGGTACAGAGTCCTTTCTCATAGCTCTCTGAAGCCCAAAGTATATACAAATAAAAGAGACAGAACATTAATTATAGCATGATAACAGTGACTTATGACATTTGTAATACTGAATACGTACATTGAACTGGCTCACTGGTCTTGCAGATCACTTGAGAAAATGAATCAGTCATTCTAAATTTCTTCTAATGTGAGATTTCTGGAACTATCAGAAGATCGTGGTTTCATGTTTAAAGAGTCCAAACCCATTAAATCTGGTAGTGAAAAGGGACTTTGAGATCTTGAATTATACTTCTCTTTGCTTTTCCTAGCCTTTTGCAGTTGAGCACCTCCCAATAAAATTTATCTTTAGGAGAAGAGCAACACAATGTATTCCTCCCCAAAAATCAATTGCCCAGAGAGGAGACCCAGAATGGCTTTTTAAAAGAAGATTGTGAGAGAGCTCAATATTTTTGTAACTTTTTTTCTCTACTTGTTAAGAGTTCACTCCTCAAACGTGTACAATAGTAACCAATGACTGAATTTCTTATAGACAGAGCTATGTATATAATCTCAGTGGTAGACATCAGTAAATAAAAACTGGTTGGCTTTTCAAAAAATGTTCCTAATTTTTAAAATATTAAAATAATTAATTTTTAAACAATCATTTTCTCCATGTCTTAATATTCTGGACACTCGATTTTTAGCATAGATGCCTGGAAACGAATCCCGTTGTTCTGTGTAAATAAAGATCATGATTTCCCAGACTTGGCACTATTGATATTTGAAGCCAGATAACTCTTTGCTGTATACATCGCGGGATATTAGTAAGATCTTTGGCCTCCATCCACCAGATGCCAGCAGCACTCCCTGAGTTGTGACAACCAAAAATGTCTCCAAATATTGCAAAATCCTCCTCGGTGGAGGACCACTGATTCAGGACCACCAATTTACCATTCAACTGCATGAGAAGTGAGTCATCGAGACAATTAACTTACGCAGAACAAGCAAACGCAGAAGACTTGGGAATATTACTCTGTGCTTTCTCGGCAAGATCCACGTAAGAGCTTTGTTTCATTTCTATGAATTCAACTTAAAACTATTCCATTGATTCCACGAAAGTTAATTGATCTGTGATTGTGCAGAGCTGCTACCCTACTGAACAGATGACCCCTTAGCCACCCACATGGACATAAACTCAGACATTTGGGGGTAAACATTTCCTTCCCATCCTCTCAGGAAATGTCTCCCAGAGACCCAGACCACAACTCCCACTTCTGAACTAGCGTAGGCGATCTGACATCGGGAAACACCCGCATTCAATTAACGTTAGCAGAGTGCCTAATCACTGACTGTTTAGGTGCTGGGGATATGAAAAGGAATGCGACTTTATCCCCACTCTGGAGAAAAACACAGACCTATACTCACAGTGTACATATCTTCACGCTTCCCCCACACTCTGTTCCCAGCCACCAGCCCTTAATTTTGTCTATAAGATGATCTTTTAAACTTGTGTAAGATGAAAATCAATAAGCCTAAGGGAGTTGACTAGCCAGGGTAGATCAGTTAGCTCTAAGCTTACTGGGTATCTAGGGACAAAAAAATCAACAAGTCCAATATTTAAAAGAATTAATTTAGAAAATTTACCATGAGAATCAATACTATAGCTTTAGAGAAAAGCTAGCAGGAAGAGGAAGAGGCTCTCTGCTACAAGAAACCTTAAATTTCCTTCTGCCCTTTCACCCAGTTCTAGAATCTTCTTTCCAATAATCATGGTAAATGGTCACCTTTTAGCATGTTGAGGGAGTTCCACAAGCTAAATTGCCCATTTGACAAATCACTGTCTTTCCTCAGCCAAATGACTAGTCCAGCTCAAGAGCATCTTAGATCCCACTGAGGTCTCTAAACATGACCAGCCCCCACCCAGTGGCCACCAGTGGCTTTCATTGTTGGAAATGGCTAATTGACACCAAGATGGCCCTGAGAGAATACACAGAAAATTCAATAAAAACCGTTTCTTTGAGCGAGGCACGGTGCTCCTTCACAGAAGGAAAGGACAAAGCAATCGCATGGTGCTGGAAGCACTTCATAAGCGGTACTGTGTAAGCAAATTGATGGGTCTATGGACTGCAATTTATGAACAGTATGCAAGTCGTCTGTTACACTCACACACACCAGGCCAGCGGGGAGCCAAACGGCTGCTGTGGACCAGCCATGGCATAAGGACAGCATTTTGCGGCACACTGTGAGTGGCTTGAAAACAGTGTCCAGCAATGCTCATCTCCTGTGTGCCTGGATGGAGCTCCATGGGCACACAGTTGTTTTTAAGTGTAGGTTTTATTATTATTCATGTATTGCCACTGAAAAACTAGCTTGTTACTCACAGTTCCCAAGAGTAGGAGGCATGCCATGTCACACGGGGCCACATGGAGAAATACTAGGGTCGGTCAGGAGGCAGAAGACGAAGGGGGAAACATGGGCAAGAGGCTTTATTGTGGTTTCCAAGGGAAGGAATAGGCGAGGCACTGTAAGCAGGCTTAGAATTGGCTAGTGTGAACAGGCTCAGGGATGCAGGGGCTGTCTCCAGCGTTTGGTGCCTGCCCCGGGGTGATTAGGGCAGCTGGGTACTGACCCGGAGCACGAGAGCCCTATAGAGGAGGAGGGTGGGATAGAAGCTCTGGATTGGCTAGCTTGCATATGAAAGGCATGCTTGCAGGTGAGTTGTCTACTATCACCAGGAACTGACTAGCCCTGGGAGGGGCATTTCCCTCCAGAGTCAGCAAGGCTCCAGAGGTCAAACCATCAGAAGTACAGAAGATAACAAGGCAAGACTAACAGCACTTCACCACTGCAACACAGACTTAACAACTTACAGGTCTCCCCAGGAAGCTACAGGCTTCTTACTGATCTTTGTTATACAGGACTTATCACATCTGGTAGCTGCTCAATAAATATGACTCCTGGGGCCACCATTTACTAGCTTCATGACCTTTGGCAAGTTACTTAACCTCTCTGTGCCTGAGTTTCCTTATGAGTGAAATGAGGATGATAATAAATAATAATAATACAAATCACATATAATTCATATGAGGATTGAACTGGTTAATACTTACAAAATCTCTATAAACACCATATAAGTGTTTGGTTTTCAAAATGTCGATTGAACGGAACTGAAGGCACATCAATGGGAATGATGAGCTTTTTGTGAATGATGTCTGTCTTCTAGGGTTGTGAGGCTTTTCCCCCGCTTAGATTTCAATTGCATTTGTTTGGGGAGCTGTAAATAATGGTTGGGCAAATCACTACTTTTTCCCCCAAAGGGAGAAGACAGCTCTGCTCAAATAAATTCTATTCCTGTCAGCTCATTCCCCAGAAGCTGGTCCTCATGCCAGTGGAATCAGAGGAGGGAGAATGGGAGAGAGAGGAGGGGAGAGGTGGGAAAAAACCTTCTGTGGTTTATGGACAGATCATTCCCATGCCCTCATCCCCAATTTCCCAGTTCAAGCAATCTACCCAACTTCAAGTCTCAGTTTAGGGCTTGACCTCCAGAAAAGTGTGATGGAAAGGCATGAGAGCTGACTTCATTTTCTGAAAATGGGTTTGATTTCTCCCCCCCCCACACACACACTCATTTGCAAGCCAAGAATACACTATCTGTCACATCTTGGACCTGCAGTTAAGGCTGATGTGGAAAGACTCTCTTTGAGGTTGAAGAGTCTTTGAGTCTAAGATGCAAAGTTAGAAAATCCTCTAGGCTTGCTGGAGGGCAAACTCAAGGATCAACTAGCACACATTAATCTTTTTAGCAGCCACCTTATTTACCGTAAGTCAACACACAGACACAATAGAATATGGGGTAGAAAGGGTCTCTTCCAGGTAGGAAAGAAAGTATGTATGGGGGGGGTAATAAAAAGGAATACCTTTGGGGCTTCCCTGGTGGCGCAGTGGTTGAGAGTCCGCCTGCCGATGCAGGGGACACGGGTTCGTGCCCCGGTCCGGGAAGATCCCACATGCCGCGGAGCGGCTGTGCCCATGAGACATGGCCGCTGAGCCTGCGCGTCCGGAGCCTGTGCTCCGCGGCGGGAGGGGCCCCAACAGTGAGAGGCCCGCGTACCGCAAAAAAAAGCAATAGCTTTTACTACCTGGAGTTTCAAATGAGAGATGAAGCAATGACTTGAAAAACGGAGCTGGTAGTGTTTACACAGGGATGATTCACTTGAGATACTAAAAGAATTTCAGGAGGGAAGGAAATGTAGACAGAAGACCCTCCGGGCTCTTAAAGGGGCTTGAGAATGCCCCTCCCCGATGCAGCTTCTCAGTTCGAATGTCCTTAGTGGCTTGATTCATTTCAAGGTTCCTTCTCTTCAGAGTCTTTGAATGGCTAAAAATTACTTTGCTTTACCAAAAAGGGCAGTATTTTGTATATTTCTAGAACAACAGCTCTCAACCTGTGGCAATTTTGCTCCACAGAGGAGATCTGGCAGTGTCTTGAGACATTTTTGATAGTCACAACTAGAGGTGAGGGTGGGGGGCGGGCGCTCCTGGCAGCCCCCGCGACAAAGGCTGACCCAGCTCCAAATGTCACCAGTGCCAAATTTAAGAGACCCTAGTTTAGAAGATGCAAGAGTATTTTGCTCAAATTATCTCATTAAATCCTAACAACTCTAAGAGGTATTAGCCTCCCCTCCTTTGCTGCTCATATGAGGATGGGAGCCTGCCAATGTCAAAAGTGGGTGGCAAAGCTGAGTCTAACCCAAGACTGCCTAACTCCAAAGACAGTACCCGTGAACAGTATGCTAGATGCACGGTCCAGAAACCCTATAAATAGTGTGTGTGTGTGTGTGTGTGTGTGTGTGTGTGTGTAGAAAGGGGAAGGGGAAAGCTTACATTCCAGTGCTAATTTTTAAATTTGCTTAATTTTTAAAACCTTTGTTGAAGTCAAGATCCCCTAAGGAACAGAGCAATGCAGTCAAGGCCATATACTCATAGATGGATTCCCGATTTTCAAGGAATAAGAATACAGGGAAATTGCCTTAATGCTAAAACCATATTCAGTGTAATTCAATCTTTGATGATTTAGAAGGTTCCTTCAGCCGTAGGGCTCCCGACAACCCTTTCCCTGTATCTAGGCTGGTTTAAATAGTTTTAGGCATTTGGCTTTATTGTGAAGCATACAAAGTGATACATAAAGCATGTGAAAGGTACACTTTCCATGCAATGGATAATGCTCAGTAAGAGGGGAAGAGAAAGAGTAAATTAAATGATAAAAAGTGAACATATGACTACAGGATATACATCAACAGCAGGTGTCTATAAGTCTAATTAATGCTCATTTAGGAGAACAGAAAATGTTTGAATGCTTAAAATCCATGTACGGGGGAAGTTCCACTGGCCAAACTTTAGTCAGAAGTCAGGGATTTACTGTATGTGGGACAAAATGGAAAATGTTCAAAGCATGCCAAAACCCTGAGTGGCCTTTAGAATACGACCAGGAACTTCCCTGGTGGTCCAGTGGTAAAGAATCCACCTTCCAATGCAGGGGACGCAGGTTCCATCCCTGGTCAGGGAACTAAGATCCCACATGCGGCGGGGCAACTAAACTCGCGTGCCGCAACTACTGAGCTCGCGCGCCTCAACTACAGCCTGCATGCTGCAAACTACAGAGCCCATGCGCTCTGGAACCCGCGCACCACAACTAGAGAAGAGAAAACCCACCCGCCACAACTAGAGAGAAGCCTGCGCACCACAACGAAGAGCCCGCGCGCCGCAACTAAGACCTGACGCAGCCAAAAATAAATTAAATAAATAAATAAATAATCTTAAAAAAAAAAAAAAGAATATGACCAAAGTTCTAACCAGCCCTAGAGGCTGGGTTATGCCTGTCATTTTGAAATTGGCTTCATGACCACGTATTTTGAGGTTGAAAAATCTGGCACCCAGAACAAGTGTCTTTTTAAGTTTTCATTATATTTGTTGGTAACCTGTTTGGAATGGGGTTCACTCCACCACCCATCTTGTTTATTTGTTTCAAGCAAGGGTCAATATCATATTGTCAGTTCTCTGGTGGAACTTAATTTCCCTCTGACGTCTTGGTCACTTGAGTAGTGTGATTTCTGTCTTGTGAATAAACTGATTCTCTATCAGCCTTTCTGAACCCAGCCTGTTCCTATGCAGTGGTAAGATCAAACATTTCAGCGAATAGAAGAAATGATAAATATTTCATGCTAGACTTACACAAGGCAAGTTTTCCAATAGGGCTGAAGCTATTTGGCAGAAATTAAAACATTATCTTAAACAAATAAAGAAGCAAAATCTTAGAAGAAATGATCTCATAACCCGGAAACTTCCTACCAAAAAATATGTAAACAGCTCATGATTACATTTACTGTTCAGCTGGAGATCGATCCATCATAGTATGGAATAGACAACCTCTCAGGTATAGCTCATCTCACACGCTAGCAAGCTGTGTGACCTGGAGCAAATGCTTTTCCTTCTCTGATTTTCTCATCTATAAAATGAAGGAGGAGGGGAATACTCTACACGATACAGGAAGTTATTCTTGACAACTACAAACGGCCCATGATTCTATTATATAATTCTCAGGAATAAGAAAAATCCTATTTGGCAAACTAAAGTTTAATTCTCCAAACTATAACACCTTTCAACAATGTGGACTTCAAGTAGATATTGTGCTTATTTGTAAACATCAAATTGAATAATAGTCCTGTTAGTTTCAACAACCCTTAAATTTAAAATACAAAAATTCAAGTAGCTATATAGTTTATTTCCTTCAAACTTCTGTGCAGTAGGAGCTAATTCTCTCAGATAAAACTATCAGACTTTTTAAAAACAGATTTGAGTTTCAAAATGGCCCATCAACTATGACTTCCAGATTGCAAAACAGTGTACAAGCCAACATTTAGAAACTTAAGCATGGGAGTCAAATGGACACCCTGACTCTATCCTTCATTTTTAGCTGAGATCTGTTGAAAATTATACCTTAAGCTTTAGGCTCAACATCTCTCAAATAGGAATAAAAGTTGCTCTGAACACTGCATAAGCTGATGTTGGCTCAAGGTAACACCTTGAATTGCAGTTAATAATTTTATTATTCAAAGAGTATCTTACCATCAATAGCATATTTCCTTCCAGTTTAAAAAAGTGAAGTGGATTGACATATATACACTAATATGGATAAGATGGATAACTAATAAGAACCTGCTGTAAAAAAAAAATAAAATTTTAAAATAAATTAAATAAACGCATAACACAGGGAGATCAGCTCTGTGCTTTGTGACCGCCTGGAGGGGTGGGATAGGGAGGGTGGGAGGGAGGGAGACGCAAGAGGGAAGAGATATGGGGATGTATGTAGATGTATAGCTGATTCACTTTGTTATAAAGCAGAAACTAACACACCATTGTAAAGCAATTATAATCCAATAAAGATGTTTAAAAAAAAGAACTAAAAATATAAAAAAGTGAAGTGGAACAAAGTAATAATGAATCACATTTTTGTGAAAAGATGTAAGAATTCCCAATTCAGGAAGGTAAACATGGGTGACACCCATCTGGATATGCAAGAATGGGGCCACTAGGGTTTCTCTGGTGGCGCAGTGGTTGAGAGTCCGGCTGCCGATGCAGGGGACACAGGTTCGTGACCCGGTCCGGGAAGACCCCACATGCCGCGGAGCGGCTGGGCCCATGAGCCATGGCCGCTGAGCCTGAGCGTCCGGAGCCCGTGCTCCGCGACGCGAGAGGCCACAACAGTGAGAGGCCCGCGTACGGCAAAAAAAAAAAAAGAATGGGGCCACTGTGATTTGCCCTGCAGCCAACCTTCTGTTTTTATTTCTTTTGAAGTCCTGCCTTCAAAATAATACAGAAAAATACGAAACATGAGCCTTCTCCTACTGGGAGAATTAAGAAATGAACAATGATTTAAGGACTATTTTGTTGTCTTCTGTGGGACTCCTGATTTATATCTTGTTTTTGCTTTTTATGCTGGGACATTATCTTATTTATATTTATATCCCTAATGCCCGGCATTTATTTGGTTTACCATAAAAGGTTACTAATTGTACTTAAATGTCTTTCTCCATCCAATAAGCCCTTTAAAATGACCATGGTGGGAAGAATTTAATTATGGTAGCAAAAATCTTTCAAATATGTATCTTTAAAACGCTAGAAAATATAACAGCACGAGGATTAAGAAAGTATTAAGCCTAAACTCACATCTGTTTTTTCCCAAGTTCCCTCAGCGTTGTTTAGTGTTCAGAGGGTTACAAAGCAAGGGGTAATGATGCACATTTGGAAACCGCTTTCGACATTCTATTAGACTTAAGTAATTCTCTTCTCCCATGGCCTTTTTCTTTCCTTTGATGGACCATGTGTTGCTGGCTGTTTTTTTACACTTGCTCTTCCAGTCTCCATGGACTGTCTCAGGTGGCTGCCTGTTTATTTGTTAATCACTTCCTGGCAGCTTCCAAACTCCTCTAACAGAAATTGAGGAAACTTGAACCTCCACCACCCCCTCTTTGTTCCAGGTCTACATCCAGTGTTCTTTCCCATCTCAAACCCCACGAAAAATGTGAGATAGAGATGATGACCATCCATAAAATGTTATGCATGTAGAATCCATTTCTGGTTCTATTTCTCTGATAAAACAGTGCCAGGAAACATGACATGTCTTTGTGAATGAAGAGGTGGGGAAAGCACAACTTATGAAGTGGGACATAGTAATACATGCGTTTCTTTAGTTAATAAAACAGGGCTGAACTCAAGCGTAAACACCCAAGGCATTTTTTTAAACATCTTTATGGGAGTATAATTGCTTTACAATGGTGTGTTAGCTTCTGCTGTATAACAAAGTGAATCAGTTATACATATACATACGTTCCCGTATCTCTTCCCTCTTGCATCTCCCTCCCTCCCACCCTCCCTATCCCACCCCTCTAGGTGGTCACAAAGCACCGAGCTGATCTCCCTGTGCTATGCAGCTGCTTCCCACTAGCTATCTACCTTACGTTTGGTAGTGTATATATGTCCATGCCACTCTCTCACTTCGTCCCAGCTTACCCTTCCCCCTCCCCGTGTCCTCAAGTCCATTCTCTAGTAGGTCTGCGTCTTTATTCCCGTTCCTAAGACATTTTTTGAAAAGCCGGGGTTACAAGAAAATCTAAAACGTATCAGCCGCACGCTATTTTTTTTTTTTTTTTTTTTTTTTTAGCCGCACGCTTTTTGAAGTCATTTGGGTAGTAGAATCTTTGGCCTGTCCAGAAAACCTAAAAATAGCTTGTGGCTCGACATGATGGCATCTGGGTAGCGACCTTCCAGTAGAACATGTCACAACAGTTCCACTGCAGTGTGAAAATGGACGTTTGAATTCTCGCATGAAGAATGTGCCTAGACTCTCGGTGGTCTTCCCTCTGTGGCAAGCCCATCTTCCACGGCAGCAGAAGGAACAGGGGCATTATGAAGCTGTTCCAGAAAGAAAACTCGGTCTCTTACAGACACCACTTCTCAAACTTCAGTGTGTACAGGAATCACCTGGGGATCTTGCTGATTCTGCAGGTCCAGGTTGGGGCCTGAGACTCTGCATTTCTGATGATCTCTTAGATGGAGCCGATGCTGCTGGTCCATAGCCCAGACTTGCAAGAAGATAATGGAGTATTTCTAAGCGGGGTTGATTTTCCACTCCCTTCTCTTTGTTTAACCAATTGGTCCACTGAGCAATTTGAGCTTACGAGAGTAGAAACTGAGACACTAAAATGTTCAGGTGAGTGGGCACCAGAGTGGACCTCTAATAGGCTTTCTCCCTGTGCTTCTCTTTTTATCAGCGAGAGGGCTCCTCAGCGCCGTGCCCTTACGTCTTACTGGCCAGAACTGGGTCACAGGGCCATTTTTAAGTCGCAAGGGAGGCTGGAAAAGACAGTATCTGGTGTTTCCAGACACTTTCCTGGGGGGCAGCCTCTGACATTAGCAAGAAGAGGGCAAGGGATGGCTGCTGGTCTCCACTCCAGTTAAACGCGTGCGGTGTGCTCCAGTGCACACTCCCAGGATCCACTCCAGTTAAACGCGTGCGGTGTGCTCCAGTGCACACTCCCGGGATCCACTCCAGTTAAAAAGACACAGCCCTTGAAACTACATTTTAAAGATGAACCTGTTCAATTTCACAAACTGTTATGCAAAGAGAGGTGGAGAACCACTGACCCAAGCAGTCCTCTTAAAACTGCCCACCACACAATACCCTGTATTTGGTCCTGAGTTTCCTAAGAGAAGCGAAGGAAGTGATAAATGGGTCTCTGGGAACCTGAGCTGATTTGAGGGTTAAAGCAATGGGTTAACCGCTTTCCAGGGCCTCGGAGATTCTGGACTCACTCAGCACTAGTTCTCACCAGGTGTTTCTCAGAGTCACCCAGGGACCTTTAAAAAAATACCGATGCTTGGGTGCTAACCCCAGAGATTTTAGTTTAATTTGCCTGGGATATGGCTTGGGCAGTGAAATTTTTTAAAGTTCCCGGATAAATCTAATATGCAGCCATGGTTGAGAGCCACTGCACTGGAACTGTGCTTCTCGATCTGTAATGGGCACTGAAATCACCTGGGCATATAGCTAAAATGCAGATTCTGACTCAGCAGGCCTGGGCTGGGGCCCAAGTTTCTGCATTTCTCCGAAGCTGCTGGGGACGCTGATGCAGCTGGTCTGCAGGCCCCACTTTGTCTGGCAAGGCGCTAGAGCAGAGGTACTCAAAGCGGGATCCATGGACCACTGCACTCTGAAAACTACTTACCGCCATTCCATGACAAGTGGAGAACTTGCGAACACTCAGTTAGAAACTTTTACTCAACATTGTGGAGACACCAAAGAGCCTAATTTTGTATTTTACAAAGGTAAAACAGACTGGAACAAAATACCTGGTCCTTGCACTGAAAATCTATAAACTGCCGGCCTAGAGCACAGTTCCCTTCACCAACATATAAACTTAAGGGTGGGAATGCCATCTTATTAACCACTGAAGGCCCAGTACCTGGCCATAAAGGGTACTTGGTAAATGTTGCTCGAACGAATGAATGACTGAATGAATAAAATGCTGGCCTTCTGGTTGTGGTTATGGGTATTTTCCAAAAGGAGGTAGGCCTAAGTTTACGTGGACTTTAATGTGCAGAGAAAAAGGCTGGAAAGTTGTGTGTAGGTCAAAATTTAATTTGGTTTTTAAACATTTGCTGAGAGCCTCTACAGTATATTTTGAAGACACAAAGATGGGCAAAACGTAGTCCTGGATCTCAGAAAGCTCAATTTATCACCCTGCTACTCAAAGTGTAGACCAGTAGCATCGCTGGTTGTTAGATATGCAGAACCACAGCTGGCTCCAGACCTGCTGAATCAGAGTCCGCTTTTGAACAAGGCAATTACTGTATACATTAAAACTGGAGACGTGGGCTTCCCTGGTGGTGCAGTGGTTGAGAGTCCGCCTCCCGATGCAGGGGACACGGGTTCGTGCCCCGGTCCGGGAAGATCCCACATGCCGCGGAGCGGCTGGGCCCGTGAGCCATGGCCGCTGAGCCTGCGCGTCCGGAGCCTGTGCTCCGGAACGGGAGAGGCCACAACAGTGAGAGGTCCACGTACCGCAAAAAAAAAAAAAAAAAAAAAAAAAATTGGAGACGTGTTGCTCTAAATAGGTGATTCTCAACCTTGCGTGAACATCAGAATCACTTAGGGAGTTTTTAAAAATTATGATGCCCCCCCCAGACTACTTACATCAGAACCTCCGGGAGTGAGATCCAGACATCAGTAGATTGTAAATTTCCCCCAAGTGGTTTCAATGTGCAACCAGGGCTGAGAACCACTGGTTTGGAGCTCTAGCAGGTAGATGAAGGTGAAATGCCAGGCTGAGGAATTTGCACTCATTGAACGAGCAATGGAGGGAGGGTCCTTGAGTTTTGAGCAGTAAGCTGAATTTTCAGAATTATACGTTAGAAAGATGATTCAAATAATTGCAGCTTAGTCGAATCAGATAAGGTTGAGACTAGCCATGGAAAAGGTTGTCTAGAAGACTATCACAATACTTATCTCGAGATGACAATATATTCTCTTGTCAAATTCCCCACTTTGTAGAGAAACTAAGGGAGCCTATTCTGTGTGTTGGTGGGTGGACTTTTTGGCAGTGGTGACATGTCAGAGGGCTGACTAGGATGGCCCATCCAACAACTTGATTTGAATCAGGGAGAGCCAGTAGAGCATATCTAAGACAAATTCTTTAGGGGAGGGTGGGTGGAGAAATTCAGAGAACAGATACAAATGGCCAAAAGCAGGAGAGGGATGCACGATTCAGGAGCTGGAGGAGCTGTCAGAACAAAAGCCGCGGACAATGTTATGGTATCTTGGTTTTGCATTATGGCCAGGTGGCTTTGTGAAATGGAATGTGGGCCTGGATGCAGAGTACGAGGTCAGGACGGAAACTATAAACTAAACTGAAAGTCTGTCGATCATCAAAATGTCAATTATGTATACTCCAATGGAGGAATCACAGCTGGCATCTCACAATGTCATTTACAGGCTAATTCTCAGCAAATTAGGAAATTCCATCTGTTACAGCCTTTCATCCTAATCAGGTGAAGTTTTATGGTATCTAGAGAGTCAATGTTACAGATCTGATAAAGAAGAAAATGGGTTCCTTTTACTAAACCCAGAGTTTCAGTTTTCAGAAGATGAGTGTTAATGAGTTGTACTAAGATGTGTTGGAGTTGTTACCCCCAGGACCTCAGAATGTGACCTTATTTAGAAATAGGGTCTTTACAGAGGTAATCCAGTTAAAATAAGGTAATTAGGGTGGGTCCTAATCCAATATGACCGATGTCCTTGTAAAATGGGGAGATGTGGACACAGAGACAAATTTGCAGAAAGAGAACACCATGTGAAAATGAAGGCAGAGATAAGGCTGATGTACATGCATGCCAAGAGATACCGAAGATTGCCAGCAAACCACCAGAAACTAGGAGAGACACATGGAACAGACTTTCCCTCACAGCCCTCAGAAACAAACCAACGCTGTTAACACCTTGATCGCAGGCTTCTAGCCTCCAGAACTGTGGGAGGATAAATTCCAGTTTGTCCTACTTGGTTACAGCAACCAGAGCAAGCTAATACAATGAGCTAAAGGAGAAGATAATATAAATGGAAGCCAAACCCGAGGAAGTTTACTTGATGTAAAGTTAAGCCAGTGCTACTAATGAAAATGACAACTATTTGTTGAGAATGTGTTCTGTGAGGAAGGACGTGAGAAAGCATGTTTTCAAAGCTTTATTTGTGAAAAATCAGGCTCGAGTGAGTAGAAAAATCCAATCTTGAGCACACAAACAAAATACTTGCTGAGAACTTTTTAAAAGAAGAGCCATGATAGAACAAGAGTCTCAAGAAATACGGAAACAGTCCTTTCTGATTAGAAGTGCAGAGTATTTTTATCCTTGAGGCAATTTACCACTAGGTTTACTAAAGCAGATCGTAGATTCCAAAAAGCCAACGGGGGAGGGAATAGAGGGAGTCGGGAAAGGAGGAAGGAGCCAAATGGATGAATAAGGGAAGGAAGAGGCACAGAGAATATCAACATGTATTGCACAACCAGTTCTTGAAAAATGTGTCAGCAAATACCAGGCCAGCTGCAGCTGGCAAGTAAGTGGCCAAGCTCCTTTGGGTAAGGGAGGTAGTGATAGCAAGTTCAGCGTGAATATCAACATGGGTCGAACTATTTCAGAAAGACATTTCTACGGCGCTGAGTTTGTGAAAATGTACTATATTCAAAAGCTACTCCAAATGTTAAAAACCATGGCAAAAATCTAAATATAACGGCCTAAATGTAATCAGTCAGAAGTTCCTTTTAAGAATCATCCTATTCCATCTTTTGTAGTTAGGAATTTGGGGTTTTTTGAAAAAAGAGAACCTGAATTTCCAAAAATAGAAAAAATACTCTCTGACTTTTGTAACCTTCTTGGTAGTTGGTTAGGTGGTATGAATAATACAAAATGAAGCCTGAGCCCACCACATTTATTTGAGAGCAGAGGTGCAAATGCTTTTGTATAATCTCCCTCTCCCATAGATAGCTACAATGAAAAAGTGTATGATGACATGTCAAAAACACAGGAAGGAACACAAGGAGATTGGAGAATTGTGGTGAAGCAGAGCAAGGAAGAAGGGCAATCCTCGTAAGCAGGGCCTTTTAGGCAACCTATCGATGAATAAGAATTTACTGAACAACTACTCTGCGAATGATTCTGCCCTGGGCGCCACTGGGGACAACAGAAGTTTCTGATGGGATCTCTGTCCTGAAGGGGCTCATACGACGGAGAGGGTGGTAAGAACGACAAACCTAGAAAGGTATCTAGAAATACAAGCCTGTTTGTGAAACATGCCTTATGATGGTAATGAACAATTCACTGATTCATTTCAAATTCACTTACGAATATTTACAGACCCATGCCTATGTACCATGTACTGCTCTAGGTTCTAGGGAAATAACTCTAAAAGAAACAAAGCAGTTGCCCTCATGTAGTTTATACTCAGTGGAGACACAGTGGGAGAGAAAAGGCAGGCAATAAATAAAATACATAAATAATGCATAATATGTAAGTGTTACAAAGACAAATAAATGCAGGTATCTCAGTCAGTTTGGGCTGCTATACAAACACCATAGACCGGGTGGCTTAAACCATAAACATTCATTTCTCACAGTTCTGGAGGCTAAGAAGTCAAGATCAAGATGCCAACAGATTCAGTGTCTGGTGAGAGCCCTCTTCCTGATTTATGGACAGCTGTCTTCTTGCTGTATCCCCATATCCACATATTGGAGAGAGAGATCATCTCTCTCACGTCTTTTCTTATAAAAATCCTATTCTACTCATGAGGGCTCCACCCCCATGACCTAATCATCTCCCAAAGGCCCCACCTCCAAATATCATCACACTGGGACTTGGGGCTTCAACATAGGAATTTGAGGGGGACACATTCGGTCCACAGCTCCAGATAAAGGGACGTGGGAAGGAGGCAGGGGTGATGCTTTTTTATACATGATGGTCCGGGGAAACCTCTCTGAGAAGGGGACATTCGAGCAGAAAGTTGAGGAAGTAAAGGAGTGAGCCACATTGATATCTGGGGGAAAAGCATTCCAGGCAGATGGGAGAGTATGTGCAGAGACCCTAAGATGGGAACATATATGGATATTTGAAGAAAAGCAAAGAAGCCAATGTGTCTAGGAGTGATAAGAGTACAGTTCAGAGTGACATGAGAGGAGCGTCAGAGGGCATAGACCAAGGCAAGAAGTATGGGTGGAAACGCTGATGAAATGGGAGTCTGTTGGAGGGTGTGGAACATGAAGGATAGCATGCCCTGTGTTACCTTTTAAGAGAGAAACTGCCTGTTCATTCCATCCTTCAACAAATTTTTTGAAATTACTACTCTGTGCCAAATAGTAGGCATGCAAGAATAAGTAAGGAACAGTCCCCACCCCATTATTATTGTTATCACACATCCTTATCATCAACGTCACAAGCAGCAGAAGCACTACCCACCCTGTTATCAGTACCATCTCCATCATCACCAGCATCATCATCAAGACCGCTACCATCACCACCCTCCCACTTCCTCCGCCTCCACATGCTGTTACTTACTAGATAATAGGCGCTCAGTACAGTTGCCTGAGTAATGGGTTACGATCCAACACCTTTCTTTCCAGGAGACTAAGGTGCATGGAGTCAGTTACATCTGACCTCCATGTAGCTCCCAGGGCTCACAAAGTGATTTGAGTTGCGAGGAAGACCCAAGAGGCTAGGCCACATGCCAGTGCAAATTGGCCAACCTGCGCCATACCACAGCAAGGCTGCTATCTAGCTGGCCAACACTCAATTGGGCAACTTCCTGCAACAGACCCATTCTTTGTAGATAACAGAGTTTCCCCAAAAGTCCCACACCACCCCCCGAAACATACAGTTTCTTATTTCGGTGTTCCCACGAAGGTAGGGCTTTTTGAGGACTAAAGCAAAGGAGTTTCTCCAGAACAGGACATCAGTTACTATTAGGAGAGCAAACTATATCTAATTGTGCTATGGTATAATTCTAAGGTTGCCCTTATTTTCATGAATTTAATTTTAGAAGCTGAATTTCTTCTCCAAGAAATGGCTCTGCTTTCAGAGTCTTTAGTGCTTCTAGAATATCCTGCTTCTTGCTTCCTATATTATACTATATTTATAGGACTGTCACCCTACTAGGCCCTAAAATTCCCAAAGACAGAGACCATGTCTTATCCACACCTGTGCCCCAATAACTTGCTCAGGGTCTGGCACATAGTAGGTGCTCATCAAATCTTCATCAAAATAAGTTGCTTTTCTTGCTTCTCCCCCTACAACAACAATCACACTTCCTACACTAGGACATTGTTACTGAAAAGAACAAAGACTGTGATTAAAAGGAAACCAAGCTTTGCTAATAGACAAGGAGGAGGAGGAGATGGTGCTTGATGTTTTCCTCCTTCCAAAAAGTTAATACCTGTTATTCAGTTGACAGTTTCCTCTATAAATCCTATCACCCATGTAAAAGGCCTTTCTGGAAGCAGATCAAAAGTTCTGAAATTATGCTGTCAGAGGTAGTATGACAGATATGAATAGAATATAGCATGAAAGCTAGATTACTTATGATGAGAAAGATAGCAGCCCCAATCCTGCCCCAATCCTGCAACAGAAGTAAAACACTAAGAGCTTGCAGGGGTCACAAATGGTACCAACAGACTGCAAGTTTTACCCCCCAGAGCCACAACAATCTCTTGAATTTTAGCAGTTTCTTCTTTCTTTTTAGTGAAATACAAAAAGTATACAGAAAAAGACACACCAAAAAATTCCATGAAAAGAAATGAACAGAGATATTACAGGAGCCAAAGCATGAACATCCTTTCAGGAATAATCCTTTAAAAATGGGAAGGAGACCGACTTTTTTCAAAGATGAGCCTTGTGATTCAGCCCAGTGTTAACTATCATGGAAACACCCGTAAGCACAAGGAACTTCACCCCAAATCCGTCCCCATGGTAGGTAACATCAAGTCATCCTTAATTAGAAAAATGTCATGGGTACCACAATATAAACTGGGAATTTGGGATCAAATCACAAGAAAGGAGGTTTCTAACCTCCGACCTGTTAATCAAATCCAGGCTTGCTTTTGAGCAAATCTTAACTCCCAACTTATACTCAAGGCTAACATGGTCTCCAATGACTTGCATGGATGAGAAATAACCCAGACTGGGAGCAGACGCACTAAATCACTCTAGACAGAAATGGCTTGTTGACCCACCACAACGCACACTCATGTCACCAAGTTAAAGAAAGCTGTAATGGGACCATCACGAGGAATTACTGGGATGGAGCTACCATTCCCAAGCCTGTATGCTCCATGTTACTTGCTGCCAAGATTTAAAAAGCCCAAGCAATGTGCCTGGGGAATAATGAAGCCTGACCATCAGCACACTTTAGAGCGGGCCTCAGCCTGACCTCAAGGCACTATTTATTAGTGGTGTTTGCTTATTTTCCCCCCAAAGGCTGTGGTTTATCCACAACATCTGGGCTTCATCGTTGATTGGAAAGCTTACGAGGGCCCTCGTGCCGAGTGAGGCAATGGAAACAGAAAATGATGTCGGAGGACTGTCAACAGGCCTTTGGACATTGCCAAATGGCATGTTCTTTTCCAAGGAACATTCAGGATGCAAATAAAAATCAAATAACACTTCTTCTTGGCAAAAGAATGGGCTCAATTTGCTTTTGTTTTCTTCTCTCTTGTTTTTAACTTGAACTGGGCTGCAGAGGGCTACGCAGACTTTACCAACTCTACTTGCTCTCCTAAGATAAAGACCTTTAGCTGCAGTTTGAAAAGGGGACCAGTTACTCCCGAGAAGATGCCCCCCTCGACCATGCAGAATTCTAGAGTAAAGTCATGCAAACTCCCTCAACCTCCAGGTTGACTACTTTGGGGCTGTACTGGGACCTGTCACTTGGCCTCTGGCAACTTGTCTGCTCTGGCTATACCTACTTTTCAGCTGAAGAAACAAATCCTTATCCTCCCTTCCTTTGAAGAGTTCAGCCATGGCAACAGCTCCTCCAGGACATCAGAGTGCCTCACGTTCCAGCAATTTCAAGGTCACAATCCCCCGATGGAAGACGAGGCAATACTTTCACCTCACTCTTGCATCACCCATGCCCTCGGTCCGCTTCCTTCTCTGCCATCTCTTCTTGCATTACTTCAGGCTCTTTAGAGCGGCTTAAGGCCTCAGCACCTTTGCGCATGCCAAGTGTACACTCTGCCTACCTGGAATGCCTTCCTCTTCCTTCTTTGACCTACTCCAACTCATCCAGCAAAACTTAGCTCAAGCTTCACCTTCCTGCATTGGGAAGACTTCACTGTCTTCCAGGATAATGCAATGGCTCTCCCCATAGCAGTCGCTTCACACTTCTGTCACTTAGTATAACCACTGATTTATGTATCCGTGTCAACGATCAGGTGCCAAGCTTTTTGGAGCAGGAAATCAATCTGATTTGCCTCTGCATTTCCAGGCTTGAACATAACAGGTGTTCAAAACTGTCTGCTCGATAAACGAGTAGTTCACTGTGTTGAAAAGACAAATCAACCAAACAACCATGCTTGTTCTTTAAAAGCTAAGAAACAAGCCTATTTCAAGGTCTCAGTCCTAAAAAAACAGAAGTAGTCCCCCACGACTTGAGGGCTGCCAGTGCCAAATCCTCAGGTGAGAACAGCACAGTGCAAGAGGGTTTGCACAGTGAGGTACCACCTCACACCGCTCAGGACGGCCATCATCAAAAAATCTAGAAACAGTAAATGCTGGAGACGGTGTGGAGAAAAGGGAACCCTCTTGCACTGTTGGCGGGAATGTAGATTGATACAGCCACTGTGGAGAACAGTACGGAGGTTGCTTAAAAAACTAAAAATAGAACTACCATATGACCCAGCAATCCCACTACTGGGCATATACCCCGAGAAAACCATAATTCAAAAAGACACATACACCCCGATATTCATTGCAGCACTATTCACAATAGCCAGGACACGGAAGCAACCTAAGTGTCCATCGACAGATGAATGGGTAAAGAAGATGTGGCACATATATACAATAGAGTATTACTCAGCCAAAAAGAGGAACGAAATTGAGTTATTTGTAATGAGGTGGATGGACCTAGAGTCTGTCATACAGAGTGAAGTAAGTCAGAAAGAGAAAAACAAATACTGTGTGCTAACGCACATATATGGAATCTTAAAAAAACAGTACTGATGAACCTAGTGGCAGAGCAGGAATAAAGACGCAGACGTAGAGAACAGACTTAAGGACACAGAGGGGGAAGGGGAAGCTGGGACGAAGTGAGAGAGTAGCACTGACATATATACGCTACCAAATGTAAAACAGATAGCTAGTGGGAAGCAGCCGCATAGCATAGGGAGATCAGCTCGACGCTTTGTGAGGACCTAGAGGGATGGGATAGGGAGGGTGGGAGGGAGACACAAGAGGGAGGAGACATGGGGATATATGTATACATATAGCTGATTCACTTCGTTGTACAGCAGAAACTAACACAATATTGTAAAGCAATTATACTCCAATAAAGGTGTTTTAAAAAATTTTAAAATAACTAAAAGAGGGTTTGGCAAACCTTTTCTATAAAGGGCCAGATAGGAAATATTTTTGGCTGTGTGAGTTCTACAGTCTCTGTTTCAACAACTCAGGTTATAACGTGAAGGAAGCCACAGACAATACATAAATAAAGGGGTGTGGTTGTGGGCCAATAAAACTTTATATTTCCAAAAACAAATAGCAGATTGGATTTGGCCTGCAGGACTTAGTCTGCTGATCCCTGATCTACAACTTCAAATAATCCCAAAGTATCACATTTAGTGTCTAATGAAATGGGAAGTACTGTCACTTGATATCTAGGACCCTTCGCAAGAGTTAGAATGTGGGAAAAGTCATGAAGGACATTCAGACGAGGACACTATGGGGCTGATACTCATCTTCAAGAAGATACCTCATCACCTGAAATCAGATGGCTTTAATGACCATGAACCATGTAATTGGACCCAGTTCTTCAGGTGATTCTGAGCTTACTGGTGAGACTGAAGGGTCACAGGGCAGGAAGAGAGAGTAATAGTGCTAGGAGGAGTCAGATCAATCCTTCCCCCATTATATAATTTTCTTTTTTAAAATAATTTGCATTTTATTGGAGTATAATTGCTTTACAACATTGTGTTAGTCTCTGCTGTACAACGAAGTGAATCAGCTATAGGTATACATACATCCCCTCCCTCTTGGACCTCCTTCCCACCCCCATCCCACCCATCTAGGTCAACACAGAGCACCGAGCTGAGCTCCCTGTGCTATATAGCAGGTTCCCACTAGCTATCTATTTTACACATGGTAGTATATATATGTCAATCTTAATCTCCCAATTCATCCCACCCTCCCATTCCCCCACTGTGTCCACAAGTCTGTTCTCTATGTCTGCATCTCTATTCTTGTTACTGTTTACCACACTTAGAAGTCAAAGCACCACCTTAAAAAAAATCTTTTTAAACACCAAAATGTAGAATGCTATGAAAGTCATTCATTTTCCACTTAACTCTTTTTTGATACCAATATGTCCTGTTTGAGTCTTTCATTGTTTAGCATTCTCCTTATTGCTAATAACAAATTTCCAGAAAACCCATTAATTAATCAACAAATATCTACTAAACACTTGCTGCAGGCCAGTCACAGGGCTAGAGCTATGACAGTGCTTCTCAAAATGGCCTGGTCATGCAGATTACGGGCCAAATTTGGCCTGCTGCCTGTTTTTGTAAATAAAGTTTTATTGAAACCCAGCCACACCCATTCATTTACACCTAGTCTATGGCTGCTCCCATGATACAAGGGCATGGTTGAGTAGTTGCGACAGAGATTCCGTGGCCTGCAAAGCCTAAAACGTTTACTATTTGGCCCTTAGAGAAAGTGTCAACCCTTGATCCAAAGCAAAGGACCCAAAACAACATAAATGCCCATCAGTAGGAAACAGGTTAAATACAATAAAGGGCCTGAAGAGACATGAAACTATATCTATCTCCAAGGAACGTCAAGTGTAAGAAATTGTGTACAAATAGTGCACTACCATTTGTGTGGGTGTATATGTGTGTGTGTGTGTGTGTGTGAGAGAGAGAGAGAGAGAGAAGAGAGACATGTATGCTTACAAATGTGTGTACCATCACAGGAAGAATGTAAATATATGCAAGAAAATGGAAGGTGATGGATGTTAACTAGACTTATGGTGATCATTTCACAATGTATACAAATATTAAATCATTATGTTGTACACCTGAAACTAATATAATGTTATATGTCAATTATAGCACAATTTAATTTTGATTTGATTAAAAGAAACTGGCCCTCAGTTGTCTCTGGGTAAGTGAAATGTTAGACTCAGGATTGAGATGGGAGGGAGACCTTTAAAAGGCACATACTACTGTGTACCATCTCAATTATTTTAACCATATATACATATGAGCTGTTCAACATTAATAAGTATATAAAAATGAAATAATATTTTTAAAAGTTGATACGTTAAATAAAATCAAGGCTGGCTACTCTCAGGGAAATAAAGTTATATTTGGCCAACCCAAATTTCCTAACAGCTCCGAAAAAAAAATGAAGTGAAATCTCTTCTTTTTTTGCCACTCCGATACCAACAGCGACCTTCCCTCTGGCTTCCACCTTTGAAATGCAGTGTCACTCAAGGTTCACTGACTATTTTGAGTATAAGCAAATCTAATTACTCAAGACTTTTGCAAACTCACGCCACCCAGAAAAAGTTAATGCCTTTATGTTAATTTGATTCACTTTCTATTTTTGGAACTTTATTACTCTGAACACATGCCAACTGTCATACTTCTAATTTAATTGCTTAATTGTGAAATTTCTATGCCATGTGCATTGGACTGACTAATTTCTGCTTTGGGGAGAAAACCCACATCAAGTAAAAGTTACTTAAAAAAATGTAATGACCATTGAGCACCTGGGATAAATGCATCTTTATGGCCACATATTAATATCATTTTTAAAAGGGATTGAGCTAAAAAGAAGGAAGAGAGAAAAAAATGCTCTTTTATTAGAAAACTCGTAAGAAAACAAAAAAGATATGAAATGAACATATTATTTTAAATAAGTAATTTCACTACTAAAATTCCTTGAAGAAATTATTTACCAACTGTAATTAAGTGAGCCAAGAGTTAGAATATCCTCTTAATTTAAAAACACAAGAGAACCCAGTTTAATAACAATAAAGATGTTCAGGTATATAAATAACATGGGTCAGAGAGCAGGCATTATGGAAATGTATCTTGAAGAAAACTGAGCATTATTCTTCTCCTCAGCTAATTTTCAGTTTTATGAAATCCACAAGATGTATATAATCAGAAGCACATTAACAAAGAGGAGTGAGCATTTCTCTCTTACATGCATGCACACACAGATAAGTACACACCCACTAATTAATCAGAAAGATACTCCCATGAGCCAGAACAATAATGCATTTATACAAAGATTGGAAACACACTTTGCACATATTTCTCATTTGTAATAGTTAGGAACTTGATTAGTTACCAGTTCCTAATTTCATGTCACAACTTAAGTCTAAAAGGAACTGGCATAAATTCACATTTCTGTTTACACATTAAATCAAGGTGAAGTTAAATTCTGGAACAAATACTGGTATTCTTGGCTTCTCCTACAACTGAAAAATAATACCCTTTGATAAGTCATTGTTGATTAGCTTAGAATGATTTCCTGCAGGCCTCAGTTTCTGTAATACGTCTCTTAGCATTCTTATTTGTGATTAGTCTAAAGGTCTAAAACATCATTTTTTAAAGGTCATAAAGAGTCAGGTGCAGCCCCCAAACCTACTCTCTTATAAAAAATTTTGTTTACATATTATCTTATCATTGTCAACAGAAAAATCATATGAAGCCTAAAAGGTGTTTTTACTCGAAGAAAAATTATAAGATGATAGATAGCAAGAAAAGACAATAAACCAGTGTTCAGTGTAACTAAGGGACATCTCCAACATAGAGAGAGAAGAAAAAAATACAGCTTCCAATTAATTAACTGTATCTACTTTGGAAAATAGTCTTAAATTTTAATACTTTCATTATTGTTGTTATGCCTTTCTGTTTGCTTGCTAATCATTATCAAAGAAACAAAATTTCAATATTATATATATACATATATATATATCTGTGAAGTACTCTGCAATCAGAATTTTTTTAAATCTTCAGAATAAGATTTATTATAATTCTAATACAAATTTTCTATAAGAAATAGAGTAGCAGTATTAGATATCAAGGTATTCAGAATATTTGAAGTTAATGTTTAGTTGGATTAAATCAGGAGTCCCTAGATGCTTAGGTAGAGTACCTTTTATTTGTCTTATACAAAAGAACAATTTATTTTTACAGAGTTCTGGTTTTATTAATGTGCTCTCAAGAAAAAAAAACATCATAGTTGGATGTTTATTATTAATTCATCTAAATAGAGTAAAATTCCTTCACAAAACCTAACCATGAATGTACAAAGACTATTTTACATTGTGATGAATAGAAAACCGACTACTAGCATTCTATGAGGAATAAATCAGACTGTATCAGTTGTAACATGCAGTAACATTTTTAAACAGCATTAGGTCAATTTCATGGATACTTCAGCCTTCCAGTCTTGTACCCAGGCCAAAAGCACAGCTTCTGGAAGCAAATGTTGTGAATCAGATGACAAGTAGAATATACCACTAAAAACATCCCCAACAATGGTTCTACTGGCCAGGTCCCATACCCTGTAGGACTGGTTGGATGGAACAGGTGTCCGGGGATGACCCTCTGGCCAATTCTCATTGCCTCTTGGAGACTTTCTCCAAGGCCTGTCCCTGGATGAGCAGACTTATCCAAGATTCTGACCTCAGCACACAGGAGTAGAATAGACACCCAGCCAGCTGATTAAAGTGCACAACATATTCTACCAGAAAGTAAGGAAATCTCAGAGTACAACTGTACTATGAATAGTAAGGACATGGGTACAAAGTTGCCCAATTTTCCTGGTAGCTCTGCTTGAAGCATAAGTCCCAGTATATTCCTATTTCACATCAACAACTATTACAGAATCTTAATTTTGAGGGCCACCATGTCTCCAGTTGATTTCTCCCTTTTTTCTATTGGCCTGTCCCAGATCATAAATATTTTCCTTAGCACCTTCAATTTTGGAGAAATAACATTCTTCGAATGCCCCAGGCTAACAAATCAGCTTCAGAAAATTTCTAGAGACAGAATATGGCCTGAACTATCAGTAAGCTACTCAGTAACATGTTCTTTCTTTTATGCTGTTCCTTGTATCCCAGGGGCTAGACGTCTAGGAGCTACAATTTCTAGACTCCCTGCCATCACAGTTCAGAGTGAGGTCACACAAATGAGACACACTCACAAGGCAGAAGAGAAGCCAAAGCCCAGTACCTCCGTGAGCATTATACAAAGCCCTGCACTAAACAAAGGAAGTGGCAAGCAGGTGTGTAGGCTTTGGCAGACGCCAACTGGAGGTGTTGCCAGGTCCTTCCAGGTACAGCGGGTAGCTGAGATTGTCAGTGGTGCTTTCTTATAGGTACTATCTTCCTAATTTCTAGAATGCTAGTTGCAGTCCTTTTCAATTCTTTAGTAAGCCTCTAACTCTTGTATTAAGTCGCTTTCTTTTTGAAATATCTAAGGGTTTTCTGTTTTCCCATCTGAATCCTGGTTAGTGCAGAATGGCTGAGTCATAACTGGGGTTCCCTGTTGGGGGAAGGGCGAAGCGAGTTAACTGGGTTCCACAGGAGCAACTTGGGCACCAACAGTGAGCAACTGGCAAAGGTTCAAGAAATCCGGCTGAGCTCAGCATCAGGGATGGCAACTGTCCGTGGGGACTCAGACTCAGAGCTGGATATCAGTGGCAAGATTCAAATTACTGACAGGAACAGAGTCTACTAGCTTCGGACCTGACTTCAAGATCCAATGTTGATATTTTAAATAGTGATGCCCTTCCTCTACACCCCAGGTACAAATTTAAGGCAAGCAAGACAGTGTGCGAACCAACACAGTGGTACCTGCGGTCTCCTGGCTGGTAATGCAGAAAAGATGGACTACAGCTTTAATGATGCTGAGAAGCCACTGGAGACTGAAGGCAATAATGAAGGAGATTTCCGGGAGGTGAGAAACGCACCTGGGAAAATGCTGCTTTAGTCTCTGCCTCACTAGCGTTCATTTTATCAAAGCGGGCTAGCACAGAGTGCTTGCTTCTCTCCGCTCCAGGAGAATATGGCCAATTAAAAAACCGAAAGGAGACAAGATCTAGGGCCATGGCTGAGGTCTATATCCTTTCACCCCCAAGCTCCCCACATCCTACAGCTTTGCTAAGATACATCATGCTTCCCTTGGAGATTACATTCTCCTCCTTTACGTCTTTGCAGAATGCAGATTACATTAATGAAAATTTTATTTTAATTCAGGACTAGATAAAGTACTAAACAGAAACTCCCTTAAACTCTCTGGAACTTGGTTTCCTCTTTCATTAAACTGTGACGATAATCCTATTATTCAGGGTATGCGTGAGGATTAAATGAAACATTACATGTATAAGAGCTTTAGAATGCAAATTATTACCAGTAAAAATTCATTGCAATCACATCCATACAAAAATGCCTATGAAATACCTCCATGAGCATTATGCAAAGCACCAAACAAAGGAAGTTAAGGCCTTTAGGGCAGAAAAAGATTGCAAAGCATAACAAAAGCCCAAATTAAAAACAAAACAAAACTGTTTTTGTTTCTTTAAAAATAATATCACCAGCCAAACTGTTTGACTTTCAGAGTCATGGCTTAGAGCATGCTCAAACAATTTCTAAAATGTGGAAACATTTGTGGAACTTGTGGGAAAACACAGTTCCCAAAAGCTTTACTCAGAACAAACCCACGAGAAATAACAATGTCCACATCATCAGAGACATACACATCGGTGCACACCCGTCCCCAGTGCAGTCTGGCCCACCCAGAATGTAGTCCTTAGAGCACTTGGTGACAACACTGATCAACAGCATTTCATGGGCAAATCTCTGCAAATTAGCTCAAGATTTCTCTAAACATATTGAATTGCCATGTTTGGAACACAGCGTCTCGGTTTGGATTCCCCTGCAAGTGGACCCTGAGACAAGGATTTGAGTGTAAATAGTTTATTTGGGAGGTGAGTCAGAGAAGGGAAAGAAATCAATAGAGTTGTGTTATCAAACCAGTTACTTCTGTGGGCACTGGAGCTCGATCCCACTGGGCAATGCTGGGAGACAGTGTAAAACATTCCTCAGAGTTGTTCCAGTTGAGGAACTAGGACGCTGGAGCAACTATCCACAAACTCCCCATCCATCACTGGTTGAGGGGTGCCTTCATAGCCATTAACTCCCCAGAACTCCCCTTTGTCAGAAAAAAAAAAGCCCTCAGGTGCAGAGTTTCAGGTGTTCCCGTTAAGCAGCCTTCAGGTGTAGAGTGAATGCGGAGGGGGCAACAAAGAATTACCTGGACCCAAATGTCAACAGTGTCACAGTTGAGAAACCCTGTTTTAGACAATGAGAATAGTAAAAGGTTAACTTGTGAGGCAAAAGAGGCATGTTACTTTGTAAAGGATGTCCCAGATGGGTAGTTTAGGTGTTGAAAGAAGGTGGCAAGGCTAGAAGGATTTCAAAAGGTTTTGTTACTTAGAAATTCCTGTCCTCTTACATTTTAATAACACATGGAATCCTCATAAGGTGATCAAAATCAAGGCGCTGACTCTGGCACCAATTGTAACACTATTGTACCACTGAGCATTTCTACTGCTGACTTCCACAGAAGTTGGAATGCACGGATGTCTGTACCATGGTGGCCTCTCCCAACCACATCCTCCATCCTAATTGAGGTCTGGGTAGCCCCACATCTTCTTTAGCATATGTTGCTTATAAACAGTCTTGGGGGTTCCTCCTGATATCTCTGTCCTTCGTAGTCCTTCATTCATATGTCTGCTTAAACCATCCGGGGTCTCAAGCTGCCTCCCACAGAGGACTCAACAGGCACTTCTGTTGGCTGCCACAAGTCTTCATTCCATGACATTTATTTCTCTCACATTTAAAAAGCTGGCTTAACAGAAGCTTAGGAATGTGGTGAAAATGCAGAAAAGAAAAGCTCTGAATAAAATGCAGAGCAAAAAACTAAAAATGAATTTCTTGTTTACAGCAAGCTCGAGTCTGGAGTAAAAGTAAAATGAAACATGTTAGAGACCTTCCAATAATGGGTCTTGCATCAAGAGGGAAAAGGAGAAGCGCAAGGTGAGAGGAGGGCTCTGAAAGCGGCAATACGTCTCATGAGTTTTGACATGAAATTTATATCCATTTAAGTTATTGGCAGAATCAGAACCAAGTGGACAAACTTCTAAAGAAAAAAACATATCCTCCTCTTTAATTTCTGAGTCTCTAACAGACCAAAAAATTACCACTTACGTTCGCTAATCTGCAGCTGAGATTTCAGAAGCAAATGCAAGCTAAAAGTAAGATCATAGGCATAATAACTTTTTCTGCTCATTTGATAAAATGAACATGATTTATTTTATATGCTACTGATATGAAACTGTAAATATTGGCTAATATGTTTAATACATAGTTGCCATCTGGGCTGAAAGTTGGTGATGGCAACACCACGACGATGATGGTGATGGTTAGCAACTGAGTGTTTACAGAGCCTCAGGAACTATGAACATTATGTAAGTGTCATTGTTTCAGTTCTCAATGTGATTGTAAGATACTATTATTATCCCCATTTTACAGTGCAGAAACTGAGGCTTAGGGTTTCTGAGTGAGTAAGTGGTAGCTCTTGGAATTTATCTAGATCTATGTAGCCCACACTCGTACCATCTCTCTGGTGGTGGCATTTTGGAAAGAGCCAGTATTACTTTGACACACAGTTTTAAAACATTGAATCTACAATTTTAAATGTAAGAATCATTTAAATTATATGCCTCTAGCTTAGGAATTGGGCTTGGGCTTTCCTTCTAGGACATTCTCTTTGGGTATTTCCCACGACTCATTTCTGTAGAGGGGCAGCCTGGTAGATGGAAAAGGCATAGACTTCAATGCGAGATAGATTGAGTTCCAAGTCCTTGCCTCCCAACTCTCTAGCTGGGCGAACCCAGGCAACTTAGTTATTGTGGCAGGCAAATTCTAAAGAGGGCTCCCCAAGATTCCCATCCCATGGGTAATCTAGATGCTACTAAGAAGGGATTTTGTAGATGTAAATTAAAGTCCCAAGTCAACCTCAAGATATGGAGATTATCTGGATGGGCCCACTCTAATCACATGAGTCCTTTAAAAGGCAGAAGAAGTCAGAGAGACTGGAAACATGAGAAGGGTTTGACTTGTAACTTCTGGCTTTGAAGATGGAAGGACCACAAGGCAAGAAATGCTGATGACCTCTCAAAGCTAAGAAAGACCCCCAGGCCACAGCGAACAAGGCATCAGAGACCTCAGTCTTATAACCACAAGAAACTGAGTTCCGCCCACAACGTGAACGAGCTCAGAAGTGATCCTCTCCCAAGAGCCTCCAGTACAGAACACAAGTTTGCAGTAATTTGCCACACAGCAGTATAAAACTAATACAGTTACCCTCTCTGAGTTTGTTTTCTCAATAATCACATAGAGGTAACCACGTATACCTTGTAGAGTTATCAGGAGGATTAAAATGAGAATGTACTTAGCATGCCTAGAGTGTACCTGACATAGAGTAGGCAGTCAGTAAATGTCACTAATGACTCTGGAAGTCAAGGTTGAGGGACAATCACACTTTAACACAGACAGGGCATGAAATTACATAAAACCACACGTACAAATTTGAATTAAACTATGATACAGGAGAAATTAACTCAAAATGAACGTGCACTCTACAAAGCTTACGGAGAAAGCTACTAACTTATGAAGCGAGTTCCAGGAGCTGATCTTAGGCCAGTGCTTTGGGACTGGGTAGACATTTCCCCATAAGAGCAGTGTTAATACCTGGTGATTAGGGCTCAGGTCCATTAAACCCCATTAACTTATTAGGTACCTAACTGTCTTCAGGAGAACCCAATCATAATGGGTAACAGGGTTTCTTTGAAGAAAACAATCCTTCTCATTTATGCCACACTTCGTACTCTAAAAGGAACGTTCATCTATTTTGCACTTTAACCCACATAGCAACATTTCGAGGGAAGCACTTGGAGGCAGAGATGGCAAGCTGACGACTAAGAATGTGTGCTCAGCCAGGGGTCCACATCTCCCGAACCCACCCCAACCTTGCAGCTGAGATGGGGCCACATGATCGAGTTCTGGTCAGTGGCATGGAGGCAGGGCTGATGCGTGTCACCTCCAGGTCAGGCTCATTGGGACCTGCCACTCTCTCATGCCACTCCATGGAGCACACAGGTTGAACATGGAGGTACCACAAGGTGAAAGAAACCTGAGTCCTTGAATGCCTGCATGGAAGTCTGCCCTTCAAATGCCCGAATCAATTCCAATGCCAACCAAAAAGATAAACTTTTGCTGTGTTAAGCCACAGAGATGTTCAGGTCGTTTGTCCTAGCAGTTAGCTTTTTGTTACAGCAATTAGCCAGCCTAGTAGAGATATATGGACTTTACCGTGAGGGGCTGCCATAACCGAGACCTGATACTATAGTGCGTAGAACTGGCTTAGCCAGCAGGTAACAGGCAGAGAGCTAAAAAATATCAGTGGTTGGAAAAACAAGCGACACGTTATGCATCAGTGAAACATTTACTAAAGTTTACACCTGTGATGACCTGGAAGGCAGACCATACACCTTTAGAATCAAAGTGTTAGCACATGTTGGATACTTTTGACTGCTTCTTTTTTTTGCAAGAAAGGGGAGGGGGGCTGGGACAGAATGTCAGTTATGCCCGTGGAAATGAAAGGAACAGGATTCCAGAATTTGAGCCTAAAAGGTTGGAGAAGCTTACTCTTCTAAATGACCAACTGTATGAAAGAGAGAAAGGTTTGGAACATTAGTATTTGCTGGCCTCCATAGGCCAACTAGCTTTGGAGGCTCCCATCACTACCCTCATTTAACAGATGCAGTTCAGAGCAGTTACATTTTTGCCCGAGATCACATGACTGTATGAAGTGACAGATCCAGAATTTGAACTCATATCTGTGCATCCGACTTCAACTTTCGATACATTTCACAGCCAAAATGCTGCAGTGGATTATAATTTCTTAACTGTGTTGCTGGTTCAGGAGCTAAACAACAGTGAATTTTCTTGGGAACAAAATTAACTTTCCACGCTTTTTATGGGAACTAGAAGGTGAAATCAGTGCTTCAGTTTCCCTAAAATGGGATCCCTGCATTGTTTTCACTTAGAACTCCTTGTTCTCCTCTTTTTTGCCTACTGACAAAATGAGATTGGTCTCTTAGGGGGATACTGTCATTTTATTGAAAATTAGATTTGAGAATTTGCTTTTTTGTTGGCAGCGACTATGGCATATACGTATATACGCTATTGCTCTGATCAATGTTCATAGTGAATGCTTAATAAATACTTATGCTTATGAAAAGAAATACTTATGGTTATGTGACTATTGAGAGAAAAAGCACTAAATCGGCACATGCTAGAATTATTTGTAGCTTTTTTCCACTGTTAGATTGTAAGCTCCTTGCAGGGAGGAGCTGAGTTCATTTCATCTTCATGACTAATCTTAGAGCAACACCAAGCAGAGAGAAGTACACAGTAACTACATGCCCAGTGAACAACTGAAAAGCACTGACATTTTAAGTGAAATGGAAGTAAGCACACAATGTGAGATTGGGAAGTGTCTTCATTTGAGTTACCCCAGAAGTAGAGGCTGAAGCAAAGATTCATGGGCAAATAGTTCATTTAGGAGGGTTATCAGTTTCCTATTGCTACTGTGACCAATTACCACAAATTTAGTGAGTCAAAACATTACACAGGTATTATCTTACAATTCTGGAGGTCATAGTACAAAATGGGTCTCACTGGGCTAAAATCAAGGTGTGGGCAGAGCCGTATTCCTTCTGGAGGCTCTAACAGAGAATCCATTTCCTTGCCTTTTCCAGCTCCTAGAAGGTCACCTGCATTTCTCGGTCTGTGGCCCCTTTCTGTCTTCAACGCCAGCGGCATAGCATCTTCAAAACTCTATTTCTGTCATCTCTCATTTTCTGAATCTGAATGCTCTGCCTCCCTTTTTCACCCGTAAGGACCCTAGTGACTATACTGGGTCCACCTGGATAATTCAGGCCACTCTCGGCTCAAGATCGTTAATTTAACCCACATGTGCAAAGTCCCTTTGCCGTGCCAGGTAGCATATTCACAGGCTTCGGGATCAGGACACAGACATCTCTTAAGGGCCATTATTCTGCTAGTGCAGGAGGTAACACCAGAAAACACTGGTAGGGGAGAGAAGAAGTGGGGCAGGGAAGGGAAAGAAGCCAATAAAATGTGAGCTCGCAAGGCAGACACCAGCAAGGACAAGTGAGGCTCAGTCCTGCAGGGAGACTCTACGATACAGGGCAGATATGCTTCGCACTTATCTCAGAAGACAGGTGATTGCCTACCAACTGGCCATCCATCACCATCTGAGTAGCTCCCATAGTCACTGACACCTCTGGCTTGCCCTGTGATGGCAGTGTGCTCCCATGACCAGAGAGACAGCACTAGGAAGAGTTCTCAGGTGTTCTCAGGCGCTTGCTGTGACAAGGAAGTGACTTCTGGAACCACCTTATTCGACCATATCCCTTTGCAGAAAAGCAGAGGCCCAGAATGGTGGAGACGTTACCCAAGGTCACATGACTAAAGAAGAGCACTGACGGCGGCTTCCATTTAGTTAGCATCTCAGACTACAATGTGTCAGGTGCTATATCCAGGGCTTGACATGCGCTTCCGCATTTAACCTTCATAGTAACCCTCTGACTTGAGTATTAATATCGTCCTAACAACCTTGGCCAAGATCACACACCTAGAAGTAGCCTTAGATGTAATGAGCGGCTGTTTGGTGGAACGGAAGTCTATGGAGCACGGGTTGGCAAACTACAGGCCACAGGCCCAATCTAGACTTCCCCCTATTTTTGTACAGCTCATGACCTAAGAACTAAATGCATTATTCTAATTGTAGTCTTAACCAGCCTAAAATACAGCAGGACTATCACCTCCTTAATTCTAGACGCTATACTTCTGTTAATGTAATCCAAGAAAATTTTTATTCTTTTGGAAATTGCCTCAACAAGTTAGCTTCTACTGCCAACTTACTCTCAGTTGAAACACATAACATACTTTTATTTTAACTTGTATGCCCTCTATCCAGGTGGTTTTTCTGCATTTACCTTTAAGAATTTTTATTTATCCTTGTTATAATTCATTTTGTTAGATTCAGCCTATTGATCAAGGCAACCCAAATCTTTCTCTAGCTCTCAATCTCTCTTTTCAGCTTCACAGCAACCTACGAGGCACCTTGTTTTTATTTTTTTTAACATCTTTATTGGGGTATAATTGCTTTACAATGGTATGTCAGTTTCTGCTTTATAACCAAGTGAATCAGTTATACACATACATATGTTCCCATATCTCTTCCCTCTTGCGTCTCCCTCCCTCCCACCCTCCCTATCCCACCCCTCCAGGCGGTCACAAAGCACCGAGCTGATCTCCCTGTGCTGTGCGGCTGCTTCCCACTAGCTATCTACCTTACGTTTGGTAGTGTATATATGTCCATGCCTCTCTCTCGCTTTGTCACAGCTCACCCTTCCCCCTCCCCATATCCTCAAGTCCGTTCTCCAGTAGGTCTGTGTCTTTATTCCTGTCTTACCCCTAGGTTCTTCATGACATTTTTTTTCTTAGATTCCGTATATATGTGTTAGCATACAGTATTTGTCTTTCTCTTTCTGACTGACTTCACTCTGTATGACAGACTCTAGGTCCATCCACCTCAGTACAAATAGCTCAATTTCGTTTCTTTTTATGGCTGAGTAGTATTCCGTTGTGTATATGGAGGCACGTTGTTTTGAATGGCTCCCTGGATCTTAAAAATCAATGCAGCCAAAACAGAACTCATCATCTTTCTGCCCACACCTGCATTTCCTCCTTTATGGTCTACCGCTTAATGAGCATCTCGAGGACCACACCACGATCACCGCCTCAGGGGAACACTATGTTCTAATGTCTGGCATGTTCTCTAGCATGTATGAGTGTACTCACTAAAATGTGAAGGAAAAACAGAAAGAAAGGAAGGAGAGGAGGGAGCAGAAGGAACGGAAGGAGAACAGGGCATTTTTACACTTTTAAAGGAAGGAGTGGAGGTTCAGTATGGAAAAGATATAAAGGCAGCACTGCTGTGCTCAGGACAGAGGAGGTCCTAGGGTCTCAGCAGCCAGGCACGGGCATTGCTGCCTCTATCTCCAGTCTCCTAAGGCCAGCTGGCGAATAAGAATGTGGAGATTCCACCATCTAAATAAGGAGATAGTACTTCACAAATGGAGGGTTATCACTTCAGTGCTGACTGTGCATATGGAAGATCTCTTTTGCTTTCATGATTGAAGATGCCGCCTCTATTCGAGGGGACTTTCCTTAGAGAAACATTTGGACAATCATGGGCCCACTTGGAAAAAGTAAACAATTTCAAGGACTGATTACGGAGCATCTGTACTTGCCTTCTAAACTAAGGAATAAAGACAAGGTCACAAATCCTTAGCCTCACAGTATTATCTGTATAGTAATACTACAGTGTTACTGTAGTATAACATTATAAATGAAAACTTTATTATTTAAGCTAAATTTTAAAATTATAGTCATATTACTTCAGAGTAAGTATTTTCCAATTTCATCAATGCGTGTACAATAAATGTTAATTATTAAAAGGTCCCAGAAATAAGATCTTGATTAAGGAACTCTATAAATGAACCCACCTTCCACAGTCCCTCTCACCTAAGGACATGGCAAATTCCCAAAGGCCCGCCTAATGCCCCTAAACCTACAATCCAGAAAATTCCCAGTGCTTCCAGCTGCCTAAAAGGTATCTCTAGATAAATTATTATGATTCTTCGCAGCTTATGGGTTTAGCTGTATTTTCAGAGAGAAATCTCAAATTCCGAAGAAGATTACTTCATCTGGGCAAATATTTTACTGTAAAAGGTACGAGACTCAGCACTTGTGAAAGCCTCTTTCAAAACTGTGTCAGGAGACAAAAGCTCCCCCGAGGAGGGGCAGAGAAGAAGATGCTGACAGGTCTATTATGAGCTCTAACCATGTATGTGCATTCCCAGAGAAACCATTCCTGGCCTCGTTTTTTCCATTTTAATGTGTCAACAGCAGAATAGAAAGCGCCTGCAAATTATACCACCAGCCGCTGCAACTAGCCTTAACTGCCGCTACGACACATTACACGCCAGAAACATCCCCTCAGAAGTGAAACAATATGTCCTGTAGGGTAAGTGAGGAATCTATAAGGGTGATGGCTATCAAAAAAGCAACTCATTTGAACAAACCCCTAGTGTTCACAATTAACCTCATTAAATAGCATTTTTTCATTTCCGGCTTCCTTTCCGAACTTGTGTTTCCTACAGCTCTTTCACGCTGTGGAGGAAATTAAGCCCCTGGAAATAATATCTTTGTTTTATACTCAAGTGGGCTCCATGGACAGCAGAACTAACCACCTAGGAGCTAACGGGAAATATAGACTCTCAGGTCCCACACGGGACCTAGTAAAGCAGAATCTGCACTTTAACCAGGGCCCCAGGAGACCTATGTACACAGATGTGTGAGCAGCAGCGACCTATCAGAGAATGAGAGCTCAATAAAACTGATCAGTTGTTGCAACTCAAGAATTGAAAAGAACTCAACTGAAAAAAAAAACGGAATCTGAATGGACATTTCCCCAAGGAAGATACATAAATTGCCAATAAGCACATGAAAAGATGTTTGACATCATTAATCATTAGGGAAGTACAAGTAAAAGCCACAATGAGATACTACTTCACACCCACTAGGATGGCTATAACAAAAAAGATAATAATAAGTGTTGGAGAGGATGTGGAGAAAATGGAAACTTCATGCACTGCTGGGGGGAATGTAAAATGGTGCGGCCACTGTGGAAAATAGTCTGACAGTTCCTAACATGGAATATGAACCAACAACTTCACTCTTAGGTACATACCCAGGAGAGCTGAAAACACGTCCAGAAAAACACCTGTACACAAACATTGACTGCAGTGTTATTCCTAATAGCCGAAATGTAGAAACAACCCAAACGTCCATTAATCGGTGAACTGATACAATGTGTTACACCCACACAGTGGCACATTATCCAGCCATAAAAAGAACGGAGCCCTGACACTTGCTACAATATGGATGAATCATGAAAATATTAAAGAACATGAAAGTAGCCAGTCACAAAACGCCAAATATTATATGATTCAATTTATATGAAACGTCCAGAACAGGCAAAACTACAGAGACAGAAAGTTGATTAGTGGTTACGTAGGGCTAATTAGGTGGATGGGATGTGTGTGGAGGGAGGTTGAAAGCTAAAATATATGAGGTTTCTTTTTGAAGTGATCAAAGTGTTCTAAAATTGATTGTGGTGATGGTTGCATATATCTGTGAATACTGAGAATATACTAAAAACCAATGAATTGTTTTGGAAAAAAAAAAAAGAACAGTGAATTCCACGGCCGCCAAACTTCCATATATAACGTGAGCCTAGCTGGAGATATGATGACCCCCCTGAGTAGAACAAAGAGAACTGATAACAAATGCTTTTGTGTTAAATGACACATCACGGATTGAGCACTTCCTGTGTGCAGGGTCCTATGTTGGTCCTGAACAGGAATTTTCCCTTGAAATTCTCCCCACAGCCCTGAGAGTTAACTACTATAATCATCACCATTTTACAGATAAGAAAACTGAGGTGTTGGAAACATACTCAAGGTCAACTTGCTGGTGAGCAGTGGTGAAGCTCAGATCTGAACCCAGGAAGTCAGTCTGGGAACAGAGCCTGCACACTATCTCAATCTCTTAATCTCTCTCTCTTTCTTTCTCTCTCTCTCTCATCACCCAAAAGATACTTTGGCTAAGTGTTACCTAACCTAGTCCACACATAGGTGGTAGAAGAGCCTTCTTGGGAGCAGTGAGAGGTGGGGTTATCCCTTGCCGCTCAGGACTCGTCTTCTCCAAGCCCCCTTGCTTGTTGATTATAGGTTGCCAGTATTTAATGATTTTTCTCTTTGTATCGGTAGATAGAATGGCTTATTCTGATAATCAGCTTCAACCTCATTTTTCTGAATTTTCCAAAATGTAAAGTACTTTGGAAAAATCAGCCAGCCCTTCTTTATTGGAAAAACACTTAGTCAAACAAAACTGCCTATTTTCAGAAATGCCTTGAATGAGTAAAGGACTAGTCAAATTCCACATGGAATATGTTTCTATGAGTCATATATAAGAAAAAAATTTCTCATGTGTGATCATAAGATACTGGTATCTGTAGCAAAACTCCTGCCAAATTAACAACTCTGATTTGATTATTTAAAATCGCAGCTAACACATATATAATACTCACCATGCTCTGAGTACTATTTTAAGTGTTTTATATTTACTCATTTAATATTCACAGTAAGCCATAAGGTGTTTTAAAATGTCCCATTTTTAAAATGATGAAACGAAGAATTAAGGTTTTCACAGCCAGTTAATGGCAGAGCTTGGGTGTGAAACCAGACAGTTGATATTCTGAACTACAACACCTTCCTAACTACTCTTGGCGAATAATAGAAGAAAAAGCTATAGCTTCTGCAATTAGAGATTACTGGGCAAAGATTAATGCAACACATTTAAATCAAGTAAATTTCATGGTTATAATCATTTCTACAAGCTCAGAAAAGAGTTTTGTCAGTAAGTGATGCTTGTCGCAACTTAGGTGAGCTTGAACAGGTTGTTTAAACATACAAAAGAAGCCATACAGGCCACTCAATGTTCGACATCCAATGAATTACCAGGAAGAACATGGTCTACGAAGCCAAGAAATCATTCCTCTTTCACAGTCTAATTCTACCGCTCATGTCTGCATGGAATGCAATTATTCAGAAGAAAAGTGAACTAGAAAACTAGTCTATTTGTATTCCCTGCTAATAATTTCAAACAACTTCATGGTTCATTAGATATTTTTGTATACTCAGCCAATAAGTATTTTTTAATGGAGAATGATTACAAAGCTAAGTAAATAAAAAACTCCATAATAATAAATCATGATCAAGTAGGCTTTATCCCAGGAATTCAAGGAGGTTCAACATTAGGACAGCTATTAATGGAATTCTCTATGTATTTATATTAAAGGACGAGGAAAATAACATTGTCATCTCAACAGATGCTAAAATATATTTTACAAAATGTCAAAGACTTCCCAGATTAAAAGAAAAATATAACTATTAATAAATCAAGATAGAAGGAAACTGCTTTATATTGGTCAAGGGTATCTACCAAAACTTGTTAGAAATCATCCTAGTTTAACAGTAGAAAGTTAGAAGTGGTCCCATTATTCCCTGGAGCAAAGGCAAAGATGCCCGTATTCAACACTGTACCAAAAGTCTTCATTAATACATAAGACAAGAAGACAAAATGGAGCCTTAAATATGGAAAAGGACTGCCAAACTGCTATTATTGGCAAGAAATGGCTTCCTACCTACAAGTACAACCCTGTGAATTTAAAGTTTATTAGAATTGATACCAAAAAAGCAATAAGGTTACTGGATATAAGAACAACATACAAATTAATAGATTTCCTGTATGCCATCAATAACCAAATTGAAAACATGATGGAAAAGTAGATTTCATCTAGATAAGGAAAACAACAAAGAAACAAACAAAACTAAATCTATAAAGTACTGAAGAATAAAATTAATAAGAAATGTTCCAGGTACTTCCCTGGTGACGCAGTGGTTAAGAATCCGCTGCCAATGCAGGGGATACGGGTTCAAGCCCTGGTCCTGGAAGATCCCACATGCTGCGGAGCAACTAAGCCCATGCACCGCAACTACTGATCCTGCGCTCTAGAGCCCGTGAGCCACAACTACTGAGCCCGCGTGCCACAACTACTGAAGCCCACGTGCCTAGAGCCCGTGCTCCGCAACAAGAGAAGCCGCCGCACTGAAAAGCCCGTGCACCACAACACAGAGCAGCCCCTGTGCGCAGCAACGAAGACCTAATGCAGACCAATAAATAAATAAATAGAATAGAAGAGAATTAGAAAAATATTAGCTGTTTTAAAAAAATGTGCCAGATGCATATAAGAATTTTACAAAAATGAAAGTCTCTTAATTGTGGTGATTATTTTGATGAATCATCATTGAATGCAAGCATGTCAGCCACTAAAACCCCACAAAAGAGACACGCTGAATTACTCACTTTGGCTATTCCGGTCTAGTCTGCCAAATAATTGATATTTTGCCAATGTGACCAGCTTCAGAGGCAAAAACAGATTCCATCCCTTGGGCATTTATCCTCATCCTCTGGAGTGTTTATCAGCCCCTTAGAGAGTAGCAGGCCCCAGTGATGCCTTCCTGGCCAGCGTTCTGTCATACCCCATACAGTACCCCAAAGAGGAGGGTGTGTCCACATGCTGCTGTGTGAGGGAGTGTTGTGAATTGCCTTACTGTTTCAAGGAATATAAACAATTTCATTTATCAAGCAAGAGCCCACCTGGGTCTCTTATACATTCAGACCATTTTGCTGTCAAAACTGCTTCGCGGTGCTGATCCTTTGTGTGTACAGCTTCAAAATGGTATGATTATAATGACTGCAGATGTAATGTAAAGGCATAAAATTACATAAATGTTAAATCAGTGTGTTTGGTAATCCACATGAAGAATACATGCATGTCAAAGAGAAAAGAATTCTAGATAAGAATTTGTGCTGGAGAGGGTGTGGAGAAAAAAAAAAAACCTCCTACACTGTTGGTGGGAATGTAAATTGGTGCAGCCACCACGGAGAACAGCATGGCGGTTCCTCAAAGAACTAAAAATAGAGTTGCCATATGATCCGGCAATCCCACTGCCGGGCGTATATCTGGAGAAAACCATAATTCAAAAAGACACACGCACCGCAACGTTCACTGCAGTGCTATTTACAATAGCCAAGACATGGAAGCAACCTAAGTGTCCATCAACAGATGAGTGGATAAAGAAGATGTGGTACATATATACAATGGGATATTACTCAGCCATAAAAAAGAATGAAATAATGCCATTTGCAGCAACATGGATGGACCTAGAGATGATCATATGAAGCAAAGTAAGTCAGACAGAGAAAGACAAATACCATATGATATCACATATATGTGGCATTTAAATAAATGATGCAAATGAACTTCTTTACAAAACAGAAATAGACTCACAGACATAGAAAACAATCTTATGGTTACCAAAATGGACACCGGGGGCAGGGGGAAGATAAATTAGGGGTTTGAGATTAACATATACAAACTGCTATATATAAAATAGGTAAACAACAAGGACCTACTATACAGCACAGGGAACTATACTCAAAATCTTGTAATAACCTATAATGGAAAAGAATCTGAAAAAGAATGAATATATATACATATATGTATAACTGAATCACTTTGCTGTATACTTGAAACTAACACAAAATTATTAATTAATTATACTTCAATTTTTTTAAATAAAGGGAAAAAAGGAATTTGTAAGATAATTATAGGCCTAGAGGGTAACCTGAAAGAAGATCCTACATCAAGAACGATTAAAGGGTTCCAAGAACTACAGCCAGCAATAAAGAATACTGAGATTGGCATAGAAGGATGGGAGATAGGAATGTAGTTATAAGCATAAGCAATTGCACGGTTCTGAGCCATCGGTTCCCAATAATTTAAAACAGGAACCAAATCTGGGATGTTTGCTCTCTTCAAGAACAGATTCCCATAGGGTCAGTCGTGAGAAGAGATCTGCTAGAAATAACTGCAGAAGGGCACGTATGCTGTTGAGGGGCTAGAAAAGTGAGTCTTTCAGCAGAAATGAATTTCCTGAAAACACTAACCCCTTAATATGGAGAACACTGTAAAAATCTACGGGCCACAGGATTCTTCACCCCCATCAAAAGAGCAAATGAAGAACAGTTAACTATATTTAATAGAACAAATCCTTATAGTACCATGATTTCAATGGCATGATGTTTTCTATATATTTAACCCATCTCCCTGATTTCCAAAGTGATATGTGTTCACCGTAGAAAGAGTTAACCTTTTTGGTTCTTAAAAACAAAAGTGTGATTTTTACAAGTGTGTTTTTCCATTTATGGAACTGCCCTTGAGATGTTCAGAGTCTGAGGTAGACACACCCATTACCCCAGGTAACGGACATTCTTAAGGAATGCAGGACATTCTTAAAGGAATCTGAGAGAGCCTCATTTCTGGGATGATCTAACACTTTGAAGATTATAGGATTGGTTTATTAGGTTAGGCAAAATGTTTTAAGCTCTCTGGGTCACCATTTTCTGATCTACAAATGTAGATAATCATCACTAACCATGATTATTGTGAGTTTAAGAGGGTGCCGGCACTTTGCAAAAATGGTTTGCCAGTTAGTTCCAAAAAAACTTAAACATAGAGTTACCGTATGACCCAGCAATTCCACTTCGAGATATATACCCAAGAGAAGTGAAAGCAAATGTCCACACAAACACTTATACACTAATGTTCATAGCAGCATTGTTCTTAATGGCCAAAAAAAGTAGAAACAACCCAACCATCTACCAAATGATGACTCAATCAACAAAATGTGGTATATCCCTACAGTGGAAGATTATTCCGCGTCGAAAGGAAATGAAGTACTGGCACATGCTACAACACGGTTGAATCTTGAAAACATTAGGCTAAATGAAAGAACTCAGTCACAAAAGACCACCTATTATATGATTCCATTTATATGAAAGGTCCAGAAGAGGCAAATCCATAGACAGAAAGTAGGCTAGTGGTTTTCTAGGGCAGGGGAGGACAGGAGGAATGAGGAGTGACTGCCAAAGGACACAGCGGTTCTTTTTGGGGTGATGCAAATGTTTCAAAATTAGATAGTTATGACAGTTACACAACTCTGTGAATATACTAAAACCCCCTGATTTGTACACCTTAAAAGGGTGAATTTTGGGTATGTTAATGACATCTCAATAAAGCTGTTATTAAAAAATAATCCTGTATTCTGTTGTTTATCTGTAATCTTACTGTCAATATCTGTATGTAGGATAATAAGATATATTCATCTGGTGCACTGAAATTTATATTGGTTTGTTTTACCATACTTTTAAGTAATGAAGAACTTTTATAACCATTTTTGCAGCTTCTCATGTATGGATATCAGGCAGAAGACTGCATAGAAAGGGACACACTATATTTCTAGGACTTTGTGAATAGATTAAAATATCAAAAGCCTGGGCAAATACACTCACTTGGAAAGTCTGCCTCTGAGAAGTATTTCAGCAAGCTCTCCTTGTTTTCTATAAAAACAGGGAGCTTTTCTGAGGGAAGGAAAGAAGGTATTTAGTTACTATCTGCTGAAATGCTGAGTCTGAACAAAATTATCTAATGAGGAACCCGATAGGCTGGTTTGGAGGGGAAAGGTTGATACATGAGAGTGACAAAATCCAGACCGGCCCAATCATGTGGTGATGCCTCATTAAGAGACTGCAGAACAAAATTTACCTCATTGCAAAAACTTTTGCCCTCACTTCCCAAGTCCCCCTTGATCTGTGTGAACTGTTAACTATCTCTAGCTTATGAGAACCCAGTACATCAGCCTGAAACCCAGCGATGAGACACACTCAAAACACTCCAATGAAAATCTAAAAAAGCAATTAACTGCTGTTGAGAAGGGAAAAAAATACAAGACTAATCAGGCATGCTTTTAAGAATCAGCCTTATTTTGGAAGAAATAGAGAGGCGGGCTGATAGAGAAAAGAGAATCAGAGGAAGACAGAATAAGAGAAAACACAAATTATACTGGCTTTCTGTATTCTGAGGTTTCTAAGGCCCTGGATGGGGATCTGATTTTTTTTTTTTTTTTTGGTACACAGGCCTCTCACTGTTGTGGCCTCTCCCGTTCTGGAGCACAGGCTCTGGACGCGCAGGCTCAGCGGCCATGGCTCACGGGCCCAGCCACTCCGCGGCATGTGGGATCTTCCCGGACTAGGGGCACGAACCCGTGCCCCCTGCATCGGCAGGCGGACTCTCAACCACTGCGGCACCAGGGAAGCCCGGGATCTGATATTTTAAAAATACAACGCAATGATAATAAGGAGCTTTAAAAACATCCATTCAGATTTGAGAAAAATTTAGATCACACCTCTACAAAGATAGAGTCCCTCAGAGGTCAATTAATATATTATAATTCTTTACAAGGATGTGGAGAAACTAGAACCCTCATACACTGATGGATTGTAAAATAGTCCAGTTGCTTTATAAAACATTTGGGCAGCTCCTCAAAAACTTAAGCACAGAGTTACCATATGACGCAGCACTCCTAGGTATATACCCAAAAGAATTGATAACATATGGCCAAAGACTCGTAGCTGAATTTCATAACAGCCTTATTCATAACAGTCCAAAAAGTGGAAACAACTAGAATGTCCACCAAGTGATGAATGGATAAACAAAAGGTGGTATACCCATACAATGAAATATTATCTGGCAATAAAGAGGAAGGAAGAACTGATACATGCTACAACACGGCTGAACCCCAGAACCATTATGCTAAATTAAGGCAGACACCAGAGACCACATATTTTATGACACCATTTATATGAAATATCCATAATGGGCAAATCCACAGAGACTGAAAGTAGAGTGGTGGTTGCCAAGGGCTGGGGTGGAGGAAAATGAGGATTAATGCCATTTAAATGGCTATGACAGGTTTTCTTGGGGTAATGAAAATGTTCTAATACTAATTTGTGGTGATGGACAGACAACTTAGCAAATTTACTAAAAGCTCATTGAAATACATACTTGAAAGGGTGAACTATATGAGATGCCCCAATAAAAAATTTTTTTATTCATAGAAAAAGGCTGACAGTGAGTGTCTTGGAATGGGAGAATGGTGTGTGGTTTCCTTTTTTTTTTTTTTGAATTTATTTATTTTTTATACAGCAGGTTCTTATTACTTACCTATTTTATACATATTAGTGTATGTAAGTCAATCCCAATCTCCCAATTCACCCCCCTACCACCCACACCCCCCACCAGCCCCCGCTTTCCACCCTTGGTGTCCATACATTTGTTCTCTATATCTGTGTCTCTATTTCTGCCTTGCAAACCAGTTCATCTGTACCATTTTTCTAGATTCCACATATATGCGTTAATATACGATATTTGTTTTTCTCTTTCTGACTTACTTCACTCTGAATGACAGTCCCTAGGTCCATCCATGTCTCTACAAATGACCCAATTTCTTTCCTTTTTATGGCTGAGTAATATTCCATTGTATATATGTACCACATCTTCTTTATCCATTCATCTGTCGATGGACATTTAGGTTGCTTCCATGACCTGGCTGTTGTAAACAGTGCTGCAATGAACATTGGGGTGCATGTGTTTTTTTGAATGATGGTTTTCTCAGGGTATATGCCCAGTAGTGGGACTGCTGGGTCATATGGTAATTCTATTTTTAGTTTTTTGAGGAACCTCCATACTGTTCTACATAGTGGTTGTATCAATTTACATTCCCAGCAACAGTGCAAGAGGGTTCCCTTTTCTCCACACCCTCTCCAGCATTTGTTGTTTGTGGATTTTCTGATGATGGCCATTCTAACTGGTGCGAGGTGATACCTCATTGTAGTTTTGATTTGCATTTCTCTAATAATCAGTGATGTTGAGCAGCTTTTCATGTGCCACTTGGCCATCGATATGTCTTCTTTGGAGAAATGTCTATTTAGGTCTTCTGCTCATTTTGGGATTGGGTTGTTTTTTAAATATTGAGCTGCATGAGCTGTTTATATGATTTGGCGATTAATCCTTTGTCCGTTAAATCATTTGCAAAGATTTTCTCCTACTATGAGGGTTGTCTTTTCATCTTGTTTATAGTTTCCTTTGCTGTGCAAAAGCTTTTAAGTTTCATTAGGTCCCGTTTGTTTATTTTTGTTTTTATTTCCATTACTCTAGGAGGTGGGCCAAAAAAGATCTTGCTGTGATTTATGTCAAAGAGTTTTCTTCCTATGTTTTCCTCTAAGAGTTTTATACTGTCTTGTCTTACATTTAGGGCTTTAATCCATTTTGAGTTTACTTTTGTGTATGGTGTTAGGGAGTGTTCTAATTTCATTCTTTTACATGTAGCTGTCCAGTTTTCCCAGCACCACTTATCGAAGAGGCTGTCTTTTCTCCATTGTACATCCTTGCCTCCTTTGTCATAGATTAGTTGACTGTAGGTGTGTGGGTTTATCTCTGGGCTTTGTATCCTGTTCCATTGATCTATATTTCTGTTTTTGTGACAGTACCATATTGTCTTGATTACTGTAGCTTTGTCATATAGTCTGAAATCAGGGAGTCTGATTCCTCCAGTTCCAGCTCCCAAGACAGTGAATGTCTTGGGATGGGACAATGGTGTGTGATTTCTTTCTTGTTCTTTTTTTTTTTTTACACCTTCAATGATTTGCAAATTTTTTACATGAGCAAATTCTTATACTAGGTTCCCCAAAGTAGACCTGAAAGGAAGAATTGTGTGAAAGTGATTCATAAGAAGTATTCCCAGGATGAATGAAAAGCGAAGTAGGAAAGTGAGACTAGGAAAGTAAACATGCCAAGGAAAAATGTGGTATCAGGCCAAGATCCTGGGAAGGTTAAGTGTGGCTCAATCCATAGTAGTGGGGGAAGTTGGGGAGATAGTGTGGGTCCCACAAGACTCATCTGATCAGGAAGCTGGAATATTTATAACAACACACATACACACACACACATGTATAGCACCACAATGCCAATCAGTCACTGGCTGTCCCCACCATGCCCCACCCACCTGCCACGAGGAGTAAATTCCCAGGAGCTTGTGGTTCTTTGTGTGCCAGCTAAGTAGTGGGACCCAGAGCCTAGGGATGGTCCTCCAAAAAAGAGACACATGTACTGGCTGTTGGGTATGGAAGCCCCCAGGAGCTGGTGTGCACAATAATTGGAACAAGGATGCCAAAGAATATGGATGAAGCCCTGGCAACATGCAACAAGCATGCTTTAATTGTACAGGGAGAAAAAACACTCAGAACTATTCACAGTATATAATATACACAGAAATATACTATATGAATGACATAATCCACATGCACATAATAATAAAGGCTTGACACTATTTCTGACACATTCTATAAAATTTATAGAAAAGCCAAAGAAGACGTGGTTGCTGCTTTCTTTGAAGAAGAGAGAATTAAGGTCCAAAATGGCACAGAAAGCTAGGAGTCATTAGCTTAAGGGAAACTGTCAGTGGAGGGGGACGCACTTTGGGAGAAGCATGACTTGAAGAGCCTCTGGTAAATTTGTGGTTAGATAGAAGATGGTCCTCAATGGCAACAAGCATCCTGTTAGAACATATTTGCACCTTTAATCTTTGTCAGACCCCAGAAGTGATGTCACTAAATACAGATGTTTAGCGTGCACAATGATTTTACTGTCTAGGGTCTAAGGAGTTATATTTAATATATATCTTTGGCGAGTAGTTTTCTAGAAGTTTAGTTCCTTAGGATCAGCAATGAATGACTAGTTGGTTGATAAGATCTGGCAACTCTGTGGATACCTTGAACTAATCTGGAAACACAAAACTGCCTAAAGAAAACGTCAGGATAAAAATTCCCACCTCCATCCATGCTTTCTTCACATCATTGCCCAGGAATATCATGCCACTGGAGTGTCTATTTGTCCTCTAACCCTCTAAAGTTGATTGCTCCTGAAAAACTTCCTGTTCCCATAGTTATTCCATAAGCAGTAGAAATGCGACCTTTGGCACTTATAGAGTGGCCTGCAGAATTATCCAAGCTGGACAGGGAAAAAAAATTAGTGAGAAAAAGCCAACTGAAAAGGCTACATACTATAAGTTTCCAACTCTACGACATTCTGGAAAAGGCAAAACTATGGGGACAGTAAAAGGACCAGTTGTTGCCAGGGTTTAAGGAGGGTGGGGAGGGAGGGATGAACAGGCAGAGCACAGAGGATCTTCAGGGCAGTGAGACTACGCTGTATACTACTATAATGGTGGATACATGTCATTATACGTTTGTCAAACCTATAGAATATACAAAAGCAAGAGTGAACTCTGATGTAAACTATAGACGTTGGGTAGCAATGTGCGTGTGAAGATATTGTAACAAATGTGCCAGTTTGGTACAGGACGTTGATAGTGCGGGAGGATGTAGGCAGGGCAGGGGGTCTATGGGGAATCTCTGTACCTTTTCCTCAATTTTGTTGTGAACCTAAAACTGCCCTTATAAACAGTCTATTTAAAAAAAAAAAAAAAAAAAGCAATGAACAGAAAAAAAAAGGTCCTCTCAGCTCTCAGTAGCCATGAATTCACTATGCTCCATTTACCTGGAGCCTTGGCCAGGGCCAGCTACGTAATTGGCAGGGCCCAGAAATGAAAATACAGGGCCCCTTGTTCAAAAATTATTAAGAATTCCAAGATGGCGACAACAGAGCCTTAAACCAAGTGTGGACCCCTCTGAACACTGGGTCCTCTGTTACTGCACAGGTCACATGCCAATGAACTGGCTCTGGCCTTAGCTTACGGTTGCGGTTCTCCTGCTTAAAACACTTAAGAGCCCCCTGTAAACAATGAGGAAGATGTCCAAAGTCCTTAACCAGTTCTACATGCCCTTCAGGATTGTACCACCCCTCTTAAGCTTCATTTCCACAGCCCCACCTTACTTTCTATGTTCTAGTCACCTAGAACTTCCTTTAATTTCTTCAATTTTTCACACTCTCTTAGCCTCAGGGTCTTTGCCTGTATTTCCCTTACCTGGACTTTAATTCCCTGATTTTTCATCACTGTAACTGCTATTGATCCTGCAGGTCTCAGTTAAGCAGAGAAGTGACAGCTAAGTAAATCAGTGTTCATATTATACATCAAATAATATTTTTAAAATTTAAAACTATTTAAAATACTGTTTTAAACACTAATTTAGGAAAGAAATATATCTTTTAATACAAGAAATAACCTTCAAATTTTTTGTACATGTAAATCTGTATTTTCACAAAGCAGTTTACATAAAATAAGGCAGCCTGGTAGTTTTCCATATAGCTTATCATATTGCCAATTGTTGAAGAAGCGCAAGTTTCTGAATACTTGCTTTTGTTTACAAAATAGAAAACAAAGCCTGCAATGATGTTGTCTTCTGGATGAATACAATTTCCTGCTGATTCCTCCATTCTCTTAGAAAAGAAAGGTCAAAACAAAGCTTAGATTACTCCTCCCAAAACATCACTTTTATTATATGGTCATTTTGGTCAAACTTGTCCAAAATTATGTAAATTAGCCAAAATTAGCACCCAAGCACTTAGCGAATAAGGTCTGGCCCCTCCAGGCTTGGAATCTGGAGCGTGTTCAAACTGGCCTCTTAATTTTCTGGTCTCCTGACCTACACCTATCTTCAAGCCCAGGTAATCTAGTTCTAGAGACACTCTTTAAGGTTTCACACCACGTTGACTTTGATCATGTTATTTTCCTGGCTTGTGAGTGTCTTGATATCTCTTCTCTGCCCACATGATCCAAGCATTTAATACATCATTTTTTCTCAAAACTACCTGTGTGGTACTTTCCATAAAACGGAGTCACTATGAACCCATATTCTGATACGTAGCTAAGTGACCAACCCATCCTGCTTTGCATGGGACTTTCTGAATTTACCACTAAAAAATTATACATCTCAGAGTCCTCCCCTTCATCCCCCAAGACAAGGCAAACAGGGATGATTGGTCATCCTGTAAACTCTGATATAAATTATGAGCTTATCTTGCTTTTCACAGACTGAACACAGGGCTTCAAGTAAAATGTTTACTCAGAAATATTTCTGATTAATTTCAATTGCATGCATTTGTGTCCCTGTTTTTTCAGCAGCCATTTTCACAAGTGATTTTCTGTAAATTCATCATAAGGTCCAAGTACTGTTATAATTAGACAAAATGGTCTGTCAGTTTCTGGCAACCTAGACATGAAGAGAAGTTCGGAGCCAAAATGTTAATAAGCTTTTGAAAATATGGTAGAGCTAGGAAAATCCATGTTAACTTAGTCTACAGCTCGCCTGTGACCACTAAGAAGTACCTGAGTAGGATTGAAGTTTATGGCCAATTAATACAGCTGATTAACATCTGTTCTACCACCTTTAATCTTGGTGGTAATGGTAGGGTATTGAATCTGCCTTTTTTTGTTTTCAAATATATTACATTAAACATTACTTTGAATCCCCCAGGGGGAAGCAAGTATCATTCTGTAAGCTGTAAGGAATTATGGAGTTTATCACTGTTAATATAAAAAGCAAAGCCAAAGTCAACATTTTTAATCAAAAACTGACATCGGGTCAGGGCTTGAACTTGGCTCTTGAGAAAAGCAAGCAATCAAGACTCAGCAATAATGTTCCAGGCAGAGGGAAGAACGTGTGTAAAGCCTTAAAAGTGAGAGCCCTCAAAGTATATCTAAGGAGCTGAAGAGTTTATTTTGTTTGAGACAGAATTTGAGAAGATAGATAGTGATAGACCAGTGATGAAGAAGTAGAGAGGTGGATTCAGATCCCCAAGGGTCTTACAAACAAGGTCATGGAGTTTGGACTTGATTCAAAGAGCAATGGAGAGACATCAAAGCATTTCAATAGGGAAGTGGATGTCAGATTTTCATTTTCTGACAAACCACTCAAATAACAAAAGGAGAGAGTGCACTGTTGATGGGTCAAGTTGGAGGCAAAGAGTCCAGTCCTGAGGTTGCCACAAGCCGTGGTGTGACTGAATATAGGGCAGTGAGGGTGGAGAGAGGGAGACTGAAGAGACATTTAAGAAGTAGAAGCCACGTCACCTGGCAACTGATTGGATGTGGGATGGGCACAAGGTAGAGAAAATGGCTGAAACTGACATTCAGGAGTCTGGACTCAGCAACCAGTGGGCCTGGTGCTGGTACGGGAACTTCACCCCTTCTTCACAGGTACGGGAACTCCGGAAGAGGGTTGGGTGGGAGTAGGGGAGACGATGAATTCAGCTGCTTTATACGCTGATTCTTCAACTGACAAAAACTTAAAGGGAACACCAACTTATAGTGCCATGCTTAGCATCCAAATAGATATGTCCATTTAAGAAACACAGCCCCACAATCGAATACAGTTTCAAAACAAATGTTTCCATTGTGAAAAAAAGAATGCAGCAAGTAAATGGAATAGAGGCGTCAATTTGTAATAAGTCTAGGCTTTTAGTGATAAAATGCCCTGTGGCCTAGCGCAGCTTTTTTTTCCGTAAACTTTCTCGTAGGTAGATAGCCAAGATACCACGCAGCACTCTCAAAAGCCATTTGATGAACACAGGCCAGGGTGCTGCCCATGCATGAGTTCGTGAGAATGCAAGGAAAGTCAAAGGAAAACAGCATCCAGAAGGAGAGCTGTAACTTTGACTACATAATCCCAGAGCATATCTGGACGATAATGTACCAGCTCAACGAGCTCGTCAAAGAACTATATGTTCTCAGTATTTAATGTGGGAACAAAATAGTCTTGCATTCTACTTCAAGACTCTAGGCCTAGAAACAAACGGTAAAACCTCTGCGTTGCAGCAATATAACAAAATCTTGTACAAAATTTAAACCTGTAGAGCAGATATTGGGGGTTTTTTAACATCTTTATTGGAGTATAATTGCTTTACAATGGTGTATTAGTTTCTACTTTATAACAAAGTGAGTCAGCTATACGTATACATACGTTCCCATATCTCCTCCCTCTTGCGTCTCCCTCCCTCCCACCCTCCCTATCCCACCCCTCTAGGTGGTCACAGAGCACTGAGCTGATCTCCCTGTGCTATGCGGCTGCTTACCACTAGCTGTCTGTTTTACGTTTGGTAGTGTATATATGTCCATGCCACTCTCTCACTTCGTCCCAGCTTACCCTTGCTTCACCCTTGACCTTGACCTTCAACTCTGCCTGTGGAAGGCTGCCTACCAGGAACACCTGTAAATCTCTGCCTCAGGGCTTTTTTCTGGCTGAAGGAGCAAGACTTCCTTGATCAGGGCAAGCTGGAAATACCAGAAAGTTAATGTCCCTCGAAGGACCCCTTACTGATGACACATGAGGTGTTGGGGGGCAAATACATCCATCTCCTGGGCCCCCAGTTGGGATAATTCTGAGGGGTGTTCTACAGTCTCCAAAGTCTTCTGGCAAGATTGAGCCCAGTTATGGGTGGTGGGCAAGCATCTGACTGCATGCAGTTTATTTTGGAGGTGTTCCCAGGAAACTAGTAGAGGAGTATGAAGTGAGATAGGAAAGGGAAGGTATACAGTAGTGCAGATTAGCAATGTGGGCAACTTGGGTTTGATCCCGCTGGGGACTTCTGGGAGACGGTGTAGATTATGCCTCAGAGTTATTCCAACAACACTAAGGAAGTTGGTTTGTGTATGTACTAATGCCCATTGGGCATTAGGCTAAGGGTTGCTCCTGGCAGATGTGGACTGCTTGGCACTTCCAGTCTGCACCATGCAGAGGCCAAGCAGACTGCAGTGTCCAAAGAGGCAGAGAGCATGCGTTGGTAGATGGAAGGCAACGGGTCACAGTGAACAGGAATGGCAAATGTTCAGGGGCGCTCACCGCATCCGCTGCAGAGAAGCACAAATCTCGTAGACTGTGCGGGACTGATGCAGGTAAGTCATAAAGGACGAGTAGGAGCTAGCAGGGTTCAGGAAAGGGCTGTGGGACTGACAAGGCAGTAGGTGGGAGGAGGGTCTGTCTGAAGGAGTCCCACCAGGTGGGAGGCTGTTGGACCTATGCAAAAGAGAATTGGTGCAGACTTGATGCCAGGAAGAGAAAGTAGAGGCGGAGAGAGATGGAGTCAAGAGGACGTGATGACTAATGTGAGGGTTAAGAATCCTGAAAAGAAGGTCATTCTTAGACATCTGCCTCAAGGGACCAGATGACCGTACTATTCATTATGCCAGGGACACAGAGGGACAGACCATTTATGCTCCGGAGTAAGCATCATAATTTAATTTTTTTTAAACACGTTGAGTTTGAGACCTCTGGAGAATCCAAGTAGAGATACACTGTGAATGTTACTGGTCAGGAACTCAGAAGCAACCCGTGCTGAAGGTAGAGACTTGATATCATCAGAATATATGAAACAAAATTAATTCCACAAAGATTTTTTAAGATATCTACTTTGTGCTAGGTACTGTGTTAGTCTCCAAAGATATGTAGAGGTGAATATGAAGGAAGAAGTCCCTTCCCTTTCAGAGCTTTCAGTACAGTGCAGTTTTCAACAACCATAGATGTTGGCAGAAACCACGGTGGCTGATAAGATGTCCAGGGAGAGTGTCAACACTGAGAACAGAAGAACTATGAACAATTCCAATATCTGAGGAACAACCACAGAATGAAAGCATTTGAAAGAAACCAAGTACATATGTCCAGTGGAGTAGAAAAAAATACGAAGATGATCAAGACTGAAAAGAATCTACAATAACCATGTGGTTTTGCTGGTCATAGTCATGCTGTGTGTATTGGGTTGGTTGTGGTTGGGGGAGTTGCTGAGCAAAGATGTAAAGGTAATGAGTTCAAAAAGTGATTAAATATTTAAAAAGAACTGGAGCTATTTATATCATAAATGTGCATATCGTTAAGTATTCCCTATTACTAGATATTCTGCTATAACATTAAAATGTAATTGATACTCTAAAAAAGTCTAATCTTGGATCCTTCACAAATATTTCTAACTTGTTCCTTAGATAATGACATATCGCAATAAGAAAAGCAATACCTCAACATTAGTAAGGTGCTTTAAAGTTTATCAAACAAAATGTATGTCTCGGTATCTGCCAGGATTCTTGGTTGCAAGCAACAGAAATCTGACTCTAACTTTTAAAAAAATGAATATGTTGCAATATATTGGAAGAATATCAGTGCTTTCTGGGGAGTCAAGCTTGAAAAATGCACAGGAATGAAGGGAGGCTACATACCAAAAGTGTCTATCCTGGATCCCTGACAATGCCACAGTGCCTGTGCAATGCCACTGCCATGGGACCCAGTGCCCCTCCAGCCTGCCACTCATCTCCAGGCCTCTTTGTCTCTGTATCATTCACTAAGGGGAACAGCTCAGGCAGAAGAATCTGATTAGTTGAGTCTAGGTAACATACCTTTGCTATGCCTACCTGGGGGTGGGAGAGGAAATATCTGTCCCTTCAGCCTCCCAGAGAGGAAAGTGCGAATCTGCTTTACATCACAACTCACATAATGGGTATCGCCCAAATCTAGGGAAGGGATGCTGATGTGGCATCACCTACTGTCTACAGCCTTTTGGTTTGCTTATCTGTCAGCTCCACGCTCAATCCCTACACTCATCCTCTTCTTTCAGCTTTACTAAACTTCCATGGGGTGAATTATCATTGTCCCCATTTAACATTGGAGGAGACTGAGAATCAGAGCAGTGATATGCAAGCATTTGCACCAAGATTCAAATCCAAGTCCTCTAGATCTAAGTAGACATTTCTCCAAAGAAGACATACAGATGGCCAAAAAGCACATGAAAAGATGCTCAACGTCGCTAATTATTAGACAAATGCAAATCGAAAGTACAATGAGGTATCACCTCACACCAGTCAGAATGGCCATCATCAAAAAGTCTACAAACAATAAATGCTGGAGAGGGTGTGGAGAAAAGGGAACCCTCCTGCACTGTTGGTGGGAATGCAAATTGGTAAAACCACTACAAAGAACAGTATGGAGGTTGCTGAAAAAACGAAAAATAGAACTACCATATGATCCACCAATCCCACTCCTGGCTATATATCCAGAAAAAACAAAAACTGTTTAAAAAAGATAAATGCACCCCAATGTTCATTGCAGCACTATTTACAACAGCCAAGACATGGAGGCAACCTACATGTCCATCGGCAGAGGAATGGATAAAGATGTGCTACATATATACAATGGAATATTACTCAGCCATAAAAAAGAATGAAATAATGCCATTTGCCACAACATGGATGGACCTAGAGATAATCATGCTAAGTGAAGTAGGTCAGACAGAGAAAGACAAAAATCATATGATATCACTTATATGTGGAATCTAAAAAAATGATACAAATGAACTTATTTATGAAACAGAAACAGACTCACAGACTTCAAAATACAAACATGGTTACCAAAGGTGAAAGGTCGGGGAGAGGGATAAATTAGGAGTTTGGGATTAACATATACACACTACTGTATATAAAATAGATAAACAACAAGGACCTACTGTATAGCACCAGGAACTCTACTCAATATTCTGTAATAACGTATATGGGAAAAGAATCTGAAAAAGAATGGATATATGTATATGTATATCTGAATCACTTTGCTGTATACCTGAAACTAACACAACATTGTAAATCAACTACACTCCAATATAAAATAAAAATTAAATTTAAAAAAATCTGAGTCTTATAACATCGAGTTGCAAAAATTCCCACTGATTAGGGTTAGCTCAATTCACCTGAGTATTTATGGACTCATACTTTGCCCAGAAAATCAGGATGTGTGTAAGAACAAAGAGCAATGTGTATAAAGATTCCCAGTGACTGACAGCCACTGAACGGGCCCACCTGACTTTATAATTATTCCCGAGTCATAGAGATTGCCATTATGCACATTCATTGTAGACTTGTGCTCAAGAAATGACCAAGAATATGGTCTTGGATCGGAAGTATGGAGTGGAGTTCCTGCCCCGGAATTTAACACCAAATTTGTCCAGTCCATGCCACTGGTAGTGGCTCTCGAGCGGTATTTAAACCCTGAGCAGAAACTGTGAAATTCCTAAATCAGTTCTCAGGTAACTTAATCCCCTAAGAGTATAATTTTTACACTGGGAAATAGCAACTGCTATTCAGATGAAGAGGATCTATAGATGTGAACATTCCAGTCCTATTTTTTTAATTGACCAAACTTCGATATGAAAGTCTTTTTGTATCTCATACAAAACAAGGTACAAAGAATGCTCTGGAATGTGTCTTATCCTCAGCCAATTACTGCTTTGGCTGACAAATACATGGGGGGTGGGCTGCGATGTTTATACACCTTGTTTGTGTATATGTGTGTGTGTTGGGGGGATACTTCAAATACATCAGACTTGAAACATCAAAGGGCCAGTGGTTTCTGCAACTCTAATATTAGATGTTGTTTGATTTATTAACAGGACATTTTTTTTTTGCCTTATTCACAGCGTGGGGAAAGAGGATTACATATCTGAATACAGTTTACCAAGAAAAATAATGTGATTTATACTTAAAGAAGAAAACAGAATTATGAGTAGAGAACTTAGGTTTATGCATAAAGAACAGAATCATCTTAAAGGTCTACTTTCTAGTCTGTATGCACACTGTCTTACTCCATCCGGGCTGCTATAACGAAACGACCATAAATTGGGTGGCTTATAAAGAACAAACACCTTCTCACAGTTCTGGAGACTAAGAAGCCCAAAGTCAAGGGCCAGCAGATCTGGCGTCTTGTGAAGGCCTGCTTCCTGATTCATACATGGCTGTCTTTTTGCTATAACCAGGGATCTTTCTGCGGTCTCTTTTATAAGGGCACTAATCCTATTCATCTGACCTCATGACCTAATCACCTCCCAAAGGCTACACCTCGCAATATGACCACCTTGGGGGTTAGGATTTCAACACATGAATTTGCGGGGGAGAGGGGACAAACAGTTTATGCTTTATCATATTCCTCTGATTTAACAAGCTGAAAGAATATGATAAATCAAAATGGAAATGAAAAATATTCACAATTTTTAATGGATGAAGCCATTAAAAATAATAACCTAGGGCTTCCCTGGTGGCACAGTGGTTGAGAGTCTGCCTGCCGATGCAGGGGACACGGGTTCGTGCCCCGGTCCGGGAGGATCCCACATGCCATGGAGCGGCTGGGCCCGTGAGCCATGGCCGCTGAGCCTGCGCGTCCGGAGCCTGTGCTCCGCAACGGTAGAGGCCACAGCAGTGAGAGGCCCGCGTAACAAAAATAATAATAATAATAATAATAACCTAAATCACTGAGTTGCAGCTATATATTCAGCAGTGACCAGCCTCATCCAATCCCTATAATGATGTTAATGAGATGGGCTCCTATCCTGGAAAGTAACACTGAGGTTATCTAGCCCATCCCATTGGTAGTGGCTCTCAAATGGCCTTTAAGCCCTGAGCAGAAGTTGTGAAATTCCAGAATCAGTTCTCAAGCAATTTAAGCCATTGATTTTTTAAAAAAATTGTTTTTTATCCTGGGAAATAGGAAATACAATTCAGATTAAAAGGATCTATGCCAATGAACATTTGATGTGAATATTGTCCTCTTTTGACTAATACTCATAGGTGGAGGAGACTTGCTTAAGAGTACAGTGTTCATTTCCTTTGTTGTGTAATATCTCCCTATTCCCCAGTATGAGATGAAAATCAGAAAAAATGTTTTCCTTGAATGCTTTTTCACCTTTTTACTTTGGATCAACTACTCTGGCTGTCAACAAAAGTTCTTTTATGTTAAAACAACTCTAACCAAGTGGTATTAGTGTAATCATTTCCCAAACTGCACACAATGACAGCAGGAGTGAGAAGCGCAGGGGTTTGCAGCTACCACTCGACACCTGAAAGCCCCACCCAGCGCCCCCTCCACACAAACGGACAATGGAGGACCCTGCTGTCAAGTAAGGACCCTTAATTCCAGGGGTACTCTTCAGCCCCTACGTGGGGTTGACAGGCCTATAGAGCTCTGGGGGTGAGCAAGGACGCCGAAGGGGCTCTCACACCAACAGCTGCCATGGACACGAAGCTCAAGCTCCAGAAACCTCTGCATCATCAAGCTTTTGAGACTAACGCTAACATTTTCATTCAAAGTCTAAGATAGCGTCTTGGCCCTTCAAGTGAATGGCTCCTGTCTACAACCCCTGCTCAGGCACATAGCTTAACCAGGCTACTTCCTCACCAATAACACTCAAGTCCTGGTGACCCATCGTGGTCAGGCTTCAGACTGTGAATCCCCAAGCATTTACCACTAACTTCTCCACCTTTCACTCATGCCAATATCTTTCTGTGTCACTTTGTGACTAATGGCTGCCTCCAAGACTAAGCTGTAAACTCCATGATAACAGGGACCCTGACTGCTTTGCTTATCACTGTATTCCTCAGTGCCTAGCACACAGTAGGGGCTGATTCAATGTTTCTTAATGAATCACAGGACCTGAAACATTCTTCATCTTCCCTAACTTACTCAGGTGTCACTTCCTGCATAAAGTTTTCTCAGCCTGCGCCAACCCAAATGACTTTCTCCTTTACCCCTTTTTTATGCCACATGCAGCACCACCAAAATACATGGAAGTACAACAGGGAAAAACAGGGCTTTGGGGGCTCAGAGGCACTCAGAGTATGAACCAAGGAAAAACATAAAGTTCAGAAGAGGAAAAGGATGAAACAGAAGAAAGATGGTAACCTTGGTTAAGATGAATTAAGCCAAAGAACGTGAAACCATGGGTCAAAAAATAATGATATGTATTAGTCAGCTATAGCTGCAATAATATTACATAACAAAAACCCCAGAACTCCGGAGCTCACAAAAATAAGCATTTTCTTGCTCACATATCTTAGGTGGCTCTGTTACAGGCTAGAGTCAGCTGGGTTTGGCTCTAGGCTTCAGGTCAGATCTAGATCTGTTCTATGAAGCCCAGGGTAATGGCTACCTGGGGCATATTCTAATCACTGCAATGTTAACAGACCAGAGGCCAAGCTTAACCATGCAATCACACATAAAAGTTGTACTTGTATCACATCCACTAACCTTCCATTGGCTAAAGCAAGTCATATGGCTCAACAACAATAGGGTGTGAAATATACTCTACCCACTCCAGTACACTGCAAGATCACACTGCATCAAGGGAATGGAGAATTGAGAACACAAGCTATCACACTGTACAAAGAGCCTATCACTATGGCCCAAAAGAACAAAAACACTCAAGCATTCAAAACACATTCTGATGACAGAAATGAATGACCTATTCACTGAGTTCACCAACAGTGGGAAACTTCTGCTAAATCACAAAGCAGCTCCAAGTTTCATGTGTGAGTTAGAAGGCTATGTTCTATAGACATCTAGAAATTTCCAGTGTTCACATGAAACCTACACAATCCATGCAAGATACAGCTGTTACTTATTGTGTGACTAGGCTCAAACCTAGCTTATTTGGAGCCTCCCGCCCCCAAGTTCTCCATCTTCAACAAATAGCACCATTTTTGGTAGTCTTAGGATTATGTTCCCTAGAAAAAGACTGTGAGCCAGGGAGCTGCATGCAGAAGGTTTATCAGAGAATCCTCCAGAGAGATGAACCTATGAGGAAGTGAGGAGGGAAGGCCCAGGCAGAGGGATGAGTGGACCCACGATGCAGTTGCAATGGAGGCCTCAGGTAACCAGACAAGGAGCTTGAGCTGGGGTGGCCCTTCAGAGGCAAGGGGGCCAGGCTTTTGTATCCCCAGGTCAGCCAGTCAATGGCTGTGGACTGCCCTCTCAGAGGGAGGGTAACCTTGGGAGAGTCAGTTCTATGGGGCAGAGGACAATTCCAGTGAAAGGCACAGCTGTCAGCCTTCAGCAGGCACCATTCCCAGCAGCTTGGGTTGAGTGAGTTGTCCCTGAAGATGACAGAGCCTGGACAGAGCACCACAGTATCCACTACAACTGGTGTCCACCAATCTGCTTAGGAATCTATGCTAAGTAACTGGGGGGAGGAGAGAAGAGTTAGTGATTGTACCCGAGGGAGAGGAGAAGGGACGAGGAGAATGGGGGGGAATAGTCTCCATTTGGTCCTTGGGATTGGGTTTGAGTTCGGTGGTTAAAGCCCTTAAATTTCCACGAGAGACTCCACATCTGAGTGTCAAGTCAAAATGACAAATGTTGACCCAGAGGTAGGGAGCTGTCCATTCTTCCCCACTCTGCCACAGAAACCAAGAGCGTGCTTGGAGAGTACAGGGTCTGGCCTTTGTTTGTGTTGATCTAGATAATGGAAGGAAAGGTGACGTGAATGAAGTCCAGAGAAGATAGAATGATCTATATGACACCCAAGAGCAACCCCAGCCCAGGGAGAAAAGAACAGAATCAGAAAGGAGTTGGGGGTGTGAGGGTGGCCGTGCTGTGAGAGACAAGATCCTGAGTAGGCTGAGTAGGAAGAGGAAAAGGAAGAGAAGGGAGTGAAAAGAGGCAAGTGAGGAGAGACAGAAACTAGGCTGTGATGAACAGGATTTAGGGATTTTTAGGTCACTGAAGATTTTCTGTGTGCCATGAAATTTAATTTCACTTTAATTCTTTTAAGAATAACAAATTCTTTAAAGTGCAACTTAATTCTTTGAATGCAACAAAGATTTAAGTTGCTTTTCCACTTTTGGAGGTTGCTGCATTTGTGTTTATTTGAATGTGACACGCAGCTGGACTGGATAGGAGGTGGTTATATAAACAAAGTGAGAAAACTAATAAAAGTGTGCAAGAATGGAGGTGCAACACTTAGTGGATGTCCTTGTGATGGTTTTCAAAGAGTTGTTTTGCATTCCATGAAGCTCCTTGCTGTGTTATTGACTTTTGAGAACCCCAAGAAGGAGCTGCAGCTTCCACTTATTTGTACTGTGTGCATGCTTTAGGAGCTCTTTGAGGGCAAGGGTTGTCCATGTAGATCCAAGGTGATTTGCAGACCTTGGAGAGCACAGGATCAGTGAATGAAATCCGAGAGAATGAGTGGATGGATCCTGATGGGGTCACATCATCAGCTAAAGTGAAAATGAAAACAATTACCAGGGTCTCCCTTAGGCAGCCCAGGAACATTAGGCGGAAGTACAGTGGGAGCATCTTTTCAGTGTGAAAGATACCACCAATTTCTCAAATTGCTTTTAGACCTCTGAGACTCGGTTTTACTTTTTAAAATCTTAAAATCTCCATCTGAGCCCAAGTAAGTTTAGTCGTTCTTTAATTTAGGTGTCACTTTCACTTTCCAATGAAACCTGTCTATCAGTAGTAATTTAATAGCTTAAATATGTTAGAAAGACACTTAGCAAAACATAAATGTTGCTCAAAATACAGTGACTAAAAATGCCAAATTGCGAAATCACCTCATTCAATGCTTCATTCTCTCCAATCTGTTTCTTATTTCCTTTGTTCTTCTACTTCCCATAATAAGATGCTCAAATACTTCTCCCTCTGTAAGTATTAATTTGATTAATTGGGATTTTGTTCTTAGAGTTGCTAAGTCATGAAGTATATTCATAATTCCTATAATTTTTGTGTATTACATTTAGAACATTGGAAGCATCTTCATTATGATCTTTAAACACTTGTAGCTGTCACTTACAGACAGCTAATATTATAATCTGTATAAATGTGTTCCTGGCAGACTATGGTTTTTTGGGGGGTATTTTTTTGCCCCTTTGCATTTTGACAACGTACAATTCTTACCTCTTCCTGCATTCAATGTTGCTTTCTAAAAAACTTTATTTCTATTATCATAGTTTCCAGCACCTTAAGTGATAATATCAACAGAAGTCTAAAGAGACGGCAGACAGTGAATACACACAATTTACAGAGCTCATTTATAGGCAGCATTTTCTGACCAGAGTTCCGTGAAAAAGTCAGATCTGGAAATGAGTGGATATAAAAGGAGGACCACTGGTGGTGATTACAGCACAGTAGATGGTTCCACACTCTGTTTAAATAAAAGCAAGCAGGATATTCCCACCGGTATTTAGTGTTCAGAGACAGGTCAGGTGATGTTTGAGTTGCCCAGAGGAAAAATTCATGAAGCTAAGAAAATGAGAATTAAAGGCAAAGTAACTGACAATTTGAGGTTATGTTCAGGGTTTTAAAATCTCCGTCTTCCTTTGTAAATATATATATTTTAAAAATAGCTATGAAGGAATGTAATCTAGTTCTTATTGCTGGCTGCTTGGTTACTGTTAAATGAGGTATGAAAGTATATACTTGTCACGATGACCTTATATTCTACCTTAAATTTATGTTTAATCGTAGCCCCGAAGCTGGGCTAATAAATAACTTCTAATCTTCTGGCTTCTTTCAACTAAGTTTTGAGTGAACCAGTACAAAAGCTTAACAGCACAACCGATACTACAGGCTACAATGAAAAATAAGGGAAAATAATCACATTTTGGTTCTCCTTAGGGTATTTACTTCAAAAACACTAATTCAATAATTAAATCTGCAAGCTGTATGAAATCATATTTTGTGTATAAAACAGACTATTATTTAGAGATGTTTTGTCCTCCTCACTGGAAAAAGATAGATAAGCCTGGTTTTCATTAATCTCCCATTTACTACCATTTCATAAATAAATTTCAGTTTTATGAAGTGATATTTCACAGCTAAAACTCTAGAGAAAGTAATGGACTATCAAGCAAAGGTGGCAGGACTGTGTGAGTAGAATGACTGAAATGATACCCTTCCTGCAATATAAATAAATGTAAGTAACGGAACAGTAATATAAATGAGAAAGCGATGCTTCTGGTACATTTCAGTGTTCAGAATATAAAGAGAAGTTATTTTTCTTTTCTATAAAATTGAATTGTGAAATGTATTAAATATGAGAACATGGCTATGGTACACTGGACACTGATACGCTAGTAGACCGTGACCACCAAAGCTGCCGCCACCATCATCAACATTACCATCATCATGATCACCATCATAAACACCCAGGACAAGCGCGGGGTCCTAGGAGAAGGGACCCAGCCTTCAGAGCTAGACAAGTCTGGTTGTGAGACATCATGATTTCCTGTGCTTTCATCTATGTGGTTTTTGCTCATCTAGGTCACAGCTGGATATCTATGCGGCATAATGAATGGCAGATTCCATCATAATTAAGAATGAAACTCCTGGTCTTTAATAGTAGTCATGGTAATGGCTGGAAGACAAAATGCCCTGTGACCAGGTAGACCTGGGCTGCAAACCTATCTTCACTATTTATAGCCAATGGGCCTAGGGCAAGTTCCCCAATTTCTCCCAAACCTTAGTTTTTGCATTTACAAACTTGTTATCTTAATTTGAGTTTCACCAAAAGAAGACTCTGGAGAAAATGGGGATGCAGATAGTATATATGGGAGGTGATCTCAAGAAGCCCTAGGGAGGGAGTGGGGAGAGTAAGGTAGAAAAGGCAGAGAAGCCAATGAAAGGCGCATCAACACGTGGGTCCCTGCTACAGACTGGTGGGGCTCAATCTTGTCGGAGACACTCTGAAAACCCACAAGGAACACATCTGAGAATCACCTCCTACAAAGGGGAAGACTGTAGCATTTTTCTACTTACTTCTATACACCACTGATTGAGGGATGCCCTGGGGAGTGTCAGTTCCCCCTTGGCACGTCCAGGTTGCGCCCACATGCAACAAAACAAGCTCGAGGGATGCTAAAGGAAGCCCCCCAGCAGATTTCAAGGAGGAAGGGGGGCTGCCCTGATGGCGCAGTGGTTGGGAGTCCGCCTGCCGATGCAGGGGACACGGGTTCATGCCCCGGTCCGGGAGGATCCCACATGCCGCGGAGCGGCTGGGCCCGTGAGCCATGGCCGCTGAGCGTGCGTGTCCGGAGCCTGTGCTCCGCAACAGGAGAGGCCACAACAGTGAGAGGCCCGAGTACCGCAAAAAAAAAAAAAACAAAGAAAAAACGAAGGAGGAGGAAAAAGAGAGGAGGAGACGACAAAGATGATAGTGGCAGGCCCTTGCAGTGAGAACGCATCAGCATGCAAACTGTACAAGCTACAAACTGTAGCTGCGGGTAATACCAGATGGCTACAGAGGACATGGGGAAGGGCACGACTGCACCTGCTGTACTCAGGACAACGCAAGTTATCTTTCCAGGACATCGTGAGGATCAGCGACAGGAATGTAAAGTGCTTCGTTCATAACAGCGACTCAGGAAACGGGAGCGACAGTGGCAAAGATGCCCTACAATAGGAGGATGGGCATTACCAAACTGAAAAACCTGCCAGTAACCGTGTCTGGCCAATCCAGAGCTCCTCCTCACTTCGAGGTGTGTGCAGGTGAGCTTCTCTGCACAGGCTGCCTACACTGTTGATAAACTGTTGGTGCGGTTTTAGAAGAAGGTTTTGTCGAGTTTTCAGAGCAATAAGATAGACCCAGCCTGTGTCACTGAGTTGCCACATTCAAGTGCGCACGATGCCTTCCACGGTCCCTTCCTCCACAAAAAAATATATAACACATATTTTATGACCACACTGGTATAAAATGAGTATACTAATATTATACATTAAGACATTTTCGGGCTTCCCTGGTGGCGCAGTGGTTAAGAATCCGCCTGCCAAGGCAGGGGACTCGGGTTCCAGCCCTGGTCCGGGAAGATCCCACATGCCGCGGAGCAACTAAGCCTGAGAGCCACAACTACTGAGCCCTCGCGCCACAACTACTGAAGCCCACGTGCCTAGAGGCCATGCTCCACAACAAGAGAAGCCACCACAATGAGAAGCCTGTGCACCACAAGGAAGAGTAGTCCCCGCTCACTGCAACTAGGGAAAGCCCACACGCAGCAACGAAGACCCAGCGCAGCCAACAATAAATAAATTAATTAATTAATAATTTTTTTTAAAGTACATTGTTTTTTCTTTTGAGCAAAAGAAATTAAAACATTCTGTGGGCCCCTGAAGTACTGTGGGCCCCAGGCACTGTGCCTGCTGTACCTAATGGATCAGTTGACTTTCACATATTATTTATGGTTTTTATTGCCCTATAATTTCCATTTCACAGATGTATCACATTTTATTTATCCATTTAGCAGTCAATAGATATTTGATTCCCAGAACTTATTAATCTTATAAGTAGAAATTTGTACACTTTGACCAGCATCTCCCCATTTCCCCCACCCCCAGCTCCTGGTAACCACCACTCAACTCTGCTTGTAATCCTTCTGCATTCTCACTCATTCCCCTTTGGATCCATAGTGAGTATGTATAAGAATTCTGGTTTAAGAGTTAAGAATGAAGTCTGCAACCAAAACTTAAACTCAAATCAAGTTATTATTCCTTGGTTACGTACCAGCCAACTAAGCCTACCAGCTGTAGGCTTAAAACAAGGAAAGAACATTGTGTAAATACTAAAGTTTCCATTATTCAAAATGCCCATAATTTCCTGAAATTGAATGGTTTACCCCAGGTGAAAAAATCAGTGATCACTCCCTATAAGCAGACACGTTCAGGAGCCAACAATCCGTTATTTTCTCTGGGACTTACCGTCTGCTTGCCTAACTACCTCACTCCCACTTCAGGAGTTGGCCTCCTGCAGCCGTATTTGTTTGGTTACAGCTGACCGAATTGGAGCATTCACTCCACCTAAGCAAGGCCAATCGTATTCCTGCATCTGGGAATAGGGACTGCAAGGCTAAAGGGCTATTATCAGGTTCTGTGGGGCAGCTGGGTCCATCTGACTTAACCTCTGACAGTAGGCTACCTTTTGGCCACCATTGGTACCAAGAATCTGAGAAGGATGGTGAACAGAGAAAAATGAATGAAGCAGATGTCAGAGGTGAGAGTATCCAGAATAATACAGGTATAATTCTAATTTTAGGTTCCACCCTTTTCCTGAGACCTGGCTATATCCCTGCTCTTGGGATCCACAGGTACCCCTATATACTTTTACGAAATGTCCTTTAGCTAGTTCAGTCAGCTTAGGTTAAAAGGAACCAAAATCCTAACTAACACATAAAGTTATTAGAAGCCCTAACAGAGCTTCTTATAGTGGATAGTAAAGGATAAATTTGAAGGTTCCCTACACTTTTTTTTTTTTTTTTTTTTTTTTTTTTTTGCAGTACGCAGGCCTCTCACTGTTGTGGCCTTTCCCGTTGCGGAGCACAGGCTCCGGACGCGCAGGCTCAGCGGCCATGGCTCACGGGCCCAGCCGCTCCGCGGCATGTGGGATCTTCCCGGACTGGAGCACGAACCTGTGTCCCCTGCATCGGCAGGCGGACTCTCCACCACTGCGCCACCAGGGAAGCCCTCCCTACACTTCTTAATTGGCATTTCACTATCTATAATTAAACTAAAAGGATTTTGAGCATCAGTCCCATCATATCAATACTTCTGGCACTATAGTTTATGGCCAGGGTGCCATTCTTTGGAAAAGAGGAAATAGAATAACACTTTTAGGAAGAATCTATGGTTGCTGGTGTATGACGGCTCTGGGCTAAATCCTGCCTGCCATCCACCTCCATCCCCGACTCCCAGGTTTCTGAGAGAGCTCCAGGCATGAAGAAAAATGGCAGAAGAGAAAATAAGATGGTACTTTTTATTTTTAGTTGGGACTGTTTCTAATACCCCAGATGAGGCCAGGAGTACTTGGCAAGAAACCAGAAGGGTTTGGGTCGCAAGGGCATCATGGCCCCTCACCCATGGCTCATGTACCACGGGCACACATGGTCCGTTTGAGCGCAGGAAACTTTGCTGGCAGCACCCACTTCCCTATATGTCAAATTCGGCAGGCAGAACCTTCTATGTGGCCCACATAGCCAACTCCACTCCAACCCTTACCTCAAGGACCTGCTGGGCAGACACAAGGCACACAAGCAGAATCACAGCGCCTGTACTTCTCAGACTCTCCAATTCCATTCTTTTCCCTCAAGGGCTGATAAGGGGATTGTTTTCAGGGCAGCCCCTGAAACACAAAATTGTTGCTAAGGTCTTTATGAATCAGGGGAACCAAGAACAAGAACACAGTTCACAAGTGATGGGTTTAGTGCATGCGTTCTCAGTGGGGCAACGTCGTCACCAAGGGGGTAAAAATTGATTTTGGAGGGAGAAGAAAACTTACTCTTTGTTATGTATAAAGTGCAGGTATACATATACTACATAAATAAATAAACAGCATATCTGTACTACTGAAATTTCTTGGGGGGGTCAATTAGGGGAAAAATGTCTAAAAAAGGCCCTACTGAATCACTATGCTGTACACATGAAATAAATATGATACTGTAAATCAATTATACTTCAATAAAATTTTTTATTATTATTATTTTAAAGCCTCCTTAGAAAAAACGGCTGAGAGACATCTGAGCCTATAGCAGATGCTGTGGTACCACTTCCGGGCTCCCTCGCCCTGGTCAACCCATTCTCAGCTCTGCGTGCACTGACTGCTAAAAACTCCCTGTTGACTCCTCCTGAGAACTGCCCTTTCCAGAAGGGGACCACCTTTCCCAGGGAGACTATGCTCCCACCTTCTCCTTTTCTATTTCTTTCCTCCATACTGTGCTCCCTTTCTGTGAATGCTGACCTGGTCCATGCATTTTTTCATTCTGCACCTTTCTCAGACCTTCCTGTAACTCACTGTTTGTTTTGCAAACTCAACCTTCTCTTTATATTCCCCTGAGTCTTTTCTAAGCACTTCTGAGTACTCTTCAATAGTGTCAATGCCTTTTCTTCTACTACTCTTGTAAGTACTCTGAGGGATATGACCTTGCCTCATTCTCCTCTCTACTCCCAGGACCTAGCACTGTTCCTAGCAGGAACAGATGTTGAATAACTGCCAGACGGATCAAAGTAATTTACAGAACATCTTCGCAAGTTCTTTGGGTAGGTTGCACCCCGCAAGTACTAAGAAGGCCACAAAGCAACTTCCAGTTATTTCAGAGATGGTCCTCCACTAAAAAAGACCCAGTTCCACTTATTTTTGCATTCCTACAAGCACCAACTGCCAAGAAAAAAAATACCTAAGACACCCTTTTCAAGCTATAAGCCAAGTGCCATAAATAGAACATTTTAAAAATAAGTCAAATATGATGAGACAGTGTATCAGTACTGAAATAGCTATACTTAAGTTCAAGTGCTAAACATAAATAAAATATAAACAATGCTGACTTCTTCTTGCAGAGTATCTATAGTTTACAGACTTGTTTTATCTATACTGTCTCTTTTGAGGCTCAGGCAGCCTAAATAACATTTTACTCATTTTAAAAAGGATGAAAATGTTTTAACAGGTTCAAGAGGCGCCCTCAGGGTTGCAGAGTAATGTATGGAGAACGGAATTCAAACCCAAGCCTTCTATGCCTACCTAGTCCAGTGGTTCTTAAGGAGGGACAGGGAAGTTTTGCCCCCAAGGGGACTTTTGGCAATATCTGGAGACATTTTCTGGTTGTCACAACCGGAGAAGAGGTACTATTGGCATCTAGCAGGAGAGACCAGGAATGTTGCTAAACATCCTACTATTTAGATGTCCTCCATCACCAAGAATGAAATACCTGGGCCAGAATGTCAATAGTGCTGAGGTTGAGAAACTCTGGGCTGGTCTAACGTGTTAGCCATAATAATACATTCCTTTGAGTGGACAACGTGGCTCTTAAATGGGTAGGGAGCTATAAAGGCTTTGGCCACAGAGCTGCCGACACCTTAGTTTTAGCCCACTGATCCCCATTTCAGATACCTGACCTCCAGAACTGTAAGATAATAACTGTCTTAAGCCACTAAGTCTGTGGTCACTTGTTACAGCACCACAGGAAACTAATATAGCATTATGCACACACATAAATGGATTATGTGCACATCAGCTCTCCTTCAAAACTGGAGATTCTACCAAGGCATATGACTCCATCTTTATAAGTAGAAATCTACACAATTATGACTAAGCACACTCACTGATAGCTGATATATTCTGGGGGTTTATACCATCTCCACATTTATAATCTCATGTATTCTCTAAAACACTTTACCCAATGAATTATTGTGTATTGTAGTGGGCCCATGCATGGTTAATTGATATGCACAGCATACATGGTGCCACCAGTAGAAATCACTGAAGAGAAAAAGAAGAGGAAGCAAAGAAATATAAAATGATTGTCCTATATAACATACTTTCTTCATACACAATATTATGTCCCATGGATAAATAAATAGATGGCCATTACGCAACCCATGTTATTGAAATTCCAACATAAAAGCAAATTGCTATGAGTGAACTGCAATTACATATACAAAGAAGAAGACATTTCATCTACACACCTAAGTGGAAGTACAAGCATTGTCATTGTAAGCCCCTCTACTTCTCTGTAATAAGCTCATGTGATTACCAGGCAAACAAAGATTTTCAAAATGCAGACCATCCCTATTCACAGTCCTCTGTGTTTGAGTGCGTAGCTGGGGGGTTAATCCTTTGGATAATATCACTTTTCAAGGAAGGTGGGCTTTAGTAAAGAATTTTCTTAAATAGAAGGGATTAATAATACACTAATCTCCTTAGTAACTGAAGCTAATTTATGAGAACTATAAACTTTAATCTATTTCCAACTTTAAAAGCAGAGAACATAAGTCAACCAGAAAAGTATTTATGGCTAGTGACCAAAATTAAAATTGCTTCTCTTTTGGGCAGAAGTAGCAAGAGCTCTGGATTAGGGGGAATACAAAGGATCTAGTCCCTGTTCCGGAACCAAGATACTATGCAGCTTTAAGAAAGTTCCTTGGGCTCTCAAATCTTGGTTTTCTCCTCTACAATATTGAAATGTTGGATCAGTTATGTGTCTCTAAGGCTCTTTACAGCTCAAAAACAATCTATGCTTTAACAGCAATGCAGGATTGTCTTATTAACTTCATTTTGCTAACATATAAAAGCATAATTTATAAAGACATTTAAACCTTAGGTTGTATCCATGACAATGTATGTCTGGTGACTCAATGAAAAAGAGCAGCAAGATTTGCCCTATAGTCTATTCAGTCTTTAGGGATCGATGTCTTCACTTGGCTTGTAGTGAAAACGCTGACATGGATTACTGCCCTCTAATAAAAATAATTTTCATTATGTTTGGCTAGAAATCTGTGTGCGATGAAGGGTAGGGTCCAAACAACAGATCAGCATATCAGCTTCGGTGGCTTTGCCTCCCCACTTCCTCCTAGAAGTCCCCCCCCCCACCCTCCTATCCCTGTCCAACATCAAAACCAAGGCTTAACTATAAATAGGTGCTGGAATTGACTTAACTAACTTTAACATAGAGGGACAGCGCCTGAGTAGGTTCCAACTTGGCTACATTTTGCTTCATTCCTGAAGATTTTCCAGCAAGGTCTAAATCTCCCGCTGCCGTCTTCTCCCTGACAGTCTTCAATGTACTTCTGCATTATAACTACAGGCAGCACTTTCCTTTACTCTACTCCTTACTTTGTAGGACAATCTCCTCATTTTCTTGATTTGCAACATGCAATGCCTATGCTCGGTCCCAAAGAGATAACACATAAAGTCATAGAGAGATGTCGTACAAGTCATTAAAAAAATGTCTAGAGGTTTCAGTTAATCTGAGCAATACTCCAAATACAGGATTTGGCTAAAAATAAAGCAGGTTTAGAGTAGCTTTTGTTGTAAACACACACACACACAAAAAGGACAAAATAAAATCATTGCTGGGGCAGGAAGGTAATTTTAAAAAAGCATCTAAAGGAATTAAACTAGCAAGAAAAAAAACTCAATGAAAAATATCTCAGACATTTTTTGTAAAACCTTCTTCTATGACTTCTGGGTAAGAAAGAGTTTTAAGTTTATGCTGTAATGTGTCCCCTCTGTTCCATACATGTAGTTATGATAAGTGAAATATAAAAGAAAAACACCAAAAGACAACAGCAAAATACAAACTAAGATATACATCCTCAGGAACCAGTAGCCGTGAGTGTGAAGTCACAGCCTACTGGATGCTGGGCCCTTAAGCACTGAACCTGGGCTCTAGGTGTAAAGCTGGACAGGATTTGGAACACTCTGCTTGTTAAAGGAAGCTAAATCAATTATTGCCAATTGATTCCAGGATTTACAGGTTATACCACTGGTTATCAAGGAGGAGGATATTACTTTGTTCCCCAAAGAACATTTGTCAATGTCTGGAAACATTTTTGGTTGTCCTAACTAGAGAGAAAGAAGTGCTTCTAATGAGTATCTAGTGGGTAGAGGCCAAGGATGCTGGTAAACATCCTACAATGCACAAGACAGTCCCCCACAACAAATAAGCATCTGGACCAAAATGTCAAAAGTTTTCCTACTGAGAAATCCTTGGTAATATCAAGCTGAAAACCAGTGGAAGCAGGTGGCATCAACACAGTCTGCCTAGATCAAGATCTGAACCAAGCTGCTACTGGCTTGGAGACTGGCTCTGCATTATTTCTAATTTCATTACGGGACAGGAGTTTCAAACCATCATACTAAATGTAGTTCTGTTCTGGGGGACCAGGTAGAAGTCAACTGAAAAATGCCAGACACAAAGAGATGCCCATAAAAAACAGAGAGAGACAGAGTAAAGAGAATGAAAGTACAAGAACAAATGAGCAAGAGAGAGCCAGAAAAACACAAACAAAAAATTCCACTCAAAATTAGCCTATGAACCAAAATTATGAAACACGTGAAGAAATATAACACTGAAAAAGACAGCCAATAATATAAATATTCAGAATATGAGTTCGCTCTGATGAAATTAATTTTATAAAATAGCTTGACAAATACTTTAAAAGAAGTAAGTTTTAAATGTTCAGGAAAATAATAGATGAAATCACATCTGCAAAAATAGAAGAAATTATGACATATAATCAGGCAGAAGGGAGGAAGAACAGGTAAATACAAAAAGAAATCAACTAAAAATTTGAAAAATATATAGTTTTTAAAATTAAAAATTCAAAGGATGGGATAATCTTTAGACCTGAAATAGCTGGAAAGTAAATTAGTAAAGTATATTTTGCTAGCAAGTAATTTGCCCAGAAGCCAGAAGAAGGAGAAAAAAACATTAAAACTTGTGAAAGACCATTTAAGAATCAGGGCAGATGGTTTGAGAGTCTCCAACTTCCGAGGCTTATTAGAGATTTAGAACCTCTTATTAGAGATTCCAAAAAGAAGGCTGGATCAACTAAAGAGCAGCATTTGTACATAAATATGCAAACGTTTTCTTTCCATTTTCAAAGAAAAATGAAAATCCTCAGCTGAAAGCGCTCTGTAAGTATTCAGCAGCATAAATACAAATAAATCCCACACCTGGACATATTTTAGTAAAACTGAAAAACATGACTTTCAAAAGCCAGTAGAGACAAATGGTAGCTTAACCTAAAAAGAAGTGACTATCAGACTCAGAGCAGATTTCTTATCAGCAACAAAAGTTAGTAGAAGACCCTGGAACAACACCTTTTGAAGTGATGAGGAAAGATAATTATTAATACAGAATTTTATTCCCAGATAAACTACCATGACACATTGAAGCCAGAATAACTATATTATAAAACATAAAACTTTTGGAGTGTTTAACACTCACAGGCAGTCACTAATAAGAATTAATAAAGGATTTCTTCCAGCAAGAAGAAATGTGAATTCAGAGGAAAGGCATGGGGCAAAGGAAACAAAGCATTTGTGTTTCTTGTCAATGAAAAACAAGTAACATTGCTGTGGTGGTTAAACTGTAGCACTTTCAAAAATGCCAAATGCCCTTGAGTTCAGTAATCTTAATATTTCATCTCACACTCTCTACTTTAATATACTGCTTTTAATTTCACTAAAGGAGAAAATTCTATTCTCAAGTACAGAGACCAAAAAAGTTTTTGGCAAGAACATGCTTATAGAAATTTTAAATGACCAGAATAAATCAATTACATATAGACACAATGTACCAAAGAAACAAAAACACTCTTCAAAAACATAGTTACCAAACATCAGGGTTGGGGGGAGAAGGTAAAGGAAATAGAACCATCAAAAAATTGGGAATGGGGAGAACTGTTGTATCCTGGACGCTGCTCTGTCACAAAACCAAGAGCACTTCAACTGCTTAATCTACAAAATAAGGGATTGAGGGACATCAACATCCTTGACCCTTGACCAAAGGAGCTGTTAATCTAAAAGATCATTAAGGTATCTTTTTGCTCTATTATTTACCAAAAATTATATAGCAGCCACAAGTGTAAAACCTTAGCCTTGTAATATATTATGAATTAAAGTTTTAACTGTTCCAAGAAAATATTTGACATTTTCTCCATGGCTCTCTGCCAAGTTTTTCAAAGTAGATATTCAATGTAGACAATGGAACCAAAACACAGAATTTATCAAAAGTCCAGATAAAATCTTAGTATTTATAAGCCACAGAAACATGTTCTATGCTACCTTTGACATTTGTTGACAAAATTGCAGAGGAGTCATTAAACCTGGAACTACACAATTTCCAATAACTCCTAAAGTTTTGTACTAATTGTATGCCAGATATATCAATGGTGCCTGACCCATGATATATTCTCAGTACACTTTCAAGAATAAATAAAAGAAAATTACAGGAAAAAATAGACTATAAGAGAAAAGTAGAAATTGATGAAATAGAAAACAAGATATAATGAAAGATATGTAAAACCAAAAGTTCGTTTCTTACTAAAAAACAAACAAATAAAATGGAAAATCTTAAGATATACTAAGAGAAAACACACATATATACAATATTAATAATACAAATGTTAATAATAATATAATAAAATTAATAATACAAACAATAATTAAATACAGTAAAGCTTTTAAATCATGAAAGAATAACATAAACATCATGAAAGAAATTTTTAAATGTGGGTAAAATGGATAATTTTAAAGAAATGTATAAATTATGAAAATTGCTCAAGAAGAAACAAGAATCAGAACAAATAAATAACTGTTAAAAAAATTTAATTGGCAATTAGAAGTGTGCCCTTGAAAATGACAATCAGGCCCAGATGGTTTTGTAGTTTGTTCAAACAACTTCAGAAAATGGGAAAAATTACCCAATTCTCTGAATGAAGCTAGAATTTTTTTTATACCAATTTGATAGGGACTGTATGAAAAATCAAAATTGTAGACCTACCTGACAATGAACATAGATGCCAAAGTCTGAAAGAAAATATAGCAGAATTTTAAAAATCTGGCATGTATACCCATAATGCAAGGATGGTTCAAAATTTTTAAAAAGCTAAAAATATAATATACCATATTAATATATTAAAGATGATATATTAATATAATGAGATGCAGATATATTAAATATCTGCATCTCACTGTATTCAGGAAAAAATCCATAAAATTCATCACTCATCCATTATTTTAAAAACTCTTAGCAAACAAGAATTAAAAGAGACCTTCTTAATCTGGTAAGCATTAAAAAAACAAAACCTAGGACAAAATGTCAGATCACCACTGTCACTCCATCCATTTAGAACAAAGCTACTAGTTCCACAAAATTCAAATTCTAAAGATTACTTTTCCAGTCAACTCACTGTCTTTTGTTTCTATTTTTAGACCCATAGGTAAACTTTCATTAACAACGTGATATAAAAGTGTACTGAATGTCACTGTAAATTTGAGAAAAAAAATGAAACAAAGATGAGCCATTTTCTCTGCAATAGATCACTTCGCTATCCAATTGTTTATTAAGCCACAACTTTTGAAAGGACTGGCTCGTGTAATATTTGAGATTTTAGAGGAAAACAAAATGTACTAGATGGATCCGACTGTCACCTAAAATGTTTGACATAGGGGAAAATATTATGATTTTGCTGTCTTGGCTAAGCTTCTGAAATAGAAATCACAAAATTATTTCACAGACAATTATTTGAAATCTAGAGCGAAAGTTATACTACTGTTAAAATGGAAAAGCAACTGTCCCCTGACATCATCTTCTGAGTTAGTAAAGATATAAGTAAATCTGTAAAAATGGAATTGCATTATTGTCTACTATTGAGGATTTAAAGGATTTCTTATTGAAAGCCTTACGAGTCTTTTTACAAAAGCTTCCTTTTAAAATAGCGATATTCTTTGTATATTCTGCATCTGTGCAAACAGCAGCAAGACTATTACTCTGCAGCAAGCTGATTATGAGAGCATAAAGAAATTCTAACCATATGCAATTTTAGGTACCACTGTGAACTGGAATAATGGTAACCATTTCCTCCAAAACTCCCCTGAAAATGCCAACAAAAATATGCTACATCAAAGCAAGCAGGCAATGAACAGATGAACTCCTCTTCCCTAATATGGAGGCTTTTTAACAAGATGGATATAAAGATAGTTTGGTAAAACTAGAATTGTTTTTTCCCTGTTTAAATATTTCAGATGTGTATAAATATTTTGTTTTGCTATCAGCAGAAAATAATTATGTGTACTAATCATTCCATAGCTCCCAACCATGGCTAATTTTGGTCATTTGCCTACAATGAGTGTTTATTATTATCGTCATGTGATCATTTCAGATGTTTCAGACACTACAGTGTGTGTGTACAAGTTGGAGAGCAGGTCTTGCAGGTCTTATATTTTTACACTGCTATACAAAATTAGTCGATTCATCCCAAGAGAGCTAGGAAAGGAAACAACTTGCCTACTTTCGTCTATCTCCACCTCCTTCTTCTCTGCCATTACCTTTAATGATTTCAGCATCAGTGCAGCCCATAACCTCATAGTTCCTCAATTTCCTCTGGTCCAGAAAACTCTGTATTTACTCCAAGGTCACCTCACCTTGGGTATTTGCCATCTTTTCGGAGCGCTTAACCTACAAATGTTCTCTGACTACAAACTTCTGTTCTTCCAGTTAGCATATGTCCTTAATCTTTCTAAACCTTCTCTTTATTGTCATTTTAAATTCATTCATTCAACAAATATTTATTATTTATGCCAAGCACTGAACTTGGAGCTGGGGGTACAATAATGAATAAGACCAACATGGTCACTGAACTAATAAGGCATTTATGAATACATATGTGTGTGTGTGTGTGTGTGTGTGTGTGTATGTGTGTGTGTGTGTGTATATGTATATATATCCTCTTTAGGACATTGAATTCTGGGAAAAAATTGCTACAAGTCACTCCTAACTCCCAAAGGCAGCATTTCATTATTAAAGCACATACTCCCACAAATTGGAAGGCAAAGTCATTCTTTCTGTGCCCAGGAATAAGCTACTCCCCAAGGCACCGAGTGGCAGCAGGATGCTGGGTTGAGGTTCCCCTTCGCACACCCTTAAGTGTTCCCTGCCAAATCTGACCTCATGTTTCAACCACAAACACACAGCTAATAATAGCTTCTGCTCTTAACTTACAAAATACAATTCTTAAAGGCAGTTTCTGAGAACCAGCCAGACGTCTGAAAGGAAAATTTACAGAGCCTAACCAGCAACTACTACCAAAACAAAACTGCTCCCAGCAGCCACACGGCATTTCCAAGTTTTACCAGCAAAGTTCTTGGAAAAGAATCTGAGGCTCCCGCAACCAGTGTGTATGTCTGTTCAGCCTAGAGGTCAAGTCTTTTATTTACCCCCTGCGAGTTTCTGTTCTCTCAAAACAAGTAACAGGTGAACATATTTTGGGATAGGCTCAAGAAAAATGGATAAGCAAATATATATGTGGTGGGCAGTAGAATTTGGCACGTGTTTGGTAGCTCTGAGGGAAATATTTATGTAAAGTGTTACACTTAGTTTTTTTAAAAAAAGCTGATGTCTGGTATATTTTTCATCCTCTAATTAAAAATTAAATTATAACATCTTCATTCCACTATTCAGACTATTTGTAAAAGCAAAATATCCAAGAAGTCCAATTCAAGTGACTTCTGAAAGCGCAGACTGTGAACTATGCACACCTCCAAGTCCACATGTGATGGGGATGCCTGGGCCCTAGAGGTCTGTGGGCAAATAAAACTCATCCTCCATGTGGTTCTGGTAGGTAAGAAAGGACTGTAACCTCTATGACGACAGGGACCATGTCTCTTCCGTTCACAACTGTATGCCTAAAGCCTCGTGCAGTTAGTATGATGGTTGGCATGGACTAGGTACTCAATAAACATTTGATGTTTGAATTAATGGTGAATGAGAGGAGGATGGATGGATGGATGGATGGATGGAAAGATGGATGAATGCATAGATATTGTTCTCTATTTGGATGGGTGAGGAAGAGTTAGGGGTAGAAAAAATGAGTTGGGGAAAGATTTCTGGCCCATATTAATGACATTCTTCCTTTCGCAATAAGACAAAATACTCTGGGCAAAGCTTTGATATTAGGTGAATTAAGGTGCAGATCCTGGAGTGACCTCTGATTAGCTATGCAATCTTAAACAAATAACATCACCTTTTGGGGCCCATTTCCTCATCACTAAAATTGATAAGAAAAAGTTATTTGGGTTGTTGAGAGGATTAAATGAAATAACAATGAAAGAGCTCATTGGTACTGTGTTTTTAAAATGCTGGAAACAGATAAATTGAAGAGAGTTGATGTCGACCTCTGTGCTAAAGGACATGTTACTCACACACAGGGAACAGAGATAACACTTCAGATAATTCTGGCCCCTGGAAATCTATGATCACTTTAAAGATGCATAGATAAAAGATCTTCTGCTGTGTCTGTGTTGTAGCATTATGTTGCTAGGAAAATGCTCATCAAGATAAACTGTAATCATCTCTTCCCTAAAACGGTAAAATGAATTAATGAATTTTACTTTCACATTGCATGATGCTCCATGTTGTGTGTGTTCTAGTGCTGTTTTAAAGGATCACAAAGTATGGACAAACGGAGGCACAAAAGTCTAGAGCAGGAGTCAGCAAACATTTTCTGTAAATGATCAAATAGTAACTATTTTAGGCTTTCAGGGCCGTACAGTCTCTGTCACAACTACTCGATTCTGGTGTTATAGCACAAAAGCACCCAGAGACAATGCATAAATAAATGGGTGTGTCTGTTCCAATAAAACTTTATTTATGGACACTGAAATTTGAATTTCATGTAATTTTCATGTGTCACAAAATATTCTTCTGGGTTGTGAAAAAAAATTGCATGTAAGGCTGAATCTGGCCCAGGGACCATAGTTTACTGACTACTGGTCTAGAGCAAGCAGTTACTTTAATACCTGACTGGAGTCCTCTAATGAATCAGGAGTATTTACTTTAAATATGAGGTTGATATTCTCCTGATGATCCAATGTTAAAGGTTAAAATAATTAATATTTAACTAGAAATGAAGCACTATTTTCAAGCTACTCAATTAGTGAAGTTTGGGAATACTTAAAACATGCAGACATTTGCTGCTGGACACATTAGCTAACATCTATGTTTTCTAGCAAAGACAACAAGTTAAGAAAATAAAAGTAAGAGAAAACAATTTTCTTCTGGTTTTGCTTAATTGATTGCTGAAGTGTGTTTTAGGGTGATAACAATTGGAAAGGCATACTTCATTTCCTAATATAATACATAGCAATTTTCTATCCTGCTTTTAGAAAACGTTTGGGATTATTATTTCTGTGACTTATTAAAACCTGCCTTTGGGGGCAGAGAACTGAAATGCCCCAATCACAGGTTAACTATTATCATTTGCAAAGCTCTGATTTGATTTGATCAATAACCCTCTAAGTTAGAGACTTGGAATTATTTATCTTCTTCTTTATTTTCCCTTAGAAAATTGTGTTTTTAATTGACCTAAATCTAACTCGCACAGATTCTGCATAAATGATCACAGTGTAAAGAATTAAATACAATTTCTCCACTTCTGTTTGGTACATTAAGACTCAGCAGGAACTGCAGCTCAACTGTCAAATTAAAAACTCTTCCAGTCTTCACAAATACATGGAAGCAGTATTTACGTGGATACAATTCATTCCCTTGATATATTGTTGCTATGGACTTAATGTTTGTGTCCCCCCCCAAAAAATTGATATGGTGAAGCCATAACCCCCAGTGTGATGGTATTTATAAGTGGGGCCTTAGGGAGGTAATTAGCTTTAGATGAGGTGATAAGGGTGGGGCCCCCATAATGGTAATAGTATCCTTATAAAAACAGGAAAAGACCAGAGCTTTCTTTCTCTACCACATGAAGACATAGGGAGAAGGCAGCCATCTGCAAGCCAAGAAGACAGTTCTCACCAGGAACCAAATCTGCCTGCACTTTGATCTTGGACTTCCCGGCCTCCAGAACTGTGAGAACTAAGTGTCTATTGTTCAGCTACCTAGTCTATGGTATTTTGTTGTAGGAGCCCGAGCTAAGACAATTGCATTGTTAGGCAGAGTTTAAAACATGCTTTCTCGGGCTTCCCTGGTGACGCAGTGGTTGAGAGTCCGCCTGCCGATGCAGGGGACACGGGTTCGTGCCCCGGTCCGGGAAGATCCCACATGCCGCGGAGCGGCTGGGCCCGTGGGCCATGGCCGCTGAGCCTGCGCGTTCGGAGCCTGTGCTCTGCAACGGGAGAGGCCGCAACGGTGAGAGGCCTGCGTACCACCAAAAAAAAAAAAAAAAAACAAGCTTTCTCTAGCTGTGCTGCCCTCAGCAAGTTGCTCATTGCCTATTTTCAATAACATGAGGATTCTAGTGGTGCCTGACTTGGAGTTGTCATGAGGATCAAATAAGTTCATATTCATAAAGCATACAAGGAACACTTTATAAATGTACACTGACAAACTTCCGCATATTTATAGATGTATTTGTACATCTGGTGGCTTAAGCTATACACACAGCCAATTATTTTTATGTAAATGTTGAGTAAGCTTTAACCAACTAACAGTCATGTGAAAATATAATGAGATAAATAAAAATTAAAATAACAAAGTGATACTATTTCTCAGGTTGGCTAATTTTTTAAAACTCTTTGGTGTTGCCAAGTGAAATACTCAGAGGCATGTTTTAATGGCCTAACCTTTCCGGAAAGTAATTCTGCAATATTCCTAAATCCTTAACGTTATTCATACCCTTTGAATCACTGACTCCTCTTTTAGCAATGCTTCTTAGTGAAATAATAAGATGTGGTCCCAAAGATGGATATATGAGGATATTTACCATAGCGTAATTTACAGTCAACTACTCAACAAGAATTTCCTCTCCCCTCACTTTGGGCACTGCAATGTCATCAGTGCTTCAAGGAGACAGTCTTTGTGCTCAAGAACGTTACATTCTAAATGGTAAGAGAGCAAATAAATACACATCAAATAACAGCATGTAATTCTTTTCTTGAGATACATAAAACAGTCTAATTTCTGACATGCTTGCACCACTGATGTCTCAATAATTCAGATAAAGGAAGGCCAAAGTACTACAAAGATCCTTCTTGGAAGAGAGTTGATCTGGGCCTTCCAAAGTGGGTAGTACTTGAATGCACATGGAAGGGAGAAGAACAAGACATTCCAGGTGAGGTGTGACCAGTACAATTTTATGTTATGCTTGTTACTCTGGTGTAATTATTAACAGTGCCCCTTTTCACATTCCAAAGTGTCCCCATTTTAACGATAAATTATATGAACACTCTAAGCAAAAATACCCTAAGTAGAGGGCATTCATGTTCACTAAATTGAGTCAATCAGCTCAACAGAAAATAATTTTTACCAGCACCAGCAAGAGAACATTTGTTCATTCAGATTATTTGTTCATTTATTCAATGTGAATTTATAAAAGGGTAATTTGCTTTAACTTTTTTCTGTCAGTGCAGAATGAGAGCCAATTACAGGAATGGACTGTAAATGAGAGCGCCTTTTTTTTTTTTGGCATATTTGTTCCCTTTTTTTTTTCCTTCTGTACAGCTATCAGGATACTAGAGGAGATATCAGCAAAATTCCTAAAGCTTCATGGTAACAGGCATATCTAGAATTTGTAGAGTGAACAAAGGTCCCCAATGGCTTAGGGAAGAAGCTTATGTAGATTTTCCAGGATTCTCCAGGACAGGGATTGAGATAAGGTTTTTTTCCCCAGGTTTCTCCTTAGAACTAGAGTTTAAGGCTCACAGAATTAAATGACTTGCTGGTCTGAAATCAACTGAGATTTGAGGAAGGGGCTGGCATCTACATACTCGTCAAACCAAACCCCAGCTGGGCATCATCATTTCTCCACACAATGTGAAATTGGAAGTACTAAATCATATGAATGGCTGGCACCAGATAAAAGCCACAATCATTCAGCATTCTTGCACCATCACAAGAAAATCATAGCTTGTTACAGAAAGTTCACGAGTAACCATGGAATATGAAATCCAAATTTTGGTCAGGCGAAATTTAACAATAACTTTCGTCAGCCAAATATGTTACAGAACATTTTAAGCCATGATCAATTTGATAAAAATATCTGCATAATTTCCCTTTATGCAAAGTGAAATTAAAAGGCTCTATAATACCAAAATTGAACTACTTTCTAACAAAAAATGTGGCTTCAAGGTAATGCCTTATTAATAAACTTATAAGCTGTAAATTTAAGCAGAAAAATTTGACCGAAGAGAAAAAAAGAATTAACCAATATGCAATCAACAGTTAGCAAGATAGAGATTTTTCGTAAGAAGAAAAGTCACTTTTAAAAAGTCCTTATTGGGCTTCCCTGGTGGCGCAGTGGTTGCGAGTCCGCCTGCCGATGCAGGTGACACGGGTTCGTGCCCCGGTCTGGGAGGATCCCTACATGCCGCGGAGCGGCTGGGCCCGTGAGCCATAGCCGCTGAGCCTGCACGTATGGAGCCTGTGCTCCGCAGCGGGAGGGGCCGCAACAGTGAGAGGCCCGCGTACAGCAACAAAAAAAAAAAGGCCTTATTGCATAGCATTCATTACTCAGTACATCACGGGTTTTATCATGGTCTGATTGTGCTGGCAGCACACCTCAAATGTAAGAGTTGAAACAGTCAAGTTAATGTTTAGGGCAGGCAGTTCCATTAAAATATGACAAAAAGCAACAATGATAATATTTGATGCGAAATCCTGCCATCATCCAAGATTCTGCTGGGGTCACAAAAATTAATTTTAACAATTCTGACCTAAAAAAATTATTCTAAATTTTGCTTTCACTTTCATTCCATCTGGATTATTCCTCTAATAATGTATGGAAGCAAAAGTCACTAGGCTAGGGCTTCCCTGGTGGCGCAGTGGTTGAGAGTCCGCCTGCGGTTGCAGGGGACACGGGTTCGTGCCCCGGTCCGGGAAGATCCCACATGCCGCGGAGCGGCTGGGCCCGTGAGCCATGGCCGCTGAGCCTGCGCATCCGGAGCCTGTTCTCCGCAGCGGGAGAGGCCGCAACAGTGAGAGGCCCGCGTACCACAAAAAAAAAAAAAAATAAATCATTAGGCTAATTATTTGAACTCCTATTCAAGAGAAAAGCCTATTACACTAATAGAGAAAAAAGACAAAACTAACTCTTGATAATAAGCAGATTTTTAACTCAAATGTCTCAGTGTGAAAGGCTCAAAAATCACTTCACTGAGTTTAAATATGTTTCTGTTTCCCAAGTTCTTCCCAAACCTAATTAAATTTTTCTATAACTGCTTTTACCCTTTCCTATGAAGTATTAGCTATAATAAATGCAAATTTTGATAATGCTTTTATTGGCATTTTTTAATCTTCCTAGTTACCAGCGGCTGGGTGGCTTAAATTAAAATGATTCTTTTGAGACTATCTGAAGTTACTTTTTGAGTAGTTTCATCAATGTTCAGGTAATAAATAGTGATTAATTTCTCCTTACAGAGAAAGAAACATGACAATGTTCAATAATACAAATAAGGTTGTTTTCCTATCAAAACGATATGGCCAGAGCTATAAGAACAACAATTTTCAACGAAATCAGGAAAAAACCTATTCTTAATTCCCATAAGGAAGCACACCAGAGCATTAGGCGGATAGGGACAGTTATTAGCACCAAGTTTCTCAGCTATTGAAAGCAAAATACAAATAAGTACAATGAGGAAAAAACAAAAAGTGGGAAGGAGAGCCTGTTTTAGGCAATTGGTAGCTAAGACTATCTACTCCAACACAAAATAAATCCTGAATAATGTTTACAGTTGGATTAAGGAATATGGTAAAGTGAAAAAAGTGCAAGCATAACACTGGAAACTACAGACAGAAGCAATGCAAACTAAGTGGTCTGAGGCAAATCTGCCAGAACTAAATCTCTGCAAGTCGTTGGCAAGTTGGCTTACGTTAAAAACTGAAGCTTGAAATAATGTTCTGGCTCTGTGTGCAAATAACCAAATTTCAGGCATTAAATGAGTTATCTACGACCACACAACTCATTTGACTGAACTGTTTAGATATTTTTAGTGATTATTGTCATCTAAAATTCATTCTGTACCCTCCATTAAAATCTCCACTTGTTTGCAGTTGTAACAGTAACTCTTCCTGGTATCTGTCCAGTGAACGAGTCAGCTGGCAGACAGAGAAAACAGGGCCAAATTACTACTCCCCTGATATTAAATTCAAGTTTCAATTCCCAACCCAAAAGAAGAAAATATTCATTTTCAACAGATGAAAGAAAAATCATATGTAGCCCCAGACTAACTAAAAGACTTATATTTTAAAATTGAAAATGTTATTAGCTACTATGAAAGAAAGGTTAAAGCCCTAATTTGGTACACTAGAATGAATACGATCTAATGGATAACAAACACTACTTTTAGACAAATGTTAGGCTGCAGAGGAATGCCACACTTGTAAATGGGAAAGTTGATAATTTAGCTATTCTGAAAATTAGAGGTTTCAGGAAGCATGAATTGAAAGTCTCATCTGAAGGGATTTCTGACTGCCAAAAATCAGGAATGGGAACCCAGAGTCTAAGAAATGTGAAAGGGTAAAAGACTGACAAGGCAGCAGGAGTGGAAGGGAGCAGAAACATAAGACTGAAACAAAAAAGGGACATTGGTACAGATTATAAAAATAATATAAATTATTTTTAAGATACTCCTTCTGAATTAGACAACTGTATGATACTGTGGCTTAGAAATAAATTTTCACAGGATTTTATTTTTGTCATATATTTTAGAGTGTGTGTGTGTAAGCGCAAGAGCAAGAGAGAGAAAAGGGAGGGAGGAGATACTGAGAGAGATCACCACCAACCTGCTGCACCACCAACTCCCAAATACCACTGAGTTTTAAAAGTAGATGTGGGGCTTCCCTGGTGGCGCAGCGGTTGGGAGTCCGCCTGCCGATGCAGGGGACGTGGGTTTGTGCCCCGGTTCGGGAGGATCCCACGTGCCACAGAGCAGCTGGGCCCGTGGGCTAGGCCCGTGGGCTGTGGCCGCTGGGCCTGCGCGTCCGGAGCCTGTGCTCCGCGACGGGAGAGGCCACAGCAGTGAGAGGCCCGCGTACCGCCAAAAAAAAAAAAAAAAAAAAGTAGATGTGAACCATAATTAACATTTTTAAAACCTCCTTTTAAGTTTAAACCAATTTACGTTAAAATTTTAAGTGATTTTTAATAAGCAAGAAGGTCATCCCTACAGCTACGATTTTATGCTAGAAACAAATACACGTTTGGATGACTGCTGATATTAACAGAGGAATGAATCCTGTCACCACTATTTTATTCAATGTGTTCTCTTACAGTAATATTTTTGATAAGCTTCTGAACCCATAATTTTAAAATCCAATAAAATGTAAAAGAGACAAGAGCAATGCCCTGGGAAAGTGAACGTCCATATTCCACTCTAATCCATCCTCACTGCTCTCTCATCAGGCTAAAGTTGTTGATTCCACATCCATTGCTCAAGAAAACATAAACCTGTCATCTGCATTATCTTCTAGGTTTGTGTCTACATTTTGCTTCCCATCTGAACATAACAAAAACCTAAAAAGACTTATCTTTTCATTGAATCGAAGAAGGAAGCTTCTTCTACACTGGAATTGGGTGTTTATCCCAACTCTGCTTTTGTTTGCTTCATGGTGTTTTTAAAATTGAACACATAAATGCAAACATGGTGAAGAACAGTGCTGTCCTTGCCTTAAAGGACTTTCTATTACAAAGCATGTGACGGGACAAACAAGGAAACATCACGAAAATAAAAGGTTTGCTTGGGTGCTTAAAAACTAGCTTTCTTTCCCGCTTTATCCTATAACTGAGACTCCAATCATAATCTCACACATGCACTGACTGCTTCTTCCTTGGAGCTGTTGTTTAGACTGCTTCTCTCTCTCTCTGAGCTATTCATACTTCTTCCCCAACCTCAGATGCCTGGAAGAATCTCTACACCACATATTGACAGTCTATGTTCTTCTACAGCCAGTTCAAGGTACCCGACCCCCACCCCGCAGTGTCCTATCCAACTAGAACAGTAAGCTGTATGAAGGCTGAGGCAGTTTTTTTTTACATCACAGGATTTTGGACAGCGACAGAGGCATGGACGTTTGACAAATATTTGCTGGTAGATGGACTGATGGATCAGTTCTTTTCCTGGCTGGTAAGTGGAAGAAAGTATAGGGAAAAAACCTGTCCTTGGGATAATCAGTCCCCTAATTATCTGATTTCACAAAGGATCAAGGCATAACAATCGCATTATGCCTAGGAAAGGATAGGCCAAAAGTGGCCCCTTGTTTTCACATTTACCACATGCTTCAAATTGGCAGCGCCCCTGAATTAACAGCCACGGCAAGGACTTGCTGAAACTATACTCACAGGAAGTATTAGGGAGAGGGGAGAGTAAAACCTATTCCTGTGCATGGAAGAAGGGGACATTTATGGCTCTGAGAAGATTGCCCAGATGGGAGAAAACTTCCAAAGCCGTTTATCTTATTCTTTGGCAACAGCAGCGCATAGCCTGGGATTTGACACACCGACAATTGCAGCAAGTAGCTCAAAGCCTCGGCATTTAAGAAGGAGGAGAACCTTTTAGTTGTGATATGCTGAATGGTCGCTTTCAGCCTGAGGAAGGTCACACCACGTGTGACATTTTAGTAAAGTAGCAGATGATGCAATAAATTTGGTCTTAGAGACACTGAAAAACTTCAGAGAGAAACACAAATTACAAAAGCACGCATTTAAATTATGTGAATAAACTGATGTGTACAATATAAATATTTCCATGACCTGTCTTTGGAGCATTTCAGCAAAACATGCATTCTGCATGCTTGAATAGTTTCCATAGTCAGAATAGGGCAATATTCTCCTTGTTCAAATAAATGCTCTTGGGCTAAAGAATTTTAACAGCCCACAGGGAGAAAGCCTAGAAACTGCTGAAGCAGATTCTAAGCATGCCCACGTGGTTTCTGCTCAGCTGCAGGTAATTATCAAGCATATCATTCTGGCAAAAGCTTGACAACATCACTTGCTTTCTCATCTTTTTTTTTTTTCATTATGCTTTTCTCCCTATAGAAAAATACCATTTTAAAAAAAAACAAACATCCAAATCTTTCCTACATTCCTTGACAGGCCAATGGATGGTTTATAACTTTACCCTTTCTTTTACTCATTTTCAGTCCATGGGCACAGAGCCATTTCATCTTTTCTAATGCATCACGTATGCATGATAATAACAAGTATATGCAATATGCCATACATTCGATATTAAATATAAGATTTCGTTTCTTATATATGTAGTACATCTTGGAAACAAGTGGCAGGATTTGCACAGTCGCTTCAGATACTCACCTAAAGACGATGAGCACCTATTCCAACTTTGGTCCTGTTGCTCAAAAGCATCTGTAGAGTTGCTTTTTGGAAACACTCCTCAGATGTTTACACATAACATGCCATAGAGTCACACCTTGGTTAGGCAAAAAAACTACACTTCCAGCAATATCCACTGTCATATTTTCTAACTGAGCCTAAGCAGTGAATTTTTTAAAAGCTTAGTGTACCCAGAAATGCCACTTCTAGATATATCCACACACAAAGACTTGTAAAGAGAATCCATTGCATCATTATTCATAATAGCCAAAAGGTGGAAACAACTCAAATGTCCATCAACTGAAGAATGGATAAACAAGACGTGCTCTATCCGTACAATGGAATATTATTCAGCAACAAAACGAAATGAAGTCCTGATACATGCTACAACATGGGTGAACCTTGAAAAAATTATGCTAAGTATTGAATAAAGGAAGCCAGAGATGAAATGCTACATATTGTATGATTGTATTTATATGAAATGCCCAGAATAGGTAAATCCAAAGAGACAGAAAGAGAAAACAGATTAGTGGTTGCCAGGGGCTTGGGGTAACCACTCCTGGGGAGTGACTGCTTAATGGATACAGAATTTCTTCTTGGGGTGACGAAAATGTTCTAAAATTGATGGTTGCACAATTCTGTGCCTGTACTAGAAACCACTGAATTCTACACTTTAAATGGGCGAACTGCATCATGTGTGAATTAAATCTCAATAAAGCTCTTTCAAAAAAAATTAAAGGGAATAATGGCTATAACTGAAATCTCCTTAATAAAGGGGTTCTCCTGTTGTACTTCCCTACTTTTGTTTTTGTGAAGAACACATTTGAGATTTTCCAGAAAGCACTGAGAAAGAAAAGTGGTTTTCTTAGCTATTGCCTTAACCACGGACCCACCGTCCAGCCATCCAGCAACAACAGTCAAACAGAACAGTCCGCAGCACAGAGCTCCTTCTCCCACATGACTCCAGTCTCCCAAACTTAAGAGCTAAGAGGAAAATGCCTCCCCTTCTACATTCTTGCTTCTTGACAGCTATTGTGAAAAATAAGTACAAAAACTCTTAAGGTTTGGTTTAAAAGCAGAGGTTCCCATCCAAAAATAGTGCATTTAACACTTTACACCAAAAAATTCTGAACAAGTTTACCCCCCAGAGGGCTACTATTTACAGTTCTTGCTATTTGGGAAGAAATGTTAGTACCTTCCTCAGAGACAGAAGTAACCACTCTGTCTTTTATGCTCCTAACACAGTTTTAAAACAGGTACACACTACTATATTTAAAATAGATTAAAAAAACAAGGATCTACTGTATAGCACAGGGAACTATATTCAATGTCTTATAATAACCTATAATGGACAAGAAACTGAAAAAGAATACATATGTGTGTGTGTATAACTGAATCACTTTGCTGTACACCTGAAACTAACACATTATAAATCAACTATACTCCAATAAAAAATTTTTACAACTATTGTTTAACTTATACAAGTAATACCTGTTTATTTGAGAAGAACTGAAAATACAAAAATGTAAAAAGAGGATTTCAGTTCATCTGGAGAGATTATAATTTAATATTTTGATGTATTTCCTTCTGAATTCTCTTTTTATACACACTTACTTCAAAATTCCAAGTCACTTGTATATAAAGTACATTGATTATTGAATTGGGCCCTTACAATGTGGCAGAAATATCCATTAATAGGTGGAGTCAATGCCCCCATTCTTTGAATCTGGGCTGGCCTTGTGGCTTGAACAACAGTAGACAGCATAAGTGATGGTATACAGTTTCCAGGCTATGCTTCAAGAGGCTTTGGAGCATCTTCTCCATCTCTTACAACCCTGCATCTACCATGAGTACAAGCCTGGGCTAGCCTGCTAGAGACTGAGAGACTACATGGACCCGAGATGAATCATCTTTTGCCAATATGCTACATGACCACACATGCATGAGTAGCCCAGTAGAGAACAGCCAAGTTCCGCCCACATCAACAGTACTCCACCAACCTACAGAAGCATGTACAAAAATAATAATTCATTGTTGTACAAAGCTAAGTTTTGTGGTTGTTTGTTACACAGTTTTATTCTAGCCATAGATAACTGATACAGTATATAATTCTTGTCTAAGTTCTTAGAAGCTGACTCCAGCTGAGCAGAAAGGGAGTTGACAGGATATTGGGCAGTTAAGGATCATGGAGAGGCTCAGAACAAAGTTTCCAGAACAATTTCCAAGACCACATCATAGAGCTGACCTAATAATTAAACCGCATTTGACCCTTCTCAAACTCCAGATGCTATCATTTATGTTGCCTCCAAAATCTCAACTTTGCTACAACCGCACTATCATCAGACAGACGTCACTCTCACCAGAAGCTCAACCTTTCTGACACTGCTGCCACCAAAAGCTAGAAGCTTCCGGTTCCACTGTTGCTAGAAAATGGATGCTTTCATTATGCTCTTACCTAGAGAAACCTAGGAGCATTTTCTCCTATAAAAATTATATCTAGGGGCTTCCCTGGTGGCGCACTGGCTGAGAGTCTGCCTGCCGATGCAGGGGACACGGGTTCGTGCCCCGGTCCGGGAGGATCCCACATGCCGCGGAGCGGCTGGGCCCGTGAGCCATGGTCGCTGAGCCTGCGCGTCCGGAGCCTGTGCTCCGCAACGGGAGAGGCCACGACAGTGAGAGGCCCGCGTACTGAAAAAAAAAAAAAAAATTATATCTAGCTGATTAAAAAAATAGGCAAAGGACTTGAACAGACACTTCACCGAAGTGGATATAAGGAGGGCCAATAAGCATATGAAAAGATGTTAAACATTATTAGCTGTTAGGGAAATGCAAATCAAAACCATGATGAGATACTACACCACCCCTATTAGAATGGATAAAAATGGAAACCACCACCAATGCCAAGTACTGACAAGGATGCGGAAAAACTGGAACTCTCACACATTGCTAGTAGGAATGCAAAATGGTACAACCACTCTGGTAGACAGTTTAACAGTTTCTCATAAAGTTAACATGTATTCACCATGTGATCCAGCAATCCCCTTTCTGGAATTTATCCTGGAGAAATGAAAACTCATGTTCACACAGAAACCTTTACACAGATGTTTATAGTAGCTCTAGTCATAATCACCCAAAACTGGAAATCACCCAAATACCATTTAACAGGTCACTAGATAAACTATGGTACATCTAGACCATGAAATTCACTCCTCAGCAATAAAAAGGAACAAAGTATTGATAATGGGTGATGACTACAGGTAGAGTCTATATGACATGATATTTTGTCTTGATGGTAACAGGGACTGCAAACAGGAAATTAAATGATGATATTAGTGCTTAAGGAAGAAGAAAGTATGAATTAAAATGAGCAAAATCTGTCATTCAGGAAACTAGTTAGAAGGCCCAGCATGAGAGACGAGGGGTCAGTGCCAGGATGGACAGAGAGAAAAAGATAAATATGATGACTGTGTAGAAAGAGGAATAAGTCTTCCCTCATATGGGGCCATATGAATACAGAATATAAAAAAGAAGGAACAGTCAAAAATATTGTCAAGGTTCTGAGGCTGCAAAAAATGGTTATCATGGAAGAAAACAGGAAAGTTTAGAGAAAAAGCTGGTTGTGATATGCTTATTCATTTATTTTCCTTTCAGGGAGAAAAGATCATTAATTATTTTGAACATTTAGAGTTTGAAGTGAGATGGAACCTACAAGGAGAACCATCCTGTAGGCAAATGGAAATATGGGACTAGGATTCAACTGAGGAGGGAAATAGCAGTTTGCATCTCTAAAGGATAGAAGTGATAGCTGAAACTAACACACAGTATTAGCCAAGGGAACAAAATGGTGAGAAAACGCATTTCTTCTATTTGACTAAAATTATATTTGACAAACATGAATATCCAATTTAATCTACAAATTTCTATCATGAAAGCACATTACAAACATCTGTTTTAGTACTGCTCAGTTTTAAAAGAAACCTTACATTAGATTTACCTTCTGAAAGATAGTCAATATCATAGGAAATAATGACATCAACTTTTAACCAGGAGAAATATTTTAAGTGAAAATCAAGCTCAAATGTAACAAGATCAGTATATTCAAAGAATGCAGTATATAAATCAGGCATATTCTGCTTTTCTTTGCAAAGCACCTCCCAAATCCATACTTTGCTCTCTGGCGATATTAACGTAATTGCTGAGGATGTTGGCCAATGGTCATTTTTCCAATGGTATTTATTATAAAACAATCTTGGCAAGTGAAAGAAAACAGCACACACTGCTAATATTTTGGTAGAATTATGTGTTTATTCTAGCACGGTTAACAAGAGAGAAGTAAGCACTGAACAAGTACAGAGGAATGCTGCTGATGTAAATGAGTATTTATTCAAAGCTCAGCTCTTCCAGCCCCCTCTGATAGGGGGATGACAGAGAGCATTTTGATCTTGGATTTCTCCCAGCCTCGCACGCCAACAAATGCAGCACCCAAAGAAATGCTTGTTGATTGCCCAGGGTGGCAATAAAGGCAGACAAAACAGTACCCTATGAGAGAGCTTCTCATGTGATGGAGAAGAAGGGTGGGAAAATCCAAATTACAGAGAGAGAATCTGGCTGAAGGGCCAATCAAGTCAGTTGGTTGCTAGTGCCATCACTGTTATGAAGTGGCCTTCTTCAGTGCCTAAGCCACAGTCTATACCCTCAGTATCGCTTCTGCTCAACAAGCATATGACCATGCTACTACACAGGCAGGACAGGAGGATGTGGCTGACTGGGTGAAAAGTATCACCTTTAATGGACACATATTTTACTAATGTAGATAAACAGTGACGCTTGGTGTTCAAATGATGTCCCATGTATTCTTCCCATCACCCCATTCTAATCATGAGAAAACGTCAGACAAACCAAACTGAGGAACATTCTACAAAATACCTGGCTGGTACTTTTCAAATGTGGAAAGGTCACGAAAGACTGCTTGGAAGAAACTAAGAAGCCATGCTAACTAAATGCCATGCGGGATCCTGGATGGGATCTTGGAATTGGAACTGAAAAAGAACATTCATGTAAAATATGGTGAAATCCACACTACTATATATAAAACAACAAGAACCTACTGTGTAGCACAGGGAACTCTACTCAATATTCTGTAATAACCTATATGGGAAAAGAATCTGAAAAAGAATGAATATATACATATATGTATAACTGAATCACTATGCTGTACATCTGAAACTAACACAACACTGTAGATCAACTATACTCCAAAAAAATTTTAAAAAAAATTTTAAGTACATACATTGATATTATTTTAGTAGGTATTGCCAAATTACTCTATGAAGTTTGATACCAAATTATAAGGTGTTTATTTTTCTGCCAACTTGCTAACTTTGAGAACTGATCATTTTTGTCTTTGCCACTTTTATTGGGGAACAATATGAACCCACTAGATTGACATATATACACTACTATATATGAAAGGTAACTAGTAAGAACCTACTGTATACCACAGGGAACTCTATTCGGTGCTCTGTAATGACCTATACGGGAATGGAGTCTGAAAGAGAGTGGATATATGTTTATGTATAGCTGATTCACTTTGTTATATAGCAGAAGCTAACACACCATTGTAAAGCAATTATACTCTGTTAAAAAAAATTGAAAATCATTTGGTACATAACCAGCTTGGTTATTTTTTTTAAAACATTTTTATTGATAGCTATTGGTAGATAGCTGTCTATCTTACATTTGGTAGTGCATATACGTCCATGCCACTCCCTCACTTCGTCCCAGCTTACCCTCCCCTCTCCTCGTGTCCTTAAGTCCATTCTGTACGTCTGTGTCTTTATTCCTGTCCTGCCGCTAGGTTCTTCAAGAACACTTTTTTTTTTTAGATTCCATATATATGTGTTAGCATATGGTCTTTGTTTTTCTCTTTCTGACTTACTTCACTCTGTATGACAGACTCTAGGTCTATCCACCTCATTACAAATAGCTCAATTTCATTTCTTTTTCTGGCTGAGTAATATTCCATTGTATATATGTGCCACATCTTCTTTATCCATTCATCCGATGATGGACACTTAGGTTGTTTCCATCTCCTGGTTATTGTAAATAGTGCTGCAGTGAACACTGTGGTGCATGACTCTTTTTGAATTATGGTTTTCTCAGGGTATATGCCCAGTAGTGGGATTGCTGGGTCGTATGGTAGTTCTATTTGTAGTTTCTTAAGGAACCTCCATATTGTTCTCCATAGTGGCTGCATCAATTTACATTCCCACCAACAGTGCAGGAGGGTTCCCTTTTCTCCACACCCTCTCCAGCATTTATTGTTTGTAGAGTTTTTGATGAAGCCCATTCTGACTGGCCATCATCAAAAAAATCTACAAACAATAAATGCTCGGTTATGCTAATCGCTTTGATGTTTGGGTTCCCCGTAAGTTAAGCGAAAAAAGCCTTGACTGTATTTCCACATGCGATTCTCTAATGAAACGTAACAAAAACGTTCTGTTTTTAAAACAAATTGTGACGAGCGATGAAAAGTGGATACTGTACAAAAATGTGGAATAGAAGAGATTGTGGGGTAAGTGAAATGAACCACCACCAACCACACCAAAGGCCGGTCTTCATCCAAAGAAGGGGATGTTGTGTATACGGTGGGATTGGAAGTGAGTCCTCTATTATGAGCTCCTTCCGGAAAACCAAACAATTAATTCCAACAAGTACTGTTCCCAATTAAACCAACTGAAGCAGCACTTGACGAAAAGTGTCCAGAATTAGTCAACAGAAAATGCATACTCTTCCATCAGGATAACGCAAGACCGCACGTTTCTTTGATGACCAGGCAAAACCTGTTACAGCTCGGCTGGGAAGGTCTGATTCATCTGCCGTATTCACCAGACATTGCACCTTCAGATTTCCATTTATTTCGGTCTTTACAAAATTCTCTTAATGGAAAAAATTTCAATTCCCTGGAAGGCCATAAGAGGCACGTGGAACAGTTCTTTGCTCAAAAGATAAAAAGCTTTGGGAAGATGGAATTATGAATTTGTCTGGAAAATGGCAGAAGGTAGTGGAACAAAATGGTGAATACGTTTTTGAATAAAGTTCTTGGTGAAAATGAAAAATGTGTGTTTTATTTTTAAACTGAAGGAACTTTTTGGCCAGCCTAATAATAACAACTCATGGAGTTGATATGAGAACTAAATGAAGTCATGCAAGTAAAGTAATTCTAAGAGAGTTTGACTCAAGTAAGTGCTCAATAATTGTTAGCCATTATTATGGTTATTACGTGTCCCCCTAGACTGAGGACCTTCAGAACAAGGACCACATGTTATTTTCTTTTCTGGGTGGAATTCTCAGAGCTGGATTTATTTATTTATTTATTTTACATCTTTATTGGAGTATAATTGCTTTACAATATTGTGTTAGTCTCTGCTATATAACAAAGTGAATCAGCTATATGTATACATATGTCCCCATATCTCCTCCCTCTTGCGTCTCCCTCCCACCCTCCCTATCCCACCCCTCTAGGTGGTCACAAAGCATCGGGCTGATCTCCCTGTGCTATGCGGCTGCTTCCTACTAACCATCCATTTTACATTTGGTAGTGTATATATGTCAGTGCCACTCTCTCACTTCATCCCAGCTTCCCCTTCCCTCCCTGTGTCCTCAAGTCCGTTCTCTACGTCTGTGTCTTTATTCCTGCCCTGCCACTAGGTTTATCAGTAACATTTTTTTAGATTCCATATACGTGCGTTAGCATACGGTATTTGTTTTTCTCTGACTTACTTCACTCTGTATGACAGACTCTAGGTCCATCCACCTCATTACAAATAACTCAATTTCATTCCTTTGTATGGCTGAGTAATATTCCATTGTATATATGTGCCACATCTTCTCTGCCCATTCATCTGTTGATGGACGTTTAGGTTGCTTCCATGTCCTGGCTACTGTAAACAGTGCTGCACTGAACACTGTGGTACATGCATCTTTTTGAATTATGGTTTTCTCAGAGCTGGATTTAAATCCTACCTTTGCCATTTATTGGCTTTGGACTTCCCTGGATTATTTTGAGGATTTAGTGATCCATTGCTTTTTAAAGCATGAATAGGATAGCTAGCTCAAGGCAAGCATTCAAAAATACTGTTATAATTATCATCTTGCTAAACCCAGAGTTCAACACTTAAGATATGCTGAATTGTTTGATGAATGAATGAGTGAAGTAATTGGTAAGAATGATTGACACTACTCCAGCAGCTGATATCAATTATCATTATCAACTAATGATATCAAAAATTAAATTTCTTCATTTGCCACCCCATGCCTCTAAGCTTTAGAAAGCCAGTTCTAACCCAAGATACTTGTTTGTGTTGCTCTGTTTTATTAACATCCAGTCATTTGGAAGGATCTCCATGGAGTAGACTGAAAAGCTCTAAGAACAAGTTGTTTTGCACAATGATACTTCAGTAGCCAGTGGGGGGTTATGAGCTGCAGTTATTGCCAACTGAAGAATATGTGGAAATTCCCTAAAGGCGGCAGATAAATCAATGTAATAACTCTTACCTAATGAACAACTACTATAGGATTGAATGTACAGTCAACTTCTGTGCCCCAACTCTGCATAAAAAAGGGCTTATTTTGCCATTTACTCATGGGTGTATGCATGTGAAATTTGACAGGAAACAAACAGCACTGTTTGATACAATTTAAACTATTGTACACAAATCAAAACGTAAAGTGTAGAGGAAAAACTTCACTGTATCATAGTTTCCTCGAGTACTGCATATTTTCCTTAGAGTATAAAAAGCCTAAAATTGTGTCTTAAACGATAGTTATTTATATTCACCATAGTATTGTTGCCTTTTTTCCTCTGAAAGCATTATAAAATCTATGTTCATCTGCCTATGACAGCATTTTAGAATGAAGCAGATGGAGTAATAAACAGACACCTCTGCGTGACACCTCATAGCCCACGGGTCCTAAGTGCATTCACCAATTGATTTCACAACCTCCTACAAAGTGAATACAATTACATTCCCTTTAAAGGTGAAGACACTGAAATTCACACCTTATGAGTAAGTGGCTCTGGGATTTGACCCTGGGCTAATACACCTCCAAAATCTATGATTATACCATCCTTCAGTGATGCTTCCGGTTGGCTAAGATTGTGGGTGACTGATCCTAAATGCTGCCCCCCATGAGCCTGTGCTAAAATTTTTGAACTCAGCCAGAACTGTGCTGGGAAGTTCTGTTCAAGCTCACAGGGACCTCTGCGCTGCTAGTGAGCCAGCTCCAGTGAACGCTTGGTCGTGTGACAGAGGTTACAAGGTAGTTCAAAAGCCTGGAAGGAATTTCTACCAATGGAGGATGGAAACCAATGGAGACATTCTCCAGCTCCCCATATTTTAGCTTGTGACAGATCAAAGAAGGCCACAAATAACTTTTGCTTCTCCCATCAACAGGTGGAATCTATTTCCCTTGCCCTTGAATCTGGGCTGGCCCTGTGACTCATGCTGACCAAATACCATGAGATTACCATGCAGTGAGGAAGCCCACGCTATCCTCTTAGAGAGAGGGGCCACATGGAGGATCACCAATGCACCAGACATGTAAGTGAAGACATCCTGAACTTTCCAGGCCTCCCAGACACCAGCTAAAAGCGTCCAAATGAGTGAATCCAGCTGATGCCATGTGGAGCAGAACTGCCCAGCTGAGCCCTGATCTAATTCCTGACAGAATCATGCCACTAAGTTTGGGGGTGGTTTGCTATATAGCAGTAGATAATGGAAACATGGGTAGAAGATCCTCAGAGGCATTCTATGTGTTTCCCAGTGGTCCTGGTGGAACCTTGGTCATTCCTTTGTCCACAGATGTGAACTTTATGACACAAATTTATAACGGCATTTCATTCTTCTTCATTCCTGCTTCCCGGATCACCTCCCAAATAAACTGCACTCACCCAGGCCCTTCCTTTGGAGGAACTCAAACTAAGACACAGAGCCTGCGCCCTTCCTACAATTTTTTCATGAAATTTTAAAAGCTTTTATTTTCATAAAAATAATTTATCCATATCGTTCCAATTATATATGGTAACATCCAACCAATCATTTTTATTTCTAAAGCAAGATGTTATCATGAATTTAAAAGTTTATGAATAGACATACACTCAGAAAAATTACACTAATAGATTGTGGTCTAAAACTGCAGAAGTCATTCCAAATAAAAGAAAAAAAATAATCTTTCTGCACTGCAAAAATATTGCATAGAAACATTTAATTAATGACTCAAAGGGAATCTTTGTAGGTATGCTAAGTTAATTTTCTTCTTGATCATTCAACTTTCTTATTCGGTGAACTTTAAAAAAAATAATTTTACTTTTTAAGAATGGTTTTAGATTCAGATGAACATTTACATAAGCTATGTCTTCCATATCTTTATATAAATTAGGAATGATACCTTATGGGGACAGTAAAATACATAGCATAATTTTAGACATTTCCTATAAAAGGGATATTTCTAGATGAGGAAAGGCAAACTAGACAATTGTGACCCATTGACTCTTCTGCATCTAGCTCCCATCCCTCTCCCACAGGGAGAGCCACAACTCCGAATAATACTGCAGAGAGAGAGAAACTATTTCACTTTCTAAAACAACTTGTAACTCTGAATAACCCATTTCAATTAAAAGAACCCTGAACAAGAACCTAAATATCTGATCGTTTGCATAATACTTTACTGATCTTTAACAGTGCACTTTCAGTTATACAGGAAAAAGTCATTTATTTCCAATTCAATCATAAATTAAAAGATTAAAATATTGCCATTGCAGCAGAACGACAATATACTTGCTGAGTTCATGACTCAGAGCTTCTGAAGTTAGTCTGAGACTCATATCACACTCCTTGACCTTCAAGCCTGCTTACCATCTCCATATCGTCTTTCACATTTATTTTCTTGGCATTTTGACAAACACGTTCTGACAACACCATTTTTTGACAATATACTACCATTAGAAGCCAGATTCAACATGCCTCTTTGGAGGCTTGCAGAAAGACCCAGAGCCATCCTCTGTGATATGATATGAAAACTGCACCTGTCTTTGAGCTCTCTTATAAATCATCACAGGAAGAAACCTGACTCACTGGGTCGGCAGCAAGAACCTAGAGACAGAAAGTTCTAATCCTGGATTTCTCTAAGTAGTTTGCAAGATAACTTCGGGTCAACAGTTTAACTTTCGTTTAAACTGTTCCTCAATTCTGGTTTAATATATTCATAATTTTTCTCTGCCAAAGAGAAAATATGACCAAACTTTGTGTGGACGCTCAGAATGAAAGCTAAGCTAACCCATACTTCCTTACTGACAATAAAAATGCAATATTGGTAATTATCTGTATGACAGGAGAGGCAGAATTCGTTTGTAGCATGATAAAAGTCCCAGGGAGGCTTGTTCTGAACACAATTCCAGGAAGAATTTCCATGTCCATTATTATCTAAAGGCAGAACTGTGAAATGTCTCCATTGCGGGGCGGGGGGCAGTGCTGGGCATAAACTGGGGATGTCGTAGATAGGATTTAAGTATCGCAGGGATGTCTGGACTAGAAAGAAGACCTTTAAGGACCTTTCCATCCCAATATTCTGTTTTGTTCATAGAATGCTGGAGTCAGACTAGAAATGAAATGGGAGTTATGGTTAGATTTTGAGCAAAAAAAAAAGCATCTGAGTGTCGATGGTATTGTTTCGATTTAGTGATGCTGCCTTGTTACCCTGCACAGACGTTGATGAGATTAGCCGTGAACAACAGTCAGCTTGATCTCACAAGATAGTGGTAGTATGAGGAAGTGAGAAGAACACCCGGCTTGAAGTGAGAAACCACACTGCCATTTGCCAGCTAGAGAACCAGGGCTGGACTGGGAGCTATCCAGTTCCCAACATGCTAAGGATTCTCCAAACAAAAAGTGTCTGATGCAATGAAGTTACTGTGACTAGTGTGTGGGAATGAAGGTTACCCCCTGGCTTGCTGGCATGTCTTGTGTTACACCAAATCCACAATGCAAGTCTGGTAGATTCCTGTGTTCCAAGTCACTAGTCCAAAAGCCTGGGGCGACAGCCTGCTGTTGCTCCAATGCCTACCATAAAAAGTATACCTTACTTAACAGCTTGCAAAATAAATTTTCAATTGCCTTCTGCTGTTGTCCAAATCAGCCAGGTCTATTCATTCACTTGATCACCTAAGCCCTCTTTGAGTGCCTCGGTGGAAAGATCAAGGTTCCTGGCACACAGAGTAGGTGCAGAATAAATATTTTTGACTAACACTTTAATTCAAGTCCTACCTTTGTTGCTTCCTAGCTGTATGACCTGGACACGTCTTCCATTTTACTTACCCTTTACTCTGCTTAGTATCTTTTACTACGTCCTATGTGCTGGGCACTTTCCAAGTAATCAGGTCATGAGGTCCTCACAAAACTCTTCAAGGTAGGGACTTTAATTATCCCCATTTGACAGATGAGGAAACTGAGGCAGAAAGATGCTTTGTAATCTGTTCAAGGTCACAGAGCAGAGCCTGGATTTGAATCCAGGTGGTCTGGATCAGAGTCCAGCTCTAACTCATTCACTTCATTTCTTCTCCAACTAAGTCTGGCTGCCTCTTAATCGCAGTCTCAGTGTCCTTACCTGCAAAATGAAGGATGATACTATCGCCCCGCAGAGTTGTTGTAATAACAAAAAACTGCTGAGCATTCTACAAATACTAATTGTTATTTCGCTTATCATTATGATCATCACCTATCAACTGAAATAAGTGGGCAAGGAATCAATCGGAAGTTCCACTATAAGCAGAATGCTACTTTGTTCAAAAGCCAGAAAACCTGGTGGCCCAGTTCAGGACTTCCATGGACCAAATTATTAACTAGAGTAGAGGCCTTGTTATAATAAACCCCGATGCAACGTGCCTACTGTCACCTAAGGTTTATCTTTCCCCTTGCCCATCCACTTTTGGGTCTCAGTACCAGCTTGCCTAACTGTTTCTGAACCCCTGAGGGATGAGGTTATTGGCAATGCAAGCTGAGAACTGAAGTGATGCTTATTCACACTTCAGATCCTGTAGGTAGTATTAATTCACCTGTTTCCATGAGTGTCCAGGTATACAGAAGCAAAACCACATTATTTTCCTTGATCCATGGGTCACCCAACTCAATTCATGTCCAATTTCTTCAAAGACATTCTAAGCTCAGCCTTCTCCTCTTGGGTCTATCAGCACATGACTTGATGGTTAGTTTCTCAAGTTGCTTTTAGTTCTCATGACTCCTGAAAATCTTTGGCTATTTAATAGCTCTGGTGTGATATGGCCAGGCAATTTTTCAAGATTGTAAGTACTTTTTAAAGTCTCTGCCTTTTCTGAAAAACAATCTCTTTAATAGCTTCTCTGCACTTGCTTCCAAAGCGTAATAATCAGGACATAGAATATCCACAGTAACCAGTCTCAGGAAATCCCAGGCTGGCTGTTCTCTCCTCCATTGAATCTGCCAGAGGCATTACTACCTCCTTGTTGCACCTTTTGCTGACAGCATTTAATATACATTAGGACTGGGCCTACAACATACCTCTGCTCATCTACATTTATGTTTATGTTTTACTGAAAAGATGATGTAGCAGCAATATTGATATATTTTCTAAAAGTCATAAACAGTGTTCTCTTTTAATTGATATTAAAATTCACTATACCAGGCTTCCCTGGTGGCACAGTGGTTAAGAATCCTCCTGCCAATGCAGGGAACACGGGTTCAAGCCCTGGTCCGGGAAGATCCCACATGCCGTGGAGCAACTAAGCCCGTGCGCCACAACTACTGAGCCTGTGCTCTAGAGCCCGCGAGCCACAACTTCTGAAGCCCATGTGCCGAGAGCCCGTGCTCCGCAACAAGAGAAGCCACCTCAATGAGAAGCCCACGCACTCCAGCGAAAAGTAACCCCCGCTTGCCACAATTAGAGAAACCCCGTGCGCAGCAACGAAGACACAATGCAGCCAAAAATAAACTAATTAATTAAGTTTTTTAAATTCACATACCATAAAATTTACCCTTTTAAAGTGTACACTTCAGAGGTTTTTAGTATATTCCTCAGGCTATGCAACCATCACAGCTACCTAGCTCCAGAACATTTTCATCCCCCCAAAAAGAAACCAGGTATCCATTAACAGTCACTTCTCATCACTCTCTACTGCCATCCTCTGGCAACCACTAATCTATTCTCTGTCTCTATAGATTTGCCTAATCTGGACATGTCATATGAATAGAATCATACAATATATGGCCTTTTGTAACAAGCTTCTTTCACTTAGCATAATGTTTTCAAGGTTTATCCATGTTGTAGCATGTATTAGTACTCCAGTCCTTCTTATTGCTGAATTATCTTGTATTTTATAGGTATACCACATTTTGTTTACCCATTCATCTGTTGATAGACATTTGGTTGTTTCCACCATTTTGGCCATTATGAATAATGCTATGAACATTCACTTACAAGTCTTCATGTACACATGTATTTTCAGTTCTCTTGGGTAGATACCTAAAGGTGGAATTGCTGGGTAATATGGTCAATGTTTAACTTTTTGGGAAACTGCCTAACTATTTTGCAAAGCTGCTGTACCATTTTACATTCTCACCAGCAGTGTATAAGAGTTTCAATTTCTCCACATCCTTGTCAACACTTGTTATTATCTGTCTTTTTTATTATAGCCATATATATGCTATGGTATAGCCATATGAAGTGGTATCTCATTGTGGTTTTGATTTGTATTTCCCTGGTAGCTAATGAAAACATCATTATTTACTAGTTAACACAATAACTAATTCCATTTTTTCACACACTACCTTCCATTTTTTGCCATGTTGTAACATAGTTGCAATTATAGTCTCAGTCTCTTTATCATAAGCAATGACCCAGAGAGGATGCAGTAAAATTTAGACCAAGACATCGTGCCCGTTACAGAAAGGGGAGCAAAGGTGAGGATGACTTTTGTCTTCCTGTCTGCAAAAATTAAAAATAAAACATCGGAAACAATCAGGGCAGAGTTGCATAAATTCCAGTTTGTCCCCTAATGCAGATTTTAATAAAACAGAACTAATTTAATCTACGTGTGTTAACCTTCTCTGTGAATGTAGAAAGTTACAGAAAATTGTAACCTTCTTTTGACAAAATAAAAGAATACCTACTCAGGAAAAAAATTTAAAAAGACATCATGCCCCAATGGTGTATCCCCAGGATTTGGAAAACCACTGTCAGAACACATATTCCCTCAGTCATTGAATGGAGTCTGATATAAAACACTTTCCCTTTATGCGGACACCAGATTAGAAAAATCAGAACCTAGCTGAGCTCACATTTGCGTAAATCGTGAATATGTCATGACACGTATGATAGTCAAAACATTTCTTTGAAGGTGATATCTGGTTGAGCCATAAAGTATGGTGGAGTCTTCTCAGATAGATATGGAACCAGGTGATGAAAAGCAGAATGAGGAGAGAAGAAAATCCCTGCAGAGAACGTTTACATTAAATCATAAAATCCTGAGCTGTATCGTGAAGCCCAAGGCCCTGTCAGATTTACTCTTTGCCATCATCCTGCTCCTATAGGTGTTTCCAGTTGGATTTCTCTAAGTTCCTGAAGCATGCTACGCCCCTCTTAACTACAGGCCATTCTTTCTACCACCTCCCTTCTTTGTGTTTGGCAAAGGCCTCCTTACCCACTGGCTTCAGTTGAGACATCCCAGACCTCCTTAGTCCTTGTAACAGCTTCCTATGGCAGCTGTGACAAACTATCACAAACATCATGGCTTAAAACACACTCACTTATTCTCTTACAGTCCTGGAGATCAGAAGTCTCAATGGGCTAGGATCAAGATGTTGACAGAGCTGCTGTCCTTCTGTAGATTCTAGGGGAGAATCTGTTGCCTTGCCTTTGCTAGCTTCTAGAGGCTGCCCTATTCCTTGGGTCACGGCTCCTTGTTCCATTTTCAAAGCCAACAGTGTAGCATCTTCAAAATCAATCTCTGTGCGTGTCTCTGTCTCTCTCTGTCTGTCTCTCTGTCTCTGTCTGTCTCTCTGTCTCTCTCTCTTTCTACATCTGTCTGTCTGTCTGTCTCTCTCTCTGGCTGATTCCGTCCTCATATCTTCTTCTCTAACTCTGAACTTCCTGCCTCTTTCTTATAAGGATCCTTGTGATTACATTAGACTCACCCAGATAATCCAGGATCGTCTCCCCATCTCAAGATCCTTAACTTAATCACATCTGCAAAGTCTCCTTTGCCTTATAAGGTAACATATCCATGGGTTCTGGGAATTAGGACATGGGCATCCTTGCGGGGGCGGATTCTGTACCACAGTCCTCCTGTCACAGTGCCACAGCATTCTGAGGAGGTGCAGGGATTTATTTACTGGAAAGTGTTGCTTTCACAAACATGTAAGCACCTTGTGGGGCCGCGCCTGTTTACTCTGCATACATTCCCCAGTGTCTACTGCATAGCCAGCCCTTGATAAATATTTGATGACAACCTGGCTGAGTGGCCAGTTTGGTTCTGTTGGACGAGAATTCCTAGGGAAAGAGGAGGAGGTCAGCTAAGATTATAGTGTGAAAGGCTTTGAAATGACTGGCTAAGCAGTTTGGATTTCATTCTGTACACACCAAGTCCCAGCAAAGGTTTTTACTCAGGGAGTTAACACGATTTCAATTGTGTCTTTGGAGTAGAAAGCCCATAAGCCAGATGGGAAGAGGGGAAACTGAAGGCAGGGTGACCAAGCAGAGGCCACAGCAAATGAGGCCCCAATCTAGGCAGTGACAACGAGAAGGAACAGCTGGAGAGAGATGTAAGAACTTGGACACATTCCTCTTCAAATCCTTTCTAGAATGGAGTGAATGAGAAGTAAACACAACAGGATTTGATAACTTATTGGAGATGACAGGAGAAAAAAAAAAAAGAGGGGGAAACTGAAGACATTCTGGCCTGGTAAAACTAAGCCGGCCTAAGAATGGTGACACCAACCAGAAATAAGGAACACAGAAAATGAGTGTGCTCAGAGGAAAGGGGGCTGATTCGTTCTGCCTCAGTCACGTAGTGGGCATCGCGAGCAGATGTCTTGCAAGAAATCAGAAATAGATGTTAGGAGCTCAAGCACACAGAGTTACGAGTGTCCCCAAGAGGGATGATAGCTGAAGTCGCAAAAGTGAACGAGATCATGAAGGGAGAATGATCTGAATGTAGGGATGCATGGATGACAAGCACAGAAACAGAAGAGCAGGAAGAGACATTACAGACTGAGAAGCAGGCAACGGGGAGGGAGCTGAGACTCTTCTGTGAGTGGTGGGGAAAGGGGGTGGGGGACGGTGCAGAACAGTGCTGTCAGTTCTGACCAGAAGTCCAGCCAAAGGAGGTCGAAGAAAGTCCACGGATTTGGGCACCTTTGAGAAAATTGTTTCATTAAGTAATGGGGATAGAAAAAAGACTGCCAAGGTTCTAGATGTTCATGGTCGCTTACTTTTTCCAGAAGTTTTGCAGTTAATATTGAGAGTCAAGGAGGACTTCAGGGTTGGTTCTGCCCTCAGCTTGTTGTCCGAGTTTGGGCTTAACTCTTTCAGTCCCTGTCTTTTTTTTTTTTTTTTTTTTTTTTTTTTGTGGTACGCAGGCCTCTCACTGTTGCGGCCTCTCCCGTTGCGGAGCACAGGCTCCGGACGCGCAGGCTCAGCGGCCATGGCTCACGGGCCCAGCCACTCCGCGGCATGTGGGATCTTCCCGGACCGGGGCACGAACCCATGTCCCCTGCATCGACAGGCGGACTCTCAACCACTGCGCCACCAGGGAAGCCCTCAGTCCCTGTCTTTAACTATAAAGTAAGGAGGTTGCAACTAGATGCTACCCAAGGTCCTTTTAGAGTCTAAAATTTGCTCTTGCCAACCCTCAAATCCCAAAATTCTGGTGGAAGCTCAATTCAATCTGAAAAGAACTTGTCTTCATATTATTCTCTATTTAGGTTAAAAATTACCTTAAAGATTAATCTCCAAAATTTACAAGCAGCTCATGCAGCTCAATATCAAAAAAACAAACAACCCAATCCAAAAATGGGCAAAAGACCTAAATAGACATTTCTCCAAAGAAGATATACAGATGGCCAACAAACACATGACAGGATGCTCAACATCATTAATCATTAGAGAAATGCAAATCAAAACTACAATGAGATACCATCTCACACCAGTCAGAATGGCCATCATCAAAAAATCTACAAACAATAAATGCTGGAGAGGGTGTGGAGAAAAAGGAACCCTCTTGCACTGTTGGTGGGAATGTAAATTGATACAGCCACTATGGAGAACAGTATGGAGGTTCCTTAAAAAACTAAAAATAGAACTACCATACGACCCAGCAATCCCACTACTGGACATATACCCTGAGAAAACCATAATTCAAAAAGAGTCATGCACCACAATGTTCACTGCAGCTCTATTTACAATAGCCAGGACATGGAAGCAACCTAAGTGTCCATCGACAGATGAATGCATAAAGAAGACGTGGCACATACACTCAACGGAATATTACTCAGCCATAAAAAGAAACAAAATTGAGTTATTTGTAGTGAGGTGGATGGACCTAGAGTCTGTCATACAGAGTGAAGTAAGTCAGAAAGAGAAAAACAAATACCGTATGCTAACACATATATACGGAATCTAAAAAAAAAATGGTCATGAAGAACCAAGGGGCAGGAGGGAAATAAAGACGCAGACCTACTAGAGAATGGACTTGAGGACACGGGGAGGGGGAAGGGTAAGCTGGGACAAAGTGAGACAGTGACATGGACATATATACACTACCAAATGTAAAACCGATAGCTAGTGGGAAGCAGCCACACAGCACAGGGAGATCAGCTCGGAGCTTTGTGACCACCTAGAGGGGTGGGATAGGGAGGGTGGGAGGGAGGGAGACGCAAGAGGGAAGAGATATGGGGATATATGTATATGTATAGCTGATTCACTTTGTTATAAAGCAGAAACTAACACACCATTGTAAAGCAATTATACTCCAATAAAGATGTTAAAAAAAAATTTTTAGTAGAAATAAAAATTACCTTAGAAATGAAATGAATTGTAGCAGAGAAATACTCCAAGGGAAAGCATATGAAAACTGAATAACTATTTTCCTAAGTTATAAATTCTTAGGCCATTATGTTGATTTCAGACATAATTCCTTGTAAAATGCCCTTTGTCAATTTCCTGTTTGAAGCTGTCTTACTCTAATTACTTCCTCTTTGGTGACATGGGCGAGCCTCTATTTTTAATCACAATATTCCTCTCTGCCCATGTTTTAAATTTTAATTCCAGTTTCTGTCATTACATATTTACAATTCAATTCTTTCTTACACATATATTGAGACACCCCATATTTTTTCCTATCCTCAATACCTTTCAAAAAGGTATTTTTTCCAATTCAAAGTCTTGGTTGACATATACCAGCAAAAAAGAAAAAATGACAGAGTAAAGCCAGAAACATGAGAGAAAATGGTACCGGAAAGCAAAACCTAGAATTCAGCTTCTTGTATAAAGTAATAAATTATATAGCGTTATCTCAACCTCGGTGCTACTGAAAAGCTGAGCAGGATAATCATTTGTTGCGGCAGTCTGTCCCGTGCACTGCAGAACAATTAGCAGTATCCCTGGCCTCTATCCATCAGATGCCGGTAGCACACACCCCCTGCCTCAACTCTGGCAACTGAAAACACCAACAGGTATAGCCAAATGTGTCCAGGCTGCAAACCCACCCCTTGGTTGAAAACCAGTGGTCTACAGACACCAACCTATTCGAAGTAGTTCAACAGTGCAAGAAAACAATTTGCTAAAGTGGAAAAGTAAGAAATACAGAAGTATGATGTTTCTATGGCAACTCCCATCTGTTTGCAGGATGCTTGGCGTGGTTTCCCCATGCCTACCTCCTCTGAGTATCTGTCCTCCTGCTTGTTTCACGCTACTGATGCATTACCCCCACAGACACTAGAGTGATCTCTCTAAAACGCATATCCAGTCTTGTTACACACTCAGGCTTAAAAATCACCAATTTACCCCATTCTCCACCGCAGGGTTTCTCAGCCTGGGCACTATTGACATTGAGGGCCAGATAATTCTTTGCTGTGGGCGCTGTCCTGTGCCTAGTAGAGTGTTTAGCAGTGTCCCTGGATTCTCCCCCACTAGATGCCACTAGCACCTCCCCTGTTAGTAGGCAGAATAATGTCCCACCAAAGATACCCACGTCCTAATATCTGGAACCTGTGAATATGTTAGCTTACACGGCAAGGGGCAATTAAGGCTGCAGGTAGAATTAAAGGTTGCTAATCAACTGACCTTAAAACAATGAGATTGCACAGGGAGATCAGCTCGGTGCTTTGTGACCACCTAGAGGGGTGGGATAGGGAGGGTGGAAGGGAGACACAAGAGGGAGGGAATATGGGGATATATGTATAAGGAAAGCTGATTCACTTCGTTATATAGCAGAAGCTAACACGCTGTTGTCGAGCAATTATACTCCAATAAAGATGTTTAAAAAAATGACATTATCTTGGATTATCCATGTGAGTTCTATGTAATCAGAAGCACCCTTAAGAGAGCCTGAGGAAGAAATGACTGGAAGAAGAGTCAAAGAGATGCAACATGGCTGGCATTGAAGATGGAGGCAGGGGGACACTGGAAAAGCAAAGGAAACAGACCCTAGTGCCTTCAGAAGGAACACAGCTCTGCCGACACCTTGACTTTAGCCCAAGGAGACCTATTTCAGACTTCTGACCTCCACAAGTATAAGATAATAAATTTGTGTTGCTCAAACCCATATGTTTGGGGTAATTTGTTACAGCTGCAAAATGAAGGTAATGACATCACCACCCCCAGTTGTGACAACCAAAACTGTCTTTGGACATTGCTAAACGTCCCCTGGGAACAAACTGTCTCCAGGTTGAGAAGCACTGCTCTACGAAACAGAGTCCAAACTCCTGAGACATGCACAGTGGGGCTCTTCATAATTAATGCTACCCAGCCTGTTGAATACTATTATCCGACACACAGTGAGATACAGCCTGTGCTCCAGGCACACCAAACTTCTAACTTCAAAAACACTCTATCAATACATCCTTTCACTTCCCTGCAGATTTGATGTCAAGAGGTGCTTTGGTCCTCCTGCCATTTCTACCTGAGCCTATAGTTACTTATTATTCCACAAACAGGTGTCTAATTTCTGGTTTCATTAGGTAGTTATATAAAAAGCCATGTGGTTGCTACATACATTAAACCGCATATATCTTAACCTCCTCCTCCAAACAAATTATTGCACTTAAGCCCCTCTAAGTCCTCTTTGTTGGAAACTCTAGCGTCACCAACACCTCTGTGCCTTTGCAGGTCCACTCCTTTCTATTTCATCAAGGAATCACTTCCCTTCTTCTTCTAAGTGGCAGTCACCCTTGAAGATCAAGTTCAAGTGTTCTCTGCACAGTGAAGCCTTTCAGGACTCCCCAAAGCACGGAGAATCCCATCCCCCAGTCCCTGATTGTGCTGACCCTCTGCACCGCAGCTCTTGGTTGACTCATCCATCCGCCTCCTTAGACTCTTTAAGGGGCGACACCATACTTTAGCCTCTCTGCATTCCTGGTACATAGAGAAATGCTTGTGCTCAAGAAGTTCTTGGAGCGTAAATGAAGAAAAGAAGTCATGAAGAGAGAAATAATTTTAGTTATGGGTTATCGAGGCTGCCAAACTCTATGTCAGCTATGAGCATAATCTCAGCTCTGATCCAAAAGAATTAGGAGAACCCCAGAGTTAGAATGAGACCTTACTCCCTTGTTTATGATCCGAGTCAAGGACAGAGCCTGGCTGCTAAGAACAAAGTTGAGAAGTATATACCAATTGTGTTACCATGTACCATTTATCCCTTCGTCTTCTCCCTTTTTCTACTCAATAGATATTCTACTCAGCATGTCCATGAATCAGTTTTCGTTAAAGCAATCCTAAAACACGCAGTAAGGAAATACTGAGTTGTAGCTGACTTTGTCTAACACCTCCTGGTTTTAGGCCATAAAAAAGCCATTTGTGAGCTTTGAGTGAGCACAAGGCATAGAGCTACAGGCATTTATGCGAGTCTTGGGAGCAGGTGCCCTTGTACGAACAATTGAGTTTAAAACCAGAGAATCTGCTGAAAGAACTAAGTAGAAGTGGATGTGATCCATTACTGGCTACACCTGAACGAAGGTGAATTCTCAGGTTTGCCTATGGATTCAACGGAAGAGAAACTGAAAAGCTGAATAAACCATAAGAGATCCGTGGAATCTGCACGCAACACTCAAGAGGGCTCCACATGCTTTTGGAATGGGAAGACGTCCCCGAGGCAACTTTCTGCCAGCTGAAAGCACTCTGTGGGCTGTCAAGATGGCCATCATGGGGGGCTACATTCAACTCACTGGTGTAGTAGTTCTCAGCTGGGGCAGTTTTGACCCTCAGAGGACATCCAGCAGTGCCTGCAGACACTTTTCATTGTCACACTGGTGGGGAGGCTGCTATTCGCACCTAGTGGGTAGAGGCCCAGGATGCTGCTGAACTTCCTACAATGCACAGGACAGTGCCCAAAGCAAAGAATCGTTCAGCCACAACTGTCCACAGCGCAGAGGCAGAGAAACCCTGAACCAGAGCAACCAGGGGAAGCATAAGAACCAAGTCTGTACGATCCAAATCTCCCCTCCAGGGCCCATAAGTAACCTTGCAAGGTGTTCATTTGCCAGACTTTTGGCATCATTAGTTAAGATTCTCTTTTAGGACAAAGGACCTAGCTTGCTTTCAAACGAGAAGGACAAGCAGTGCTCAATAGGACGAATTTCCTTGGTTTTTGAGAGGGTTCCAGGGCATTAAACCTTTGAAAGGTAATCCAAGCCATTAAATTCCATACCCCGGGGTTACGTTAGGATATCTGGGACTCCATTAAACAAAACCAGCCTTGGACCTTCATGCCAGGATTCCATCCAGTCATTCCATGTCTGCCTCAAGAATAAAGGGATTACACACACACACACACACACACATTTTATGAGAAAATTTTGTTCTTTTGCTAGATGGCTATGTACTTAGTTTTAACCACTGAAAAGAGGTGAAAGTCATGGTAGGTGAGCTTGCAGACTGCCCCTACACTGCACAGAACAGTTTGAAGCCACCCAGTATTGATGAAGTTCAGGAACTTGTCCATTAATTATGAAATTTTAATGGATAAGAAGAAAATTTCTAACCAGTTGTGATCATCTACAGTAGACTGCCTTTCAGTCATAAGAGCAACAAACAGCATCCATATACTATATTCCAAGTATGTACAGTTGCTAAGAAAAGCAGAGACGTTCTTAGTGATGTAATTGGTTGAAACATGAATGTCAGGGGCTATCCAGTCCAAGAACTTGGCTTGCTTTTGCAGTTCTCTCAACTCCTACAGATTGATCTGATAATGTGTGCTTCTGATATAGAGTAGGAATCCAGGCCCTTCTAAAGACCAACAGAGATTCAACATTTATTCTTGACCCTCTTTCTAATGCTAAGTTCCCTGGTTTGGAGAGAATCTCTTGCTTCCTACTTGACTTTTCTCTCTACTGCCTATCTTCCTCAAGAAAATGGACAGAACAGTCAGCAGTGTTTGTTAGTTTTTGTAATCCATGCTCCCCACCCAACAGCAGCAGTTACTCTGACACAGTAACTAATATTTTACTAATATGTGACGCGAGTATTTCTGATAAATACTGCTGATTTTTCTAAGGCAGTCTAATAAAAGCCAAAATTCCACAGTCACTCACGTTAACAGAGCAAGGTATGATGTTGGATACTATTTTCTCGCTGTTTTTCTTGGTTGTATTTCCTTTATTTAGTCTAAATCTCCAGCAATTACATGGTATTTCATTTCATTTCTGTAATTCTAACTGTACTTTAAAACATTTAATTACAATGGATGGAATCTCTCCTTATGGAAACAGATCCAAGGCAAATCTATAGAGTTTGTGGACTGAAAAGAGATTAGGAGTTGTTCATTTTTAAAACAACTAGTATTTATTCTCTAAAAGCATGCAGCTTTCCAAGTACCCATCAACCACAGTTTCCCATTAGCTCTGTTCTCCACTCTTCTAAACCAGAGAGCAAACGTTTATAAAGGTACCAAATACCTCCCTCTGAGCTCCCTATTTACTAACGATTCCTGATTCATGTATATTTCACTACTAGTAGCCCTTAGTGGAATCTGGGTATATTTCCATGATCTTTCATAGCCTTAGGCAGAGATTTTTTTTTCTCCAGGATTAAAGGAGTACTCAGTACCACAGATCTCTTAAATCAGACCTTTAGGGAGAAGAAAAGATCAAAACTAGAGAATTCTAGTAGTTACTCCCCCAAACACACAGACCTACACACACACATATCAACAACACCCTCAAGAATAATGTTCCTGAATTCTCTGTAAAACAACCAGATGGCAGAAACATTTCAAAATATATTTCCTCCAATCCTGACAAACAGCTTGGAAATAGATCATTTGAGTTCCAAAAAAATATCAACATTGGGTGAAGGAATAAGATGACCCTTGGAAATCACCTGCAGCACAAAAAGGAAAGCACCTCTTCCTCTAGCTCCTGCCACTGCTCCAAAGGGGAGCCAAGAAGTCCTAAGAAGACACGTGTGGGTGGCCACTAGGGACGCCCCATTTGCAGACACCATTTAACCAGCCAAAGAGGAACAGCCACACCGGGAAAAGCCCTCAGTGGGTCCCTGGCTCTGTAAATGAGAAGGAATTAAAGAACTGCCCAGGTGTCCAGCCTTGGGCCGTGAGGACACGCGGCAGCGGGCCCTACCTCACACTTCCACACCACATAGGGCTGGCCGTGGCTGTCGGGCGCGGACTGGAACTTTCTTTGCTGGAGCCACCTCCTGGGAGAAGCGAAGATGCCGTTGGGGCCTCCCCCGGAGGAGCAGAGGATGGTGCTGCGGCCGCTGCCCGGCCCGGCTAGGACTGTAGGCAGGTCCCATACCATGCTCTTCTTGAGGCCGCTGCGACCAAGGGGGACCTCATAGTCAAAGTGGAAGCTGCCAGAAGGTGACTTCTCCAGCGGGGTGCTGGGTGTGGAGAAGGACGAGCAGAGGGGTCTAGGGGACGGGAGTCGGTTGACCCGGGGAGGCGGGCCCCGCGGAGAGGACGCCAAGCGAGAGCCGAGACCCTCGGCCAGCGACAGCGGGGAGCAGACGCGGCCCCCGGTGGCCCCCCGCGAGCCGCCCTCTGAGCCCGCCTCGCCCCCGCAGCCGCCGATCAGAGCCGGGTCCAGGCTGCGGGTCTGGCGAAGCTTCCTCTTGGAGAAGCCCTTGGCCGAGGCCGCGCTGCCCGAGGCCGGCGAGGAGCAGGAGAAGACGCTGTGGAGTAGGCTCTGCGCGGACATCTCGGCGGGGCTGTGCCTGAGGGCCACCCTCTTCCAGCTCTCGGAACTGCTAGCGCTTTGGGGCGCAGAAAACAAGGGGGCTCAGGCGAGGCTGCCAGACGGGGTCGGGCCAAGGCTCGCCGAGGCCGGTGGAGGGCAGTTCCCGGCTCACGCGCCACCAGCGCGCTCCAAGTGCCCCGGCAGGGGCAGAAGCAGGAGATCCATCACCAGCCTTCTAGGAAAAGGCGTGAGGACGGAGGGCTCCTTCGGTCGCCAGAACTTTCTCCCAGAGCCTAAGTCACGAAAAGGGTAAGGAAGAGGAGGAGGAAGGTCAGGCGCTCGCTGGGTGCCCAGCTCTGGCGCCCAGCGCCACTCCCCCTTCCCAGCTGAGGCAGGAGATGCCGCGCTCCCGCTCCCAGGCTCTGGACAGCCTCGAAGTCTCCAGCAAGCTCCTCCTCGCGCCCTAAGGACGGTCCCGAGGGCTGGGGAGGAGGCCTCCTGGGCGTGCGCCCAGGGCGCGTCCCTCGCGCTCTCGGCGCAGTGAGAGGGACTTCCTCCCGCGCTGGAGCTGGGCACCCGGGCTGCGCCCCCGTGCACCGTCGCCGTATCCGGACCTCTGAAGCTACGCGTCTGGCCGCCACTTGGCTGCTGCGCCCACTCCTCTGACTGGCTAGGCGCAAGAATGTCTCCAAGCTCCAGGTTCCCCCGAGGTGCCAGTCTCGCTACAAAGCAGGGACACGGAGCGCGCAGCACCCAGGGCCTTCCTAGGGCTGAGCGGCTAGGGTGGGAGAGAATTCCCAGCTGCGCTCAGGGAGCTAAGGGGACAACCACAGGGTCGGCTGTCCATGACCCGCCGGAGAGGGGCTCTTGATATTCTCAGCCCAGCCTTGGGCCCAGGGCAGGCGCGGAGATGTCCCCGCACGCTCGCGCTAGACGCAGCGGGAAGGGGGCGGCCCGGACGGGTAGGGCGGGAGGGAAGCCAGGTCTGGAGCTGGGGCGGAGCCAGGAGCAGGAGAAAGCAGAACGTGGAGTTCTCCAGGCACCAAACCTGGGAGCGGCGCAGCGAGAGCACCGCTCACCACCGGTACCGGGTCGCCTGGGGAGAAAGCCCCGAGGACGGAAGTGCGGACCTTCTCCCCCGTCTCCCCTCCCCCAAATCGAAGGGGGCGCCAGCTCCACTCACGTTTCTGGAAAGGAAGGGAAGTGTCAGATTGCACCCCACCCACTGGTGTCAGATGGATAATAGCCCAAGGCGGCTGCTCTGAAGCTGGAGATAAATCTCCTGCCTTCCTTTTCTCCGCCCTGCTGTGTTTGTTTTTAAAAAGGAAGGATAGAGATTCAGTTCAAATGTAGTGGCTGCCGATGAATGGGCTGGAGATGGGGACCTACTAAGAAAAGGAGGGGAAAAGCGAGGGGTCCTCGCCATGTAAGGGTCGTGCAGTAACTGTACTAGAGGAGGAGGGGTGAGTGAGGCCGAGCAGGGGGCAGGCGCCCGGGCGTCAGCCCAAAGGCTGCGGAGATTGGCGCTCACAAAGCGATCGGTCTCTGGGTTCTGCTGTGGGACGCCTTTGGGCGCAGCGCGCAGCGGCCACATTCCTGGGAAGCTGGAAAACGCTGGCGATGTCAATGTTCCCTGCTTGAAAACAAGTCTGGGAGCACCTTCCCCCGCTACTGTCCCACCCCTAGAATCTATAAAGCGCGAAGCTTCGCCCGCTTCTCGGAGGGCTTTTTGACGTAACATTTAAGTTTTGCGACGCATCTCACAACCATCTCAGCAGTGGAGCAGAGAGAATGTTGGAAATGCCTGCGTACTTTATTTAACTGTGTTCGTGTGTCCTCTTTTACCACTTCTGGGTGAAGAGAACGTTATACAAATGTAAAGGTGACTTTCTTTTACCATTACTTTTATTAAAGAAAAAAAATTACAGTGAACTTATAAATACAAGTGTTTGACACAAACATTCGCCGTGCTGTGTATAACATCAGAATTGTCCAACTTTGATTTTGGAAGGCTTGTTTCATTCCCTATAAAGTTTTCAGGGGGAAATTTAACGTCTTTCTCTTCTTAAAAAACGTGTTCGACGGTCCTAGGTATTTGACTGTCTAGGAGGGGTCACATCATGAAATCTAATTAACAGACGAATTCGATACCTCCATAAAGGGCTTCATTCGGACCCCAGGATTTCTGACCTACCCGTTTTTGTAAACGCAGCGGGACCCACTGCGCTCAGGGAGTTCCCTCCTGTAACTTTATGACCTATCTGCTGCCACAAGGCAAAAATGAGATACAAACTTCCCATCACCCTCAATGCCACCCAACTCTTCTCACCCTGAAACATAAGTACTCTTTCCAGTGGCTGACGATTAGATGTGCTGTGGAGACACACAGCCTTTAAAACTGCTTACTTTCCTGCATGACTACACACACCAAATTACACTTGGGGGATTGCTGTCATTTGCTTTCTCCCCTCCTCAAACAAGTCACAGTAGAAGTAAAAGAGGGCGGGTCTTGCCTGCCCTTTCCTTAGTTAACAATATCATGTAACTTGTCACTAGTAAACACGTAATGTCTCTACCATTTGGATACCAGTGCACGGAACTGCTTATGCTTCACTGGATTTGGGCATTTGGAGTAGATGGTTAGCAAAGTCACACGTCACAGGACCACTTACAACTCAGGTGGTTAAGCAAATGTAATTTATAATTTATATATGTGCTATTTCTCTAAGCTCGGAAGATGACCGTGGGGTTGAAAATGCAACCTGCCACAGTGATGTAGGGCTCATAAGAACGCCCTCCAGGCAGGAAGGCATACATGCTTGCTCATGGATGAAGGCATACATGCTTGCTCATGGATGAAGGCATACATGCTTGCTCATGGATGAAGGCATACATGCTTGCTCATGGATGAAGGCATACATGCTTGCTCATGGATGAAGGCATACATGCTTGCTCATGGATGAAGGCATACATGCTTGCTCATGGATGAAGGCATACATGCTTGCTCATGGATGAAGGCATACATGCTTGCTCATGGATGTTGGGGAGCCGGTGAGCAGAGGGACTGTTCTACCGGCACTTCAGGCTTAGAGCAAACGCATCCAGTTCATTCATCATCTTATTTCCAACAGGTCCTGACTCTCCATTAGCCTGGAGCTTGCCTCGGCGTAGGGAACAATGAATAAATTGTTTTGAATATCCATAAGTTGAGCTCTGGCTCCTTTTTAAAAACCCGCTGTAAGTATATATGTTTTTAAAACACACGGGGAAAATGTAACGGCACTTCTGGAAAGAAAGATTTTATAAGAAAATTATTTGGATTTTTTTAATGATATTTTTTAAACTATTGTGATTTCCAGTCTGACTGCTATTAGGCTTATTTTGCACTCATTTTGGTGTATGGCTTATTCATTCATTCCTGTTTAGGGCATCCCACTTTACTGTTGTTTGTTATACAATCCCTTTGCTTACACAGATCCAACTCACACTGGCCTTTCTGACTGACTGCCATTTTATGCCAGACATGATTAAGGAAGATCTGGGTTTCATTTACCAATTTCCAAAATAACTGGTTTGGGCTTCCCTGGTGGTGCAGTGGTTGAGAGTCTGCCTGCCGATGCAGGGGACACGGGTTCGTGCCGCGGAGCGGCTGGGCCCGTGAGCCATGGCCGCTGGGCCTGCGCATCCGGAGCCTGTGCTCCGCAACGGGAGAGGCCCGCCTATCGCAAAATAAATAAATAAATAATGACTGGTTTTGTTATGTTGATCCCCAGAATCTTTCTTACAATTCATCAGCCTGCTTCAGAGGCAATATAACTGGTAGTCTAGAAATAAATCGTTTTGAATGCATATACTTTAAAACTCAGGTGTCTAAGACTTTGCTCCTTTATTAGGGCATTTGATGTTGAAAAGTAGTGTCCATACTTGCTTTTGGTTTTGTCTTTTTCCTCAGAGCTGAAGTTAATCAAAGCCTAAGGATACCTTTTATTAAAGGGCAGAACAGTGTGTTCACTGTTCATTCCCTATTGTAATTATCCTAGAAACTCAGGATAAAAAATATATCTATTCCATCTGGTCATGGCACAAGAATATTCTAATGAAAGTTCTAGAGACCTTGGTCTGACATCAAGGCATCCTCTTATCAAGGATCCTCGAAAATTCATCAGTGTTCTTTCTATTCCCTTAAGACACTGTTCTACAAACACATACATCTTACTACCAAAGAATATATTCTGCTAAACCTAAATTTCCCTTTTCTTAACTTTATCCCTTGAAATTTTTCTTATCTCCAGCCAAAATTCCTCTTTCCCCTTGGTGTCTAGACCCTCAAGCTATCTGTAGATTTCTATCATGCCCCTTGGGTCTGACTTTGTGGTTTGGCTACACTATAAAGTTCATATTTTGCTTTAAAACCATCATTGTAGATGATCTCCTCTGGACTGCCTCCAGTTGCTTATTTCTTTGTAGTCCTGAGGTCCAATATTCCAGGTTAGGGCATCCTATTTTACCCTTGTTTGTTATGTAATCCCATTGCTTATATAGTCCCAAATCACACTGAACTTCCTGATTGACTGCCATATAATATTTCAGACTTCTATATGATTGGCTCCCAAGTCGGGCAACATCACTGATTTTTGTTTCATCCTGCCCATGTCTCTCAAACTGACTGTGATCCCTCTGATATCATTTCTTCATTCTTAGTGGCATCTGGGGTAAACAATTCACAGCATCTCACGCTCCCACAGAAGAAGTCAAAGGTTCTGCCTCCAAACATGAAACATGAAAAGGAGGACATGATTTTAATCTGTGTGATGTGGAATATATGAGAAGCGGGTGGAGAACTTTCACAGGACTTAAGAATTCTAATTACATTAAATAGCAATAGTGTCCCATGCCTAAACTACTTCTTGATTATAAGCTAGGAATTTTTTGCAGCTGAGCCAAGAGTGTTTCTCTAAATTCCTATTCTAGGATCTCCCTGAACGAATATAATAGCCAAGAACTTAAATTACAAACGACGGATAACAGTGGAGGTAAATTTCAAGTCGCAGGATAATCCTGTATGAGTAAGATTAGCAAAAACTCACTTTGTTAAACACCAACCCAGCACTGAGGAACACTGATCACTTTCCAAAGACGGAAATGGTGTCATAGTTATTCTCTAGATGGTGAATATAATGATTTGCAAGATAAAAGGGTATTTGAGAGATTGAGTCCTAACTGGTACTGTGATGTGAAAAGACTAAGATATAAGTTCAACTCTCTACCTTAGAGAACAATTTAATATTATAATACCTAAAGAAATAGCCAGAAAAAAAATATTTATGCCAACACTAACGGGAAAAAGCACCGAACATGTCCACACCATTTGGTAACTCGAATTTAGTGTTGTAGTCAAGATTATCTACTCAAACAGCCTGGTCCTAACCCTTCAATCAATTGTTAGTATAATAATGTAAGAACAACTAACACTTGTTGGAACTTCCTATATGTCAGGCACTGGGCTGAAAATATGCATGCATTATCCAAATCAACAGATACACACACACATATACACAGAGAGAGAGAGAGAGAGAGAGCGCGCTATAATACTTAACCCCCGGTTCTACAGATGAAGAAAACCAAGATCTAGAAGCATCTAAACCCCTAGTTAAGTGGCAGAGCTAGTATTCAGATCCATGTGATCTAACCTCGACTTCTAACTCTTGCAGAACTAGAATTGCAGATTAAGAAGCCGTTCAGTTTGGAAGTGCTTTGAGACCATGTCTGAATGGATTTCAATTTGTTGATTTCTTATCTAGCTGTGTGACCTTGAGCACATCACTTCACAACTCTCATCCTCACTTCCCAGTCTGCGAAATCATGTTCACTTCAGAAGGCTGTCGAGATGACTAAAGGACCTAATGTATGCAGCATGCTTAGCACAGAGCATCGTGGAGAGAACAAGCACAGTGATGGGAGTTATTACTATAATCTATACAAAATCAATCATTTTTAAATTACTTTATGAATCCAGCTACACTGAATGACCATCCCTAATGCGAGTTCACCTGGTCTTACATCCAAAAATCTAGTCAAACCTTTCTAATGTGCTAATGAATCCTGTGTTTAAAACTGTTTGTAAAAGGCCCATGGTCGACCCAGTAAATAGTCTAGCTGGAATTTTCACCACCCTCCCCAAGTTTTAGAGGTGTTGTCAATACCAACTAAATAATACCAAGACGTTCTTTCAAGGGAGGGCACTTTTTTGAGTCAAGTGAAAGACAGTTTGGGATTCTCTATATTCAGAGCAGGGTGTAGGAAATTTTTTGCCCTCTGTTACGTTTATATACCAACAGGTCAGTTTTTTGACTCAATATTTTGGATCAGTTTCACATTGCCCAGAATTGGAACCATGAACTCTCCCTTTAAAGCGGGCACCAAGTTGAGGTTTTCATACTCATCTAGTTAACCTCAAGATCTGTGACAATTTCTCCTGGCACTATATTCAGAAACCTAAATGACTATTCTTATTCATATTTCTCACTTTCCCCCTACTTTGTGTGTCTAATTCCACCATCCCTTACCAATTATGAACTGAAAAAAAAGCAAAATCAATGGAGAGAAAAAAAGTCCTGTTTCTGTGTTAGCACCTACAATGAACACACAAAAAGCCACTTGCAACACCATTCATCTCTCATTTTCTGTGCAAATATTAGCAACGTCTTCTATGTTTTCTAGTGTTTCATCTTTATCTTCTCAACTTTAAAAAGCAGTTTTGCATACACACATTGTTCTACCCTATTACTTGTTTATTTTTCCAGCTGGTATGAGTACAGTATTTCTAAATATCAACTCTTCTGTTTTCAGGATACTCATTAGTGAGGCAGGTAAAAAGCAAGGTTGTATAAAAATCTTAAGCCAAGTTGCAGTTTAGATGTGCATAGCAGAGTTTCAGGGACCAAAGCATGAAACATACAATTGTTGTTTACCTGCAGCCAGCATTTGAAAGAGCCTTCCAACATTAAATCCGAAATATGTGACCATCATCACTTTTGTTTTGGACTTTGAAACCTGATCTCAAGAGACTTTTAATAATAATACAAGTTGGCTGACAACCAAATTTAATTTCGGTTTATAAACATTTTTGAACATGCATTTTGCGCCAGTGGCGTTCCTTCTTTGTTAGTTTTACTTTCTTCTGTCTTTGTGGGTGAAGATGCACTTGGAGTCTCAAAGTAAGTTAATTTTTTCTGAACCTGGTACATGGTTCAGCTATACTTAGTTACTTAAAGTAGTTTTTAAAACCTTCCCATAGCGTATATTTTAGAACTACTTTTGAGGATGAAGAATTATATAATAATGTAAACAAGCTTTAATATTTTGCTATTACTCTAAAATTTTCAGTCTAAACATTTTTCAATATTTCTGATTTTTAAAGTAACTGAATAATACAGATTTTTTCCTCTGAAAATTTTATTTTTTTCCCCAGAATCTTCACTTCTCTATATTGAATGGAAATGAGAGAACCTATTTGCCCAGTATGTTTTCCTAATGACAAGATGGGATGGTGTATAAACGGGAGAGGAGAAAAGAAAAACAATTGGTACTGTGATTGAGGTATGCATTTTTTTCTCATCTACTTTATTGAGGAATAATCTACATACAATAAACTGTACCAGTGAGCTTTGATAGCTGTGTGTACCTATGAAACCACCACCACAATCAAGATACAGAACATTCCCATCGCATCCTGGGTATGCTTTTATTATTGTTCCGTGAACATTAACCACTAGATTTTGCACTGTATAGTGGTTGAAATGTGCATTCAGTTAGTACAGAAAGGGAAGGAGAATTAAATAGAGAGCAGGGCTTTGTACCTCTCGTACTGAGTTGAACTGTATTCCTCCCAAAAGATATGTCCAAGTCCTAACTGCTGTAACCAATGAATGTGACCTTATTTGGAAATAGGGTCCTTGAAGATGTAATGAGGTTAAGATTAGGTTAGACTGGGTTAGGGTGAGTCTTAAATTCAATGACTGGTGTCTTTATAAGAGAAAGGAGAGGGCAATTTGAATACACACACATACACACACACACACACACACACACACACACACACAGGAAAAGGCCATGTGAAAATGGAGGCAGAGGTTGGAGTGATGTGTCTACAAATCAAGGAACACCAAGGACTGCCAGCAACCACAGGAAGCTAGGAGAGAGGCATGAAACAGATTCTCCCTTACAGCCTCCAGAAGGAGCCAATCCTCTTGACACCTTGATTTCAGACTTCTGGCCTCCTTAACCGTGAGAGAATAAATTTCTGTTGTTTTAAACCACCCAGTTTGTAGAACTTTGTTACACTTCTTAAGCATAATGTGTCACAGTTTGGTTCTCATTCTTTCTAACATGTTAATAAAACCCAGAGCCAAGAATTCATTGAGCAAAAAGCAATCCCAAAGATTTTAAAAACAGGGCAAGAGAATGGCTAATGAATGCTTTTCAGTGTTTCATTTTAAAAGAAAGGAGAAGAACGGTCAATGGCACTGCCTAGGTGCTAAGCGTGCTGACATCATGGTCATAGCAGCAGCTGAGCTGCAGCTGGGTCCCCACATGGTTCCAGCCCTCCTTCAAGATGAAGTTCACTTTGCCTCCTCAGGAAACTTCTGCCCTTCTGTGCATTTGTTTCACGAAAGGTACTTGGGGCTTGGTTTTGTAATTGATCAGCAACACAGAGAAGTGTATCACGGGCTCAAGCTAGAGAGAGACACTAAAGTCTAGAGGGCTGTGATGCTTTAGGGTACCTTTTTTGGTGTTTAATTCACTGTGCATTAAAGGGGCTGAGCACACACCTGAGGTGCAAATGCTAGAATGGACCTAAGAGAAATGCCTTTAAAAGGACAGATGGGAGCTGATCAAACTCCTCAACAGGCATGGAGAACCAAATCCTGGTAAGGTTTGCTCTACAGAGAACCTCCAGGGATCTAGCAGAAAAAAGAGAGCTGCTCAGGTTCATAGCTGGATGCCCTTCATTTGCCTCCTGTACGATTTATTGGGAATTCCTTGGGTATTTTTCACAGTTCACTGCTTTGTGGCGTGACAAAGATTAGAGACATACCAAATAACTCCCACCCCCCTTTAAAGATATAGGAATGGAAATAAGACACTCAAAGGTTGTAATAAGCAGGCTGTGAATCAGGGAGCCAACTTTAAGGGATTTCCTCCTTTTTTAAATAGAAATGGTTTTAATAAAGCAATGTCATGGAGTTGGCAAATGCAAACTGTCAGAAGTTGTTGAAGATTTACAGTGCAGTGAGGGAAACGGAGAAATTAGAATCATAGATCTAATTTTTTTTTTTTTTTTTTTTTTTGCGGTACGCGGGCCTCTCACTGCTGTGGCCTCTCCCGTTGCGGAGCACAGGCTCCGGACGCACAGGCTCAGCAGCCGTGGCTCACGGGCCCAGCCACTCCGCAGCATGTGGGATCCTCCCGGACCGGGGCACGAACCCGCGTCCCCTGCATCGGCAGGCGAACTCCCATCCACTGCGCCACCAGGGAAGCCCCTATATAGATCTAATTTTTAATTCAGGCTTGGCTACTAACTAGCCCAGTCAACTAACCTTGAGCAAAATAAATCCCTCCTCAACTTCCAGGTCTCAGCTCAAACTGAGACCTGGAAGCTGAAAAGCTCTCCCTGACTTCTCCTTCCTGGGCTAAATTAGGTAGATGTTATATGCTTTCTTACTCTCAGAACTTTTCTTCATCATAGCACTTATATATGGTATTTATTAATGCAATTATATATGTTTAAGCTCTGACATCGCCGAGATTTTAAGTTTCATGAAGCAAGAGCCATCACTGATTGGTTTCGTCTTGTATTCCCAGTGCTGAAACAGTTCATATCACATAAGAATAAGGGCTCAATCAATAACCTTAAATCCACCCCCCAGCCCCAGTCTCCTCATCTGGAATTTGGCTTTTCAGGTCCCTGCTGGCTCTTATCTTGTGTCTCAGAAAACTTGGAATTATCCTGAGGCACCAGAGGAAGGTATCTTTGTTGATTTGACTTGCTGTGGAAGAACTAAAAAAACAATAATGATATAAGCATCTGCTTATCAAAACTGTTGCTATTTCATTAAATGCATGGTCTTTGAGTTAGACATCAAGTTTGAGTCCTAGATGTGTGTGTGTGAGAGAGACAGAGACAGAGACAGACAGAGAGACAGAAAGAGAAAGGGTGTGAGGGAGACCAACCAACCTTGGGTAAAGTTATTTAATTCTTCAGAGACTCATTACTTTCTCTGATACATGGACTTAATAGCTATGAGGTATAAAGCATTTAGTACATTTTCTGACATATAACAAACACATAATAACTGTTACCTATTATTAATAAAATTTATTGGCATGAAATATAGAAATAAGGGACATAGTATGGTTTGTCTATGGTCCTCACAACGTGATGAGCTAGTTACTATCTTTATTGTCCAAATGAGGAAACTAAGTCACTAACAGGTTAAAAACTTGCCTAAGTGAGCTAGTAAATGGTAGACCCAGGATTTATACAAGTTAGCTTGTCAACGATGGAGCCAGTAAGCTAATCCCAACAGACAATACTAACTGGGTTTTTTAAATATGCTTTCTATGGAAGATGCCTGACAAACAAAAAAGAAACGCTAATCTCCTTCACACTATCTAGACCACGAAGCCAAGACTGGGGGTATCTGCGTGTGGGGGTCAGGTGTGGAAGAAGGGAGAAAGAAGGGCTTAACATTTCAAAAGCACCTATTCCATGTCAAGAACTTTACGCAGAGTGTTTCTACACAATAGTGCTGTGATGTCAAAACCCCTCTACTTCCCACTACACTTCATGAATATTGAATCTGGCTAAGAAGGACAAAAGATTACGGTCATCATAAAACATGAACAGGAATGTCATACATTTGATTTGAACTTGCCCTTCATACTTTCTGAATGCAGATGGGAATTAGGCAGCCAGAGCTGTGTTTCTTGTGTATATATTAACTTATTAAAAGAGTTCTAGCCTTTATTCTTTCAGGATAAATCTTTAAATTTTTTTCCCAATATCACTATCTAGTGCTTTAAACAGGTACTCTTGGGCACTTTTCACCTGCTGCATATTCCTCTTAAGCTGTAAAGCCTGAAACTGGACACATCGCTCTTATTAGAGATATAAACAAGCTGTGTTTAGTTTGATTCATGTGTACTGAATAAGAAATTGAGTAGAAGGCCTTTAGTCGCTTTCTATGATTTGCCTGATGTCCCTAGGGTGGTGGTAAGCTCATCAAATTCTTGTTATTTATAAAGTGAGGGAGGCCAATTCTAACAAACTGGGTTTTAAGGTTATGAGAAGTTACTGTAACTAAATTCCCTTTTATTATTCAGAAGGGCTCCTTTTGCCCGGATGAGTTCTCATCAACGGAAAGTCAGTGTACTTGAGCCAGATGATCCTTGAGGCATTTCCAGTTGATGCTGGAGCAAATGGTGTCTTTCTAAATGGAGATTGATTTGATAGAGGGCGGGCCAAGAAAGACTCTATTTGGCTGAAACGTGACAAAATGTGGATCATTAAGAAAATAGAAAAAAATATGCTTAAACTACTCGAGAGCTTGATTAAGGAAATAATCAACTATCATTTGATTGCATAAACCTTTTATTCAAAAAGTCCTGAATTCTTTCAAAAGCATAATATCCTTTATTGACAATAAACACTTACAGCTCAGCAATGCCAAGGCAATCTTTTATGCATTCAGTATGTCCTCAAATCTGTGCCTCTTTCTTTGACCTAGTTGTTAGTATCTCCACCGGCAATGAGACTCATACAAGTAGGAAAAGCACAGTATCTAGTCCATTTACTTAAGAAATGGAGAAATCCGTGGCACAAAAATGACAAGTGACATGCCTGTGATAAGAGATACTGCATTCTATTCATTTCTTATCCTCAGAATATTCTACAATGCCTGATACAAGATAAGCTAATTAATATGAAAAAAAATGAATGAATTTGAGTGAATGAATGAGAGATTACTGGAGCTAGAATTCTTGCCACCTGACACACGAGGTCATCCTCTATAACGTTGTTCTGAATTGCATCTGTGACATTAATTAGCTCAGTTCATTTTTTAAAACATCTTTATTGAGATATGAGTCACATGCCATAAGAGTCACCATTTTCAGCTCAGTTCATTAACTCAGCTTAGCCAAATAGTGCTGAGTTATATATATGTATTTAAAGTCTGCTTCAAGATTTGTTGAGAGATGGGGTGAATATACACAGCTAAAACTAGTTTTGGAATCCATCTCTTGATTTATTTGTTAATGTATCCCTTGAGACCACCAACTGAGAAATGAGTATATTTTCCAAAATATATACTGGCTATAACTAAAAGAGGGGTGTTTTGGGGGGGGTACATTTTTAACTTAGTGGAGAAATCATTACAATGATGAGGAGATTGCTTTTTATTTAGTCAGAATCTTGCTAGGAAAAAAGAGCTTCCAAAAGAGAGTCATGGGATTTTCAGATGATTGACCAGATCCAGAGGCTAAGACTTCTAAGGAGAAGCCAGATGGATTTACTACTACCGATTTCCAGCAAGATAAAGTATTTGTTTTCATAGATTGCTTCAGTGTCCTGGTTTGACATTTACTCTTGTATTAAAAGGCAAATTAAAAACACTGGAAATGAAAGGGCCAGATAAAACATAATCCCAAACTACCCTGGAGGGACAGAGTAATTGATAATGATGACTCAGAGCCCCCTTTTGCAGCCCTGGACAGCTAGCGTTCCCGAGCACTATTTGGTTGGTGCCTCTCTTTATTTGAAAAGATTTAATCCATGGTCAACAAGCTTCTTTCTCTTCTAGAGCTCAAACTATTAGTCTAATGCAGAACATTGCCAACTTTTTAAAGGTAGACATTGAACTCAATGACACTATCATTTGATAAGATTGAAAGACAAATGAAAGTGACCTGCTGGTGAGAAAGATCTTTTCTCCTCCTCTTTTTGTCCTTTGTCAGCTTTTTTGTTCTATTGCTAACAGAAATGAAACTTCTTCCAAAATGTATCCCCTTTTGTGTGGCAATCACAGGACACCTTGGAAATACTGATTTTCACACATGATCTTTCTAGAGAAAGAAACTTCGGCACAGATCTCTTGACTGACCTGTCTCAAATTAGTCCAATAGTTTTCAAACTCAAATAGTTTTCGGTAGGTGGGTTTGAATCTTCAAGTTCTAGTCAAAGCACCTCTTGAGATATTTCACCCCAAAATGGGTGATCATGGCTTTATACCCATATTCAAACAGTCAACAAATATTTATTGAGCAACCACTTATGCACCAGGAATTCTCCTCTGTGCTGGATATACAGCAGTAAACAGAAAAGAAAGTGTCCCTGCCTTCAAAGAGCTTACCAAATTGTAAAGGGAGGCACATGGCAAATACATAAACAAGTTAATATACTGATAAAATTTCAAGCCATGTGCTATAAAGAGTGGAAAACAGAGGGAATGGTGGGCTGCTTTAGCTGCAGTGATGCAAAAAGACCTTTCTGAGGAGGTGGTAGCCGATTTGATATCTATTTGCCTGTAGAGAACTCAGACTAAGACAATAATCAAAAAGGCAAATGGTGGTGACCTTAAACACTCTGAGCAACCACGGCAAATGTAAAGGGTAAAAGCCTTAATAGACCTGAAGCTTTCCCAAAGGCTCGCTTCACTGTCATAAGAAAAACAGTCTCGCTTCTCTTAAGGGACCTGTTAGAGGCTTTAAATAATCAATTGCCTTGATTGGCAATGGCATTTTACCTTCAGGGGCCAGGCATTCCAGTTCAACCCACAGATCTATAATCTCTCTGAAAAGACAGTACTTCTGTGATTAAAAAAATGTCTTTGTAAAAGTACATCACTTACACTCAAATTATAGTTTCCAAAACTAAATATAATTTTGGCACATATGCCATTGGCTGACCTTCCTGCATTGCATTTGCCTTTAAGGGCATGTTCACTTTCTAGTTCTCATGCTTTCAGACACTGCTGTCAGTTGGGTTCACAGCCCTGCAGGGGCAGTGTTTCAATGACCTCCCATGTTTTCATTAATTCTTAAAAAACCTTACACAAACATTTCTCTTCATATTAGGTTTTGCAAACCTTTGCCCTTGTGCCTTTTTTTCTTTCATAAAATCCTAAATTTGGTGCTTAGACTAATTTGACCTCAAAATATATCATCTTTTAAATAAACACAAGACTTGACAAGATCCAGAAACTGGTGCTGAAATGGAAGTCAGGATCCTCTCCAGTTTTCTGAGGCCAGGTCAACAGAGCTACAATTATCCCAATAACTCAACAGGGAAATAAAACACTCTATTTGGGATAAGGAAAACAAATAAACATTCAAGGGAGTATCTATTTGGGGGGGGGATTCATTATAGAGATCTCGATGAGTGTTACCTGAATTTTCTGAGGTATTTTCTAGAGCCTATTTCACCTTGGGCTATGAAGATCAGCCCCAATGTCACAATTTCTTGGTCAGAAACATCCAAGAGAACTCAAACGATCAGCAGTAGATGCACTAATTAAACAGGACTCCAAGATTCAAGGAGCTGCTCCGGACTCCAACTATGCTACTTTGGTCAAATTTCTAAACAATTGCAGTCCTTTAGTTTGCTAGTCTGATGATGTGGATGGTGATAAAAATCCACTAATGTGTCAGGCATCTTTTCTTACTTGCTCATCCACAGTGAGTGAGTGCTATGTAAGTATAAAATGACAATGCCATAGTAGTAAAATCAGTTTTTAAAAGAAAATAAACATGTGTCTTACAAAGCAAAGCTCAAATATGTAACTTTCATTACTTGCTAGGCTTTGAAGGAAATTTTGTAGAACACAATTTCCAAGCGGGTTGCCTCATTATTTCCACAGAAACCACAAGGGGAATTAACTAGGAGAGTTGAGCAGTTACACAAATAACTCACATGGAAAAATAGCAGCTTTGTAATGAATTTCCTGAGTATTGCAGCACTGTAGAGATGACAGAAGAATTCTTTTAAAAAGTGGGGCTGAACCAAGCAAGATTAATTAAGATACTAGCTCTTGGAACATATAAAGTTTATGCATATCAGTGGATCCTTCCTGGGACCAGGTTCTTTAGCCCGATTATCTATGAGACTCAAAGATAAATTCATCATTCTGGGAAAGATAATAGTTTAGAATCAAGACTGAGAGCTGAGGGGGTGGGGGTGGGGGAGAAATTCCATCAACCCAGATTGTTTCCTCTCTGCCCAGCTGGGTTTTTAGGAATAGAAACATGGGAAGGGAGGGAAATAAAAAGGGTGGTGGGTCAGAAATTGCAGACTGACAGGTTGCGAAGGGATTTGCAGCCTCTCAGGAGGGGTATGGAGGGATGCCAGGAGAGATGACAAATGAGGAAGCTCTTTCAGCTGCCCTGTTACAAGCACTGCTGGCTATCGAATACTGCAGTGCTAGGGAGACTGCATTGTTTTCTTCTTCATAGGCCACCATCTAGCAAATCATGCAATTAGCAAAGGCATATCCAAGAGGCAAAAGAGCAAAGGGTGAAGAGCACAGATGCTAGAATCAGGGCCAGGTTTATTTTCTGGTTCTTCTCCCTACCAGCTCTGTGCCTCCATTTCCTCCACTGAAAAATGGGACAATAGTCGTCTTTGTTTCTGGGCTGTTATGAGAATTCAATGAGTTAATACTTGTAAAATGCTTAGAATTGTGCCTGACACATTGTGAACACTCAATGAGTGTTTTTTAAATTAATAAGTACAGTTACACCTAACACTTTTTATTCTGTGTTTTGGTAGGTGTATCAGCTGACAGAAAACAGGAAGTATTTTGATTGCTCATAATTTATACTTCTATTTCTTTCTTTCCAAGTGTTTCTATTTATAAAGAGCAAGTCGTTGTATTTCCATTTATTTTTACAATTTTTTAATTCTGGAAAAGTTCTCTAATAGAAATTTCAACTCCCCCCCAAATTTTTTTTCTGACATGGAACTGGTCTTCAGAAAGTTGATTAATCCATCATGGCCAACCAACATTTTTTTCCTTCATAACATGTACACACAATGCATTATAGGGACTGAAAACTTTTCCTCCTCTGTGAACTGCCTTGACTTTCTTTCACACTGGGGCTTTCAAAGAACCCGTTTGTGATTTTTTTTTCTTTTCCTTTTTTTGGCTGCATCGAGTCTTAGTTGTGGCACGCAGGATATTTCATTGCGGCATGTGGGCTCTTCATTGAGATGCATGGGCTTTCCTCTAGTTATGGCACGCAGGCTTCTCTCTAGTTGTGGCATGCGGGCTTCCCTCTAGTTGTGGCACGCGGGCTCCAGAGCGTGTGGGCTCATTAGTTGCAGCATGCAGCCTCTCTAGTTGTGGCGTGTGGGTTCCAGGGCGCTTGGGCTCTGTAGTTTGCAGCAGGCAGGCTCTCTAGTTGAGGCACACGGGCTCTCTAGTTGTGGCGCGCAGGCTCAGTAGTTGCGGTGCGCAGGCTTAGTTGTCCCACAGCATGTGGGATCTTAGTTTCCCAGCCAGAGATCGAACCAGTGTCCCCTGAATTGCAAGAAGGATTCTTAACCACTGGACCACCAGGGAAGTCTCCCATTTGTGATTTTACAGAAAGTTTTCTAATGAATAGTGCTGTTTTGAAGTTGAATACATTCATTCTGTGGAAAATATAAGTAACACGGCATGGAGAAGAGCAGGAAAATTTTGAGAGTGAACCAAAATATTTATATATTTATCCATAAAAGATGTGCACCAGCCATCTTAGAATATATAGGAAAATGAGCTTTGCCCTCGATGCTAAGACCTACCTCCATTTGCAACAACATAAAGGACGCCCTAAGCTTTCCTTTCTTACTGGGTCACCACAAAAATGTGAGCTGAATCTAGAAACAATAAGTGCTGGAGAGGGTGTGGAGAAAAGGGAACACTCTTGCACTGCTGGTGGGAATGTGAATTGGTTCAGCCACTATGGAGAACAGTATGGAGGTTCCTTAAAAAACTACAAATAGGACTACCATATGACCCAGCAATCCCACTACTGGGCATATACCCTGAGAAAACCAAAATTCAAAAAGAGTCATGTACCATAATGTTCATTGCAGCTCTATTTACAATAGCCTGGAGATGGAAACAACCTAAGTGCCCATCATCGGATGAATGGATAAAGAAGATGCGGCACATATATACAATGGAATATTACTCAGCCATAAAAAGAAACGAAATTGAGCTATTTGTAATGAGGTAGATAGACCTAGAGTCTGTCATACAGAGTGAAGTAAGTCAGAAAGAAAAAGACAAATACTGTATGCTAACACATATATATGGAATTTAAGAAAAAAAATGTCATGAAGAACCTAGGGGTAAGACAGGAATAAAGACACAGACCTACTAGAGAATGGACTTGAGGATATGGGGAGGGGGAAGGGTAAGCTGTGACAAAGCGAGAGAGAGGCATGGACATACATACACTACCAAACGTAAGGTAGATAGCTAGTGGGAAGCAGCCGCATAGCACAGGGAGATCAGCTCGGTGCTTTGTGACCACCTAGAAGGGTGGGATAGGGAGGGTAGGAGGGAGGGAGACGCAAGCAGGAAGAGATATGGGAACATATGTATATATATAACTGCTTCACTTTGTTATAAAGCAGAAACTAACACACCATTGCAAAGCAATTATACTCCAATAAAGATGTAAAAAAAAAATGTGAGCTGAGTGAACTGAGTGTGTTCTTAGCACTAACTTTAGCATCAAGTCTGGTGGTCTTTTTTGGAGCCAGACTTCTCTTGTTAACTCAAAATTGTTTTGGCAAAATGTAAAATAGCTGCTTTATTATTCTTCGTGTTTTGGAAAATATAGTTTCAAGTTAATACTACTCTTTGAAATTATCCTGTTTCTTACACTACCTCACTTTTATCTAGTTGCCCAGCATGCTTGCACCTTCAGTTTGAATATTCTGTTAATGATTTACATTTGATGAATTTTATTTCCTCACACATACTTTAATGCCAATTTTTCCCCCAAAGAAAGTACTTTGAATGGAATTGTACTAAATTTCAGCAAAGGAAGTGAACAAAATAATTGTCTCGCTACAATAATTTTTTACAGATTAATTTAAAGGAATTTAATTTACAGGTTAATTTAAAGAAAAAGATAATATATTTCTCTTCTAAATAATAATCTATAATGTTTCCTAATTATTTTTATGAACATCCATCAGTGCATATAGCAACAGTTGCGTTCTAGGGAATGTAACTACTAATGGCAATTACCGATGTTAAATAAAAGTATATTTTCTTTCTACCACTGGCTAGAAAAGTACCAGCAAATACTTTTCCTCTATAGCTATTTTTTTTAATTTTAGCAAATAAAAGTAGTACATATTTTTCCCATCTCACTTTTGGCACAATGAGAAGAGACATAAGCTTCACAATAAAAGTTATTTTGAGAGCAATCTGAAGTCCGCAGTTAGGGAAAAAAAGCAGTAGCCCCAAAGGACTGGAGGAGAAGTAAGTGGTCAGCCTAGAGAAGGTGCAAAGGAATTCCAAGATTGTCATAGGGGAGCACGATCCATTTAAAATGGAACCGAGTGGGGAGGTATGTTCTTTATTCTAGAACTTACAAGGCCCTGGTCAGCGCAGGGAGACATGCGTCTCCTGGCAAAAGGAGGACTAAATCCCCTCTAGCTATGAAGTGGACAATTTAAGCCATTCTGAGGTTTTTAAAATGCAGTATTTCCTTCTCTGTGGTTGCATAACAAATTTCAATTGATTGAAGATTTGGGGTGTTAATGAGGTACATTCCCCCATTTAAGGGAAATAAGGTATCCCTGGACACCTCTCCAATGCATCCCCTCCTCCACAGCACTGCTGCCACTGCTGTGAACCAGGCCCTCACCATCTCACCCTTGACTCTGGCCATTGCCTCCTAAATCTGTCTCCCTGACACCAGCTTCTTCCTCTTTCAGTTGCATTTACCTGGCCCGAAGTTTTATTCCAAAAATTCAGAATTTATCAGGACCCTTTCCCAGTTAAGCACCACATGACCATCACCAGCTCTCGGAAGCATGTGGTCTTTCCCAGTCACAATCTAGCCCTGACTTGGCATTTCATCCTCACACCCTCCCCTTCTCCTAATGGCACCACCGGGCTGCTATTAAAACACACCTCTTGTCACATCTTGTTATCTTAAAGAGGCCTTTTCCTCTTTTTGGAATGTGACCTCTAACTTCCTTTAAAATGTCTAACACACCTGCTTCAAGAATCGAGGCCCAGCTTGAACTTCACTTCTATGAAGTCTCCTTCATGCTTCTCATAGCCTTCAGTACATGCCTTCATTGCTGCATTTTCCACATTATGTTGTTAGTGTGGAAGTGTCTCCCCTACTAGACTGTAAAGGAACACTGGCTTCAATTCATCTCACTTTCCTAGTACTCAGCATGATACTTAGCTCTGAGTAAGTGCTTGAGAAATACTCATTTAATTGAATTGAATACTTAGCTTTAGTTAGCCATATGAAGAAATAAAGCAAGATATTTAAGCATTTTAAATTAATTTCAACTTAAATTTCTTTAAAATAAGGGAAGAAAGAGGAGCCTGATTCACTTCATTCCAAACCAATGACAATATGTTTCAAAAATTGGCTCTATTTATGAAGAAAAATAACTCGGACCGCTATCTCAAACCATTGTGTAAAAGTGGCCTCAAAATGAATTAAAAACCCCATAATGAAAGTCACCCATGGAAAACAAAGCAGTGTTTAGAAGCAGTGAACTGAAAGTACACAAAAATAGATAGATCTTAAACATATAGAGTTAAGTAAGATCATAAGAAACAGAATCAGATCTTGCATGCAACAGCATTTATATAAATTAAAATCTTAAATATAAAAATGCAAAATAACAATGAATATTTTCCCAGAACACATTCTTATTCAGAGACATATATTAACCACGTTAGGGTGTATACCTAAGGCAGGGTTGGGAATGAAGAAGAAAATTGACAAAATAAAACAGGAAAGAGACATCACTTGGGCTGATGATGATAGCGGACTATGAAAGAGGATTTTTCAAGGGTATATGTCTATGTAAAGACATATATTGAACCTGTCAGGGTAGTGTAGTGTGAGAGGAAAATAAAGGGAAAGAATAAATTTTTTAAGTGGGTAATGAAGAGGATCATGTATTATGCACTGAGGAATATAAGTAACTCATTTGTGGATTTAAGGTCTAAATAATGAAATTAAAAGCTTAAAAAATGCAAAAGAGCATTCAAAGTTTGGTCTCATAAAACAATGGATGCGTAGGGCAACAGAGCATCCGTCTTCATGGTGTGATATCACACTGCTGTCATAGATAATGATACCACAGAGGGCTGTGAGAGAGCAAGCAGAAGGGACTTCAGCTTACAAATGACTCGTTTTCCTCCAGGTATTAACGACAATAAAGAAACAGAAGGGGTGCCGGCTCCCAGGTGGAAAGAGGTGCCTGCTGCTCATTGTCAGAAGCCCGCAGCCACTGTGTTGGATTTAGGGAGGGAGGGAGAGTGCTAGGGAAGAGAAATGGCCAACCCATGGAGCCCACGTAACTGTTGTCTTTGATCTGCTGAAGCGCACTTAGCATCTGTGTGTCTTTGGGGGATCCTGCCTATTTATGGTTAATATAACCTGGACCTTCTCAATTACTGGACACCCTTGGTCCCCATTTCATCTCTGGAGAGTGGGGATGGATGGAGGTCATGTGATAACGGCCTGAGACCTACATTTCAAAGGCCTGAGGACAAGATGGTCCCCATGCAGGAGGGTTGCCCTCAAAATTCCCTTCCTGTTTTGATTGAAGAGAAATTGTTAACTGCTTTTGTGGGACCAAATGGAAGGGTCACCTGTTTCGCTCATCTGCCAACATAAACAAGGAAAATCTTCATTCTTTTATGTGAAACAGCACATCTGGACTTATTAAATATTATTGCTATTTCGACACAATTTATAGTTAGCATGTCCTACAATTCTGGCTGAAGGCAAATATTTATAAAATGTGGAAAACTGATTGTTTTTTAAACTCCAAAATTACTTGTATTCAAAGAGAACAATACTCTTGTTAACCATTAACAGCTTGACCTGCTGTGTTAAAAACATGAACTCTCCCAGACGTACACTGAAGAAGACTGACACCGCAGTCTCTTCATGAGCTATTACTGATGACGCCTCATTCATTAGCTCTCTTCCTGGAAATCTGGCGCCGGTTTCACACCGTATTTTTTTGTGGGGGCTGGTGAGTGACCGGTGGAAAAAGTCTTGAAAGAAAGAGAACATCAAATGTTGAAATTACTTACAGGACACATTTCAAGAGTCGGGCCTAGAACTCAAGCCTCTGACTTGAACTTAGAAACCTGGGTTGAACTTGTTGCTTCACGATACCAATTATTCTGTCTATGTAGGAACAAAAAAAGGTTGATGCAAAAATTCCCGACTTGGGGCTAAACATGTACTCTCTTGGCTTGTTGCTCTTTTGTCTTTGAGAGAGAGAGAGAGAGAGAGAGAGAGAGACAGAGAGAGAGAGAGAGAGAGAGAGAGAGTGTGTGTGTGTGTGTGTGTGTGTGTGTGTGTGTGTGTGTGTGTGTGTTGTGATGCAGTTCAACAGTGTTCACAGGAAGATAAAGCAAGGAGGAGGGGGCTAGCAAGAGAAGAGAAGTAACTTTATCTTTGACCTATTGAGTGGCTTTTTGAAACCTGAGTCATCAGTTTGCTGTTGTCCCGTGGGAGAGGGCCAGGAAGCAATAAACAAAATAAATGATGGAATCCAAATGGAAAAGCAGTGCTCTGTGAGCTATTGGCTGCATAAAAAGGAAGATGGGATGCAAATGTTTATTCTAGCAACGTGCATATGGTACTCCAACGTATCAGTTTCTAGACTGAATATACAATCTTGTGACGCTCTGTTCACTCTTTCTGTGCACAAGCCTCATAACGCCATAAACTTAAGCTGATTAACAGACCTGCTATTTCCCACTCAATTTACACAGTCACATTTTGACGGCAGAAAAACATTTCTGTACGATAAAGCGTCAAGAAAAGAACAGTAGTGACATAAATTGAACTAGATAAATCTAGGGCTCTAGTACCACTAATGTTATTCCTTGCTTACCATCAGCATGAGGCACACTAAATCCCCAATTCCCAGTTGAATTTAATTCAACTCACTGATAAGATGTTACCCAATTCTGAGAAGACAACACAGAAAAAGCTCATAATAAAGAACAGTGGGATCAATCATCTAACTGAACTTAGAGAATCTTTTGATTATTATAGGTGTGTACAATCCTTTAAATATCACTCAGATACTAAATTTTAAATAGTTACTAAAGATAACAACGTATACCCCAGCCTATTGCTATTTTTGCTTAATGGATCATTGAGAAATATACTCTTCAGAATAGGAACCATATGCTCTCTTTAACATAATATGTATTATAGTAAAGATAATAAACACTGATAAGTAAGTAAATGGGTTTATTAATGTTTTCTCAATCCAAAAAACACTAAATGAGTAATTATCCTGAGTGAAGTAATTCGATTTTCTTTTTAGAAACCCGCCAGCTGAGTGAGTTCTCCAACATAGCCACCCATGGAGGTGGTGCACATTATGTTGTTATTGCTTAGAATATGTGAAAATCCTTTATACAAAGGGTGTCTGATGCTATTTAAGAAGCAAATAGCACTTGTTTCTGTAAAGTTACATATTATTTTAGTTCAAAATATATGTTTTTCACCTTGACCCATCTTTCTTATCGTGGTTGATCCAAGTGGCTTTAACCCAAGTCAAAAAATTAAATACGTTCTCAAAGCACTCACCACGATGGTGCTAAGCATGAGAGGGGCTGCCCAAATGCTCTGGGCAAAGGCTTCATCACTGCTAAGTTTAATGCCTCCAAAGTCTTTGTCAAAGGGAATACTTGTACTTCTTTCTAGACGAGTAAATTCTGGTGAAGATGTATAAAAAAGATCAGTCACAGTGATCTGCAGGATAGTTAGGGAGCTGTAAATTCCCTATCCGCCTTCCTCATTCTCACTGAGGTCCTTGTTTCTTATTTCACTGAGAAAACCAGCAGACTTCCTCTTTTCTGCCTCAGCACTACATCTATTCCATGTACTCTTCTTTCCAACCTCTCTTGCAGAAGAGCTGTCCACACTCTAATCCAGGGCTTCTCATTAGCTTTTAAATCTCTGTGGCATCTGTAGTTAGTCCTTTTTATATTCCTAATAGTGTTTTGTGGGGTTTTGGGTTTTTGACTTCTCTATATAATGAGTTTTGTAAGTTGTATGTCACTACTGTTAATCTTTTAAAATAAAAGATTATTTGGCTTTTAAAATAAAAGACTACTTGGCTTTTATTTTAAACTACTCTATTATATCTTTCTTTCAATTTATGTTATCTTTATTATTCTCATCCTTCTATATTCTCTGACCTTATTCTGTTTCTTTCTAGCTTTCTAATTTGGAGGTTTCACTTATTTTTAGTCTTCTAATATAAGCATCTGAGTCTATACACTTCTTATTAAATACCACATTAGCCTCATACCCCAATTTTTTTTTTTTTTCGGTACGCGGGCCTCTCACTGTTGTGGCCTCTCCCATTGCGGAGCACAGGCTCCGGACGCACAGGCTCAGCGGCCATGGCTCATGGGCCCAGCTGCTCCGCGGCATGTGGGATCGTCCCGGACCGGGGCACGAACCCATGTCCCCTGCATCGGCAGGCAGGCTGTCAACCACTGCGCCACCAGGGAAGCCCTCATACCCCAAATTTTACATGTAGTATTTTTAATATCTTTAAGTTACACGTATTTTCAAATTTCCAATGTGATTTCTCCTATGAATTGTATATATTTTTTGATTTTTCTTAAATTCCAAAAGTGTGGGGTATGTTTTTGTTTTCTATTGTTTTGTTTGTTCTTGATTTCTAATGTAGTTGTCATCAGAAAAGATGAGATATATGATAATGTTTTTTCGACATTTGTTGAGATTCTTTTATGTTCCAGTATATATTCAAATTTTATAAGGTTCCACATGTGCTTGAAAAGAATATATACTGTGCGGTTGTTTTGTATAATCAATCTTTCCCTCTCCCTCTCTTTATATATATGTATATACGTATATACATATATTCAAGTTTGCTTATGACATCTTCTATATCATTATGTTTTTCTTCATCTATGAATTACTGAGGAGGAAAAGTGAAAATGATTCCTCTGACTGTAAGTTTGCTATTTCTCCCTATAATTTATCAATATGTTTTACAGATTTTGAAGCTATGCTATACAACTTTTAAACTGTCAAAATTTTTTACTCACTAAACCTTTTATTAATAATTAATGATCCTCTTAGTAATATATTTTGCCTCAAAGTCTATTTTAAATGATGTTACCATGGATATACCAACTTTATTTGGATTAATATTTATCTGATATAATCTTTCTAATTATTTTACTTCCAACACTTCTGTGCTCTTTCGTTGCAGATGTTTCTTATAAACAATATAACTTAGAAAAAGTTTTTTTTTTTTAATTCCAGCTGCTGATCATTGCTTCTTCTTTTTTAAAAAATAAATTTATTTATTTATTTTTGGCTGCGTTGGGTCTTCGTTGCTGTACGTGGGCTCTCTCTCATAGTGGCGAGCGGGGGCTGCTCTTCGTTGTGGTGCGCGGGCTTCTCACTGTGGTGGCTTCTCTTGTTGCGGAGCATGGGCTCTAGGTCTGCAGGCTTCAGCAGTTGTGGCACGTGGGCTCAGTAGTTGTGCCTCCCAGGCTCTAGAGCACAGGCTCAGTAGTTGTGGTGCACAGGCTTAGATCCACGCGGCATGGGGACCTTCCCGGATCAGGGCTTGAACCCGTGTCCCCTGCATTGGCAGGCGGATTCCTAACCACTGTTCCACCAGGGAAGTCCCTGATCATTGCTTTTACACTAGAGAGTTAGTTACAATTATTATGATTATAAACTATTTGGGTTCATTTTTCCATCTTATTGTATGCTCTTCCTTTGTCCCAATTTTTCTTTTCTCTTTTTCCCTTTTCTCTATTCCTGCTGTCCTTTGGATTAAGTTTCTCCTCTATTTTATTTTTCCACTCTCCTAGGGTCTAGTGTCCGGTCCTGCCAGATGGCTGTGCATTGCCCTAGAGACCTGCACACTGGCCACTGCTTCTGTTTCCTTCAGTTTTCCCCCAATAAACAGCGCTTCAGCAGGACTGGGGTATGTCTGTTTAGACAGGGCTCATGTTTGCATAACACTAATTCTAGGTAGTTGGATTATTAGTTTTCTGAGGTAAGGACCGTGTTCCATTCACCTTCACATTCCCAAAACACAGCACACTGCCTGGCACATAGTAGGCTCAATAAACGCTGACTGAACTCATAAATGAATGAGGAGTAACAAGGAGGAGCGTCACTGCAGGGAAGGACTGTCTAGAAGGGCAATGGGAGAGGGCAATGTTGACGCCGGGAGTACAAAGCCTTAGTTTCACAGGTGTAGAGAATTGTGTCAGTTAGAAGTAAATTATGACACTTCATAAAAACCAAGCCTAGAATTTTATATTTGAAAAGTCTTAAAATGTGGAATCAGTAAGGACAGTGGAAAAGAAAGGGTGATAAGAGAGGATTTTAAAGATGAATTTTTCATTAAAGCATAAGACTTAGAGATTTCTTCTGCCAATGACTGCCATAATTGCATATCGAATATTAATCATATCACTGAGTAACAGGATTTCTATAAGATGGGTGCTCACCAACTCATACTTATTTATCTACAATCAAGTCTTTACCACCAGGGCTGGTCTAAATATGCTCCCTTACTTTTGGAGTCCCCATTCTACACTATATAAAACATACTAAAACAGGACTTTCCTGGTGGCACACTGGTTAAGAATCCGCCTGCCAATGCAGGGGACACATGTTCGAGCCCTGGTCCGGGAAGATCCTACATGCTGCGGAGCAACTAAGCCCGTGCGCCACAACTACTGAGCCTGTACTCTAGAGCCCACAAGCCACAACTACTGAGCCCGCGTGCCACAACTACTGAAGCCCACGCGCCTAGAGCCCGTGCTCTGCAACAAGAGAAGCCACCACAATGAGAAGCACATGCACTGCAACGAAGAGTAGCCCCTGCTCGCTGCTACTAGAGAAAGCCCAGACGCAGCCACTAAGACCCGATGCAGCCAAAAATAAATTAATTAATTAAATAAAATACATAAATTTATTTTAAAAAATACTAAAACAAACCCACATCCCAAAGGAAGACTAATTCATTGCTGCAAAAAAATTTAAGGATTTTATAATTATGTTTTACGATATTTGGCTACAAGTAACTTCTGATTTATGAACTGGTTATAATTTCTCAGCAGTCGTCATACATACACACCAACTCTCAAAAAGTGAGAAAATATAACTTACCGATAGTTTTCAAATGTAATGAAATATTTATAGATACTAAATTTATTAATTATTGAAGTTGACATAATTTTAGGCTTTGTGGACATTTAATTAAATATTTATTCATTTCTATTTTACAGTTTTCACTTTGTATTCTTGATCCCATAGATTTTATTTCATGTCTTGAATATTTTTCACATCTCTGAAAAGCCCCAAAGCCTTAGTCACATGCTCATAGGACATAATGAATAAATTGGCCCTACCTCTATCCCTTGCCTGCTTTAATGCTGCAGCAAAAATATGATCAATCATTTTTATGACTTTAGAAATAATGGGCAACCATGATCACTGTATCACAGAAAAATAAACCAGCATCTGTAATATTGCTATAATAGTGAATGTGCCAGCTTTGCTCCAAAACATCAAGTAGGAAATTGCTTCTCATTTCCGCAGTCTTGGTACACCCATTTTCTTTGGAAATGATCCTTGCCGTCCAAATTCTCTCTGCTATAAGACTTCTTAACTTCAGACGCTAATTGACATGGATTTTTTAAAGTATGTTATTCAACAAAGTATGAAGCAAAACCAGCTGCCCTCGAGCCTAATCAAGTCTATGGAATTCAACAGCTCTTAAGTATCTGCACTATGGCAAAGTTTGCTAAAGGTTGAGACTTTCAAAGGATCAAAGAGTGAAGAATTATAAAATCATTTACATTTGCTTTTGGGTGTTAGTTTAGTCTCTATTTCAGATGTCCTGGGGACTTATAATACTTTAAAATAATGGAGTCACCCTGTTAGGCTCTCATGGTCTTGCCTACTACGCTTTCCCTCAAAGCACCTTTCTGACAGTCTAATATCAGAAAACCAAGCAACAACAGAAAGCAGAGTGGTTGTTCTCTGAAAGGTACAGAGAAGGAAAGAAGAAAATTTGAGGGCCTACTGCATGCTTGACACCTTACCTACATCCCCTCATTTCACCTTCAGAACAATCCTATGTCGTCAACACTGGCAATAGGGTGTGGAAATAGTCTAGGGTCAGACAGCTGAAGAGGTGGCAGGTGCATGTTTTAAACCCAAATCTGTACCTAAAATCAAAGCCATGTCTTTGCACATCATCTCTGGAAACGGATTTTTTTTTTTTTTGATTCATGCCATCCTAGGACACAGAGGTAATTACGCTGACTTAAAATTTTAGTTTACAGTCTCTAATAGACTAAAGATCTCATGTATATGGACTGACTGATTCATTAAAGAAAGTTGGTGAAAATGTCAAATAGTCTTGAATAATTGAAATCTGATTTTACTGTTGATATTTAATACTAATTAAAATTAACTTAATATTATTATTAATTTTGTTTCTCTCATTTCCAGAGTTTGCTCAATTTTCTTACAAAGTAAATCTGCTTGTCTTTTCATATTAAGAATTATTTTTCATGCAATTTTATTAGACATCCACTAATTTATTTGCCACTAAATATATTACTATAATATGCATAATTTCTTAAAATAGAAGCTAGAGTTATTTTTGCTAAAATAATTCCTCCTTAGAAGCCTCATTTGCAGAAGTCTATTTCAGACATGCCTTTTGAACTTAATTTTGATCTGTGTTTACTGTATATCACTAGTCTTCTATTTATAGTCAAGAGGTTAACATTCCCATGTTCCCTTTGACCTAGCATCTAATTCCTTCACTGAGACCTAATTAAATGTAACTTAAAGTATTTAAGAGTCCAAATTACTTAAGTGATGTGGTCTATGTTCAGTAAGAATTTGAACATTTTCTTAAAGAATTGAAAGCTGACTTGTTTTACTCACAATTATATCTTGTGTAATACTGAAGATCATATTAGATCATATTAGTTATAAGAGCTCTAAAAAAACTGACCAATTGGAGGAGCTAGGTAAATCTTCAAAGAGTTACTGTCTTAGTGCTTTAGGGCTACTATAACAGAACGTCTTAGGCCGGGTGGCTTACAAACAACAGAATTTATTTCTCACAGTTCCGGAGTCTGGGAAGTCTAAGATCAAGATACCAGCAGATTCAGTGTCTGGTGAGGGCCAGCTTCCTGGTTCATAAATGGCCATCGTCCTGTTGTGTCCTTACACAGTGGAAGGAACAACCGGGTTCTCTGTGGTCTCTTTTATAGGGGCACTAATCCCTTTCATAAGGGCTCTGCCCTCATTACCTAATCACCTCCCAAAGGCCCCATCTCCAAATGCCATTACCTTGGGTATTAGGTTTTAACTTATGAATTTCAGGGGAACACACACATTCAGTCTATAGCAGTTAGTATATTTTAAGTGTATATTAAGAGGTTAGGTGTCAGAGAAGAGCTATATAGAAGTTATTTATCAAAGGTAGGATGAACATAGATAGAGCAGACTCTGCTAGTTGCCCACTCAATACCCACTCTCTCCTTCTTCCCAGAAGACTCATTTTCCCAGTCTGTCTTGGAGCAAGTGTTGGCCATGTGACACCAAGATGACACTTGTAACATAAGGCAAAGTTTTCAGAGCGTTCTGAAAATGCTTCTGCTCTCATGACTAAAGAAGACACCTTGGCACGGGGCTCCTCCCTTATTAGCGCCTTGAATGTGAATATGAAGTGTGAAAGAGCGGCATCCATTTTGTGGCCATTCACGAATAAACATGAGGGAAGATCAAGATACGGAACCACAAAGCTAATGCTAGCAGCAATCTGCCACCTCTAGATTTTTTGGTGTGTGAGAACAAATCTTGATAAGACATTCTTAGCTGTTGTATTACATGCAGCTGAATGCAGTCCTAACACCATACTTGTCAACTTTCCTGCTAAGAGTTTGCCCCTCAAAGTGTGGTCCATAAACCAGCAGCCTCAGTGTCACCTAGGATTTGTAAGAAATTCAGCATCTCAGGCCCACCTCAGACTCTCTGAATCAGAATCTGCATTTTAACAAGATCCCCAAGTGATTTGTATGCATACTAAAGTTTGAAAATCACAGTTCTAAGACATTATGGAAACAGGGAGAGAAAAAGATACCCTGTATACACATATAGAATAATAGTAATTTTTCCAAACAAGGAATTATAGGGGGAATGGGGGGAATGGGAGGATTAGTTTCAAACATTTGTCTGTATATCATCTTCTAAGTGCAAGGCATTCATTCATTTATTCATTCATCCACTCATTTATATTCACACATACACACACGTACACACATATATTATACGTACTGCAGTTTATATTCATTATATTATTTAAACTTCAGATACGGTAATCATTTAGTCAGTGATCCAAATGGAAGAGGAAATGAGGCTTAAAAAAGTGAAATGGGGCTTCCCTGGTGGCACAGTGGTTGAGAATCCGCCTGCCAACGCAGGGGACATGGGTTCGAGCCCTAGTCCGGGAAGATCCCACCTGCCGCGGAGCAACTAAGCCCGTGTGCCACAACTACTGAAGCCCGCACGCCTAGAGCCCGCGCACTGCAACGAAGAGTAGCTCCGGCTCACCGCAACTAGAGAAAGCCTGCGCACAGCAACAAAGACCCAACTCACCCATAAATTAATTAATTAATTAATTATTTTTTAAAAAGTGAAATGATCTCCAGAGCCATCCAGACAGAGCTGTCTTATGAACCTAAGTCTTCCAGACTTCAAAGTCTACCTCCTTCTGCTATAGTACACTGACTTACTGGCTACAAGTTGAAAGGAGGTGGAAAATGAATAAAATTTTGAAGGAAAGGAAGATGTGCTTTAATGGTTAGGGACCAATAGAATGAACTGCTGGAATCTGCATCTTCAAGCAGAATTTAGGAGATTAGGGAGATCAAAGACTCCTGGAGGAAAAGAAAACAAGATGGGGAAATATGGGGAGAAGGGAGTTTACATTGTGAATGGCAGTTTACAGGCAAGGGTAAAACAGCAACCAACATTATGAAATTGACTTGCTTTAGAAATCCGCAGCCAGAATTCTAAACTCACGCAGTTGTTTTCTGGCACAATGTCCAGGAGATCGTTTCTTATCTGAAACACTCATTTATGTTCATATTCATAGGCAGTTTTGCTGACTATGCTGTTGGCTTAGCATTGCACATCTGGTCGCAGGGCAGGGGGCTCATCTGGGCAAATCTGAACTGCCTAAAATGGTGTTGATTCACATAACCTGTGCAAACACAGACTGAAATCAACAAGCATTAGGAATATTTATTTTTCCTTAAGAATGATAATGTTCAGTGGAAATGACCATAAGGGAACATGGACAGTAACTGACACTGTATGGATCAAGGGAAGGCCCCTTTTCCAAAGAGCGCTGGCCCCTTCAGCAACATCAACGTTAACCAAAACCCAAAAAGAAACTTCCTGTTGACCGAATTTGGGAAGGTGACAATTTGCCTTGAACTCACTATTCTTCTTGGATCAAAATCTCTATCATGGGCTTCCCTGGTGGCGCAGTGGTTGGGAGTCCGCCTGCTGGTGCGGGGACACGGGTTCGTGCCCCGGTCCGAGAAGATCCCACATGCCGCGGAGCGGCTGGGCCCGTGAGCCATGGCCGCTGAGCCTGCGCATCCGGAGCCTGTGCTCCGCAACGGGAGAGGCCACAACAGTGAGAGGCCCACGTACCGCAAAAAAAAAAAATCTCTATCATTAGAGATCTTCTTAATTAACTTAGAAAACAAAGTTGAAGAATAGTCCCCAGAAAAGCTCCACTCAGTAAATGTTTTATAAAACTCAGAAGAGGAGAGGAGGCCAGCAAACTCCTCTTTCCCACTGGTGTTTGCATGTTTATCAAGCCAAGATAAACGGAACTTCCTAAGACATTATTTTGATAGTGCTATTTCCCTGCTTTAAAAAATATATATAATCCAAATGTGTCCCCAGCCCTCAGTCATCATCTTTCTCATCATCCTGCTTCATTATTTTCACCAAGATTTTCGTAGCTAAAATGATCTTGTTAATTTCCTTTCTGGTTTATCTTCTATCTTCCCCTTCTACGACGAAGGCTCCGGGGCAGTAAGCGTGAGGAGCATCTTAGTCATTGCTTCATGATCAGCTCCTTGGGACTATGCCCGGCACTCCATAAACACTTGGTAAATGAATAAACGGTGTCCAGCATAGAGAAAATAAACTGCAAACTCGTCCCTATTTTCAAACTCAAGACCTTTCATGGGCTGACTCCAATTTCAGTTCCCCAGGCTTGCTATTTCCCTCCTTTCACGTTTGACCCCAGCCACACTTGCTCTGTCATTGGCCCCCAAACAGAAGGACTTCCTCCTCACCAAGGTTTCTTACTGAGTATCCCCATGCCTGCTGACCTGCTCACCCAAATTCTGTCCATGGCCTATTGCTGTCTTTCCTTCTTTGTGAAGCCACCCAAAACTACTCCCACCCATACACACCTTCACACCTTGCTCTTCTCTGAACCCCGCACGGTATCTGTTCACTCAGTGTACTGAGCAATCATATATATTCTGCCTGCATTCTCCTTCTCCTCTTATATTGGTACACTTTGTATTATCCATTTAATATGTTAATATGTTATATAAATGTTCATGTGTTTCTATTTTGTTTTATTACATATATACTAAGCAACCATACTTTCTTCACTTTGCTTCTCAAACAGAAAGTTGCACAGGGCTTTTCACAAAACAGACTTTTAGAAAACATATAAATTGAATAATAGATTGAGTTAACTAATGAACATTTAGAAGGTACAGTTGTAAGGGTCTGAGGAAGAAGTTCCTTGTGATATGGGGAATGTTACAAAAGCCATAAAAGAGGAACTTTTGACTGGTGTTACTCTATAGACCAGGGAAAGAAAATAAATTTCCTTTCAAAGGCCACACTGAGAAACAATTCTCAAAAACAACTTGTCATGCCATTTTGCTAAAAGTAGAAAAATCAATTGCATTTAAAAATCAAGCTAGAAAAAATTAAATTAAATTAAAAAAATAAAAATAAAAAAAATAAAAATCAACCTAGATTTTAAATGAGATTATTCTGGTGACTATCAGAAATATTTTAAAAGTCATACATGCCATGCTTGGCCCCCAAGACTTGCCAATGTGTACTACATGGAAAACAACTAACAGACACTCAATTAAATTGTACAAGATCCATTTATGATCATCTCACCCGCTAGCTCATTGGAAATGTATTTTATTATAGATAATAGTTACTCAAAAACCCATATTAGCATGATCAAATCATTCATGCTACTTAACAAATATCTGAATGGATTGCTCCTTCCAGCACATCATCTAATTTATTGATTGCTCCCCACATTTCATTATTTTCTATACAATAGGATATAATTTCTAAATGTATAAATGATATAAAGTCAGTTCTTTTTATCAAGATGAATAGGAAAAGAATCTCATATGCTGACTTACAATCTCTTGGCTTTTTTTCAAAGGTTGACATCTATATCTCAGCTTTGCTACAATGTATGAATGCATGCAAAACTGTTCACTTGGTTTTGAAAATTGTGGATTTTTTAAATCTAGGATTCCTTCGAATAAGACTTCAAAATTAAATATACTATCAGAAAAGGCTTTTGATTGTTTCCTATTAAATGTGAAAGTAAAAAACTATCTCCTTTTGCATGATTTGAACTTTAAGCTGATGTTGAATATTTCTACTTTGCTGCAATCTATGAAAACATGTTGCCTGTGTTTTCAACTTTTGACAGAAACCAAGTATAACTCTGAATAAAACTTCAAAAAATAAATTTTCTATCACAAAATGCTTTTAGTTGTTTTACTATTAAATGTATGGAAAGAAGGTAATTTATCCCACCAGAGCTATTCCATATAATTAATAAATTTTCCATACAATTCTGTACAATTAATGAAGCCAATACTGACAGTCATAAATAGTTTACTCAAAAGCATGTCTCTATTCACTGATGGTGTTAAAATAGTTTCTGTCCAAGGAGATTTGGTCTCTCCCTCTTTGTTTTCCTCCCCCCCCCGTTTTGTAGTGCATAATACATGCTCAATGTGGAAAATTTATAAAATAACCAAAATAAAGAAGAAACATCTCAAAAAAGACAATATTTTAGTGTATTTCATTCATTATAACATTTTTTTCTCCCCACTATTTTTGTCCATGCATTCATTTATCAAAAAAGCATAGCTCTTAATTGGGATCATACTTTTATAGCTGAAATTTTTCTTGAACATTATATCACACACATTTTCTCAAAGGGATAAATATTCCTCAAAAGGATAAAGTATTCTGAACTTGTTCATGCTGGAGTAATATTATGCTTAATTGTTTTTATGGGATTTTTTCCTAAAAGCATTAGCACCATGGAACTAAGCTTCTTTGATGATTTATTCAGTGTTTCTATGATTTTTAAGTTAAGCTCTAAATTTATTGTAAAAAAAAGTCTTGAATTTTCTATTTCGTAGATTCTCACCTCTATTTTCTACATGAAAAGCAAAGCTTACAGTTTCCCTGGTGGTGCAGTGGTTAAGAATCCGCCTGCCATTGCAAGGGACACGGGTTCGAGCCCTGGTCCGGGAAGATCCCACATGCCGCGGAGCAGCTAAGCCCGTGCGCCACAACTACTGAGCCTGCGCTCTAGAGCCCGCCAGCCACAACTACTGAGCCCACGTGCCACAACTACTGAAGCCCGTGTGCCTAGAGCCCGTGCTCCACAACAAGAGAAGCCACCACAACGAGAAGCCTGCGCACCGCCACGAAGAATAGCCCCTGCTCGCCACAGCTAGGGAGAGCCTGTGCGCAGCAATGAAGACACAATGCAGCCAAAAATAAAATAAATAAATTTTTAAAAAAAGATTTGAGCACTTCACTATACATAAATGATATCTCCATGAAAAAAATTTTTTAAAAAAAGCAAAGCTTAGATCTGGGAATTTGTAAATCACTCCTGCTTATGTAAAGTGGTTATCACAGTACTTGGCACATGGTCAGATTTCACGGAAAGTTAGTCAGTGTTATTCTCAGAATTCTCGAGATTATTCTATTTGAAACTTCAGCTTTGAAAATGAAGCAAATGCCATAAAAGGAGGACCTAAATATGAATTATTTTTACATGCGTTACTCTAGGTCAGGGTTTCTCAACCTCAGCATGACTGAAATTTGGAACTGGGTAACTCTCTGCTGGCGGATTGGCCTGTACATTGCAGCATGTTTAGCAACATGCCTGGTTTCTACCTACTAAATGTCAGTGGCCCTCCTCCCACAGCTGTCACAACCACATCTGTCCCTGGACACTGTCAACCTCCCCTGGGGAAGGCGGTGCGAAATCACCCCAGGTAGAGAAATTCTGCTCCAGGTAATCTGTCTGAACCAAAAAATATATACGTATATATTCCTTTATAAAGACCTTCTGTCATCACCAAGCCTTTGGGCATGAGTATTTTATTCTAAAATCTCCATACAGGGGCAAGATTGCCTTCTCTCTTGAGAAGTCTCTTAAGCTTCCTCATGTTCTTGAGATACTAAAACGCAGATGGTGCCAGAACTAGTCACCAGAGATGTCTGAGCCAATAGGATTGAACAAAGGGGCATGTAACAGAGATATCTGAAAGGCTGAACGGCTGTGCATTTGGAAGTTAAAACATCCTTCCATTCGCATCCAAAAACCAGGACAGAGCCACGTGATGCTGGAATGATGAATGAGAAGAAAACACCCATGAAGAACACATGCCTCCTCCATCTCCGTCATCGTCTCCTTATTTATTCAGTATAATGACTGTGAGTTACTTCACTATTAACAGCAGTATAACAGTAATCAAAAATTAGTTTTAAATTTAAATTACTTAAATAACGAACATATCTGGAATACATACAGACTTTTTACTTTGGGGGAAACTAATTATATCCGCAGTGACTATTTCTAAAGGTTATGTTCTGAGGTACTAGGTGTTAGAACTTCATCATATCTTTTGGGGGGACACGTCTCAACCCACAGCAATTACTAAGTCTTTTCTTTCTTCAAACTGCTTTGAGTTAAAGACGTTTATTCATTATGGCAGGATACTAGCTATCCACCAACAATTGTGCTCCCTTTACATCATGAGGTGTGACCACTGCAAGGCAGCTGCCCCATCTGGCACTATGTTTTCTGGCTGCCCTTGCTTCACATGTGACTATGCCATGAGTTCTCACCAATGATATGTGGATCGAACTGAGTTTGTCAGTTCAAAGTAGGTTTTCCTTTCACTACATTCTCATGGAAGTTGACATTCTGGTAAATGTACCTTTAAATTCCAAAATGATTTTAAGCTAATAATGGAAGGAAAGCAGTATATGTGTTATCCCAACTTTGGACAAGTTATAGGGATAGATACTATATACTATAGAAATAAAGACGCAGGAATTATTAACCAAGAAGTGAGCAGTGAAGTAACGCAAACCTCTCTATTCCCTATGCTCTTGAAAGAAATGATGTGAAAAGAAAGATCAAGGAGACAAGAAAAATATTGGATTTTTTTCCTTTTAAAATAGAATTTTATTCTTTATTTTAATGGCCATTTGTTGAGTACCTATATCAGTTCCTCACAGTGGTTCTAACATAGAAAATCTAGGATCCTGCAAACAAAAATCATTTTGAAATGTCTCAGACCAGGTGGTTAAAGGGTTTGCCCTTGTTTTGGAAGCTGCTTTGAATATTAGATTTGGAAAAGAAAGAAGGCACTTTGGTGGACCAATATATGTGCAGTATACAGATTTGTGCGTTTACCCTTCACTTTATAACAAGAGGTTACATAGATTTTGGAATGGATGTATTGTTTTAAATCAATAAAGTGAGAGAACAGAGAGAGAAAAGACCCATTAGAGTATCACAAGTGAAAAAAAAACCTACCAGGAAGTTTTGTTCCTGCATCCCTCATCTTAAAGAGTTAAAGGAACTTCAAGATTCAGGCTGCTAGCTCAGCCTCGCCCACCCCTACCTAGGCCAGTCTTAACTTAGTCTGCCATCACATGGGCCTAGGACGGCTCTTGCTGACTCTTCACGCAGAGGTCCTCAGTCTCTCTAGCATCTCCCCAAGTTACGCTCCATCCACAGTTCCCCTCTGAGAGTCCTGCCTGAGGACCATTCCATTTGGATGGGGCCTTGACAATCCTTTCAGTCCCTCTCCCTGGGCACTGAAACTTGAGAGGAATCTTTCCCTACTCCTGCCCCCAAAGTTGGCCCCAAGCTCCTTGTTCCCCATTGGATCTTATAACCTGGATAATCATCCATCCTTCTAGTCAGGCATAAAAACAAGAAATCTCCCAAAATCACCCTTTAAATCTGTGGTCCTCAGACAACCCACATCAGAATCAAATATAGCACTGGTAAAAAACGCAGGGTCTTCAAATTGCTGAGGCAGACTTTCTAACAGTGTGGCTTGGGGGTAAAAATACCTTTTAGCAAGTATTCTAGATGATTCTTCGTACATTATAGTTTGTGACCACTGCCTTAGATCAAACATAGATTACTTACTCCTGGGGTGCTCCCACCTCCCCAAAAGCTAAGACTTGGACCTAAGCCTGTTTCCCCACAGAGGCTATACTGAGTTTGGCATGATTTAGCTCATATCTAGATTCAGGCTGTTCACAAAGTGTTATTTATAAGTAGTACATAAGGTATCTTATAAGTAAATGCAGATGAACCTTTGAAGCATCATTGGAGTCGCCATCTGGTGGTCACAGTAAGGAATGGCACGTTTTCCTGAGGAAATGATAGTTGTAAAAGTGGGAGGGTTTTAAGTATTTCCTTGGTATCTTAAGGTATTGGCAATCACAGTCTTTCTTTTTTATCTTGTGTGCTCTGAGTTTTTCTTTACATAAGCAGAGAATTTTGATACATCTGTGGAGTGTACTTTCACTTTCAAACAGGGATGATCTAGCCCGGCAAACGTTTTCTATAAAGGGCCAGATAATAAATATTTTAGGTTTTGTGGGCCATGTGGTCTCTGTTGCAATTACTCAACTCTGCCATTGTAGGTTGAGCGCAGCCACAGACAATATGTACACAAATGGGCATAGTGTGTTCCAATAAATCTTTGTTTGTGGAAACCGAAATTTGAATTTCATGTCATTTTCACGTCATAAAATATTATGCATTTTTCAACCATTTTAAAATGCCACAACCATTCTTAGCTCATGCAACTTGCAAAAACAGACAGCAGGGAGAATTTGGCCCATGGGTCATAGTTTGCCAGCTCCCAGTCTAGCCTACAAACCACTTTCATAGTCTTTGTTCAGGATGATGATGAAGGATACCTACTGCCCATACTTGCCCTGGGTGTTTCTTGTTCATGTCTCCACATACTAAAGAAATGCAGGGCTGTGAGACTAACGTTCCATCTGGACCAGAAATTTTGCACCCTGTAGAGCCCTGACAAAGACAGCCACGAAAGGCAAATAACAGGCTGATTAAAGGACCCCTATAGAAGATCATTTCTTCTAAAAATGAGCTCACAGATAAAACTTACGAAGCATGTGAGGAAATCAAATTCCATGAGAAATAGCAAGGATAGATAATAGATAAATCTGATCTGATGATTAAAATAAAAGATTCAGTAAATAAGTTGAACAGTAGGCTGGGCACAGCTGAACAGACAACTGTGAATTACAAGCGAGAGCTAACGAGCAGATCAGAGAGCAGAAGGATAAAGATGTGCAAATTTCTCAATGGGAGCCAAGAAACCAGACAGATGAAACGGTGAGCTCCAAAGTACCATTAATAGGAGTTACAGCTGGAAAGATGGAGAGAAGGTGAGAGAGGCGATAATGGAAGGGATAATGGCCGAGATTTTTCCAGGAAATATTCTTGCAGCCATGTGTGAATTTAACTTCAGTCTATTTGGGGGTTTGAAAACATGGGCTTTGGAACCAGAAAGATTTTGGTTTGACAGTGATTCCATATTTGAAACCTGAGGTCGTGGGCAAATAGCTTAAGCCTTTTTCTCATCTGTCAATCTACCTTCCACGGGAAGATAAGGTAGGAGGGACTTATCAGAGGGCCTGGCTCTTGTTAGCCATCACTATGACTGTAACTGGGAAGCACATGAAAGATCTCAGCTAGGGTGGAGAATTGGTTTAGGAACTAAGGGGGCACCTTGGACTTTTCCACTTCAGTTCTTGAAGTGCTGTTCTTCTCCTCTACAATGTTCCTGCATAAATCATTTTTATTTGTCTTCATTTTTCTCTCTCTCTCTCTCCTTTCGGTGGGGGTGTTTTGTTTGCTTTTTATTTTCCCTGCCATCTCACACTGAGTTCCCATCATGGCCAGGTTCCCGCGTGAGAACTGTCTCTGTATCATAATTGAGGTATTCATTTGGATCCTCCAATGCCAGTTGCATATCTGGCATTTCATATGTACAGAGTTCTTTCCTTTGTTACCCTCTGGTCTTGAAGTTAGAACCTCCTGGGACCTTTAAGAAATAAGAAGTCCATGTCACTTAGCCATCCCTAGGACAGCAATTAAAAATAAAAATAGATTTCTTTGAACACCAAGTGGTTTCTCACTCTTAAGTGACTTTCCTATTTTATCTTCTTTTTATGGTGCTTGGGGTAATACTACTCTATCTTGTTCTCACAGATTTCAGCAGGAAAGGATGCCTGGTTCACATGGAGGAACTGGCTGCCCTCACTGTGTCATGGTCCCTAGATTAGCACCTCTACTTTGATCCTTCATGTTCACTGCCACCCCACCCCAAGGTCCTCTATAAATCAAGATTATTGTTTTGCAAAAAAAAATCAACTAAGATTTTGTAGACTGATAATTAGGGAAAAAATCTGTGCCATAACAGTCCAATTCTAGCTGATAATGGTGACATCAGTTTGGCTGAAACTGACACCAGGAAAAACCTTTGTTCATTACTGAGAATCAAACCAGCAATTAATGGCTTTGGTAGGCTTGGGCCACAATCCTCCTTGACTTCACTTCTTTGGCACTTCACTGCATATGGAACTGAAGCTGGAGAAATCCTGAAAAGCATACCTTCTTGGTTCCTTGCTTTGCAAACCAGCCAGTAGAGGCCCAGAGAGAGAAACTGAGCGTCGCCTCCCACCTCTTCCCCTCTGCACTTTGGCTGCTTTTCCTCTGCTCTTGTCTTCTTCTCTGAAGACAGCATATTTAGATCTTTCATTAGTTACGAGTATAAATTGTCAGTATTTAACAAAACAGTGATTTAGTCTCACCTCCCCACTTTGACAGCTGTGGACTCTGGGGTCCGCTGAAATGAGGTGGATCCTTACAGCTAGTGCATTAGCTTCCTATGGCTGCTGTTACAAATTACTGCAAACTCAGTGGCTTGAAACAACACAAATTTATTATCTTACAGTTGTAGAGGTGACAAATCCAAAGTGGGCCAGTAGGACTGCTTCCTTCTGGAGGGTCTAGGAGAGAATTTGTTTCTTTGCTTCTTCCAGATCCTAGGGGTCACCTGAGGTCCTTGGGTCAGGGCCCTGCCTTACTCTGATCCACTTTACTCCTCACAGCTCCTTCTCTGCTTCTGACCCTCCTGCCTCCATCTTAGAAAGTTCCTGTGATACCACTGGGCCCACCCAGATAATCCAAGATAATCTCTCCATCTCAATAGCCTTCACTCAGTCATACCCGCCAAGTGTGCTTTGTCATGCAGGGTACCATATTCACGGGTTCCAGGGATGAGGATGCGCACATCTTTCGGGGAGGAGTGGGGTGCATTTTTCTGCCTAGTACGGAAGTATTGGCTGTACTTGTCACCAATGACGTGCCTTGGTGTATAAGAAAAACATTTTTATTGCCGTCTAGCTTTTTCAAGTATGTCTTCTTGCCACCATCACTAATGGAGTTGCCTTCAGAGTAGGCTCTTTCTTAGGCATCTTTTGCCCCCTTCCAAGGTCAGGACTTCATACATGATAGTTGCCTGGTAATACTGATGCATGCAATGTGATTTTGTCTACGAGTACACGGCATTAGAGGATGATCCAGGTGGAGGTCCCTGATATTTTCTTCCATAGAACATATGCATCAACCTCAAAAATATGTATAATGGATAGTGCCAACAGAACACTTACAAAATGATTATTGCACATAAAGAACAAGGCACAAAATAAATATTGAATCTTCCTTATTAAGCTGCTTGAAATCTGTGACTCTCCCTTCTTCATTCTTGCATGTCTCCTCAATACTCTTCTACATTTCTTCTGACTGGCTGACTCTAGGTCATGAATAAACCCCTCACATGTGGAAAGTTAACTGTCATCTTCACATACTGAAGAACTTAAGTGGTGCTTTATGGGGGTGATGATGTATGACTGAAATACAATATGACAATCGACATGTGCCAACTGAGTAGCTTCCATTTGTGAAGTTTCCACATTATCAATGTTACTCATGACCCCCTTTAGTGTTCTGAAATAAATGGGAGAAAACGGAGTCTTAGAGGTGATTGAAAATGGCCCCAAAGCTTGCGCATATGCAAAACGGATTTCTGAACAACCACCAGTATTTGGAGAGCCAGTGAGGAACTGTCTTTATACTCAGGACACCCCAATATCTCACTTCTACCACTTTGATGAAACTACATGCAGCATTTGCCAGACAGACTAGCACCTAGATAGATTCCTGGCTGCTTAGCGCTGGGGCTGGCAGAAACTCACGCTGGCCATCCATCTCCTTCGAGAACCATTTGGGTATATTAGATATATACAAGGTGTCCTCCCTTTTGTGTGCGGAGATGCGTTTACCCCCGTCACCAACACATCAGTTGAGGATAAGTGGTGGCACCGATTCACGATCGTCTTTTTGCTCCTTCCCATTTGTTAACAAAGATACGGATTTTTCAGTGATAAGCTGGGATCCACAGGTAAGGAATAAAGGGAAGTATACCTGGCCCTACTTGATATCAAATACAGACCTTTAAATTCACCAATACCTTAATAAAATGTAAAATAGAATATGAACAAAGGGATGAAAATAATGTTCAAATTCATCTGTTAGGGTATATAGTGTGTGTGTGTGTGTGTGTGTGTGTGTGTGTGTGTGTGTGTGTTCGCATGCATACACACATCTCACAAACCAACTCAAAAACGAAATTGACTAATTTACAGGGTTCTATCTACTAATCTTTGTAGATAATACAACCAAGAAAGATGACAATGATGCTGATACCATCGGTATGAATATCTGTGCATGTTAATGGGCTTAGTTAATAGAGTTCTCCTCAAGTTGCTTCAAGGGTCCTTAGCTCTGGCATGACATTACTCAACATAATTCTCCCGTTTCCTGATGAATCCTTTTATTTTAGGGTACCAGATCGAGTTCCTGGGCTGTATATTATAATCTCCTAAGTAGAGTTAGCCAGAGGTCAATAAGCACCATTTTGAGAGCCAAGGACCTGACACAGGTATGTTTTGCTTTCCACTGAATTAAATAAGAGGGAATTTTGAATAATTCAGGGCCCTTCCTTCTTACAAATAAGTCTGAGTTTTGAGGAAAATGCAAATTAAGGCAGCTTTTTCTGCTATCTATTTTCGGCCAGATTTCTTTTCTCTCACTTCTCTTCAACTCCCGAGCTGTGTTCCATTCTATTCTGGTTCATCTTCCATGTTAACTAATAGAGTTAGCTGAATAAGTTACTTAAGGAGGAACCTTGAATAGAATGTTTGTGTCATAATAGGAGGCAAAACTTCTGAAGAAGGTGGCCATTATGATGAAATGACAAGAGTTAGGGTGGACAACAGGGCATGGAGTCCCTCCAGGACCCCTGAAACCACACCATGTACACCACCTGGTAGCTGCCTCTTCCACTGGTCCTAGAATATGGTTATCGAAAGCTGGACTGTTTTTATTTTTAATGTACCTCTAGGAACATCCAGTTAGAAGAACTACTTTCTTCTCTGACTTATATTTTTAAAAATAAAGGAAAATAGGCAGTTTTATACATTTTTAAAACTTTCAGAATTCTTTCTTTGTTCCAACTACCTTCTTCATTCCCTCATTGGACCTACATTTTTCTCTGAGAGAATGATGTCTGTAAGACTGACTGGTTGCCATATGCAGACTCAAATATCTGGATGCCAGAATGGAACAGACTTTTGTTATGGATCCTGTTCTGTAGCAAACTCCAGACCAATTCATTTGAAGTAAATTGAGCAGAAGACCCAAGAGGAACACCAGTTGAGGGGCGCATGAAAGTTCAGAGCAGAGGTTAAATGTCGTTTGCTGTTGTCGCCTATTGTCTCTTTCTCCTTATGTTTCTGTTGTTCTTCTGTCTCTCCTCCTTCTCCTGTTCTAGGTTTAGATCACCTTTATTATAGTGATAATGAAATACTTTATTCTACAAATGATTTTTTCAGACAAATGCTTTGTACAGAACATTCTTCTCTCATGAATTTTTCCCTCTTGTGCACTTCAGAGTACGATTTAGAACAGGGTTTCTCACCTTGGCACTGTTGACATTTGGGCTGCAAAACTGTGTTAGGAAGCTATGCTGTGAACTGTAGATTGTTTCGCGGCATCCCTGGCCTTGTCCCATTAGATTCCAGCTGCACCTCCTCCCCAGATGTGATGAAGAAGAATGTCCAGATATCTCCAAATGGCCCCTGGGGGTTGGGAGGGAGCAAAATTGCCCCCAGTTGAGAACCACTGATATTAAGGAATAAGTTTTTATTTCTCCAGGGTTAAAATAAAGTAATTAAAAATATAAAATTTCTACTAAAGGTCTTGTGCTGTAGCTGGCTATTTTATTCTTAAATCAGAAGGGGTTTCATATCATTTCAAATGTCCTTAACAGTCTTTCTAGTTTCATATGTAGGCCTTATAATGTTAAGAGATTGTCATATAAAGTTCACGTCACCATCAAGCTTGATGCTCTTGTACAGTGAGGCCATAGTCTTCATCACTGTTTCTCCAGTAGCTCACACTGGCACACCAATCTATGTCACAGTCACAATGGCAACATCTGGGCTTCTTCCCCTGCTCTTTGATTGTAACCCCATCTTCTATTTTCCATTCTGTCTTATTCTAAACTTTTTGTTTTGTTCTCTAGCCAGTTTTTCCTTTTCCCATGGTTCTATCAAGAATCCCTGCTGTCTTGGGTTTAAGCAGCCCATTAGATGGAACGTTATCAAAGGCTTTCTGAAAATTGAGATTATCCATGTTGCATGCATTACCATTCTCCGATGTGTCTGTAAGCTGCTCCAAAGTATACAAAAGAGCCAGTGAAGTTAGATAGATAACATCTTTCTACATAAAATCCCCTCGCTCTGTCTTCTTGAGGCCAAAACACCCATCTGAAAGGGAGAAAAATACTCGTCGAATATGTTTTGAATGCAGTCCAAATATTCGAATGCTTGGCATCATATTGACAGCCATCTGGCAGGCTGATAAAATTTTTCTTCTAGATACTTTGGTGGTGTGTAGCCAGAACTTCTGAGTCTTCTTGGAATACTAGCGATTGTAGCTGGTTCAGAGTTAACTAACATTTATTGAGCCCTTACTATAAATATCACACATAAATAACTATTTGATCCTCATGAGCATTGCGTAAAGTATGTGTTTCTGTTCCTTTATTACAAATAAGAAAAATTGGCCTTAAAGACTGAGGTCACAAAATAAGTGGCAGACTCAAACTTGAATTTGGGTGTCCTGATTCCTACTCTAGTCTCTCTCCTCTACAGCATAGAGGAAGAGCACAGAGTCCTGTGCCCAACAGACGAGTTTCGATTCTCATTAAGTAACTTTCCATTATCATTGCTCAAAATGCAATCCTTGGATCTGCAATGTCAGCAACATCTATGAGCTTGCTAGAAATGCAGAATCAGGGGGTCTAGTGCAGACCTACAGAATCAGAATCTGCATTTGAACAAGATCTCTAGCTGATTCCTTTGTACATTAAATTTTGAGAAGCGATGCTCTTCGGCTCTGTGAATATGCTAAGGCAATCACCTGGTTGGATACTATGCTGTGTCCCTTTGCAATACCAGGATGACCAGCTACTCAGCCTCTTCCTGTTGCCCCTGCCTACGTTCCTTGGCTATGGTACCCTTACATCCTCCTGGACATGGCAAGCGGCTTCAAGTCCTTTGTCAACACCAATGAATATGCAGTGGTTTCCTAGAACTTTGTGTTGAGAAGGATCCTGAGGCTCTATCAGGCTTAAACTTGTAAGAGTCTGATGTTGGCCATAGGTGTGGGAAGTGAAAGAGGAGAACACACATGACTTAGATTTGCCATTCTTATTCTAGACATTCCTTTCCCTGTTCTCACTATCGATACTTATGCATTTATTACCTCATTCTTGCAATACAATTCTAAGTAACTGCATAGAAAATCTGATGAGACAATTCCAGCTAAAAGTTGATCAGTGATAATGAATTATTTATAATTCTCAAGTAACTGTGCATTTTCATAGGGCCCTTTAATTATCTGAAACAAAAGCATAATTAATAGCAGGGTTAGGACTCATTAGGCCTTTTATCATTTTTCAGCTCAATAAACTTAGGATCACAATATGCTGGTGGGCACCTCAGCTTCCCCATCTTCTTGTAAATTGGCAGCATTGATGAGGAAGGACACATTGTAAGAGAATATAAAGGACCAGTTCATGTCCATCTACACCACCAAGGAGAAAGACGTAGGACCTGCTTAAGGGGAACAGAATGAAAGGCTGTGTGGGACAACTGACCCAGCTATAGAAACTGGACCCACCACGAGCAGTTCAGGAACTCAGACTCAGCCACGAAGCACACTGGCAAGTCACATGAGACTGAATACCATAATTACAGATCACATTTGCACAAAGGGCTACCATGTCCAAAATACTTTCCCATTTTCTCTACTGAGATCCCCTCAGTTCTTTTGTTAAACCTTACTTTGTAATCGATTTTTTTTTATTTTTCATAAGTGTGTTATTAGGGTTAGAGTCGGTATAACTGAATGTGATTCTTTTAAGGTGTGTTTTTATGAAATAAACAAAAGGATTCGTTGAGAACCTAATTCAATTCTAAGAAGTGAATGAATAAATGGTATGGGAATAGTTAATAGACACACAGGGGCCACAACGACTATAAAAGCCCAAGTAGTATTTCTACATCCCTTCTGTATTGGTCAGGGTTTTCCTGAGAAACAGAACCAATAGGGGAAATGGAGATGGAGATATAGATGTAAAATTTATAATAAATCTCATTCTAGATATGTATCTGTCTCTACTGAGAGAGAGAAACAGCAATCCAGGATGAGATCTATTATAAGGCTCACATGATTATGGAGACTGAGAAGTCCCATGATTTGCCGTTTGCAAGCTGGAGACCCAGAAATCTAATGGTGTAAATTCCAATCTGAGTCCGAAAACCTGGGAAGCGAGAGTACCTATGGTGTAAGTCCCAGTCCATGGGCAGGAGAAGACTGATGTCTCAGCTCAAGCAGTTGGGCAGAGAGAGAGAATTCAACCTTCCTGCACCTTTTTGTTCTCTTCAGACCCTCAACTGGTTGGATGATGCCCACTCACATCAGAGAGGGCAATCTGCTTTACTCAGTCCACCAATTCAAATACTAATCTCTTCCAGAAACACTCTGACATACACACTCAGAAATAATGTTTAACCAGATATCTAGGTATCCTGTGTCCCGGTCAAGTTGACGTATGAAATTGCCCATCACAAGTCCATGCCTTGTCAACTTGACACTGATATGCATCTCCTTAAACCACATTTGATCTCCAAATACAATAACAAAGTCATAATTCCACCTAACATGATACATCTGTGCTGTGTACAACCAAAAACATACTAACTCCTTCCCCAGAAGAGGAGGTAAGCCCTTAAGTGACGTTTACTCTTTCCCTTGATATCCCATAGCTTAAATACTATGATGCAGAGTCACTATATCATATGTTACATGATAATAGAATAAGAGAGAAAACAGATCTACTGTGTGTGTGTACATGAGGGCATGCACAATTACAAGGAACTGTTCTAGGACCAGAGCCCTGACTCTGCTCCAGATTCTTCTTCTTTCATCATCTTAATGTCTAATGTTTCTCTTCCCCTTGATAACTCATATCTAGGCTGATATGCAGGTCCATGTAAAGGCATTTGCTTCCTTTTATCTGGGTTGATTTGAGGGCTCAGTTTTGTTGTTGTTGTTGTTGAGTTGTTTTGGTCTTTAGTTCCTCAAAATTCAGCTTCTCAAGTACAGACATTTTCTTTACAAATTTATTTTTAATTATGTGATGACTACATGAACACATTTTCACTTGTAAGATGATCAACCATACAGCTCCAATCAAAGTCACCTTTGGTATTCCTGCTACCTATGCCCACTCTGAGGCTTCTCCACAGAGGTGATGACTGTCCTCAGTCATTTTGGACTCTTTGACATCCCTTTAGCAATGTCTGTTACTATTTGCAACTCACCAAACGCTAAAATACATCTAGCTTGACTACTGTTGTCTGTCAGTCAATGCCTTCTCAAAAATGCTTTCCTCGACTACAGTTAGAGAATGATAGAACTCTCTGGCTTAAAGGACCAAGGGACTGGGGGTAAGGGGAGATATCTTCAGAAGCAAGTGTTGCCTGAAGGTTCTCCTTTCCTATAGCCTTTGGAGGAGTCTGTCATTTTCAGCTCCACAGATTCCCCTGGGCAGCAAGAGGGCGGAGTTAGAAGCTGACCCTGGTTGCGGAGTCCTGACTTGCTGGAGTCTGGTTGTCTCACCATATCGTGACAGCCACACCATTTTAGTGTGGCTTTGGAAGGGAGATATTCAGATGGCATGGGGCTAAGCTATACCAGGTGCCCAGTCTCAAGAGCTAGGGGGTATCTTAATCTGTTCAGGCTGTTATAACAAAATACCACAGACCAGGCATCTTATTAACAACAGAAATTTATTTCTCACAGTTCTGGGGGACTGCACGCCCAAGATCAGGGTGCCAGCATGGTCAGGTTCTGGAGAGAGCCCTCTTCTGGATTGCAGACTGCCAACTTCTCCGTGTCCTCACATGGTGGAAGGTATGATGGAGCTCTCTGGAGCCTCTTTTATAATGGCACTAACCCCACTCATGTGGGCTCTGCCATCATCACCTAGTCACCTCCCAAAGTCCTCACCTCCTAATAACATCACTTTGGGCATTAGGCTTGTAAAACATGAATTTTGAGGGGGCACAAACATTCAGACCATAGCACATGCTAGATTCAAAGCTGTCTTGGCCAACGTTTCTCCCCCTTTTTTCCTTCACCCCCAAGTTAAACTCAGTTCCAGTTCCCTAATGCCCAATGCTGCCTTACCTTTGGGCATGCCTCGCTGCCATTTTCCCTTTTGCCTGAGAATCTTTGCTTACATTTTTTTCCCTATTTGAGAAACACGACATAACAAGAAATTTCACACATTCACAGAAGGGTGTTTTATGCCAAAAGATACTGAGAATCTAAAAGACAAAGAAGGTAAGAGTGCTAGATGGAAACAAAGAGTCAAGGTTGTACTGGCAGGCTTGTTCCTTCCATCTCCTTCGGTAATGCCCCAGTCGTTTTCAATTTTAAGGTAATAGGAGAGGGCTGGTCCACAAGTACATTGTGTTTTTCTTTCTTTTTACTCTAAAAAACTTTATATAAATGTATCCTATTAAGTTGGGCTTGGATACTGTATCATCTGGGCCCATGATAGCGGCAGTTATGAGACTAGCAAATCTGTTAAATTCCTGGAGCTACTTTACTGCTGCCTTCCCAATGGTATAGCATATATTAGTTTCCTATTGCTACTATAACAAATTACCAAAAACTTAGTGGCTTAAAATAAGACAAACAGTTCTGGAGGTCAAAGTCCTACATGAGTCTTAAGGGGCTAAAATCAAAGCTCCTTTCGCAAGGCTGATTCCTTCTGTGTGCTCCAGGGGAGAATCCACTTCCTTGCCTTTTCCAGCTTCTAGAGGCCGTCTGTATTCCTTGGCTCCTGGCCCCTTCCTCCATCTTCAAAGTGCATCATTCCAACCTCTACTTCTGTCATTCCATCTCGTTCTTCTTTGACCTTCTTGTCTCTCTTATAAGGACCCCAGTGATTACACTGGGCCCTATCCACTTTGGTATGCCCATGTCTGTAGGTAAAGAGAAGGATCTGACTGGACACTTGGGAGTAAAGAAGATACAGAAAGTAACTGAAACCATATCGGGTGATGGGACACTGCATAGAGCAATGGTTCTTAATCTTTTTTTAGAATCTAATGGACCCTACAGATCTTTGTTTCAGAAAAATGAAAAATCATACACAACTCCACATGCAATTTCAGGGCTTTAAGTGCTCTCTACACATGCGTGAATGCCAGGTTAAGAACTCCTAATGTGTGGTCATCTACACTAAATATCCAGTTAGATCCTTACTTCATACTTCTCACCAAAATATATTCTGATAGGTCAAAGACTTGATTCTCACAAAAGAAAACATGGGGGGAGGAATAAACTGGGAGATTGGGATTGACATATACACACTACCATATATAAAATAGATAACTAATAAGAACCTGCTGTATAGCACAGGAAACTCTACTCACTATTCTGTAGTGACCTATATGGGAAAAGAATATAAAAAAGAGTGGATCTATGTATATGTATAACTGATTCACTTTGCTGTACAGCAGAAACTAACACAACATTGTAAATCAACTATAATCCAATAAAAATTAATTTGAGGGCTTCCCTGGTGGCGCAGTGGTTGAGAGTCCGCCTGCCAATGCAGGGGACACGAGTTCGTGCCCCGGTCCGGGAAGATCCCACATGCCGCGGAGCGGCTGGGCCCGTGAGCCATGGCCGCTGAGCCTGCGCATCCAGAGCCTGTGCTCCGCAGCGGGAGAGGCCGCAACAGTGAGAGGCCCGCGTATCGCAAAAAAAAAAAAAAAAAAAAAAAAAAAAAACTTAATTTGAAAAAAGAAAACATGAGTTTTTAAAATAACCTCAAGGTGATAAAAGCTTTTCTAAAAATAAGACAATAATCTCCAACCCATGAAACAAAAGATTAACAAAATCAGCCAGATAAAACTACGTGTGTGTGTGTGTGTGTATTCTGTGTGGAAATTAATCCATAAACAAAAAGGCAAATGACAAAATGGGCGAAACATCTGCAAAGATAAAGGATTAATTTTCTTCATGTTAAAAACATTAAGTTGTTAAGACCAGTAATTCAATAGATGTATAACGTCAGTTCAAAGAAATTGATATAAAATCATTTTATTTAATTTGAGAAGATACTCGGTTTCATTCGTAATAAAAGAAATGCTATTTTCAAATATTAATTTGAAAAATATTAAGAAGACTGAGCACAGTCTTAGTGAAGGTACTAGGAGAATACCATACATATATTGCCACTGGGAATTCAATATGTACAACCCCTATTCTGGTGCTTATCGAACTGAAATGTGTACACAAATCACTCGGGAATCTTGTGAAAATGCAGACTCTGGTTCAATGCATTGGAGGTGAGGCCTGAGATGTTGCATTTCTAACCAGCTCCCAGGTGACGCCAACACTTCTGAACCACAGGCCACACTCTGTGTGACTGGCAATGCTTAATAAAACATTTCAATGCACGTATCTCTTAAACCAATAATACAATTCCTAGGAATTTATCCTACTTATATTCTTGCATATGTGGGACATGGTGTGTGCACAAAATACTCTTTGTAAGACTGGTTGTAATAATGAAAGACAGTAAGCAACATAAATGTCTGTCACAGTAAGTGTGCTAGCACAGAACTTTCTCATGCCCTTCTTTGTTCCTATATTGTATTCATGGGGGGTTAGAGGACTGAAAACTGTATTTACCAGACTCTCATACAGCTAGGATTTGTGACATGATTTAGATGTCATCAGTAAGCTGTATGTATATGATATTTAAAATAAAAAGAGATATCTTCCTGATGCTCTGAAGTCTGCAAATTGAGGTGGACATGAGCATTTGCAGTAGCTATACACCCCACACCCAGGGTCTGCTCAGGAGCTCCATGACTAAGAGGCTCAGTTATGGTGGCAGCAGTGACAGTAGCAGCTTCCTGACTTATTAATCATAGCGATTATGGTGTGACCTTTAAACCATTAGCCCACTAGTTACCCCCTGAATTCAGCTTCTGACTTGCTTCCAATGAGTTTTCAAGCACCTAATTTTCTGTAGCAAATCCCTTTCTACTTGAAACATCTAGAGTGTTTTGTAGTTGTTGTAGTTTTCTGCATGTAACTCTGGCTAAAATAGTATTTCACACCAAGATGGAGAACTGGGATAAGATATCCAACCTGTTTGGTTTTCATGGCCGTGATAACTTCATCACCAAACTGGCTTATATCATCCCACCATATACATAATCCCAACCAGCTGAAATACTATTCAAAGGCAAAAGGAACATGGAATGCTAAATGAAGAAAGACATTTGTAAACACCAAATATAACCTCATGATTAGTTGTCAAATTGAGGAATGTAACAGCTACAGATATTTTTTTCCTTGTTGTTTTATGTATACACCTTTATAAATTAACCAAATTCCTTTTTCTCTCTCCTCCTTTCTACTATTATTTTTTAAATAAATTTATTTATTTTATTTATTTATTTTTGGCTGCCTTGGGTCTTCGTTGCTGCACACAGGCTTTCTCTAGTTGTGGTGAGCAGGGGCTACTCTTTGTTGCAGTGTGCGGGCTTCTCATTGCAGTGGCTTCTCGTGTGGAGCATGGGCTGTAGGCACATGGGCTTCAGTAGTTGTGGCACATGGGCTCAGTAGTTGTGGCGCATGGCCTTAGTTGCTCCACGGCATGTGGGGTCTTCCAGGACCAGGGCTCAAACCCGTGTCCCCTGCAATGGCAGGCGGATTCTTAACCACTGTGCCACCAGGGAAGCCCTCTACCACTATTTTATACCAAGATGTATAAATCGTGGTTGTTTTTATCACTTAGCCCTTGGGTTATATGATATAAAAGTTCAATTATGGGCTTACCTGGTGTCACAGTGGTTAAGAATCCGCCTGCCAAGGCAGGGGACACGGGTTCAAGACCTGGTCCAGGAAGATCCCACCTGCCGTGGAGCAACTAGGCCCGTGTGCCACAACTACTGAGCCTGCACTCTACAGCCCATGAGCCACAACTACTGAAGCCCACATGCCTAAAGCCTGTGCTCTGCAACAAGAGAAGCCACTGCAATGAGAAGCCTGTGCACTGCAACGAAGACCCAAGGCAGCCAAAAATAAATTAATAAAAATAAGTAAATTTATTTTTAAAAAAGTTCAATTGTGACTAATTTTAAAAGACCTTGTACGAAAATCTAGAAACAATAAATGCGGAGAGGGTGTGGAGAAAAGGGAACCCTCTTACACTGTTGGTAGGAATGTAAATTGATACAGCCACTGTGGAGAACAGTATGGAGGTTCCTTAAAAAACTACAAATAGAACTACCATATGACCCAGCAATCCCACTACTGGGCATATACCCTGAGAAAACCATAATTCAAAAAGAGTCATGTACCATAATGTTCATTGCAGCTCTATTTACAATAGCCTGGAGATGGAAACAACCTGAGTGTCCATCATCGGATGAATGGATAAAGAAGATGTGGCACATATATACAATGGAATATTACTCAGCCATAAAAAGAAACGAAATTGAGCTATTTGTAATGAGGTGGATAGACCTAGAATCTGTCATACAGAGTGAAGTAAGTCAGAAAGAGAGAGACAAATACCGTATGCTAACACATATATATGGAATTTAAGAAAAAAAAATGTCATGAAGAACCTAGGGGTGAAACATGAATAAAGACACAGACCTACTAGAGAATGGACTTGAGGATATGGGGAGGGGGAAGGGTAAGCTGTGACAAAGCGAGAGAGAGGCATGGACATATATACACTACCAAACGTAAGGTAGATAGCTAGTGGGAAGCAGCTGCATAGCACAGGGAGATCAGCTCGGTGCTTTGTGACCGCCTGGAGGGGTGGGATAGGGAGGGTGGAAGGGAGGGAGATGCAAGCGGGAAGAGATATGGGAATATGTGTATATATATAACTGATTCATTTTGTTGTGAAGCTGAAACTAACATACCATTGTAAAGCAATTATACTCCAATAAAGATGTTAAAAAAAAAAAAGACCTTGAATGAGCTGCAAGAAGTTAGACAGACAGGCATGAGTCCGTGTGGCTGCTGGCCTCCGTCTCCTAGGATCTACTCTCCAGCTTCACATGTATGAATCAGCAGTGACACTTGGGGCTATGGCAACCAAAACTTCTGCAACTCCAGATCATGTCTATGGTTGTGTAACTCTCAAATTAGGAGTACAGTGAAACTGCATGACTTTCACTCCTCCATCCCTTTCAATTATTTTAATTGTCACCTAAATCCCTTTATTAAACCTCTTTATGCCAGAAATAGGGTCTCTCAAGATTCGAACCATTTTGGAGCCCCATACATACTGCTAATACATATATACTAATAAACTGCTGTGATTAAAATACCTATATACTGCTTGCTAAATGAAATTAAGTCACTTAGGCAGGCAGTCACATTCAGTGAAATTTAGAACATACCTAACATAGCTTCCTAGGAACTAGCTTGCTTATCCAGTAGGATCCTAAATGTCCATTGACAGATGAATGGATAAAGAAGATGTGACACATATATACAATGGAATATTACTCAGCCATAAAAAGGAACGAAATTGAGTTATTTGTAGCGAGGTGGATGGACCTAGAGTCTGTCATACAGAGTGAAGTAAGTCAGAAAGAGAAAGACAAATACCATATGCTAACACATATATATGGAATCTTGAAAAATGGTACTGATGGACCTAGTGGCAGAGCAGGAATAAAGACGCAGACGTGGAAAACAGACTTAAGGACACAGGGCGGGAAGGGGAGGCTGGGACGTTTTGAGAGAGTAGCACTGACATATACACACTACCAAATGTTTTTTTAGATAGCTAGTAGGAAGCTGCTGCGAAGCACAGGGAGATCGGCTCGGTGCTTTGTGACCGGCTAGAGGGGTGGGATAGGGAGGGTCGGAGGGAGGTCCGAGAGAGGGGATATATGTATACTTATAGCTGATTCACTTTGTTGTACAGCAGAAACTAACACAACATTTTAAAGCAATTATACTCCAATAAAGATGTATAACAAAAAAGTTGCCTGGAAAATGTTATTAAACTAATAAAAGTGAATTCGTATTTAGGTCTAGTTGAAATGACACAGTTTAAACGAGTGAAGAATGCATGACTTGCACGGAGCCGCCTGCCGGTTTGAACCGCAGCCCCACGCGCGGAGGGCCATGGGGCTGGCGCCAAGGGCCGGCGATTCGCTGCGGGAGGCGGCGCGGGACCGTGGCATGGAGGTGCTGGCCTAGCTGGGGCCCGTGGCCCTACGTCGTCTGGTTGCGACGCGGGTCCTGCGCACGCTGCGGGGCTGCAGCCGCCGGGCGGTGAGCGCCCGAGGGGCCGGGAGGCAAGCCGGGGACGCCAGGCGGGTGTGGGCATCGTGTCCACAGCTTGCGTCCCCTAAGCCACGCTTGGGCCATGATCACTCGGTGAAGCTGCGCTGCGACACCGCAGCCGACTTCTTCCCGCGCTCTGAGGACCTGTGCACGCTGCAGGACTCAGTGCCTCTGCCCGCCTTGCGCGCTTCCCTGCGGCAGGGCCTGCTGGACTTAACGCCGACCGCCTCTGCGGGGCGGACTGGGTGCCGCTCCTGAGCACCCTCTGCCCCTGATCTGTATCCAGAGCTTCTTCCAGCCACGGCTGGGCGAGACAGGACTCTTCCACACGTGAGAAAATGGGAGTTGTCTATATGTTAAATCTGTATAGACTTCACAAGTGACCTTTTGTCTTTCATCGAAAGCACTGGACCTGCAGCAGTGTGGCCTCACCAGTGAAGAGGCAAAGGCTTTACTAAAGGCCCTTGAAGCCAACAGAACTCTGTTCGTTCTGGATATAAGAAAAAATCCACTTGTTGTACCAGTGGATAACTTCTCCATCGGTGAAGGAACCATGCAAAGCTGCTAGGTAGAAGAAGAGAACTATCATTTTGGAAAGTGGTCGAAAAGGAAAAGCTACTATTAGAATTGATGTCCAGTGGAGGCCCAGAATAGAAGATGAATATTCCATTCCGCATTGGCAACACCAAAGGAGATGATGCTTTAGAAAAAAGATTTCTCGACAAAGCTCTTGAACTCAATATGATCTCCCTGAAAGGGCACAGGTAGTGAGTACGTGCCACATCCAAAAGCTTGTCAGAGAATTGGTTTAGTTTTCAGACGCTGAAGGAGACACATCTAGGAGCCTGCCCATCCTGGAGTAGCAGTTATTGTAACTAGTTGGAAAGACCGTTTGTTACAGGCGTGCTCCTGCTGCTGCTTACAGGCCCCTTAGCGCGATTCCATGGCCGGGAGCATGGGGGGGCCACACCTTCTAGGAGCTTTGGTCAAAATTTCCTTTGAAAATCTGCTCTGACAGCACAGAGGGTGCCATCCCAGGTCTGGTGCAGCTGGCACAGCCTGTTCAGTGTAAGAACAGACACTGTTGCTCCCCCAGACATCCGAGAGAGTAGTTAATTCTGTCAGCTCCATGGAAGATGTATGTTCTCACACATGAGAATAGCTGCCCGCTCCCTGCCCTCTGCATGGCAGGCTCATCGAAGAGTTGAGCTAACCTAGGTTACCTGTGAGCGTGACGGTCCTTCACTGCATTGGAAAGGAATTTTCTAATGACTGAGACGTGTGACGCTCCTGGCCACCTGCGGGGGCTTTCAGGTGGGAGGTTGGACACGATGGCGTCAGGTGCCGTGACTCTCGCAGGAGCTGGTGACGGGAAGGAGGGTCGTCCTGATGCTCAACCAGATGCTCCTGTTCTTAACGGCTGCATGGGTGGTTCTTCTGGGTCCGTGGGAGGCATTTGGGTCTCTCTGCATAATGCTGTCACCATCGAAGATGTCAGAAGCTGGCAGTCTTCATGAAGCCTTTTTTGGAGATGCACCAGCTATGAGCACATCCTAACCAATATACAGTCTGCCCTTGAACAGTGTACATAATTGAAAGTCACTTGGGCATGGCCAGAAAATCTAAACAAACACAGTATTTTTCTCGAATGAACATACTTATGATAGATTTTCTTCTCTTTCCAGAGAACAGCAAAGCATCCACAGCTGTCCCAAGCTGCTGAAACTTAACCTTAGTTCTGACTTGAACTGGAAGCTTTTAAAAAGTCTTCTCTCGCTTTTCTAGCAAATTCCAGCTACTGTTGTCTTTGCTGCTATGTTTTCTGCATAGATCTCATATTCAAAGCTGCCTATGGGTTTAATTATATGCCAATTGCAGGTGATTATTTTTAGAGACACACAGACACACAGCATGGAGGGTGGGTGGGGCCCTCTAGGTGCTGAATTTTGATCCTTTGCAAGATGACAGCAGTGGGGTCTTCTGGATTCTTTCTTTATATGGTTATTCTCATAAAGCGATAAAAGTGACTTACTATATGTTTATACAGCAAGGTCTGTTTTTAATACCAAATAGTTTATATCTTTATGCATTTATATCTCTGTGCCTTTATATTTCTAATAATACGGTTCTTCTTGGTATATGTTAAGACTTTGAGAATTTATTAGGATCCCTGACCTTGTGCATTAGAGTGTTACGTTCTCAACAGTTGTGTGACTCCCCTTCACCCTTCCCTCTCCCTTTTTAAGCTGCTTCACAAGATTTGGAAGCTCCCTGATTCACTTTTACTTTCCTTTCAGTGGGTAGAAGAACGGTTGTTTGGTTGGTTGGTTGGTTGGTTTTGTTTTTCAGTTATGCTGTTAAACTAAAAATCTGCGTTAAATTCCCTTACTGTTTCTTCACGTGACTGTTCTCTTTCTGGTGTTTGACCAGTGATGCTGTGAGTTCGGGAAGATCTTTGCTGAAGAGTGTTTTCCCCTATTGTTCATCCATTGTCAGTGTTTTATGTTGACCGTGTGAAGGACAATAAAGTCCTAAAACATCTAAAAAAAAAAATGCATGACTTGTCCCAAGTGTTATTTTACAACATCAGTTTATTATAATCCTAAAAACTGTTTTTTAAACATTGCTGGATGAAAATTTTTAAAGATTTCCAAAAAAGGGAAATTTGATAGCACAAATCTATTTGGTCAGAGACACTGTCTTTACAGGGAATCTAGGAGCTTTCTGTTTATAAAATCCAGTATTATTTGTATTTTTTTCCTTTGGGATATAAACAATGAAAAACTGGTAGAAAAGATTCAATACAGTAAACTATAAAATTATCATGTTTAATCTATCAATCTCAGTGAGAAGACCCAAAGATGTTCATAAGATAAGTGACTTAGATACGCCACAATTCAATATAAGCATTTAGGAAACACGGCAACCTGATGTGATGTACTTGACCACATTTTTTCATTGTCAACTGTGGTCAAAAAGGCCACACTGGGCATCAAGCAACCCCTGAAGTGCTCTCTGATGTCTAGACTTCAAGCAAAGTAGGCTCTGGTCACATCTTCCAAATCTTTGCACGTGCTTTTCCATTTAGCTCCACAACCAATGTTTCCTCTCCAATTCCTTCTCTTTCAGCACACAGTCTCCTTTAGAAGGCCCTTCTGTGACCTTCAGACATGAAATTGCTCCTCTGGCCCTCTGTATTTCCTTTACTGTTACATGTGTTTCCATTGAGTTTGTAAACTCATCTCTCTGTTCCACTAGTCTGTAGTTTCATGAGGCCAGGAATGTGTTTCTGTACTCTCATCTCCTTAGTCTCTCCTCTAGTATCTGGTGCCTACTCAATTCTTCTTAGATGAGTTAGTGATCAGCAACAACCGCACTGCATAATCTCCCCTTTCCTACTCTCGTTGTCTCTCCGTGGCTGCGTTTCTCCTAGGATGCACATCTCTTTCAAAATGCAGAATTTACACTACAAATTCACTGTGTAAAAGTACTGGGGGTAGAAAAGGTGAAGGTCTCTTTAGGACTCTCAAGCTCTGAACTGTGTGCCCTCTCCTGAACTTTTATGTGTTCATTTCACTATTAAATCAGGAAAGTGTACAGGTGCCTTGCTTCACACATCTTTTGTGAGTCTGCCGGCCCATACAGTCTTGCAGAAGAGGAAAGTCTTGAAAATAGGTTCATGTCTATTTTGTGGGGGGGAGGCGGGATTACATTTGACAAAAGCTCATAAAGCAACTAAGGAACAGAGTAAAGTAGTCGTTGAGGATGATGATGATGATGATGACGATGACAACAATTACAGCAAACAATTATATGTAAGAGGCACTAAGTACTTTACAATATATTATTTAATCTTGTCCAGCAGTCCTAGGAGTCAGATATGAATATCTTACTCAATCTACAGATGAGGAAACTGAGATATGTATGCGTGCACGCACATTACGTGGACTATGGAACCAAATGACCTGGGGTAGATACAGGCTCCACTCTATGTGCCTCTCAGAACAGAACCCGGCATACTGGGCCTTTCCGGGGCGCTGACCATGCTGTGTTTCTGAATCTCAGTTTTGGTTACCTAAGCGTTCATTTCACAACAATTTGTTAAGCTGTATGTTTAGGTTTAATGAAGTTTTTGTATAAATGTAATATTTTACAATTTTAAAAGGCCGAAAGAGAAAAAGGAAGGGTAGAAAGATGGGAGAGAGAGGGAGAAAAAAGAACGACGAGGAGGGAGCAGGAAAGGAAGAGCCTGACCAAGTAAGCATTGTGTAAGTGTCAGCTATTATTGTCTGAAAACAATTCCCCATGCTTTTGGCTGTATTTTTGAAGGTATGAACAAGATATTGACCAATGATATATCAAGTCAAGTGTCATCAGCACAGATGTATAACCAGCTCTTTTTTTTCAGAGGGGCTTACTTTTGTGGAAAACCGCCAAGTGTTTCACCTCTTATTACAGTTAAAACTTCATTATGAAATATCTCAGATACACAGAAAGTTAGAGAAAATAATATAACAAATACCTGCACACTTACCACACAGTTTTATCAATTCTTTATATTGTATCCTATTTCAGTTATTTTTAAGTTAAAAAAATAATTAGTTATACATCTATGCAACTGAAAACCCCCCTCCCTTATATGTGCTCCTTCCCTCATCCTGTTTCCCTCCTCTCTTGGAGAAAAGCACCATCATTATGAGTTTATTGTTTCTCTTCCCATGCATTTGTATACAAATATCATATACAATATTGTTTTGCATGTTTTTTAAACTATATTTCACTAGTTATTACGGTTTTGATGCAATGGCCCTGTTCTTTATTTTATTTGTTGTGTAGTAGTCTATCGTATGAACATATGCTATGTATTTTATCCACTCTCCATTTGTCATGTATTTAAATAAGTTTCGCAATAACAAGCAATTCTATTAAGAACATTCTTATACTGGTCTCTGCTATATAAAGTTAAGAATTTTTCTAGATATCTTCCTAAAAATGGAATTGGTGAATCAAAGATAGTGTATCTTCAACTTTACCATCTATGGTCAAATTGTTCTCCAAAGTGGTTTTTCCCATTTGTACTCCTACCAGCAGCATTTAAGAATTCTCATCTCTCAGTATCTTTACCAGAACTTTGTATTATCTAGACTTTACATTTTTGCCAACTTGAGAATGTGAAATTTAAAATTGTTGTTTGAAGATACACTTCCCTAAACACTAATGAGGTTATACATATTTTCAAATGCCAAGACATGGAAACAACCCAAGTGCCCATCAACAGGTGATTGGTTTAAGAAGATGTGGTGTGTATATACACAATGGAATGTTACTCAGCCATAAAAAAGAATGAAATATTGCTATGTGCAGCAACATGGATGAACCTAGAGATTATCATACTAAGTGAAGTAAGTCAGAGAAAGAAAGACAAATATTATATGATATCACTTATATGTGGAATCTAAAGAATAATACAAATGAACCTATATACAAAACAGAAACACACTCACAGTCATAGAAAATAAACTTATGGTTACTGAAGGGGAAAGGAAGGGAGGGAAAAATTAGGAGCATGGGATTAACAGATACAAACTACTATACGTGAAATAGATAAGCAACAAGAATTTACTGTATTCAGTATCTTGTAATAACCTACAACGCAAAATGATCTGAAAAAATCTATATATATACATACACATAACTGAATCACTTTGCTGTAGACCTGAAACTAACACAATATTGTAAATCAACTCTACTTCAATTTTTAAAAGTAGAAAAAAAATCATACCCTTGAGAGATTCATCTATGTTGTTTGTTCTCTGTGATATACTGTATTCTATTGTATTAATATATTACAATTTATGTATCCAGTCTACAGTTGAATATTTGTATAGCTGATAGTCTAGGTGCTACTACAAAGAGTGCTACTATGAACATTCTCATACATGTCTTTTGGTAAACTTATGTATACATTTCTGCAGAGCATATAACCAAGAATACAATAGCTGGCCATAGGCTATTACATGTTAAACTTTACTAAAGCCTTCCAAACAATTTGCAAAAGTAGTTGTTTCAATTTATTCTCCCACCAGTTGCTCCACAGCTTTGCCAAAACTTGGTATTATCTGTCTTTTCCATTTAAGGCACTCCAGGACGTATAATGAGATCTTGGTAATTTGCATCTCCCTGAATTTACATCTTTGCTGAAGTCAATCACTTTACACATATCCTCTCCCACACTGTGACTTGGTTTTTCACTATTTTTATGCTGCCCTTTGATGAACAGGAGTTCTTAATTTCAACGTAGTACACTTTTTTTTTTCTTTTTAATTAGTGCTTTTTGTGTTAAAAAGTATTTTGCTAACTCCAAGGTCATGAAGAGATTTTCCTAAGATTTCTTCCAAATAGTTTATTGTTTTTACCTTTCAGATATATATCTACAATCCACCTCAGATTGGTTTTGCATATGGTTGAGTTAGGGGGTCAAGATACCTATTTCATATGGACATGCAGTTGACTCAACATCATTTATTAGAAGGACTATCCTCGCCCCACTACACTGTAGCAGCCCATTTCACATAATTCAAGTGACATGTGTGGGTCTCTTACTGGACTCTCTATTCAGTTCTATTTGTCTACTTGTCTATTCTTACATTAATACCACAGCATCTTAAATACTGTAGCTTTATAATAAGGCATGATACCCGATATCTTCTAATTAAAAGATGCAAAATAAGATTTATTCTAGGGGCTTCCCTAGTGGCGCAGTGGTTGGGAGTCCGCCTGCCGATGCAGGGGACACGGGTTCGTGCGCCAGTCCGGGAGGATCCCACATGCCGTGGAGCGGCTGGGCCCGTGAGCCGTGGCCGCTGAGCCTGCGCGTCTGGAGCCTGTGCTCCGCAAAGGGAGAGGCCACAACAGTGAGAGGCCCGAGTACCGCAAAAAAGATTTATTCTAAGTATTTGACTTTTTAAATAAATTTATTTATTTATTTAGGTTGCGTTGGGTCTTTGTTGCTGCGAGCGAGCTTTCTCTAGTTGCAGCGAGCAGGGGCTACTCTTCGTTGCGGTGCACGGGCTTCTCATTGCGGTGGCTTCTCCTGTTGCGGAGCACGGACTCTAAGTGTGCGGGCTTCAGTAGTTGTGGCTCACGGGTTTAGTTGCTCTGCTGCATGTGGGATCTTCCCGGACCAGGGCTCGAACCCGTGTCCCCTGCATTGGCAGGCGGATTCTTAACCACTGTGCCACCAGGGAAGGCCCAATTTGACATTTTTGGTGCTATTGTAAATGGTATTTTAAATTTCATTTTCACTTGCTTACTGCTGGCATATAGAAATAGAACTGACTTTATATGCAGCAACCTTACTAAATGTATTTATTAATTCTTATAGCTTGACTACAGATAGAGCTTTAGATTTTTTTTATATATAGACAATGGTGTCATTCGAAAATAATGATAGTTTTATTTCTTCCTTTTCAAACTTTGGCTTTATTTTCACTTCTTTACTTGCCTTATTGCTCTAGCTAGGACCTCAGTATTTAATAGGACTGAGGAATAGTGAACATCCTTGTCTCATTCCCCATCTCAGGGGAAAAGCTTTCCATAATACACTGCTAAGTGCAATGTTCTACAATTGTGTGGGGTTTTTTTTTTTCTGTAATGATTGTTTTTATCCTTATATCTTTAATATTCATTACCTGGGTAGTTTGCTTCATTTAAGACTCGATCTCCTTTTTTTATAAAAGGTAACCTTGGATTTTTTTTTTCTAAAGAACAGTCACTACTTGATAAATTTCTGGCATGTGATTTCCATTTTGAGTATCAATGTAACTTTTACTAAAATCCGTCTATCTCTGTTTTCTTGCTTGGGCCTTGCCTTTTTATTGCATTCTGAGAAATAAAAGGAAAATAAAAAAACATAGATTTGGGTTTGTATCAAAGCTATTCAGGTCACTTATCCATATTTTTTAAAAAATTGTTAAAGTATAATTGATTGACAACATTGTATTAGTCTCAGGTATACAGCACAGTAATTCAATATTTTTACAGATTAAACTATATTTGAAGTTATTATAAAATATCAGTTATATTCCCTGTGCTGTACTATATATCCTTCTATCTCACTTATCTTATACATAGTGGCTTATACCTCTTAATCCCCTACCCTTATCTTGTCCCTCTCCCCACTAGTAACCACTAGTTTGTTCTCTATATCTATGAGTCTATTTCTGTTTTGTTATATCATTTGTTTGTTGTATTTTTTAGATTCCACATATAAGTGATAACTTATACTTGTCTTTCTCTAACTTACTTCACTAAGCATAATACCCTTTAAGTCCATCCATGTTGTTGCAAATGGCAAATTTTCATCCTTTTTATGGCTGAGTAGTATTCCATTACACATTTTCAATTTAAACTAAAATGAGATCAAGATGATTTTGAAGGCTAAAGATTCTTTTTTTCTTTCATTTAACAAGCAATTCTGGAGCAACTGTGCTGTACCAAGAACGATGCTAGGCTCTGAGAACTGTGAAGGCTGAATATTCACTAATTAATTAATTGACTGATTAGTTCACTTAACAAGCGTTTTTGGAGAAATTATGGTGTACCTGGAACTGTGCAAGGCCCTGGAGATACAGAGGAGTTCTCAAGGAGGTCCCACTGCACAGGAAGAGATGACAGTGGCTCAGACAAGGGGGCAGCAGCTCAGACGGAATAAAAGATAAATGCACTGGACAGCTATTTAGGTGCTAGGACTTGGTGCACGATTACTGAGAGGGCTGAGAGAAAGGGGGGTGTCAAGAAGGACTCCAAATTTGAAGTTACTTAGGAAGTAGAATTGGTTGAATGATTGGGTGAGAAACACAAATTAATAGGTGGTATTAAGATATATGATTTGAGTAAGAGGGTGGATGATGACTTAGACACTGGGATTCACTGAGACACAGCAGAAGCTTAGGAAGAAAGGTGATGAGTTCCACTTGAACTTGTTGCATTTGAGATACTTTGGGTACTCCACAGATACGGGGCAAGCAGGCAGTTTAGACACAGGAGTCTGACACTTCGGAGTAGAATGTCTGGAGTTAGGATTTTGCAGATCACAGTCGGCCACATCAGTGGGGCTGAGGTGGCCTTCTGGGGATATACCACCATTAAGAACTAGGGTTGCAGGTCTGACCATCTATTGCATTAACTAGAGTCCAACCTCTTTTCAGTCACATGTTTATATAGCCACAAAATAATTCATATCTTGTCTGTGCAACTTCCCCAGGTGTGGTTACAGCCCTTCCTGGGTGGGTGCACAGTGACTGAGAATCAGATTCACTAGTTACTGTTTTTCTGCAATGGAAACCAAGTACTGAGTAAAGAAAAGCAGAAGAATTATTTTCACATTTTGGCCCCTTTTGCATCTTTCTGTTCCTATGTGAGAACCTGTCTTTCACCATCCGTTCTAGCCTCCTACTGCAACATACCAACAATTATGTAACATTATGCAAGTCACGATTGTGTGTTACCACACTCAGAAAACCATTTGCAAACCAAGGATGGAATTAGAATACTCATTACAGCTAATATTTATTTTTCATTATTAAAATCTTACTTGGATGCCAATAAAATGAAAAATTAAATTTGGTGCAAGGCTTGTAGAATAAACCCTTTATATTATTTCAAACCCTGTTAAAAATGTGTCTTAAATAACTTGGCTCACTTTCCCCCCTTTGCCACATACAAAATAGTGGTCACATCAGCAAGTACTCAGTATGTTGACAGTTATATTCATTAGGACCCTTGGTTGCAAGTAACAGAAACCTATCTGAAAACAACTCAAAGAAAAAAGAATTTCTTGCCTTAGATTCAGTGAGCTACCCAGCTACCATAGAAAAAAACTGCAAAATCTGAGAATTCAGGAAACATGACCATAAGGACATTATTATTATTGCATGTATTTAAAATAATATAGATCTTGATTAAAAAACTAAAAATAGAACTACCATACAACCCAGCAATCCCACTACTGGGCATATACCCTGAGAAAACCATAATTCAAAAAGAGTCATGTACCAAAATGTTCATTGCAGCTCTATTTACAATAGCCAGGACATGGAAGCAACCTAAGTGTCCATCATCGGATGAATGGATAAAGAAGATATGGCACGTATAAACAATGGAATATTACTCAGCCATAAAAAGAAACGAAATTGAGCTATTTGTAGTGAGGTGGATGGACCTAGAGTCTGTCATACAGAGTTAAGTAAGTCAGAAAGATAAAAACAAATACCGTATGCTAACACATATATATGGAATCTAAGAAAAAAAAAAAGGTCATGAAGAACCTAGGGGTAAGACGGGAATACAGACACAGACCTACTAGAGAATGGACTTGAGGATATGGGGAGGGGGAAGGGTGAGCTCTGACATGGTGCGAGAGTGGCATGGACATATATACACTACCAAACGTGAAGTGGATAGCTAGTGGGAAGCAACGGCATGGCACAGAGAGATCAGCTCTGTGGTATGTGACCACCTGGGGGGCTGGGATGGGGAGGGTGGGAGGGAGGGAGACGCAGGAGGGAGAAGATTTGGGGGCATGCGTATGTGTGTAGCTGATTCACTTTGTTGTAGAGCGGAAACTAACGAACCATTGTAAAGCAATTATACTCCAATAAAGATGTTAAAAAGAAATAATAATAATATAGATCTTGGACTACCCTGGTGGCGCAGTGGTTAAGAATTCGCCTGCCAATGCATGGGACATGGGTTCGAGCCCTGGTCCGGGAAGATCTCACATGCCACAGAGCAACTAGGCCCATGCGCCACAACTACTGAACCTGTGCTCTAGAGCCCGCAAGCCACAACTACTGAGCCCACGCACCACAACTACTGAAGCCCGTGCGCCTAGAGCCCGTGCTCCACAAGAAGAGAAGCCACCATAATGAGAAGCCCGCACACCACAGTGAACAATGGCCCCCGCGAGGGGGAAGGTAAGCTGGGATGAAGCGAGAGAGTGGCATGGACATATATACACTACCAAACGTAAAATAGATAGCTAGTGGGAAGCAGCTGCATAGCACAGGAAGATCAGCTCGGTGCTTTGTGACCTGCTAGAGGGGTGGGATAGGGAGGGTGGGAGGGAGGGAGACGGAAGAGGGAAGAGATATAGGGATATATGTATATGTATAGCTGATTCACTTTGTTGTAAAGCAGAAACTAACACACCATTGTAAAGCAATTATACTCCAGTAAAGACGATAAAGAAAAAATAAAAAAGCATTGCATGGGCTTCCCTGGTGACGCAGTGGTTGGGGGGTCCGCCTGCCGATGCAGGGTACGCGGGTTCATGCCACGGTCCGGGAGGATCCCGCATGCCGCAGAGCAGCTGCGCCCGTGGGCCTTGGCCACTGAGCCTGCGCGTCCGGAGCCTGTGCTCCGCAATGGGAGAGGCCACAACAGTGAGAGGCCCGCATACCGCAAAAAAAAAAAAAAGCATTGCAACTTTTGTAAAGTCTCAGAGGCTGGATCCCAGCTCCGGCTTTTACGTTATAAGCTTTCAGACTCATAACTACACCTTTGTATCAGACTATTCCACAAAACCACAAAACACATTGTTACAATGTAGGTCTGCATATCACCCAAGACAAAAGTAACAAAAAAGTATCTACTTGCAAGGTCAAACTTAGGCCATAGGCTGTTACAACTCATCAATGGGCTGTTCCAGAGATTCATTTAAAGTTTCTTTCTAACATTAAAGAGCGATTCCAGTGAAACTGTATCATATATGGTCATTAGGTTTACCCTTCATTCACAAAGCCTATTTAACCCTGAATACATGCGAAGCACTTCTTCAAAGTCACCAGCGCTTACGTCTTTATGTCCAGGTTAAAAAAGAAAACGCATTCTCAGTGGGAGGGCCATTTCACCAATAACACCCAAATGAGCAGTAAAGATCATGCTAGGTGCCAGTAACTTAACTCTCTACCACTGCACAAGAGGTGTGATCAGGGCAGTTTGGGCTGCACCAGGATTTATTATACCGCATAACAGGCAGCCTGGAGTTAGGCAGCGCAGTTGGTTAATTTCAGTGAGCCAGGGACGCAACAATGTATCAAAGACCCAGGCAAGCGTTCCCGCCCTAGCATTTTACACTTAGACCACCGAGGATGGCTGGCTGCAGCACTTAACCGACATTCCCACGCAGACAGTAAAGACCAGTAAGAAAGAGAAGCGCTTTTATCACATCCACCCCTCTCTGGGCGGAGAGAGGGGGATCTTTCCTTCCAGATGTGCTTGCCCCCGCTCTTTCCCCTCACCATGAAAACTTCTCTCAGTGGCCGGGACTATATCACATGTCCATGCCCGAAACCAATCACAGCAAGAGGAATGGTTCTCAGGCCTAGCTGCACATTGGAATCACCTGGGAGCTGTGGAAACAATGTTAACGCTAGGCAAGAGTAGGTTTTAAAAGTTCCCCAGCTATTCCATATGTATACTCAGAAGCCAGGCCTACGGTCTCTGGTGGGAGGTCTACTCTGAGGACTTGGGAAGGCAAACACCTGTACAAAACTGGGGTTCTGCTAGCAGCCACGGACCTGGAACAGCCAAAGGCCACGTGTGAACTATTAATAAATTTGCTGCATGGACATACCTTGCTATAGCCAAGAGAAGGGATCTCTGCAGGTAAGTCGCCCACTAGACGACCTATTACGAGAAATAAAAAAAGATTTCTGTTATAAGAGATTTGATAGCTATCTTAATCCGCTAATCCCCTGCAAAAAAAAAAAAAGTGGAGGAGGAAAATACCTTATAAACTTCAGCTCGAGTGTTGAATTAATTAAACAAGGAGGTCCTTAGATGGAGGTGGCTCTAATGCCTTGGAGGCCTATATAAGCAAACCAAAATCAAAATCTAATCCTGTAAATGCCTCAAGGTTACCAGATTGAAACCTAAGGACGACCAATCCCAAACAGCCAACTAAGCTTGAAGCTACATCCCATCGATAATTTCCTTACCTTGGTTATGCCTTTTCTCTATAAAAGTTCCCCCCCTACCCAGTTCCGGTCAGCAGGCCACTCCTAACCACTTCCGGTTTGGTGCTGCCCGATTCTGATTTTTCTTCAGACTCTTAAGAATTTTTAATATGCCTCAGTTTATCTTTTAATAGTTCTGATGTCAGAACAGGGAACCAAAGGAGCCCCCAGGAGCACTGAGCAAACAAGCAGAGGTACCTGTGAAGCCCCTTGACCGGCTGCCTGCTCGCTGCCTCTGGAGGTGGGCGAGTTCGTCTCGGAGGCTGGATCCCAGCTCCGGCTTTTACGTTATGAGCTTTCAGACTTCGAGCCTTTCTTTCTCCGGAGTGGGGCGAGAAACTGGCCAGAATCAGACTTGTTCCGACTCAGCAACCGAACCGATTCCAGGGACGAACTGTGTCCAACTTACAAAGGGGACGAGGACCAGGACGACTTAGAAAATGGACCAGGTCCGATGACAAACTCGGTCCGTCCGACTTTGAAACTGGAGCCGGTGCACAACAAAGTGGTTCCGCCTTAGAAACCGAAATGGGTCTGGGGACGGACTGGGTCCAACTTAGAAACCAGACCCGGTCCAGGACAGATTGGGTTTGACCTAGAAACCGGACTGGGTCCAGTATGAGGCCTCAGGTGAATAAAATTTTGTTTTAAGGTTAACCTTACCAAAGATAATCCTGAGTTACAGTGGCCACAGTGGAGAACTTTTAACCACCTGAGATAACCTTATCCCCTTACGAGGTGCCCTAGAGGAAAGGGGTCTCAGCCAGGCACTCACTCTGAAGGGTAGAGGGAAAGTTATTCTTCCTCCTCTACAGTTTCTAGTGACCAGGATGAGACCTACTGGGACACCCCACTCACTCCGAATCCTGCAGACGGCATCCTGGGAAAACTGGCAGAAGCCTGGCAAAGGGTAAGAATTCTTACCAAGGTCAGCTCTCCAAAATCTGTGGAGCCTGGTCGAGAGAGGAAGGGAAAATTTCACGTTGTCCCTTCCTTTCCCAATTTACATTGGCTGTAAAACACATTGGTTATGGAGCCTTTCCCTCCCAGGGAGAGCTGTGAGATATCAATGTTTTACCTGGTCTTCTCTAGGATGCCCAGAGGCATCTCATGCAATACAAACTCCAGGGAAGTCATTCTTATCGGGGAAAAAAGAAGTGGCAGCAGCAGCTATTTGGACATTGAGTGAATGAAAAATCTTAACACTTTTTCCCACTAGTATTAGTAAAATCTTTAACCATCTGAGCAGGTAAACTTAACTTATTCTATCTGCCAGAAACACAATTGGAACCCAACCATTCTTTTATAAACTAGTGAATTTTGCATCATTGTATGTATCTCATGCCTAAAAAGTTGAAACAAAAGCTATAAGACCTCTGCATCTGTCTGTATGTTTATGTATGTAGGTGATAAATATGTGATATTCTTCTACCTTTGGATGGTATAGCCAAAATTCATTTGTAAAGAGCTCTATTTAATAGGCTGAAAAAACAAACATTTATATAAATCAAGTGTATGCTAAGAAATGTACAGACCAACCCAAGTGTTTTTCAAGTTCACGTGATCTAGCATAATCTTTGGTGAATGAAAGCTAGTTTAATCCTGTTGGTTTAATTGAAACAGGCATGTCTCTAGAGTGATCAGTATTAAGTAGAATATTTTTATTCTACCAAGGTTAACTAAAGTCAAATACGCTTTTGCAATCTCTGTTACATAATTTGTCAGCAAGAATGGTAACTTAAGATGATGGCTGGCTGTTCAATGTCTCATGAAATTTTCAGGAGTAATCTAAACAATTGTTAAGAACAAGTAAATTAAGGAGATGTAAGATAAAAATTTGTAAGTGTACTTTTCAGCAATAATCATGCCTTATGGTATATTTGCTTAAGAATAGTTTCCAAACTTTTTGGTAACTTAAAACCTTAAAGTTGGATGAGATAAGTTAAATGAAGGCTAGTCATTGAACATCTAGATCATTTCCAAGTAAGATAAAATACTGCAACGTTAATTACTGAACATAGATTTATCCACTTTTGGCTTTCTTTGGCAGAGGAACTGAAGATATTCGGTTCTATCAGTAAGCATATTTTGTGCCACATTGAAAAATTACTAAGAGGAAGAATATACTTCTAGAAAGTGTGAAAAGTATTTATAAATTTGCCAATCCACAGAATGCTAATGTAACAGTCCACACTGATCACTTCTTAGTTTTCACTAGGAATAAAGGATTCTAAAAGGTCAAGAATTCTAATAAATATATGTAATTAAAGCCAGTTAGAAATAAGAACGGTGAGAGGAAAGAACTGTGTATCTGTAAACTGAACTGGATCCTGAGTTCTTCTAGTTTCCTCAGATGTCTGGTTGCAACTCTCCAAACTAATGTTTCCAATTTTCTCCCACTCTTCTGATTTCGAATCACGAAGAATATGACTGCCCTTGAACCTCCTTGGAAGGGACGATACCAGGTCCTTCTCACTACCCAGATCACAGACAAATTTCAGGGAATTGAACCTGGGTACACATCCCCCAATTAAAAAGGGCTTCTCCAGAATCTTGGAACTGCACGCCAGCTGGAGATGTAAAATTAAAAGTAACTAGGGGGGCCGGCCGAGCTGACCACGCACAGACCCGGCGCGGCGGCACTGCGGCCCCAGGGCAGCCGGCGCCGGGGACATGCGCTGATTCGATCCCTCCGGAGAAGAGTTAAAAAGTGAAAAGAGGGGATCCAGGGACAACTTCCCCGGGAGAACGCACGGCAGGCCTCAGGTTGGTACAACGTCATGCCGGCCTCTGCCGCCGCAGGCCCACCCCGCACGCCGTGCCCCTCCCTCTCCCCCGGCCTCAGTGCGCCAGAACCGCCGAATCAGCGGCTCCTTTAACCCCGTCCTGTCTGAGCAAAAAACAGACGCCCTCCAGCGACCTACACGCAGAGGCGGGGCCAAATCCAAAGCTGAGCCCCTGGGAGCTGTGAGAACAAAGAAGAGAAAGGGAAATCTCTCCCAGCAGCCTCAGAAACAGCGGATTAAAGCTCCACAATCAACTTGATGCACCTGCATCTGTGGAATACATGAATAGACAACCAATCATCCCAAATTGAGGAGGTGGGCTTCGAGGGCAAGATCTATGATTTTTCCCCCTTTTCCTCTTTTTGTGAATGTGTATGTGTATGCTTCTGTGTGAGATCTTTTCTGTATAGTTTTGCTTCCACCATTTGTCCTAGGGTTCTATCCGTCCATGGTTTTATTTAAATTTTTTTTCTTAATAAATTTAATAACTTTATTATACTTTACCTTCTTTCTTTCTTTCTTTCTTTCTTTCTTTCTTTCTTTCTTTCTTTCTTTCTTTCTTTCTTTCTTTCCTTCCCTCCTTTGGACAACGAATCATCTCAAATTGAGGAGGTGGTCTCTGAGAGCAAGATTTATGATTTTATCCCCTTTACCTCTTTTTGTGAGGGTGTATGTGTATGCTTCTGTGTAAGATTTTGTCTGTATAGCTTTGCTTCCAACATTTGTCCTAAAGTTCTATCCGTCCCTTTTTTTTCTAAATAAGTATTTTTTAATTCAATAACTTTATTATACTTTATTTTATTTTACTGTATCTTCTGTCTTTTTCCCTTCTTTCCCTCCTTCCTTCCTTCCTCCCTCCCTCCCTCTCTCCTTTCTTTCCTTCTTGCCTTCTTTCCTTCTTTGCTTCTTTCTTTCTTTCTTCCCTCCTTCCTTCCTTCCCTCCTTTCTTTCTTTCTTTCTTTCTTTCTTTCTTTCTTTCTTCATACTACTACTAATTCTCTCTACTTTTTCTCCCTTTTATTCTGAGCCGTGTGGATGAAAGGCTCTTGGTGCTCCAGCCAGGAGTCAGGGCTCTGCCTCTGAGGTAGGAGAGCCAACTTCAGGACACTGGTCAACAAGAGACCTCCCAGATCCACATAATATCAAATGGCGAAAATCTCCCAGAGACCTCCATCTTAACACCAGCACCCAGCTTCACTCAACGACCAGCAAGCCACAGTGCTGGACAACCTATGCCAAACAACTAGCAAAACAGGAACACAGCCCCACCCATTAGCAGAGAGGCTGCCTAAAATCATAATAAGGCCACAGACACCCCAAAACACACCACCAGACGTGAACCTGCCCACTAGAGAGACAAGATCCAGCCTCATCCACCACAACACAGGCACTAGTCCCCTCCACCAGGAAGCCTACACAACCCACTGAACCAACCTTAGCCACTGGAGACAGACATCAAAAACAGCGGGAATGACAAACCTGCAGTCTGCAAAAAGGAGACCCCAAACACAGTAAGATAAGCAAAATGAGAAGACAGAAAAACACACAGCAGATAAAGGAGCAAGATAAAAATGCACCAGACCTAACAAATGAAGAGGAAATAGCCAGTCTACCTGAAAAATAATTCAGAATAATGATAGTAAGGATGATCTGAAATCTTGGAAATAGAATGGAAAAAATGCAAGAAACAGTTAACAAGGACCTAGAAGAACTAAAGATGAAACAAGCAACGATGAACAACACAATAAATGATATTAAAAGTACTCTAGATGGGATCAATAGCAGAATAACTGAGGCAGAAGAACGGATAAGTGACCTGGAAGATAAAATAGTGGAAATAACTACTGCAGAGCAGAATAAAGAAAAAAGAATGAAAAGAACTGAGGACAGTCTCAGAGACCTCTGGGACAACATTGAACACACCAACATTCGAATTATAGGGGTTCCAGAAGAAGAAGAGAAAAAGAAAGGGACTGAGAAAATATTTGAAGAGATTATAGTTGAAAACTTCCCTAATATGGGAAAGGAAATAGTTAATCAAGTCCAGGAAGCACAGAGAGTCCCATACAGGATAAATCCAAGGAGAAATACGCCAAGACACATATTAATCAAACTGTCAAAAATTAAATACAAAGAAAGCATATTAAAAGCAGCAAGGGAAAAACAACAAATAACACATAAGGGAATCCCCATAAGGTTAACAGCTGATCTCTCAGCAGAAACCCTACAAGCCAGAAGGGAGTGGCAGGACATACTGAAAGTGATGAAGGAGAAAAACCTGCAACCAAGACTACTCTACCCAGCAAGGATCTCATTCAGATTTGATGGAGAAATTAAAACCTTTACAGACAAGCAAAAGCTGAGAGAGTTCAGCACCACCAAACCAGCTTTACAACAAATGCTAAACGATCTTCTCTAGGCAAGAAACACAAGAGAAGGAAAAGACCTATAATAACGAACCCAAAACAATTTAGAAAATGGGAATAGGAACATACATATCGATAATTACCTTAAATGTAAATGGACTAAATGCTCCCACCAAAAGACACAGATTAGCTGAATGGATACAAAAACAAGACCCTTATATATGCTGTCTACAAGAGACCCACTTCAGACCTAGAGACACATACAGACTGAAAGTAAGGGGATGGAAAAAGATATTCCATGCAAATGGAAACTAAAAGAAAGCTGGAGTAGCAATTCTCATATCAGACAAAATAGACTTTAAAATAAGGACTATTAGAAGAGACAAAGAAGGACACTACATAATGATCAAGGGATCGATCCAAGAAGAAGATATAACAATTGTAAATATTTATGCACCCAACATAGGAGCACCTCAATACATAAGGCAAATACTAACAGCCATAAAAGGGGAAATCGACAGTAATACATTCATAGTAGGGGACTTTAACACCCCACTTTCACCAATAGACAGATCATCCAAATGAAAATAAATAAGGAAACACAAGCTTTAAATGATACATTAAACAAGATGGACTTAATTGATATTTATAGGACACTCCATCCAAAAACAACAGAATACACATTTTTCTCAAGTGCTCATGGAACATTCTCCAGGATAGATCATATCTTGGGTCACAAATCAAGTCTTGGTAAATTTAAGAAAATTGAAATTGTATCAAGTATCTTTTCTGACCACAACGCCATGAGACTAGATATCAATTACAGGAAAAGATCTGTAAAAAATACAAACACATGGAGGCTAAACAATACACTACTTAATAATGAAGTGATCACTGAAGAAATCAAAGAGGAAATAAAAAAATACCTAGAAACAAATGACAATGGGACACAACGACCCAAAACCTGTGGGATGCAGCAAAAGCAGTTCTAAGGGGGAAGTTTATAGCAACACAAGCCCACCTTAAGAAGCAGGAAACATCTCGAATAAACAACCTAACCTTGCACCTCAAGCAATTAGAGAAAGAAGAGCAAAAATACCCCAAAGCTAGCAGAAGGAAAGAAATCATAAAAATCAGATCAGAAATAAATGAAAAAGAAATGAAGGAAACAATAGCAAAGATCAATAAAACTAAAAGCTGGTTCTTTGAGAAGATAAACAAAATAGATAAACCACTAGCCAGACTCATCAAGAAAAAAAGGGAGAAGACTCAAATCAATAGAATTAGAAATGAAAAAGGAGAAGTAACAACTGACACTGCAGAAATACAAAAGATCATGAGAGATTACTACAAGCAACTCTATGCCAATAAAATGGACAATCTGGAAGAAATGGACAAATTCTTAGAAAGGCACAACCTGCCAAGACTGAATCAGGAAGAAATAGAAAATATGAACAGACCAATCACAAGCACTGAAATTGAAACTGTGATTAAAAATCTTCCAACAAACAAAAGCCCAGGACCAGATGGCTTCACAGGCGAATTCGATCAAACATTTAGAGAAGAGCTAACACCTATCCTTCTCAAACTCTTCCAAAATATAGCAGAGGGAGGAACACTCCCAAACTCCTTCTACGAGGCCACCATCACCTTGATACCAAAACCAGACAAGGATGTCACAAAGAAAGAAAACGACAGGCCAATATCACTGATGAACATAGATGCAAAAATCCTCAACAGAATACTAGCAAACAGAATCCAAAAGCACATTAAAAGGATCATACACCATGATCAAGTGGGGTTTATTCCAGGAATGCAAGGATTCTTCAATATACGCAAATCAATCAACGTGATAAACCATATTAACAAATTGAAGGAGAAAAACCATATGATCATCTCAATAGATGCAGAGAAAGCTTTTGACAAAATTCAACACCCATTTATGATAAAAACCCTGCAGAAAGTAGGCATAGAGGGAACTTTCCTCAACATAATAAAGGCCATATATGACAAGCCCACAGCCAACATCATCCTCAATGGTGAAAAACTGAAAGCATTTCCGCTAAGATCAGGAACAAGACAAGGTTGCCCACTCTCACCACTGTTATTCAACATAGTTTTGGAAGTTTTAACCACAGCAATCAGAGAAGAAAAGGAAATAAAAGGAATCCAAATCGGAAAAGAAGTAAAGCTGTCACTGTTTGCAGATGACATGATACTATACATAGAGAATCCTAAAGATGCTACCAGAAAACTACTAGAGCTAATCAATGAATTTGGTAAAGTGGCAGGATACAAAATTAATGCACAGAACTCTCTGGCATTCCTATATACTAATGATGAAAAATCTGAAAGTGAAATCAAGAAAACACTCCCATTTACCATTGCAACAAAAAGAATAAAATATCTAGGAATAAACCTACCTAAGGAGACAAAAGACCTGTATGCAGAAACGTATAAGACACTGATGAAAGAAATTAAAGATGATACAAATAGATGGAGAGATACACCATGTTCTTGGATTGGAAGAATCAACATTGTGAAAATGACTCTACTACCCAAAGCAATCTATAGATTCAATGCAATCCCTATCAAACTACCACTGGCATTTTTCACAGAACTAGAACAAAAAATTTCACAATTTGTTTGGAAACACAAAAGACCCCGAATAGCCAAAGCAATCTTGAGAACGAAAAAAGGAACTGGAGGAATCAGGCTCCCTGACTTCAGACTATACTACAAAGCTACAGTAATCAAGACGGTATGGTACTGGCACAAAAACAGAAAGATAGATCAATGGAACAGGATAGAAAGCCCAGAGATAAACCCACGCACATATGGACACCTTATCTTTGATAAAGGTGGCAGGAATGTACAGTGGAGAAAGGACAGCCTCTTCAATAAGTGGTGCTGGGAAAACTGGACAGGTACATGTAAAAGTATGAGATTAGATCACTCCCTAACACCATACACAAAAATAAGCTCAAAATGGATTAAAGACCTAAATGTAAGGCCAGAAACTATCAAACTCTTAGAGGAAAACATAGGCAGAACACTCTATGACATAAATCACAGCAAGATCCTTTCTGACCCACCTCCTAGAGTAATGGAAATAAAAACAAAAATAAACAAATGGGACCTAATGAAACTTCAAAGCTTTTGCACAGCAAAGGAAACCATAAACAAGACCAAAAGACAACCCTCAGAATGGGAGAAAATATTTGCAAATGAAGCAACCGACAAAGGATTAATCTCCAAAATTTACAAGCAGCTCATGCAGCTCAATAACAAAAAAACAAACAACCCAATCCAAAAATTGGGTTTAGGCAGAAGACCTAAATAGACATTTCTCCAAAGAAGATATACAGACTGCCAACAAACACATGAAAGAATGCTCAACATCATTAATCATTAGAGAAATGCAAATCAAAACTACAATGAGATATCATCTCACACCAGTCAGAATGGCCATCATCAAAAAATCTAGAAACAATAAATGCTGGAGAGGGTGTGGAGAAAAGGGAACACCCTTGCACTGCTGGTGGGAACGTGAATTGGTTCAGCCACTATGGAGAACAGTATGGAGGTTCCTTAAAAAACTACAAATAGAACTACCATATGACCCAGCAATCCCACTACTGGGCATATACCCTGAGAAAACCAAAATTCAAAAAGAGTCATGTACCAAAATGTTCACTGCAGCTCTATTTACAATAGCCCGGAGATGGAAACAACCTAAGTGCCCATCATCGGATGAATGGATAAAGAAGATGTGGCACATATATACAATGGAATATTACTCAGCCGTAAAAAGAAACGAAATTGAGCTATTTGTAATGAGGTGGATAGACCTAGAGTCTGTCATACAGAGTGAAGTAAGTCAGAAAGAGAAAGACAAATACCGTATGCTAACACATATGTATGGAATTTAAGAAAAAAAAATGTCATGAAGAACCTAGGGGTAAGGCAGGAATAAAGACACAGACCTCCTAGAGAACGGACTTGAGGTTATGGGGAGGGGGAAGGGTGAGCTGTGACAGGGCGAGAGAGAGTCATGGACATATACACACTAACAAACGTAGTAAGGTAGATAGCTAGTTGGAAGCAGCCGCATGGCACAGGGATATCGGCTCGGTGCTTTGTGACAGCCTGGAGGGGTGGGATAGGGAGGGTGGGAGGGAGGGAGACGCAAGAGGGAAGAGATACGGGAACTTATGTATATGTATAACTGATTCACTTTGTTATAAAGCAGAAACTAACACACCACTGTAAAGCAATTATACCCCAATAAAGATGTTTAAAAAAAAAGTGAAAAAAAAATTTAAAAAAAGTAACTAGGGGGCTTCCCTGGTGGCGCAGTGGTCGAGAGTCCGCCTGCCGATACAGGGGACCCGGGTTCGTGCCCCCGGTCCGGGAAGATCCCACGTGCCGCGGAGCGGCTGGGCCCGTGAACCACGGCCGCTGAGCCTGCGCGTCCGGAGCCTGTGCTCCGCAATGGGAGAGGCCACAACAGTGAGAGGCCCGCGTACCGCAAAAAAAAAAAAAAAAAAAAAAAAAAAAAAGCATTGCAACTTTTGTAAAAGAGTAACTACAACTTTGTATCAGAATATTCCCTAACCACAAAACACATTGTTACAATGTAGGTCTGCATATCACCCAAGACTAAAGTAACAAAAAAGTATCTACTTGCAAGGTCAAACTTAGGCCATAGGCTGTTACAACTCATCAATGGGCTGTTCCAGAGATTCATTTAAAGTTTCTTTCTAACATTAAAGAGCGATTCCAGTGAAACTGTATCATATATGGTCATTAGGTTTACCCTTCATTCACAAAGCCTATTTAACCCTGAATACATGCGAAGCACTTCTTCAAAGTCACCAGCGCTTACGTCTTTATGTCCAGGTTAAAAAAGAAAACGCATTCTCAGTGGGAGGGCCATTTCACCAATAACACCCAAATGAGCAGTAAAGATCATGCTAGGTGCCAGTAACTTAACTCTCTACCACTGCACAAGAGGTGTGATCAGGGCAGTTTGGGCTGCACCAGGATTTATTATACCGCATAACAGGCAGCCTGGAGTTAGGCAGCGCAGTTGGTTAATTTCAGTGAGCCAGGGACGCAACAATGTATCAAAGACCCAGGCAAGCGTTCCCGCCCTAGCATTTTACACTTAGACCACCGAGGATGGCTGGCTGCAGCACTTAACCGACATTCCCACGCAGACAATAAAGACCAGTAAGAAAGAGGAGCGCTTTTATCACATCCACCCCTCTCTGGGCGGAGAGCGGGGGATCTTTCCTTCCAGATGTGCTCGCCCCCGCTCTTTCCCCTCACCATGAAAACTTCTCTCAGTGGCCGGGACTATATCACATGTCCATGCCCGAAAGGTTAACAAAAGTCAAATACGCTCATGTAATCTCTGTTATATCATTTGTCACCAAGAATGGTAACTTAAGATGATGGCTGGCTGTTCAATGTCTCATGATATTTTCAGGAGTAATCTAAACAATTGTTAAGAACAAGTAAATTAAGGAGATGTAAGATAAGAATTTGTAAGTGTACTTTTCAGCAATAATCATGCCTTATGGTATATTTGCTTAAGAATAGTTTCCAAACTCTTTTTGGTAACTTAAAACCTTAAAGTTGGATGAGATAAGTTAAATGAAGGCTAGTCATTGAACATCTAGATCATTTCCAAGTAAGATAAAATACTGCAACGTTAATTACTGAACATAGATTTATCCACTTTTGGCTTTCTTTGGCAGAGGAACTGAAGATATTCGGTTCTATCAGTAAGCATATTTTGTGCCACATTGAAAAATTACTAAGAGGAAGAATATACTTCTAGAAAGTGTGAAAAGTATTTATAAATTTGCCAATCCACAGAATGCTAATGTAACAGTCCACACTGATCACTTCTTAGTTTTCACTAGGAATAAAGGATTCTAAAAGGTCAAGAATTCTAATAAATATATGTAATTAAAGCCAGTTAGAAATAAGAAAGGTGAGAGGAAAGAACTGTGTGTCTGTAAACTGAACTGGATCCTGAGTTCTTCTAGTTTCCTCAGATGTCTGCCTGCAACTCTCCAAACTAATGTTTCCAATCTTCTCCCACTCTTCTGATTTCGAATCACGAAGAATATGACTGCCCTTGAACCTCCTTGGAAGGGATGATACCAGGTCCTTCTCACTACCCAGATCACAGACAAATTTCAGGGAATTGAACCTGGGTACACATCCCCCAATTAAAAAGGGCTTCTCCAGAATCTTGGAACTGCACGCCAGCTGGAGATGTAAAATTAAAAGTAACTAGTGGGCTTCCCTGGTGGCGCAGTGGTCGAGAGTCCGCCTGCCGATGCAGGGGACCCGGGTTCGTGCCCCCGGTCCGGGAAGATCCCACATGCCGCGGAGCGGCTGGGCCCGTGAGCCATGGCCGCTGAGCCTGCGCGTCTGGAGCCTGTGCTCCGCAATGGGAGAGGTCACAACATTGAGAGGCCCGCGTACCGCAAAAATAATTAAATAAATAAAAAGTAACTAGGGAGGTTCCTCCCCAGAAGCAGTTGGCATCTTGAAGTAAACAACTCTGCCAAGATCACAGATCAAGATCTTTATCCCCAATATGAAATCTTTATTCCTTTTGCCTTCTTGCTACTTGTGTTTTCTCTCTGTTGACGCATGGAAAGACAATGCTCCTTAACTCCGACCACTATCGCTGCATCTGCTGCTAAGGCCATAACTATACAACACAAGTCCTGAGACTTTCTTGCTAAGGTGGTTTAGATAAAAGAAGTGCTTCAGATTACTTGTTGGCTGATCAAGGAGGAGTCTGTACCACAGCAAATACTTCTGCTGTATCCGGTTCAACACCTCTGGTATTGTAGCAAATACAGGAAGTTAACAAACAAGCCACTTGGCTAAAACGGGTTGATGCCCCTTCATGTGCATTCTTTGACTGATTTGATACCAACTGGTTTGATCCATGGGGCCCTGGTTAAGGAGGATACTTCAGTCTCTCTGTATTATCTTCCTAATAGTCCTCACTGTAGAGCCCCTGGTGTGCTATGTTCTCTCAATGGTCTTAAATGCATGGTCACAGCCATCAGCAGTACATCAGATGGTCCCACTGCACTTAGAGAAACAGAAACAAGATGAATAACGAGATAAACAGCAAAAACAATTCTTCCACGGATCTGACATCAAAACCTATGTGAGTTTCACAATGAGACAAGAACAATTTTACTCTTTTGGTGACCGAGAGTGGCGCTAATACCAAAGTTTTGTTCAATCTCTCCCATATGAGAGGATGACCAAAAGGGGAGAACTGGGGCTTCCCTGGTGGCGCAGTGGTTGAGAGTCCGCCTGCCGATGCAGGGGACCCGGGTTCGTGCCCCGGTCCGGGAAGATCCCACATGCCGCGGAGCAGCTGGGCCCGTGAGCCATGGCCGCTGAGCCTGCGCGTCCGGAGCCTGTGCTCCGCAACGGGAGAGGCCACAGCAGTGAGAGGCCCGCGTATCGGGGAAAAAAAAAAGGGAGGGGGGGAATAACAGTCTAATTAATTAAACAAAGAGGCCATTAGACCGAGGTGGCTCTAATGCCTTGGCAGTCTAGGTAAGCAAACCAAAATCTAAGCCTGTTAGTTCCTCAAGGTTATGAAATCAAAATGCTAAGGACAACCAATCACAAACAGCCAACTGGTCTTTATGCTGTAGCCAATCAACACTTGCCTTACATCTGCCTTTTCTCTGTGAAAGCCTCTCCCTGAGCTACTCACAGTGTGGCACTCCTAACCACATCTGGTTGGGTACTGCCAGATTCCAACAGATTTCTGCTCAAATAAACTCTTAAAATGTTTAATATCTTCAGTTTAACAAGAGCACTTCCACTCGGGAGCTTTTTCTGACACTCTCCCTCCTCGTAGGGAGATGTAAGCACTTGTGTCTGTTCTCTTCCGGGCCAGCTTTATCAGAGCACTCATGAGGCTTGCACTTGCTTGCATGCTCTGCCCCTCCTGAAATGTGTCCTCTTTGAGGCCAGGGGTAATATCTGTATCCTACTTTATGTGTCTAGCATCCAGCACACAGGAGGCTCACACAAAGGCATTTACACAAAGGCATATACAGTGAATAGACTGATTTATTCCTAAAACAACACTGAGGTAGAAGCCACTATTATCTTCACTTTAAATGTAAGAAAACTGCATCACAGAGAGGCTAATCACTTGTCCAAGGTTACACATGAACTAGGAAGTGACAAGTGTGGGACTGGATCCCAGAGCCCACCATGTTCTTTACCTTTACCCGCAAGAGGAAAAGATGCTCTACCCGCATTAGACATGGAGACCTCTCTGGTGGGTCCTAATCTGGATGAGGGCTGCAACGGGTGTTCCCATTGGTGGGATTCGTAGCTTTTATGATACTGAAGGCTTTTGCATTCTTGGACTTTTTGGGGAGACGGGGAAAAAGACATTGCTCAAGGACATAAGGGGTAGAAATGGAGAGAAACAAAAGAAAGCAGCCAAAGTTTTGCTGTGAAAGCCTAGAATCTGGAGAGGAAATCTCCATTCACCAGCAAGAAAAATAAAAACATTAATACTTGAGTTATGGCTTAACCATGACATGCAATTGCTTGTGCCCCAGAGCTCCCCCTGCCATTTACGGGGAACACCATCGTCAAAATCTCGTCCCTGATAAACCACAACCTGAAGAGTAATCATGACTCCAGTTCTGGCTTCTCCACTGTATTATCCCAGACACAGGTCTTCCGTGGCTTCCCCCAACCTGTCCCTCCTCTGATAGCCCTTATTCTGGCCAATGGACCTAGCACTCACCCAACTGGTTATGCCAGAAAATCTGGAAGTCTTCCAAGATTCCTCCTTCACTTTCCACCTTCACATTCAATTGATCTCTGAGTTTTGTGGATTCTATTTCATAAATCCATAATCTATCCAATCAGTCTTCACTGTATGCTAAGAGTGTGCAATGATGAACTGGATGAGATTCCCTCCAGCCCTGCCTTCCCAAGCTTCAAGGAGTTGAACATCTTAAAGAGGACATTTTGCAAATGAACAGCCCTCCTACTGCAGAGTAGTAAATGCAAGAAATGGATAAATAGAGGGCTGGTGGGGTGGGGGAAATCCCGGAGGGGTGTATCGTCATCTAGGGAAGCCTGAGGGGTTTTCTCTTGGCTGTGTCCAAAGTGAAGTCTGTATGTGTACCAGGAACCCAGTGAAGGCGGAGGCAAGTGCAAATTTCTGGAGTCAAGAACAGAGCCCAGAGTGTGGCGGACTGGCAATTCACTACCACCCCAGAGCCTCAAAGCTGGTCTCCAGTTGGGTCTTAATTCAGCAACTACACTGCCTAAAGACTTTCCATTCCTCAAAAGAAAACAAACCCAGCACCATCTTTCCTGTCTGTAGAGGTTTGCCCTTCAAGAAGCGTCTCCCAGCATTTGTCATTCGTCCTGAGCATCCCCTCAGGTACCTGCTAGTACAACACCTCTCACCTGTAGGGAGTTTTCGGTGTACAGTATTGGAGAAGACAGACCTTGAGGGAGCATCTCTGCGAGTTCTGGGGGTTGGAAAACCATGGAACGACCTGGTAAGGACCCATCAGCCTCGCCGCCCACGGCTCACCCGCTGTCACTGGGAGCCTCCAGGCCTGCCACCTGCTTGTCCTGGCCCCGATATGTCCCAGTGCTTTATTCACTCTTCCACCACCCTTCGCCCCCCGCCCAAGGCCACTGCCCATCTAGACCCGACCCCAGCCCGACGTCCTCCCCGCGTGGCCACCGTGCTCTGCTAAGGTGGAGGATGCGGCGCGGCCAGGGAGCTCCCGGAAGGCAGCCGCCGGCCGGCTTCCCCACAGCCAGTGCCCACCCCAGACGGGCTCTCTCCTAGCGTCTCCCGTCCCCGGACCGGAGAGCGGGTGTCCTGCGCGAAGACCCTGTGGGCCCTGCTTCGGCCGCCTTTCCCAGGAGGGCGCGAGGGGCCGGCCGCTCTGCGGGCGGACCTCGGCCGCGGGCTCCCCACTCGCAGCCCAGCGGGGACTCGCAGGGGCGCGCTCGATCGGGAGCGCGCGCGCCCAGCTGCTCCGAGGTCCGGCAGTGGCGCGAGGCGGGCAGAGGCGGAGCCGAGGGCGGGCCGGTCGCAGCCTCCGCCAGTCCCCGCTCCTTCCCCACCACCCCAGCAGAAGCGCGCCACCTCCCCGCCCCCACTCCCCTCCCCCACCGCGCGCGCTCCTCCCGCCCCGGAGCCTCGCCCTCCGCCACGATGAGCAAATGAGCGCGAGCGAGGGCATGAAATTTAAATTCCACTCAGGGGAGAAAGTGCTGTGCTTCGAGCCTGACCCCACCAAGGCGCGAGTGCTGTACGATGCCAAGGTGCCGCCGCGGAGGGACAGGGAGGAGGCGCGGGACGGGGACCCCGGGACGGGAGGCGAATGCGGATGCGGGTGTGGACGGCGCCGCGGAGCGGGGGAAGTGGCGGGGCCCGGGTGCTCCCTGCTCGCGGCTCCTCGGCCTGCGCGGCGCCACACGGGCGACAGGGGGCGCTCTCAGAACACCGCGCTGGGGAGCCTGGGCCCGGGCGCTTCCGCTTCCGCTTCCGTCCGGTGCCTGGGGTGTACTGGCGCCCTCGGAATATGGTGTGCGAAGTCTTAGGCCGGGGAGCTGGCAGCGGGGTCCGCCTGTCCAGGAGATCGCTGGCACACAGCTTCTGCCTTGCGTTTAGCCCCTCATTCTGTGCGATCTAGTGCCGCGTGGGCTCCCAGTCGTGTCTAGGCTCGCCCCCTCCCGTAGGCCGCGACCCCCACCCCGAGGGCAAGGTTGCCCGGCTGTCATAGTCCTTCGGGGCCTTGCAGCATTTAGGTTTTCAATCTCCGTGTCGCGCCCCGTGCCTGTCCGCCTAAGTCTCCGGGGCCCGGGGGACGTTGAGCCACATCTGCAGCAACTAAGGTCTGAACGGCCAGAGGGAGTTGGCCTCGCACTCCGGGAGTTGGGGACTAGCCCCGGGCCCCAGGTGTGTCTGGGAGGTGCTGCCCTTTGGGGGATTGCCCAAGCCTTCCGGGCTCTACATTTTACTTTCGGACTTTACCCCCGCTGCCCCCGTCTCAGTGTTCTGTTTGCTGTGCTTCCTCCCTCCCCGCCTTGAGTCTCCCCAAGGGTGACACGCCCCATCATTTGCCCCAGGCGTTTTCCAGGGGACACCGTTGGGAGGGATGGCGTTAAGCTGCGAGCCGAACTGGACCTGGACGCAGCGGAGCCCAGGAGACTACAACTCCCAAAGGTCTCTCGGCTGCAGCTCGCTTGTCTAGCCTGTACCCTTTTTAGTTAGTGACAGTTCGGCCGGCCAGTGGTTTCGGAAGCTGCACCCGTTCTCACACTCAGAGACCAATCGGGGTGGTTGGAGGGATGCTTCCTATTTTGAGGCATCCACTCAGAAAAAAAAATGGAATTGAAAGGAAAAATGTTTCAGTCCAGCTCTCTGTCTAAAAAAGGAGAGAATGCTTTCTTTTCTTTTACGAAAAGGTCTATGATTTAGTTTTTCTGATTCAGCTTCTAATATTCTCTATGCTCTATCGTTTGTGGACGATATTTCCTGGTTTCAGATTGTCGATGTTATTGTTGGGAAAGACGAAAAAGGCAGAAAGATCCCAGAATATCTGATCCATTTTAATGGTTGGAACAGAAGGTGAGTGTACTTGTTAAACCGGCCTGAAAATTGATCACCTCTGCACAGGAACATTGCAAACTTCTTTGTTAAGTTCTAGAGACACTCCTAGGAAAGTTTCATTTCCTGTTTTTGCTTTTTTAAAAAAATCAAACCTTGCCTACTCTGAAGAATGATTATTTCTAAGTCGATTATATTTGGATTCTCTATGGGTAATTTTGGAAACCCCAGTTGCTTCTGTGTCTGAATGAGTTCCGTTTTCAGTTTATTTACGTCTTTTTTGTGATTTTAAAATATTTAAATAGTTTTCTAAAATGTACGTAATTCTGAGACACATCTGTTCCTGTGAGGTGCTTTTAACATTTGTTTCATATCAAACTAAAATAATGAATTTTACATTCTTTTCCTTTTTTGTTTGATTAGCTGGGATAGATGGGCAGCTGAAGATCATGTCCTTCGTGACACCGATGAAAATCGGAGATTACAGCGTAAATTGGCAAGGAAAGCTGTAGCTCGCCTGTAAGAATACAAAGAGCCTGTAAATGTTACTCAGTGTGTTTTCTTTTAGTGTTTAGAATTTTTATGGAATAAAAGTTCTAAAATCTGGTAAACATGGTTTCTTAAGTAATTTTACATTTTTAAAGTGTGTTAGCGAATAGTGTTTCTATTGTATTCGAAATAACTGCTGTGCTTTCAGAGAGGTTATTGTGTAGTATTCTGAAGTGGAGGTTACCAGTTCTGTTTTAAAGTTTAATTATATCTTAGGTAGTTAAGAATTACTGTTATTGTGTTTTGGTTTTTTTCTCAAGACCAATATCAGTCATCGTCAGCATTTCAGTTGTGTTTGTTTCAGGAGAAGCACAGGAAGAAAGAGGAAGCGCTGCAGGTTGCCTGGTGTGGACTCTGTCTTAAAAAGCCTCCCTGCTGAAGAAAAAGATGAAAATGTTGAAAACTGTGAGTGGCTTGACTCATTTTCTCTGGTTAAAAGGAGTTTTACCTAGTTCTTTTATACCGCAGGATTGAGGGGGAAGATTCATTCGAATTACAGACAGGGAAACATTTTAAGCTCATTACATAAAACATTTGCCCCTTTTGTTGGTAACAATTAAAGTAGCAGTCAATAAGTTTCTAATTAGACTTCATCAGTCTTGCACATGACCACTGCCTTCTCAGCCAGTGTCTTTATATGGACCCCTCAGAGGTGCATTCTCATGTTTTCTTCTTGGTACATTGCTCCACTTATGAATGCGCCAGGGAACCATAGGGTCCTAGGTGACTGAACACTTGCAGATCATTTACCTGTGTGGTTTTTGCATTCCCTTGAAATTGGTGTTATATTTTTTCAAAATAAATTTCTATTCTGAAAGGTACAGTAATTGTGTTCAGCGTTTAAAATTTATGCAGGATAGGGCTTCCCTGGTGGCAGAGTGGTTGAGAGTCCGCCTGCCGATGCAGGGGACACGGGTTCATGCCCCGGTCCAGGAAGATCCTACATGCTGCGGAGCAGCTGCGCCCGTGAGCCATGGCTGCTGAGTCTGCGCGTCCGGAGCCTCGGCTCCGCAACGGGAGAGGCCACAACAGTGAGAGGCCCGCGTACCACAAAAAACAAACAAACAAACAAAAAAATTTATGCAGGATAGTAGTTTATTATTACCAGCAGTAGGACATGCATGCCACCTTAAAGAATTGTAAACATAAGGGTTAGGGAAGTGTATAATGCAGGTTTGCCTGGTGTTTTTTGTTTTACCTAGCAATAAGCAGTTCCTCTGATGACAGTAGTGAAGAAAAGGATGAAGAAATAAGTGAAGAAAGTGATATTGAAGAAAAGACTGAAGTGGTATAAAGTTTTTATTGTAAAAACTCTTTGTCTTTGGCATATATTTTAGTGGTAAATTTCTAGTTGTGAAATGTTTTTTTAACCAAATATTATAAAATTGTACTTCATATATAAGGGGAAATAGCCCTTAACCCTTACTTATAGTTACTGTAAGAACCTCTCCATGGCTCTTCATACCCATAAAGGGTTTTCACAAATCATAGTTACCTCTTTCTTTCCAGTGAAAGTGTGAACTTTTTATAATGCCGATTAAGTATCAGAGTTTGGCATATTCTGTTTGCCTGTCTACAAAGTTAACATGAATCCCACTGGTAAAGTTAAGTCGGGAAGAAGCAAAATAATCATTTGCAGTGTGGTTAGTGGCCTAAAACAAGTTAACTTTTGGCTTTTAATATACTTTTCATTAGAACACTTGGCATCATTACTGGTGTAAATGTCGAAGATTAACTGGGTTTGTTTCATTGTAGGCTGTCCTTATGTTAGTCCTTCTTTGGATATAGACTCTCTGTTTTAGGTAGCTAAAAATGGAATTGTGATATTGCAGAAGGAAGAACCGGAGCTGCATGCAAAAAAGGAAATGGAAGAAAGAACAATAACTATAGAAATCCCTGAAGTTCTGAAGAAGAAGCTTGAGGACGATTGTTACTATATCAACAGGAGGAAACGGGTATGCAGGGATAACATATAAAACATGGATCTGTAATAGAGCTTTCATTTAGCTGTATTTTGCAATCTTAAAAAGTTGAGAACCTTGGAGGAATGAAATTCATATTTTAAGTTTTGTACTGAGTCGGGTTTTAAACTTCTCTGACAGTACTGTTCTGCTGATGAAAGTGTGCAGTCTTTTCCAGCCCTGGCTGCCCATTAGAATCTTCTAGGGAGCTTCGCAAAGTCCTGATGCCTGGGCTTCAACCAAGAGGTCAAGGTGAAATTGATTCTTGGTGTTGGGGGTGGCAGCTGTGGATATCTTAGAGGCTCCGCAGGTGGTTCTAATGGATCACTAAGCTGAGAATCACTGCTTGCATTTATTTTAAAAATTATTACTATAATCTACATGGGGATATGATCAGTAGAAGAAAAACGTCAAAGAGCTTCAAAGCACATTTGCTTAAAAAATTATCTTCAAACACAATTGGCTTTATTTTTGAGCTTCAAAAATGATGTAGAGGGCTTCCCTGGTGGCGCAGTGGTTGAGAGTCCGCCTGCCGATATCGGCACGGGACACGGGTTCCTGCGCCGGTTCGGGAAGATCCCACATGCCGCGGAGCGGCTGGGCCCATGAGCCATGATGGCCGCTGAGCCTGCGCGTCCGGAGCCTGTGCTCCGCAACGGCAGAGGCCACAGCAGTGAGAGGCCCGCGTACCGCAAAAAAAAAAAAAAAAGAAAAAAAGATGTAGACAAGACCACTGTTTCTTGGAATGTATGGTTTATACAATGGGATGTATACATCAGATGTTTATATTTTTGTTAACAGTTAGTGAAACTTCCATGCCAGACCAACATCATAACTATTTTGGAATCATACGTGAAGCATTTTGCTATCAATGCAGCCTTTTCAGCCAATGAGAGGCCTCGCCACCATCACGCTATGCCACATGCCAACATGAATGTGCATTATATCCCAGCAGAAAAGAAGTAAGTAGGGGAGGGATGGTTGGCGTTTCATGGTTCGCTTCGGGTATTAGAGAAGTGACTTCCATTTAGAACAAGTAACATGTCTCTGTTTCAGTTATTATGAATTCATTTACTATAGCACTTGATGATTCACGTAATAACCAGTTTAATTTCAAAATATTGTCCCTTTTTCGGAATGTTCAGTAACTCCTTAGGTATGTGGTGTGGATCCATTGAGTATATGCAGTGCCTCAACACCTGGAGTTTTTTTCAATGATGTAATTTAGGGAGATAACTCTTTTTCTTCCTTGAGAAGAACCAGAATGGGGGATGAGAATTTTATCGAGGCTTGTTTACAAACAGGTCTTTATCCTAGTCTGAGTAATTGTCCTTATAGCTTGCCTTGGGCACATGAGCCAGCAGGAGTAGAATCAGACACGTAGATTGTTCAAGTTTAAACAGGTGTGTTAGTTCGTCAGGACCGCCCCCTTCAGCTCCTGGTGATTGGGGTCTGTCCACCTTCTGCAGCACAGACTGCTTGGGCTCCTTGTGTGGCACTGGGCATATTCATTTGTGTTCAGTGTGGTAAGGTAAAATTACTTATTGCACTTTATATTATAGATCTGTGTTCCCATTTAATTCTTTATTATTAGCATCTACAGGCTAACTTTATTTTTTACACACATAGGTATAGTATATAGCATTTAAAACTCTTCCTTCTTAAAATGTGCAATTTCATTGTGACATTTTGGAAAGTTCTTTTATTGCATCTCTAATCTCTTTAATCCTCGCAGCGTTGACCTTTGTAAGGAGATGGTGGATGGATTAAGAATAACCTTTGATTACACTCTCCCATTGGTTTTGCTTTATCCATATGAACAAGTTCAGTATAAAAAGGTGACTTCGTCCAAATTTTTTCTTCCGATTAAGGAAAGTACCACAAACACTAATAGGTAAGTTAACTTGCAGTTCAACCATCAGATATCATCAATGAAATAGCTAAATCTGTTTTTGAAGATTTCCATTGGATGCTATGGGGCCAACACGTTTGGAGGAGGGAGTAAATTGCAAAGCGCCCATACTGGTGGTTTTCTTTTTTCCTGGGTAAGCTAAGTCGTCATTCACTTGCAAATGGCTCTAAAAGGTTTTACCAAGTGAAGATTTCAGTGTAGAGAAGTTGGCTCTTGTGTAGCCATCCTGTGCTTTCCAAAGACAGTTGGGTGAAGAGAGCACGGCCTGAGAAAGGTAGATGTGGGTTTGAATTTGGCTCCCTCGCGTATAGGTTGTGTGGCTTGGGGAGGTGTCTTCTGAGCCTCTTGCTTTTGCCTCTGTACGATGGAAAGAACATTTGCTTCTGTAGGTAGTTATTAAATGAGGACGTTCATAAAGGGCTGGCCACCTTTGCCCTTCAGGTAAGGTTAGTTTCCTTCCCGGTCTGCTGTGTCACCACTTTCTTCCCTCAGTGGCCAAGCATTTCCAAATATATTTTCTTTGGCGGGGTTGAAAGTCCCCCAGCCTGAGTCTATGCCTACATCTGTATAAGCTACTTCCCTCTCCCCCGAGGCCTGTCTTCCTCAGAGTGGTCTGTTCTCATGATTTCCACTCATCCATCTCTTGCCTGTTTACCATCTGCCTTTGTCTCCCACCTCCCTCTGCTCCCAAGGGGCACTGACAGCCTCCCACTTGGTGTGCCATGTGTCGGCCACATTTCCTCCCACCCCATCCCTTTCCTTCTGGGTCCTGTCTCCTGGTTGTCTGCCTCATGACCGTCTCTTCTCAGCCTGCCTTCCTTCCCCATTGGTTCCACCCCATTTGAGAGGCCTGTGTGACTCACTGGGGACCTGTGTTGATGTCCCCATGCCCTCCTCCAAACCTCGAGGTTCCTAGTGTCTGGGGTGGACCGTGTGTTGCCACAAAATTTGGCCGATGTTTATGGCGTTTCTAATCTTACCAGTAGTTACACTGTGATGAGATAATGTGGTATTATTCTCTCCACCAGGGTTTCTCAACCTTGGCTCTACTGATGTTTTGAACTGTATCATCTTTTGTGGTGGGACCGTCCTGTGCATTGTAGGAAGTTGGGCAGCATCCCTGGGCTCCACCCATTAGATCCCAATGGCACTTTCCCAGTTGTGACAATCAAAACTGTCTCCAGAAGGTGTCAGTGTCCCCTGGCAGAGTGGAATCACTCCCAGTTGAGAACCACTGATCTAAAACTAGTATAAAAGGGCATCACAATCTTTAATGCCAGTGTGCCTTGAGAAATTATTTAAAGGGTTAAAATGATTTAATAGGTTTAGTTACTTTTGAAGAAAATATTCGTTTTGGCACATCTGGAAGTGAAAGTTTCTAAGCCTCCTGGAGTGGAGTGGAGGGTGTGTTTACTGTGTGAAAGAAGACGTTGAAGAACCCCTCCAGGTTTTACAGAGATTCTGTGGGCCAGGCACGTGTGACGTTCTCCCCTGTCTTCCGCAGGAACCCAGAGGAGCTCTCTCCAAGCCCACCTTTGTTGAATCCATCCACACCACAGTCCGCAGAGAGTCAGCCAACCACAGGCGAGCCAGCCACCCCCAAAAGGCGCAAAGCCGAGCCGGAAGCCTTGCAGTCTCTGAGGCGGTCCACACGCCACTCCGCTAATTGCGACCGGCTGTCGGAGAGCAGCGCCTCGCCTCAGCCCAAGCGCCGGCAGCAGGACGCGTCTGCCAGCATGCCCAAGTTGTTCCTGCACCTGGAAAAGAGTAGGTCCACTCCCCGTGCAGGAAGGCTCCGCCGGGGAGAGCCGATGTTGCACTTCGTGCTCCTGAAACGACTGCAGCCGGCAGGAGGTGCTGGGGGAGAACAGGACGAGCACAGGGTCACATCCAGATTCGCCTGCTCAGCTCTGGGAATTTGACTCCGGAGTTCGGCCCGCCTGAGGCTCATGAGGCATTGTCCCTAACCTACCCTCAGCTATAGCTAGGAGAAGGGAGCCCCACGCCTTCAGCTCCGCAGCGTGGATCCTTGGCGCTGACCGGTTAGAACTGGCCCGCAAGTCTGGTAGCAGCCCCTCCCCTCAGCCCTAATCTGCCGGTACTGGGCAACCGATAGTTACTTCCGGTCCCTATGGATTTGCCTCTGCTGGGCGTGTGTTCATATCAGTAGAATCGTACTATATGTGGCCTTCTGTTTGCGGCTTCTTTCACTTAACATAATGTTTTCAAGGTTCATCACATAGCATATCTCAGTACTTGATTCCTTTGCTTTGCTTTTTTCCGCCAAATAATGTTCCAGGTATTGTCTTTAATAGGGAAGTCTTATTGTTAAAGATTAATAACGTCTCTGCTGCTTGTAAAGGTCTTCCAGCAATCTTTAATTCAGTAACTGTGTGATTTACAAGTGAATAATTGACATCTTTTCCTTTTGAAGAGACACCCGTTCATAGCAGATCATCCTCACCCGTTCCTCTGACCCCTAGCAAGGAAGGGAGTGCGGTGTTTGCTGGCTTTGAAGGCAGAAGAACTAATGAAATAAATGAGGTAAAGAGTTAGTGCCTGCTGTTCATCCCCAGTGAGTCCTTCCTTCTGTGGTTTCTTAAATCCTGCAGGAGGAAGTTGGGTTTTCTTAGAAGAAGCATTATGTTACTCTTGCTGCGGATAGTAACAGAATTGTTCATATGATTGTAACGTATTTGTGGTTTCTAAAATGAGACAATGGTTAGGACTCCAGCCCTACACTTAACATTCATCTTTTATTTCAAATAAGTACAAGTATTGAAGTGTGAGGATTTTCATTTTATGGAACAGTTATCAGCACATCTTTTCTGCAAAAGGACAGAAAATAAATATTTTAAACCTTGTGGGCCACACAGTTGCTGTTGAGCCTACCCACCCCCGAAGCATCCACAGGCACTCTGAATGAATGAGTGTGCTGCGGTCCAATGAAACTTTATTCATGGATGCTGAAATTGGAATATCAGATAATTTTTGTATGTTATGAAATATTCCACTTTGGGCATTTTCTCAATCATTTAAAAATAAGAAACCCATCCTCGGGACTTCCCTGGTGGCACAGTGGTTAAGAATCCGCCTGCCAATGCAGGGGACACGGGTTCGAGCCCTGGGCCGGGAAGATCCCACATGCCGCGGAGCCACTAAGCCCGTGCGCCACAACTACTGAGCCTGCGCTCTAGAGCTCGTGAGCCACAACTACTGAGCCTGCGTGCTGCAACTACTGAAGCCTGCGTGCCTAGAGCCCACGCTCTGCAACAAGAGAAGCCACAATGAGAAGCCCGCGCACCGCAACAGAAGAGCAGCCCCCGCTCGCCGCAACTAGAGAAAGCCCGTGCGCAGCAACGAAGACCCAACGTGGAGAAAAATAAATAAAATAAATGAAATAAATAAATATTTTTTAAAAACCATCCTCAACAGTAGTATTATCATCATCCCTTTGAGGGCATGCTATATGCCCGCATTGTGCCAGGCGCTTGACCTAAATTACCTCGAGTTCTTGAGAATAGCCTCACCACCAGAGTTCCATTTTATGGATGGGAAAACTTGAATTTAAAACTATTTTTAAGGCCAGTTAACTGAGGTAGGTAGTGAGTGTTTCAGGAGTTCGGGAGATGTCTTAGCCCACTGGGGTATTCTGTGAATCTCACCTAGGAAGTGGGATTTTTCTTGTTTCTGTGCATAGGGAAGGATGGCTTTACTAGAAAGAATATTTGATGACAGGGGTCGGCAAACTTTTCTTATACAGGGTCAGATTGTAAATATCTTCAGGGTTGTGCACCAGCGTGAAAACAGTATGGAAAGTTCACAAATGAATGAGTGTGCAGTGTCCCTCCAAAATTCATTCACGCACGCTAGTAATTGAATTTCATATGACTTTCATATGTCGTGAAGTATTATTCATTTGATTTTTTAAAAACCATTAAAAACGTAACCGTGGGGCTTCCCTGGTGGCGCAGTGGTTGAGAGTTCGCCTGCCAATGCAGGGACGCGGCTGGGCCCGCAGGCCATAGCCGCTGGGCCTGCGCGTCCGGAGCCTGTGCTCCGCAGCGGGAGAGGCCACAGCAGTGAGAGGCCCGCGTACTGCAAAAAAAAAAAAAAAAAAAAACGAAACCGTTCTTAGCACATGGGGGTTGGATTTGGCCCAAGGGCTGTAAGTTGGCCGACCCCTGCTAGAAAACTCAATTTGTGTTACAGTGATGTTGAGGGAAGATTTAGGAAATTCCTAGTGCAAGCAGTCCCTGATTTTCCATTTTTCAGACAAGAGGGCCCTGCAAGTGTTATTATTTATGGGGAATCATGTTTCTTCTAGAAGACATCTGAATATTGAGGCACGGCCATTCCCTATCTGGTCACTGGTGCAAGGCCGCCATCTAGTGGTTATAGGTAGAGCTGTAAGCTCTAGTGAAAAAGGATTTCTAGTCAATGCGTTGGAATTGGGCAGACTCTCAATGATTCGTGAGACCTTAGTACATTCCCCCTCCATAAGTGCCTATACTGGAGTATGTTTTCCCCAGGGCTCTGCATCCTGACCACCTGAGACTCACTCTCCCAATGACGTTCACTGCCCCACCACATGCGGAGGGTCTGGACTCACATTCCTGCTTGAGATCACAGGTGGTTCCCGTGCACACCCCAGTTAAGAATCCTCCACTAAAAACCTGTTATTTTCCCCCACAATGCATCTTTGATAAATAGGAGATGATTCACTGCACTGAGATGCAAAATTGAGTGAGGTAGACTGGCTTGCTAACTAACCAGATGAGCTGCTTTTGCACACGTGCACTTCATGCCTCCAGTGATCTCAGACTCCCCGATGTTCACTTTGAGTATCATTGTCGAAAACAGTTCCCGAGCTTCAGCTGTGTGCACCACGGGGTTAGGTGCTGGGGATAGTGTAAAGGTGCTGAAACTTACTCCTACCCTGAGCCTTGTACAGCACAGAAGGGTGGGGTCAGTGAGGCAAGGGCTGAAGCCCAGACATTCTGCATGGAGTCATATGGAACCGTGGTGGTACTTGTTAACTTCTACGATTTCATTTGATTAAATTGACTACATCATCAGCCTTTCTCGGGTCGTTTTGGCATCCTTCTGCTTGGTCTTGTAGAGGGTTTCCTTTGACGCTACTATTTCCAGATTAAACTTGACAGATCTCAAAAAGCAAAACAGCAACTCAGGAGAAGTGTTCTATAATTTGCTGAAGTATTTCTGTGGAAGCTCATCAGAGAGTTTTGAAATTCAACTCTTACTTTAACAAAAGCCCCAAATCCACCCACAGTTCTGAAATTCAAAGCGAAGGAAAAGAAATCAGTTACCAGGGTTGAAGTCTATTTTCACTTGATTCAATGGATGAAATTAGGTTCCAAAGTGAATCTAACATAGCAGAAAATTAGACAACCTTGAAACAATGGTAACGTCATTACTCAAAACATCTTTGGATCACTTTTTATTGCTTCACTGTCTAAAAAGCAGAATTTTCAGTAAAGGAAAAGGGGCAAAATGCCCAAAACAGTTACAGCTAATTTACAGGTAGTAGCTATTGAAAATTAGAAAATAAAATATTTCCCTAATCTAATTTTAAGTCTTCCTTCCTCATTTTATTTAATTTTATAAGTTTGTGTTATTTGATATAGTGGCATTTTTTTAAAATTTATTTATTTATTTTTGGCAGTGTTGGGTCTTCGTTGCTGCACGCGGGCTTTCTCTAGTTGCAGCGAGCGGGGGCTACTCTTCGTTGCGGTGCATGGGCTTCTCATTGTGGTGGCTTCTCTTGTTGCAGAGCATGGACTCTAGGTGCGCGGGCCTCAGCAGTTGTGGCACGTGGGCTCAGTAGTTGTGGCTCGTGGGCTCTAGAGCGCAGGCTCAGTAGTTGTGGCACAGGGGCTTAGTTGCTCCGTGGCATGTGGGATCTTCCTGGACCAGGGCTCGAACCCGTGTCCCCTGCATAGGCAGGTGGATTCTTCACCACTGCGCCACCAGGGAAGCCCGAGTGGCATATTTTTTTCATCGTCATACAATTTGTCATAATTTTTAGGTGGTTAGAAGTGTCTCCATGTTGCCAAGGAAGGTGGGATGGCTTCAGAACCTCCACATTGGTTTCTTGTCATTGTTTTGTTCCACATTTGGTTTCCTCCCATTTTCTGATCCAGCTGTGAGGCAGCTCCAGAGGTGCCAGAGGGATGGGAAGCTTGGGTGTGGAAATGTGACACTTGATGGGTGATGTCTTTCTGCTGGCCTGAGAATGTCAATGTGTATGTGTTTCTGCCGGGATTCCAAATGTTCAGATCTGTTGGTAGTGGAGTGTTAAGATATAACAACAAAGCATTCAATCTGCTTTTCCCAGGTCCTCTCCTGGAAACTTGTACCCGACAGTTACCCGCCAGGTGACCAGCCACCTCCACCCTCTTACATTTATGGGGCGCAACACTTGCTGCGATTGTTCGGTAAGAAATCCTGGTCCCTGCTTTCTTCTTGCCCTTTTTATTTTCTTTTTTGATTTTAACACTTATAAGCTTATGTACCTCTTGTGGTAATTTTGGCATCTAAGAAAAATCATTAAATGTTGATCTCAAAAAAAAAACACTGAAAGAATCTTAAATTTCATAAAAATTGTGTTTGTAATGTTTGTACTACTACTCTGTTTTTGTGTTCAGTAAGAGTTTTGGTGTTGCTCGGCAACGTAGATGTTAATTTCAATTCAAATAAAGACACATGGGGCGCCAGAGGATCCCTGAGTGTGTCCTACTCATCGCCAGATTCTGCCGATTGATTGTAAATGGTTTTGCTTTTATTTTTAATGCAGTGAAACTTCCAGAAATCCTTGGAAAGATGTCCTTTTCTGAGAAGAATCTGAAGGCTTTACTGAAGCACTTTGATCTCTTTCTGAGGTATTGTTATTAGTTTGTCAAAACTTACTCTGCCACCTTATATATGACTTTTCTGAACTTGTCTTCAGCAGATGTGGATGCTAGCTCTGTGGTATTTTAAATGGTAGCAGTATTACCCAAGTATGGTTGGTTCTAACAGTAATTGTAACATGGGGGTTTGGGGCTATTTTTTTCATAGTTTATCTGGTTTCTAAGTGAAGGGTATTCAATGTACGGAGGTAAAATTTTTTGGTGTCACTAGAAGAATCCAGTTGGATAACCATGTGAATAGAAAATTAATTTTCTAAAGAAGTGATTGAGGTTGATAATAATTTAATTCTATGTATTTTATTCAGGAGTACCCTAAGTATGTGACTTTTCTTTGTTGCATGTATATAAACTAACTTAAATTTACAGGTCTGATTTTGGTGTCTGTTTTGGAGTTAAGATAAATGTGCTGATAGTTTGTGAGTTCGGAGAAAGGTATTGTTTCCTTCACCTGACAGAGCCAGTCATTTTATTAGCGTCAGATCATTTGTCCCGAGGCTCTCTCCCCTCCCCCGCATCTGGGGCTGTGGACCCCAGGCTCCATTATGCCTGTGGCCTAACTCTCCCACCCAGATGTCTATTGACCAGTTCCTCTTGGCGTTCAAGGCTGGTTGTCACTCTGCCTCACCCAGCTTGTCACATCTCCCTGACCTGTTTCTTGATTCTCTTTAAGGGGGTACCTTTTCCTTGTATTTAGTCCCCAACCTGCAAGAGCTAATCAAGTAGGATTTACCAGAGTGGAGACCACTCCAGCCAGAGAAATGGGTCTTGGAGTTTTTAAAAGATATTTGTGTGGGTATTTTGAATAAAGTATCCAATAAGTGGAATTAGACTTTATAACATTTTATTAGAAACAAGTTTCAAAAACGCTCTCTTCCCCTCCAGCCTCCCCCTCAAAAAAAGCCACAGCTCTGTTTGGCTTCAACATTTCGTTAAGCTGAAATCAAATAATGCCAAAATGAGACAGCTGCAAGTTAGCATAGGAGAGGCTGCTGATTTTGAGTTATGCGCAATACGAAATAGAAATTAGGGTTTTAGAAGGTAACTCAGAAAGATTTACAAATAAATATAGTACGGTTGGCCCTTGAACAACATGGGTTTGAACTGCACAGATCGACTTATATGCAGATTTTTAAAATGGTAAATACTGTGTAGTACTACATGGCCCATGCGGTTGGTTGAGTCTAGGAATTTGGAAGAACAGTGGCTATGGAGGGCCCAGCTGTAAGTTATACAGGGATTTTCAACTGTGTAGGGGGTCGGCGCCCCTGACCCACACCTTGTTCAAGGGCCAGCTGTAATGGGTTTTGAAAATGTATCCAAAGACGTTAACTAGAGAATCAATGGATCAGTAATTGCTGTAGGAAGGGTACACTCAAAGAAGACAGAGTTATCTCTCAAATGAATTTTGATTTGGTTTTTACTAAAGAAGGTATTGCAGAGGTTTATCCTTATCTTTTTAGGAATTTGGACAGGTGGGAAGAGGCAGGGGAAACAAACAAGGGGCTAATTACTTAGCTTACTAGCTAATGTGGCCCGTGTGAGAATGTTTTAGCCATTCATGGTGAAATATTTGATACTTCAGAGTCAAGGTAGTACCTCTGTGTTGCAGATTCTTGAGTGGCTACATTTTAACATCCATCCATAGTCAGGCGTAAGCCAGTGCTGCTTACCTATTTTGGTGGAACTGCAGCACCTTTTGGCATGGCAAATTGGGCCACAAAATGCTCTTCACTAATTAAACCATTCAGTTCTGATTTAACTTAGGCCATGTAAGTACTGTGAATTTCTCAGGTGACATTTATTGAGTTTATAATTGATTTTTTATAGTTTTTTTTTTGTTGTTGTTTTTTGCGGTACGCGGGCCTCTCACTGTTGTGGCCTCTCCCGTTGCGGAGCACAGGCTCCGGACGCGCAGGCCCATCGGCCATGGCTCACGGGCCCAGCCGCTCTGCGGCATGTGGGATCTTCCCGGACCGGGGCACGAACCTGCGTCCCCTGCATCGGCAGGCGGACTCGCAACCACTGCGCCACCAGGGAAGCCCCTAAAGTTTGTTTTTAAAAGAGGAAAATGTGGGACTTCCGTGGTCAAGTGGCTAAGACTCCATGCTCCCAATGCCGGGGGCCCGGGTTCCATCCCTGGTCAGGGAACCGCATGCCACAACTAAAGATCCTGCGAGCCTCAACTAAGACCTGGCGTAGCCAAATATAAATAAGTAAATAAAGAAATGAAGAAAATGTAGAAATAGTCACGAGGCCTTTTTGCACAGAAGTAATTATATAATCAAGACTGCCACCTAGTGGAGTTTATGTTCTATTTCTGTTTGTACACTTGATAGTGAAAGGATTCCAATGAAATAGTCATTAACGTCGAAGCCGGATATGTGCAATGAAAGTAACCAGTATATAGACATCAAGATTATATTCATTATTTTTTTTTCTATCTCATACAGAAAAGAGTGAAATGTTAGAGTGGTTGGAAGTTAAAATTTTGCTTCTTGGTATTTGGCCTTTGTTGTGGTGATCATAGAGGCTATTTGTTTTCTTGTTCCAGGTTTTTAGCGGAATACCATGATGACTTTTTCCCAGAGTCTGCCTATGTTGCTGCCTGTGAGGCGCACTACAGCACGAAGAACCCCAGGGCGATTTATTAAGGTTTTGATGGTTCTGGAAGAACAGCTTCTCTATCTAGCTTTGCACTCTCCGTTCCCGATAAAGAACTAGGGAGTTGGTGGGCCTTCCTTACAGGCAGAGCGAATGCGACACTCGCCTTGGGGGTGTGTGGCAGAGGCGGGCCCATTTGTTTGAGTTGCTTACCTACCGTAGTTATTTCTGTTAAGGATTACTTCCTAGGTGCCTGAACGGCCTCCAACGTGTGACCCTTGCCACAGTACATGTCATCTGTGACGGCGGGCAAAGAGCAGCTGTGTTCACAGTGAAATGTTCACGAAAGTGTGCGTAGGTTGGGCTGTTTCAGTAGATGGAGTTACTTGTTAGCAATAACCACATTTTTTAGTTATTTGTTAGCATTAAACAAAATTGTTCTGCAAACCGTTTTCATTCCTGTGATAAGGCTGAGCAACAAAACATTAGTTTTGCTTGGAAACTAAAAAGTAGTCCCGGAATATTTTAGAGGGGGTTGATATTGATGGCAAAAGAAAATTTGCAGCTATACATTTGCTTGTTGCAGTCCCTTTTCTATAAAACCTTATTTTTGGTGATCTAAGTAAAGCATTGCCTGAATGTTTGAGATTTTATAGCTACACCTGGCTGTGGAATGTTACAGTTCCCTTTCTGTAGGATGTTATTTTGGGTGACCTCAAATAAATCATCTTGTTGGAAAGAACCAAGAGAGAGTTTTCACTCTGGTCTTGTCCTCTTTCTTCATTGTAGAAAAACAGCAAGGTAACTTTGATTCATAACTTTTTTGTGTTTTATTTTGTTTTCCCTTTGTGACTTTTTTATTAAGGACTTTTGTTTTCCTTTCCTTCTTTGATTTTGCCTGACTAGAAGGTGGTTACTGGAAGTTGGGATAGCTCCTCGCTGGTTTGGGGCCAACGTATTTATCCTCTTCCAACATTACCAGCTGATGGTCTCTGAAGTCATCCTTCTAATCCTCACCTAAGTCTCTCACATGCCTGCCCTTTTCCCCAGGATATTTTAGAAAGTTCCAGCTCTGTTTGAGGGATACCAGTACCATACAAGCCTTGAACATAGCATCTGCATTTTCTCGTAGCTCGGTTTAGTTGACCTTAATTTCCAAAGATCACTGGACATGAACGACAAGAGCCACAGGGAGTTTCAAAACTCTCTAAATGGTTCCATCAAAGAGACTTCTGTATACACTGACCCGTGAGAATCAGAACCTCGAAGTCGAGTAATGTCATCTTAGTGCACATAGTTGCTAAGCAAACGTCAGGTTTTGGCTTCTAACCTGGAGTAGCATTTGGGTTCGTGCTAGGTTTCATCTCCATTTGGTTTATGCAATGCTTGTTTAAATCTGGTGCACCTGCAGTATGCTCTGAATTGTTGAAAAAGTTAAATCAGTAATTATTCATAGCCTGGAAAAGAAAAAATTTTTCTTTTATTAAGAATCTACTTGTTCAATGTCCCCAATGAAATGAACACAGACTGTCTCTTGGAACATTTATATAGTTATATACCTTGAGTTTACAATTAATGCATTTTCTAATAATGAACAATTATTTTCTTCCCTTAAAGGCATTTTTCTGTGTGTGTGTGGCTTGCGCATGCGGGATATTAGTTCCCCGACCAGGGATCAAACGTGTGCCCCCTGCAGTGGAAGTGCAGAGTCCTAACCACTGGACTGCCAGGTTCTTAATCACAACTTCCCTTAAGCTGATTATTTGTACCTTAGGTTTGATTTAAATAACTGTTCAAAGTATTATCCCTTTATTGTATATTGCTAATAATTTTTCAAATAATTCATCAGTTAAAAAAATGATTTAAATGTCTAGACTGGACTTCCCTGGTGGCGCAGTGATTAAGAATCCGCCTGCCAGTGCAGGGGACACGGATTCAAGCCCTGTTCCGGGAAGATCCCACATGCCGCGGAGCAACTAGGCCCATGCACCACAACTACTGAGCCCGTGTGCCACAACTACTGAAGCCCACTTGCCTAGAGCCCGTGCTCCACAACAAGAGAAGCCACTACAACGAGAAGCCCGTGCACCGCAACGAAGAGCAGCCCCCGCTCGCCACAACTAGAGAAAGGCCGCGCACAGCAATGAAGACCCAACGCAGCCAAAAATGAATAAATTTTTAAAAATTAAAATAAATTTAAAAACTTTAAAGTAAATGAATTTAAATGTCTAGACCATCCTTATAAAAATTAAACATTATCCTTTTTTTGTCAATTTTTATAGTTACTTTCCTATACTGCCAAATCTTGCAGTTAAGTATCACATCATTGGATTAATGTCTTCCTTTTAAGTTGTTTAAAGATGTATTGAAAGTATTTCTATAACTTGTGTGTCATATCAGTTGTACTAGGACTTTGAAAAAAACATGTGAGAAGGAAAAAAACATTTCCGAACAGAAGTAGATTGTAAAGCATTTCATAGTACAGTGTATACAAAAAAAGAAAAATTTACCATTTTACAAAAGTTGACGTCTGTCATTAGGTTATTTTATCAACTCTGTAGACATTTGAGCAAGTGCAATTACCCTGTTTTGCCATTATTTTCTTAATAACTCAGTGGCCCCTGCCCTTTAACATTTAGCCAAAGGTAAGTTTATCTGAACATTTACTGACAACTGTGGTACCAAAAACTGCTAGGTATTGAAAGATGAGAATGAGTAAGGCATTGGTGGGGGGATATAGTTAAGAGAATCTGTACAGCCATACCACTGTTATTTTTACTAACCAAGTTAAGTTAGGAAGTGTGTTACTTTAACCAGTTCTTAATTTTAAAAAGTATAATGTAACCATAAATGGCAACATTTCCCCAAATTAAGCTCGTCCAAGAAAGAATGGGTAACTCTACTCTTTTAACTGGTGTGTGGATGTCAGTTTAGGTGGGTTTGATTACTAAGTTTTCACTAGTTATAAAGTCTGGCAAGATGGTGTTAAGGGACTTGGTATCCATTGGGAAAAGAAGTTTCAACATTAAAATTAAAAGCAGTAACCGGGGGGGCTTCCCTGGTGGCGCAGTGGTTGAGAGTCCGCCTGCCGATGCAGGGGACGCGGGTTCGTGCCCCGGTCCGGGAAGATCCCACATGCTGTGGAGTGGCTGGGCCCGTGAGCCATGGCCGCTGAGCATGCGCGTCCGGAGCCTGTGCTCCAAAACGGGAGAGGCCACAACAGTGAGAGGCCCGCGTACCGCAAAAAAAAAAAAAAAGCAGTAACGGGGAAATCGTGTTTTTATACCCCAATGAGATAAGACTCCCCAATACACCAGTTAAATCTTTTTTTTTTCTTTTTTAGGAATTGGAGAGACACTTTTTTCTAGCTTCTGCTTGTCTTATGCTTGAGCCAGATTCTTCCAGATGTTCATTTGGGACAAACCCTTAGATAGTGCATTTTTTTGATACATTTATTTATTTTTATTTTTAGCTGTGTTGGGTCTTCGTTTCTGTGCGAGGGCTTTCTCTAGTTGCGGCGAGCGGGGGCCACTCTTCATCGCGGTGCATGGGTCTCTCACTGTCGCGGCCTCTCTTGTTGCGGAGCACAGGTTCCAGATGCGCAGGCTCAGTAGTTGTGGCTCACGGGTCCAGTTGCTCCGCGGCATGTGGGATCTTCCCAGACCAGGGCTCGAACCGTGTCCCCTGCATTGGCAGGCAGATTCTCAACCACTGCACCACCAGGGAAGCCCTAGATAGTGCATTTTTAAGCTGATTGAATTATGTTGGTTTTACCTAGTTTCAGTAAAAACAGGATGCTATTCTCCGTGTCTCTTTCTTGGAATACATCTTATAAACTCAAAGTGAATTTGTAAACGGCCATTTCTTTGCTTCAACTTTCCCTCTGATTGGTGTAAATAGCGGGACCAATAAGCAGAATATAAGTCCCCAGTGAATGTTTTCAAGGCCTGGGATGATGTGCTTCCCCAGCTCCACTCCCTCTGTACATTGACTGGTGCATCAAATAGGAGGCCGGCCCAGATCATCTTGCTGAGATTATACATGTTGCCAATGTACCTCTGGCATCGAAAGCATACATATTACATCTGTCCTCAGCAAGGAATACAATTACTATAAATGAGTGAATAAGCAAGAGTTCATGTGTTAGTGAACAGTCAGGTTGTGGACTCAAGGGGATGGTGGGGATTTCTGAGGACAAAAGGAAAAGCAATGAAGGATCTACTTCAGAAAAAGAGGATTGGGGCATGTTTGCTGGGTGACTTGCAGTGTAAGCCTTCCCTTCATCTCCGTAGGAGACCGCGGCCAAAATATCAACCATTCACTTCATGCTTGAGGAGATGGATTTGTGCTTTTGACCTTCTGTGGAGATGGATTGCCAGGCTGAGACTTGCCTCCAGTCAGGTGGGGACAGAGCAAGGATACCCCAAGAGTTGGTAACATCAGGTTCCTGTGTTCTTTCACTCACCAAAAGGGGTCCGGGAGGAGACAGACACAAATGGCCACATATTGTGTGATTCCATTTATGTCAAGTGTCCAGAAGAGGCAAACTATAGGAACAGAGAGTAGATCAGTGGCGTCAGAGGATCGGGAGAGGAGGGAATTGGAGCTGACTGCTCATAGGTCTGAGGTCTCTTCAGGGTGATGGAAATTTCTGGAATTCGTTGTGATCGTTCTCCCACTCTATGAATTTACTAAAAAACACTGAATTTTATAGTTTTAAAAGGTGAATGTTATGGCATGTGAATTATATCTCAGTTAAAACAGGGAGATCTAGGGATTGGCTATGCCTAAAACTCAAAAAAAAATACAGCACGGAAATCCATTTTTGAGAGCTGAAAGGCTGTTTGATCTAATACTCCGGCATGCCTCATTGCCCAAGGCAGGTAAGGCTCCTTTTCTCACTACCCTGACTTCACACTTCACCTGAAGGTCAGAAGATCCAGGGCTGTGCCTTCATACAATGTCCTTCTTAGGCAAATAGGGAGTTGGCAGATTTCAAACTTCTTTGACTCCCAAATTCTTCTGCATGCCAGGGCATGAGGAATAACTATATATTGATATTCTGATATAAGCCAAAAAAGGTTAACAAACAGAGAGATTAGTGACAGCAAAAGTAATGTGAATTAAGAATAATGCAAACCATAGCCAGTTCATCTTTTCAAGTCTTCCTGTTTTCGAGTTTCTTTGCAGCATCAATCTTCATCCTTCCAGAAGGTCATAAAAAAATCATAGGAGGTAAAGTGCTCAACTGTGTTTTTCTATTGATTTGTACTTTTCTCATTCAGATTTACAACTTTCAGTGGAATGATTTAATAAGTCATTTAGGAGATCTGCTTTGGCACAAGGTAAATTACACCAGCCTGCAAGTTCTATTTACTGTTCAATCTTCACTATTATAAAGGTGACTTTTGAGAAAATTTCAGGTCATCAGCCTCCATTAGTTGCCCATTATTATCCAGAAAATAATTCTGGGTGAGATGATTTGTGAACTGTATAGAAACATACCTATTAGAGTCAGAGGATGGAGGCTGTTTAAATATGTTTGGGTGGTACATAAAACGAAGTCTGAAAACCAAAATGCACTATTAGAGGGAAAACCTAGTAAGATTTTCTTTTGATATATGATAATCCATCTTATCTTTTATATCCTTTAGCACGTAAAACTTAACCAGTCATAGCATTAAAACCCTTTTTTGATTTGGTGGTCCATAAGAAGCCATGGTGTGGTAGACAGATTGAAAAATTTCTAAATCTTTACACATACACCATCTCCCTGTCCCTAACCCCTGAAATGTAAATTTGCGGTTTCTCTTATCAAGAGGTAGAATCTAACATATAATATTGTAACTCAACTCCACTTAAATTTTCAAAAAGATTTTCCTTTCCCCTTGAATTTGGTCTGGGGTGTGTGTGTGTGTGTGTGTATAAGACTGACTTTCAGTAGATCTCAGCAAGAGAGCTGCTTTGCTACATACAAAACCCCAACTAGTTTGGCTTTAGGAGTTGCTTTGGCCAAGAAAATGTGCCAGGATCGATTCACTTCCCTTCTCTTCCTTAGAACCTTGCTGAGATGTGGACAAGCCCGGGCTAACCTGCTGGATGATAAGAGACAGGTTGCCTAGTTATTCTCATCACTCAGCCAACAGCCAGCCAACTGCCCAACATGTCAGTGAAACCATTTTAGACCGATGAACCCCCAGCCTACCTGCCAGCCCACCACAGATGCATAAACAAGCCAGCCAAAATCTGCCAAGCCTATCCTAGGTTAGCAGAATCATCCAGTTGATCCATATATTATTTATTGAATATAAATGCTAATTATTTTAAGCCACTGTTTTGGGGTGGTTTGTTACGCAGCAATAGCTAACGTCACAATGTGCCTTTGTGGTGTATATGTTTTGCACACTATCTATGGAACAGCTCAAACTTCATTGCCTTGGGTGAAATTGTTGAAACTCTGGCATGTTCAGAAGCCATCAGCTAACCAAGGGAACGTGTACCAGCTCTTGCTCCTACTCAGGTACCAAGGGAGAGAATGGATAGAGGCAGCAACACATCTTTGGGATCTTGTAGCTAGCATGACCTGGGTTTTATTTTGTAAGAAATAAAAGTTTGCAGAAAACTAGAAAGGAGAATATAAAATATGTTTTTGCCATAAAATTAATAACTTTTTATTTTGTAATATTTGTTTCTAGACACTGTTTGAAAAAGAAATAAAACATTTTGGATTTGGCTAAAGTTCTTTTTACCATTACGTGGATCCCAATCCTTTGCCCTTCTCCCAGAGGCAGTACTATCCTGAGTTTGGGGTAGTGTGGACAAATATTGTGCACATGAAACTTCTTGCTCTTATACTCTTCATCATATTTTAGCATATATAGATGCATATTTACATATACATATATACATACATGTATAAATATACATATGTACATACGTGTATAAGTATACACGTATGTACATATACAAAACTACATCAATTTGTGTTTTCACATAGGCACACATTTAGTTCTAACTGCTGTATAAAAGTCTATCACGTGGATATACTACCCTGTATTAATTCCTTTACCATTGTTGGACATACAGATTGTTTCCAAGTCCCCCTTTTACTAACAGTGCTGCAAAGAACTAGCACTTGTACATAGTTCCTTGTATTCAAATGCCAGTCTTTCTCCAGGTCATACACCCAGAATTGTTGGATGGTCAGACATGTGGGGTTTTTTTTCCCACATTTTCTAGAGTCTAAAGTTACCCCATTAGAAATGGCTTTGCAAGAGTTCCCGGATGTTAAGTTTCAGGGCAGTTGTCTTGCAAGACATTTATAATACAGGGAGCTAAAAGAAAAGAAAAACTGGATGAAAACTTGAAATCGCTTTGAAACGTCCTCCGCATTACCTCAACTCACATCGACCCTTCCCTAACAAGAGTGTTTTTAGGCGGTATTGGGGATTGTTCTTTGATGGGCTCATAGAAATTAGAAATAAAAACTTAACTTCACAGTGGTAAAAAAGCAGGGTAGGAGGTGATGGTCTGCTACTTTGCTGACTAATTGGTTTCCAGGGCAACTATAAATGACATTATGGAAAGGAGTTGAAAGGTCACCCAAGGAATATTTCAAATATTGTGTTGAATGCGGCAAACGCACCCCATTAGATAATTTCTGAGGGGTCACGGGTTCATTAGTCCATAAGGCAAACCAGTTCCTTTGGTCTTCTCAACTGAGAGCTCAAATTTAAAAACCTGCATTTTACCATGCCAAGACATGATATGGTAAACGTACTATGGTACAATCAAGGTTAGGTCAAACAACATTGTCTCTGTAAACAGGAGAAAATCACTCTTGTTGCTTAAAGAGTCAGTAGCTAAATGTTCTTAGATTTTACACATCCTGTGTCAAAAGTGAATGAGCCTATCCTCCCCATAAATGTTCTTCTCAACGAATTGCGTGTACCCTTTGTCCTTTGGGTTTAGTCCAGACGGGTAGATCATGACAGGATGATGTCAACATAACTGTATTGCTTTCGATGTGTAACCTTATCTGAGAGCCACCTGAGGTTTTTTGATTTATGTCAGGTTACATTATAGATGCTCCGTAATGTAGCTGCTCTTAGTATAAAATTGCTGATTTGTAGAAGTAATACTCTATCATGCATTTCGTACAGAAAAACAAGGAGAAATAAAACTATTGGAAAACTACATCTTTGTCTTCAAAACGTCCAAGCCAGACCGATCACAAAATCATGATTAAAATAATATCAACGGGGTTTCCCTGGTGGCGCAGTGGTTGAGAGTCCGCCTGTCGACGCAGGGGACACAGGTTTGTGCCCCGGTCCGGGAGGATCCCACATGCCGCGAAGCGGCTGGGCCCGTGAGCCATGGCCGCTGAGCCTGCGCGTCCGGAGCCTGTGCTCCGCAACGGGAGAGGCCACAACAGTGAGAGGCCCGCGTACCGCAAAAATATATATATATATATATATCACCGTACAAACTGAATGCCGTTTCCTTCGTAACCAAGCGCTTACGCACTGCGGCTGTTAACTTTTGCAGTTTGAGGTGCGACAGCAAAACCAGCACAGATTTCATTTTCCTTCTTCACAATGTCACGGGGAGAAGATGTGTTCTTACCAGAGGTCTGAGCTATCTGAGCATCTGATATTTTTCTTTCCTTATTGAGTCGAGAACTTTCACCTTTTCACTTAAAGGAAGCACTTTAGGGCTCCTCTCTGGCATTTCCAAATCACCAGCATCACTCCTCTGGCACTTTGGGGCCAGAATTAAGTAAAATCAGGGCCTCTTGAACACAGCACTGCGACACTGTGACAGGTGATAACTTCTGCCACTAAGTAACTACTGGGCGGGACTCGCTGGACAAAGGGACGATTCATATCCCAGAGGAAACAGAGCTGTATCGCGAGATTTCATCACGCGAGATTTCATCACGCGAGATTTCATCACGCGAGATTTCATCACTACTCAGAATGGCACGCACTCTAAACTTTATGAATTGTTTATTTCTGGAATTTTCCATTTAATATTTTCCGGCCTCGGCTGACCACAGGTAGGTAAAACCACAGAAAGCAAAACCAATGATAAGGGCTTCCCTGGTGGCGCAGTGGTTGAGAGTCCGCCTGCCGATGCAGGGGACACGGGTTTGTGCCCCAGTCCGGAAGGATCTCACATGCCGCGGAGCAGCTGGGCCCGTGAGCCATGGCCGCTGAGCCTGCGCGTCTGGAGCCTGTGCTCCGCGACGGGAGAGGCCACAGCAGTGAGAGGCCCGCGTACCGCAAAAAATAAAAAAAAAATATAAATGAAGTAAACTCCTGCTTGCTCCCAGAAATCACTCTAAAGGGAACACCTGATGCTGGGTTTTTTGTTCTGTCCTCGCTGTTTAGAATCAAGGCTTTGGTTTTGGAAATATCAAGCATATTTTGTACCCTTAAGGGAAATTTTATAAAGAGGTTTTAGGTGTTGCCAGTTTTTCAGTGATTATCTGGCAGTTCCGAATCCACGGGTCTCTGCTCTGCTACGTTTTGCGGAAAATGGGGCTGTGCGTACCACCTTTTTTCCTGTGCTGGCTTGCTTCCCGTTTCTGCCAGTAGAGGGCACTGGAGAGGAAAGCCGGAGGCAGGGAGGCGGGGTTTCATCCTGACGGGCTCGCTTTTCCTGTCCCGGATGCGAGGGCACCTCGCCTTGGCGGTCGCCCCTGGTTGCAGCTTGCACCTTCTTTCAGGACTTCCAGAAGCAGCCTAGTGGGAGGCGCCCCCTTCCTCAGGAGCACTTTCTCTAAACCCCTGGTCTCAGCGGCAGCCGGGTAGCAGCGCTCTCTCCTCCACAGGTATCAATACGTTTTACACATTTGGAAAGTTCTTGATACATTTGCCAAATTGCTTTCCAGACGAATTATTGTGATTTACACTCTCACTGGTTATGTGTGAAAATGCTTCTAGAAGGCCCACTCCCATGCATTGGTTGTTCTTAATTAACTCATCATTGTCTTTTACCCGCAAAGCCTAAAATATGTATTATCTGGTGCTTTATAGATAAGGTTTGCCAAACCTGATCCAGGTTTTCAAATATATTACAATTGTGCCTGCCTATTTTTTATATTTTCAGAGTTATTTTTCAGTAGCTGTTGTTAGGCCCATTTTAACCCTCATTATTGAGGCATTTTCCTCCTTTTTAATTGATTTTATTTGTTAAAGGGACCACTTTTATGGTTTTTTTCCCCAAGAAATTTGCAGTTGGATTTATCAATAAGGCTATGTTGTTGTTTTCTAATGTATTTCTTTTTATGCTTTAATTATTGTCATCGTTCTGCTTAATCTTAAAAAATCATTTTCTGAAAATGTTAAGGTATTATTTTTATTATTGTTAAACCAACCAACCCCCATCTCTTTTAAAAAATCACCATACGAACATTTTCAGCCTCCCCAAAGCTTTCCAAGTTAAAACGAAAAGGCACAGACACATCGAAGCACAATTAAAAAGAAGGGGGAAAAATCATCCATCCTCCCACCACCATAGCAGGTGCCTTAATCATTTTGGAGTTTTTTCTTGTCTCCTCTTTGAGGCACGTGTGTTTCAAAGGTTAGTTGAAGTCCTCTGTTCTCTGATATTTAAATTACATTTGCCTAAGTGCCCTTTTCCACACTCTCTGGGAAATCTAATCCCCTGGTCCACGTTTCTGTGACTCCAATGGGACTTTTCTCACGTGTATATCAGTTTCTTCTCCATAGCCTTCCTCTCCTCAACCATTTTCTCTCTCTTTTCTTAAAAATTAATTTAGTTTTGGCTGCAGTGAGTCTTCGCTGCTGCGCCCCAGCTTTCTCTAGTTGTGGCGAGCGGTGGCTTCTCTTGTTGCGGAGCACGGGCTCTAGGCACGAGGGCTTCAGTAGTTGTGGTGCATGGGCTCAGTAGTTGTGGCACACGGGCTTAGTTGCTCCACAGAATGTGGGATCTTCCCGGACCAGGGCTCGAACCCATGTCCCCTGCATTGGCAGGTGGATTCTTAACCACTGTGCCGCAAAGGAAGTCCCTCTTTTTTTTCCCCCCCTGGGAGGAGTTATCAACTTTGATCCTTTTATCACTAGTCAATTACAAGTTGCTTCTCATCAGCAGACTTAAATTCAACAACTATGGTTTTTGGTTTCCATGAAGTCTTTGTTTCTCCTGACCTGTTTTCTGTTTAATAAGACAAGTATCGATAGAATTGGAAAATAATGCTTTCTTCAAAGATGGGATTCTGAAACCCCTGACACTGAGATGGTGGATTTAAAAAATAAAAATCTTTCCAGAGGTTAGAATATGATTATATTTTGTGTCTTACTGCCGTTGCCAGATGATTTCACTCTTTCTTAGATGATTCTCCATGTCTTACTTGTAGTTTAGGAGAGGCATTTTTCATCCAACCTGCTCACACTGCCATCTGAACAGAATGATGTTTTTTGCTTTGAAGCTATGAAAGAAGATGATGGAGTTGGCTTGTTTTAAAATTCTTTTAAAATATCAAAGTTTTGAAATACTAAATAGGACATCAGAACCTTAAGTTGAGTGCATTTATTGCTGCGTAATGACAAAGCTTGGTGGTTTAAAATGACAGTATTCCTTTTCACTGCCCTGTCAGTTACCTAGACTGTCACGTAGTTCCCCGCAGTGTTGGCTGTGGCCACTCCTGCGACTGTATTGAGTTGAGAGCTCAGCTGGGGCTGAAACATCCCGGACGGCTTCACTCAAGACTGGCACCGCACCTGGGGTGCCTGCTATGTCTGGGGACTGGTGGGGCCTGTCCAGCAGGGGAGACAGACTTTCACATGGTGACTCATGATGCCAAAAGCAAAGCAGAAGCCACCAGGCATCTTCCACCATATTCTGCTGTCAAAGCAAGTCACAGGGCCACTCCAGATTCAGAGGGAGAGAAAATAAACTCCATGCCTTAACGGAGAGAGCAGAATGCACCACAGCCAGGCGAGTACTCCTTGGCAGCGATATTTGCAGACAGTCTATCAAAACTTAATGTAGGGCTTTCCCTGGTGGTGCAGTGGTTAAGAATCCGCCTGCCAATATGCAGGGGACACGGGTTCTAGCCCTGGTTTGGGAAGATCCTACGTGCCGCAGAACAACCAAGCCCGTGCACCACAACTACTGAGCCTGTACTCTAGAGCCCGTGAGCCACAACTACTGAAGCCCGTGCACCTAGAGCCCATGCTCCGCAACAAGAGAAGTCACTGCAATGAGAAGCCTGCACACCGCAATGAAGAGTAGCCACCACTTGCCGCAACTAGAGAAAAGCCTGTACACAGCAACGAAACCCAACGCAGCCAAAAATAAATACATAAATAAATAATTTTTTTAAAAACTTAATGTAAATCCCATGAATTACATTCAGGAAAATAATCCCCTAGATGCTGAAATTTTACATATCTGGTATTCATTGTGCCGTGGGACAGTGTGGATAAATAATTAAATGTCTAGTGCATCGGTCAGTAAAGGGCCAGGTAGTAAATAATTTAGACTTTCTGGGGCATACAGTTTGCACTGCAACCACTCAACCTCTGCCATTAGAGTGCGAAAGCACCACAGAAAATATAGACATAAATAGATAGGGGTGGGTTCCAGTACAACTGTTTTTACTAAAAGCCGGTGGTGGTCAGCATTTGTCCTGCAGGCTGTGTTTTGCCACCCCTGGTCTAGGGAAATCCTGTACTGCTTTTCCTGCTTTCTAAAGGGATTTTAAATTACCTAGGAAGGAGATTTCAGATTCTAATAATACCTACATAAGCTGTCTGAAACTAACTAAAGTTAATATAATAATGAACAAGTAGTGAACTTGTACTTGTTATTTTTGTACCATTAGCATCACCCCATGCTAATAGCATCAAGCACCGTTTGTAGAGTCTGTTTATGACTTGAGAGTGATGCATGGTGGTACATCCTTTTTCCTTACTTGATTACCATTGCCTTTTAGATTCTGTAAAATCACTTAATGTCCTCAGAGAAAGGATATTTGATAATGTGAAATCCTATTTGGCAAACAGTGGGATAGTTGCTATTTTCAAAATACATTTACTAGCTTTATGTTCCTGTGACTCCAAATATTTGAGTTCTTGGGCTCTTAATAATGAAGCGAACGGAAAGTCATGATTTCAAAACCCTCTTCACTTTTTTGCAGTAAATGATTTTTTTTGACCTCTGCACTTTTCTGTAAACTCTTAACATCTCATATTTCATTCGTGATACATTAGTACTGATAAATGGAATATTGCCTGCAGTATCGGCAAACAAAGGATGTCGCAGTCATCAGTGATTGCAGCCAGGTGAGCTGTGAGCCCTGAGGGAACTCAGGAAGGGAAGAATACCTGCCATCTAGCAGCCATTAGGCTGCAGCCACTCCCCGCGGTGAGCCCCGAGGAAACTCACGATGTGAAAACACGGGATACTAGTCCCAGATAGCTGAGGTGCCTATCAAAGGAAGGATTTCAGCGAGCCCAGGCTCTTACATCTTCCCATACATAGAAAAGCGCTAAATTCCTTAACTTGAGATATCTGGTTTTCTTTAATTAACAATAATCTTCTGATGTTCAGACTACCTGCCCTTTGTTACAAAACTTCTATATAACCTGGCTCCCCCCTCACCTCCTCGCAGTTTCTCAGAGCTGTCTGAAACACTGTCTCCTGGGATGCAGTCCTCATTTTGCCCCAAATAAAACTTAACTCACAACTCTCACGTTGTGCATTTTTTAAAAGTCAGCAGTGCTTTATGAGATCGTAGTTGGGTTTTTTTCACACCCACACATGCCCGTATGTGGGTGGAAATTGTGGAGAGTTTTTTATTAGTGTGCACACCACTTTTTTGTTTGCTTGTTTTGTTTGTTTTGCACAGCATTTAAAAGTACAAGATATCCCAGGGAAATTAATTTCCATCCTCAGCACCAAAGATACTTCTTTTCATCTAAATATTTCTTTGTGTGAGCATTATATAATTCAGATATGCCATTCTTCTCATTGCTACAATATGACTTACATTAAATCCAAAGAGAGTATTTCCTTTTGAAATTAAAATAGGGACACTAAACAATATGTAATCTATGAAAAAGTAAATATTTTAAATGTTTTTCAAACTTATAGTCATAGTATTGACCTTTACAACTCTCAGATATTACTCTGCTATTTCATTCTTAGTTACCATAGTTTATTTTCTACCTTCAAGTGAGACACCGGAACAGAAAAGCTCGTGGTGCCCTCTGGGCTTCGTTTTCTCAGTCTGTAAGAGCTCAGGTGGAAACGCTGCTTTTTGTTGTCCTGTCTTCATGTTTTCCAGCTCCCGCCTGGGCTGTCACACCCCCAGCCCCAGAGGTGTGTGCCTATTGTATGCACGGAGGGGCTTGAGAAAACTGTCACCTGTCTGGAGAGTGGCTTTGACTAAGTGTCTGTTTTGTAAGTGTGAAGGGATTCCTTTAGCTTCTCCCGTGGATCCCTTGTCTGTATTGCTCTTGGACCTAGAGTCTGTCATACAGAGTGAAGGAAGTCAGAAAGAGAAAGACAGATACCGTATGCTAACACATATATATGGAATCTAAGAAAAAAAAAGGTCATGAAGAACCTAGGGGTAAGACGGGAATAAAGATGCAGACCTACTAGAGAATGGACTTGAGGACACGAGGAGGGGGAAGGGTAAGCTGTGACAAAGCGAGAGAGAGGCATGGACATATATACACTACCAAACGTAAGGTAGATAGCTAGTGGGAAGCAGCCGCATAGCACAGGGAGATCAGCTCGGTGCTTTGTGACCGCCTGGAGGGGTGGGATAGGGAGGGTGGGAGGGAGGGAGACGCAAGAGGGAGGAGATACGGGGATATATGTATATGTATATCTGATTCACTTTGTTATAAAGCAGAAACTGACACACCATTGTAAAGCACTTATACTCCAATAAAGATGTAAAAAAAAAAAATAGCATTGGGCATTCGGTGGCTTCATGCAGACAACACATCTTAGGTTGAAAATTTCAACATCACTAGAATAGCAGTTGTTGCCTGAGCTCCTCCTCCTGCCACAGAAAGTTCCTTCTCAGCTCCTGCACCCACCATGAACCTCTCCAGGAACTGTCTCAGAAATGAAATAAAAATAAATAGAATCCGGGCTTCCCTAGTGGCGCAGTGGTTAAGAATCCGCCTGCCAATGCAGGGGACACGGGTTCGAGCCCTGGTCCTGGAAGATCCCACATGCTGCGGAGCAACTAAGCCCGTGTGCCACAACTACTGAGCCTGCGCTCTAGAGCCCACGAGCCACAACTACTGAGCCCACGTGCCACAACTACTGAGCCTGCACTCTAGAGCCCACGAGCCACAACTACTGAAGCCCACGTGCCTAGAGCCCGTGCTCCGCAACAAGAGAAGCCACCGCAATGAGAAGTCCATGCACCGCAGTGAAGAGTAGCCCCCGCTCGCCGCAACTAGAGAAAGCCCGTGCGCAGCAACGAAGACCCAACGCAGCCAAAAATAAATAAATAAAGTAAATAAATAAATAGAATCCATTCCTCACACCTTTGTTTGGAAGTGGGTTTTGCCTTCTTCTTTGGCCCTTTCAGACTGATGCTTCCTTTGTACTACCTTTTCATTTCATGATTTTTTTTTCCTTCAGCTCCAGAGCGCTCAGCCTGAAGGCTGACTCCACCCCTCCTACTGGATGAGATCAGGCTTCTAGAACCCGGCACAGAGCCTGGATCTCTGGGAGGGGCTGTTTCTCTTTTCTGCTTCCTTGAGGAAAATCAGTGCACGGCGATGCACAGACCTTATTCTATTTCATCCACCAGCCAGCTGAGTGGCACTTTTTTTAGACATATGAAGTTACCGTGCATTGGGTTAGCTTCTCTAAGCTTCCTTTCGAAACCATCTCCTTTGATTCTTGTCCTATTTCCTTTTCAACCATCTGTTGAAGTATCTTCTTTAGAGATACTGAAATTCAGACATGAAATACGCTTGTGAGGTGATTCAGGGCTTGAGAGGAGAATCAAGGATCCACTATGAAACAGAAAAGCCCTTTTCCTATATTTTCTAAAAGGCACAGAATAGTTTGAAAGTGCCAGTAATGACTTTTTTGAAGACTTAGAAGTGACGGTTATTTCAATTCGATTTCCTCGATTACTGTGGAAATTGCCACCTCATAAGGATGTGGGCCTTGGCAGGTGGAAAATGAACACTTTAATTTTCAGCCTAATTGCCTGCAGAGAAACATCGGGATGCATTCCGTGGATACCTCACAGTATGTATTGTTGAGAAATTATTCTTCCAATAGACTGTTCAATACTACCACACTGATTATTTTATCTTTAAAGTCTCATTGTAAACAGTAATCTTAAGTAGGATGTTCTTTTCCCAAGGATAGTATCCTATTTCCCACTTTTCCTATATCTAAATGAACCAAATCTAATCTTTTGCAGGAACACACCACAAAATTAGCTCGCTATCAGGATGTGCAAAAAGAGTGATATAATGCAAATTGTTTTCAGTGTTGATGAATGAATTGTGTATTTCGATGAAGTCAGCCAAAGAGCATCTGAGCAGATTTTAGTCACCTTAAAGTATGGAGTTGTTTTAAAAAAACAAAACAAAACATGCAACAGTAAAAAAAAAAAATGCCGTTATTTAAGGCAGCATTACACAAATAATACCTAGTAATTAGTGGCAGTCACATGCTTTCTGCTGGAGACTTGCTAGAATCGTGGCTTGGCCTCCAGTCAGCTTGAGTAATGTCACATGCTTTCGGGGCCCATGGCTCCTACTGGGCTTCACGATGGCCAGGTTGACGAAGAACCCATGCCTGGGCCCCTCTGACTGTGGCACCATTTTTCATAATTGACTGTTCTGTAGCTAATTTGTCAACATGGAGTCTGCACTACATTGCATTAAATTAAGTGGTTTAACTTGGGTATTCATTGCTACATGATTCTGTAATACTCATTTTGCATTGGTATAACAAGGACATTCTTTCCACATGGACTCCAACATAAATATATATATATGTGTACGTTTTCATGGTACCTCTTTTTTTTTTGGAGTATAGTTGCTTTACAATGTTGTGTTAGTTTCTGCTGTACAGCAAAGTGAATCAGCTATACATATATCCCCTCTTTTTTGGATTTCCTTCCCATTTAGGTCATCACAGAGCACTGAGCAGAGTTCCCTGTGCTATATAGCAGGTTCTCATTAGTTATCTATTTTATACATAGTAGTGTATAAATGTCAATCCCAATCTCCCAGTCCATCCCACCACCACCCCCGCCTTGGTTCCATACGTTTGTTCTCCACATCTGTGTCTCTATTTCAGCTTTGCAAATAAGTTCATCTGTACCATTTTTCTAGAGTCCACATATATGCGTTAATATATGATATTTGTTTTTCTCTTTCTGACTTACTTCACTCTGTATGACGGTCTCTATGTATGACAGTCTCTAGGTCCATCCGCGTCTCTACAGATGACCCAATTTCGTTCCTTTTTATGGCTGAGTAATATTCCATTGTATATATGTACCACATCTTTATCCGTTCCTCAGTTGCTGGCTATTTAGGTTGCTTCCATGTCCTGGCTATTGTAAATAGTGCTTCAGTGAACATTGGGGTGCACGTATCTTTTTGAACTATGGTTTTCTCCAGGTGTATATGCCCAGTAGTGGGATTGCTGGGTCACATGGTAGTTCTATTTTTAGTTTTTTAAGGAACCTTCATACTGTTCTCTATAGTAGCTGTATCAATTTACATTCCCACCAACAGTGCAGGAGCGTTCCCTTTTCTCCACACCCTCTCCAGCATTTACTGTTTGTAGATTTTTTGATGATGGCTATTCTGACCCGTGTGAGGTGACACCTCATTGTAGTTTTGATTTGCATTTCTCTAGTAATTGGTGATGCTGAGCATCTTTTCATGTGCTTTTTGGCCACCTGTATGTCTTCTTTGGATAAATGCCTATTTCTGCCCATTTTTTGATCGGGTTGTTTGTTGGGGTTTTTTTTTTTTTTGATATTTGAGCTGCATGAGCTGTCTATATATTTTTGGAGATTAATCCTTTGTCAGTTGCTTCGTTTGCAAATATTTTCTCCCATTCTGAGGGTTGTCTTTTCATCTTGTTTATGGTTTCCTTTGCTGTGTAAAAGCTTTTCAGTTCAGTTAGGTCCCATTTGTTTATTTTTGTTTTTATTTTCATTCATGGTACCTCTTGAACAAAGGAAGAAGAGAAAATTTGTCCAATAATATATATTTTATGTTTTATAACAGAAAAGGATAGTGTAATGATTTTTCAGCTCAAATGAAAATTACAAATTCAGTACTTTTAAAGAATTTGGCTTAGATCTATGAAAGTAATGTATAAAATATGTTTATTTTTAAATGTTTTATTTGAGAAATGTTGAACATATACAAAAGTTGACCCAGTAGAATATTGAGCCCCCAGGTATGATCATCAGCTTCAAGCATTATCAGTTCATCGCCAGTCTGTTTTATCCATACTTTTATCCACTTCTTGTACTGCTCTCAAACTTTTTTGAAGTAAATTCCAGATATCACATCATGTAAAAATACCTTGACAAATGGAAGCATTTTAAAATGTTGGACAAAATAAAGTATAAACAGGTAATAGGTAATAACAGCTATTATGTCAACATAATTCAAGAAATGGAGTGAGGCCTTGGCATTTAAATGTCAACTTTATGGCAGAAAACCAGACTTTTCCAAAATAATAAGTTAGGTATAACGTGAGAGCCAGTCAAATTGAAATGTTCTGGTTGGTCAATAAATATTTTGTCTGTACGCATATTTGTATATTTGCATATGTATAGAAAAAAAATTTAAATCTCTGAAATTTTAACCCTGGTTGCTCAGAGTAGTGAGACTTTTATTTGCTTTTTTGTATTTCTGTATTTCTTGTTTTACAAATTTCTCAGAATGAGATTTATTGCTTTGGCAATGATTTTGAAAGTATTAAAAATGGTTTTGACTACATGCAAGCTGTTGTACCAAGTGCCAGATAGAGGCAGAAAGATCATAGTAGATTATGTCTTGCTCTCAATTCATGATTAGTTTGGGTCGGCTACATCTGTGCCCATGGAAAGCCAGCATGGCACGCATTTTTGCTTCTTGCTCCCTTCTTTGTTCCCCCTTTCTCACATTTCCTGTGGGGGCCACCCCTCTTCCTCACTCCCAGTCCCCGTGGCTTGTATATGAAGTGGATGGCTTCCTTTCCAGCTCCAAAGTTGGGTGCAGGACATAGACTGGCCAGTCCGCTCCTCACAGACCCTTGGCCACCATGGTGATTGGTTGAGGAGGAACACGTGAACAAGGCAAGCCAGTCCAATAAGACTTGAGTGTATTAGACATGGGGAAGATATAAGTGTGGGCAATTACTCAAAAAGTTAAACAAAGAGTTACCACATGACCCAGCAAATCTACTTCTAAGTATCTACCCAAGAGAATTAAAAACATATGTCCACACAAAATACTTGTGCACAAATGTTCATAGCAGCATTATTCATAATAGCCCCAAAGTCGAAACAATGCAAATGTCCATCAAAAAGAGGTGAACAGATGTGGTCTATCCAGACAATGGAGTATTATTTGGCCATAAAAAGGAACAAAGTACTGATATATGCTACAACATGATGAACCTTGAAAGCATTATACTATGTGAAAGAAGCCAGTCACAAAAGAACATATAGATTATGTGATTTCATTTATATGAAATATACAGAATAGGTAAACCCACAGAGACAGAAAATAGATTAATAGTTGCCTAGGGTGAGGAGGGGGCCACAGGTAAGAGGGTTGGGCTCTGGCAAGGGAATGCTAATGGGTATGGGATTTCTTTATGGGGGTGATGGAATTGTTCTAGAATTAGATAGTGGTCATAGTTGTATAACTTTGTGAATACACTAAAGCAGAATTGTACACTTTAAACAGGTGAATTTTATGATATGTGAATCATATCTCAATCTAAATAAGGCTATGGAAATAAGAATATTTAATCACACCAAAAGAAAGTAAATAGATCTACTTTGACACTAAAAGCTTGAGTTAGGGCAGGCATATTAATCATTAAGGTAAAATGGTGATGTGTTTTAACAACATGTTATAAAATTAAACAAAGCAAAGAAGATAAGATAATTTATTTGATGTCTTCTACCCAAGTCAAATTTCAGATTATTCGACTCAGTCATTTTTACAACAATTTTCAGAAATGCTGCTTGCATTTTGCTGCCTTCTCCCCCAGGTATCAAGCAGAATAATGACTTTTTCTGTTCTGGTCCAGGGTAATTACTGCCTTGGTCATATTAGGTACTTCATAAGCATTTGTTACCTGATTGGATAAATAAATGTTCTTACTATAATGTTTTCTTTTTTTAATTTAATTTTTATTTTATATTGGGGTATAGTTGATTTACAATGTTGAGTTAGTTTCAGGTGTACAGCAAAGTGGTTCCGTTATACGTATACATATATCCATTCTTTTTCAGATTCTTTTCCCATATAAGTTATTACAGAATATTGAGTAGAGTTCCCTGTGCTATACAGTAGGTCCTTGTTGATTATCTATTTTATATACAGTAGTGTGTATATGTTAATCCCAAACTCCTAATTTATCCCTCCCCCATCTTTCCCCTTTGGTAACCGTAAGTTTATAATGGTTTTTTTTTTTAAGAAAACACATATTGGGTGTGTAGAATTATCTTTCCCTTTAAAATGAATAATTTCAGGATGTTGTATTTTGTATTTGTCTAAAGTTTCTCCTTTACTTAATATTTATATGCTAAGTCTTCTTTTTCATAATTTGTTCAGATCAGGATTGAGATAATGTTCAAACATTGTAATTGTTGATATGTCCTTAAGTCTCTTTCTGTGGGTTTTCTCCCTTCCTCCCTTTTTTTTTAATCCTCAAAACATTTATTTTTTGAAGATATTAGTTCTTTGTCTTGTAAAATTTCTCACAGTCTGGATTTTGCTAATTGCATTTACATGGTATTGTTTAACATGTTCCTTTGGCCCCTCTAGTTTCTGTACATTAGTGGATGGGACCAGAGGCTTAATCAGATTCAAGTTCAAGTTTTTTGACAAGACTACTTCATAGCTGCTGTTGTTACTTAAGTAGTCTTTCATATCTGGTCTTGTCTCTCTTGTGATGTCAGCAGCCACTGATGATTATAGCATAGATCCATTAATTCATTGGGGGTGAAAAATGGTGTTCATGGTAGGCAGCCTCTAAGACAGCCCCCAGTGCGCCCTGCCTCCTTGTATGCACGCCCTTGTGTGATGTCCTTCTGGACTGTATCACAGTTGGTGGACATGACCCATAGAATATGAGAGAAGTGATGGTATGTTACTTGCAAGTTGAGGTCATAAAAGGCAGTGTAGCTTCTGCCCCTCTTTTTCAGGGCCACTTGCTCTGAGCAAAGCCAGCAGTCATGTCAGGAGGACCATGTGGAAATGAATTGATGCCTCCTGACAATAGCCCCGTGAGTGAGCTTGGAAGGCAAGTCTTCAGATGGCATCTTGATGGTGGCTCCTGAAACATCCTGAGCCAGAACCCCTAGCTCAGCCTGAATTCTTGACCCGTAGAAACTGTGTTGTTGTCGGCCTCTATGTCCTGGGGTAATTCGTTACTCAGCAAAGGTAACTAATTCAGTGTTATTCTCATCCTTTCCTTCAGTCTTCATTTATTAGCTGGAATACTTCCATAAAGTGAAACTTTCCTTCAACAACTATTTGATTACTCTGTGATACTGTTGGTATAGGAAATAATAGTTATTCTTTTAATTCAGAAGTATAATCATACCATATATATGACTTTGTACACACACACATATATAAAGGCACACATATGTATACATATATTCGTAGATAGATAAATTGATTGATTGATAGATAAATTTAAAGAATTTAGAGCATTTTTTAATATTTTTACAGGTTGTCCTGAACATCTTGTGATACTGGTTCTGTAATATTCCACTGAGTTTATTTAGCCATTCCACGTTGTTGGAAATTTGACTTGTTTCCGGTGTTACTGCCAGTAGCCTATCAATTAGAAATACTCTTGCATAAGGCTCTTTACGACTTTAAGATTATTTTGTTAGGTCAGATTCCTAAAAATATAATTGCCGAATCCCAAGTTATAGCATTTTTAAGACCTGGTACATCTTTCTAAATGACTCGCCAAAAAGAAAATAGAATTTCTACTGGCACCAGCAGAATCTGTGTGGCCATTTCACTGCATTCCGCTCAGGGATCTGTGTTATTTATCCATTCAGTATCCATAAAACGAATGCCTGCCACGTGCCAGGCACTGTTCATAAAATTAAAAAGATTCAATTTCTTAATTTTGGTTCAATAGCACCTCACAAATTTTGTATGAAATTTTTTATATCTGCTTTGAAAATATCTTTTGACACCTCTTCTTCTTTACCCTCTGAGTTAGGCAGGCGTTTGTGTCTGCTCACCCCCATCAACCTTACCAACTACATCTCTGACCCTTCTCTCTCCATCCCTTTCCTATTTCGCTTCTTTTCTTTCCTGTAGGCTGTGAAACCAGATAACCACCCTTGTTAGGACAATGAATTAAATGAGGTGCCTGATTCATCTCCTGCCATGTTCCATTCTCATGAATGGAAGTGTAAATCCTTTTTTTAGGCCATATTTTATTTAGCTTGATTATTATTTCTGGCAAGAATAGCTTTTCCTGAGTGTCCTGGAGGGAAAGCAACCTTGTAAAGATGCAACAAGACATTTTCTAAGAAAGAATCTTTTGTAACAGAGACTGTTATCCTCTAAGCTAAAGAGACACAGACTAGTTTCTCTTTCAGCAACATTTAGAGTGAGAAAATGAGAGCAAAGGTTAGATTTCCTTGAAAATCAGTATCTGATAGATTACATCATTAAAGGAACCAGTGGTTAATTCCAGACCACATCACCAAGTAACTTTGTTTCTTTTGAGGGGCTGCCATGTGCCTGATTTCATGTTCATTTTAGATAGTAGCTATCCCCTCCTCCATTCTAAGGGTAAGGTAGAAAATTGACAAAGTCAGAAAAGTAGAAAGAAGAAAATATCCATTGCCTATGGCCCCACCATTCAGACAAGATCAGCACCAATATTTCAGCCTACATCTGGCATGTGGGTGGTTCCTTTGGCTGCCAACGGGTCATTCATCAGGATTTGGGATTAACTGGATGTCACGTAGTATGGAATATGGAGTACGTCCTATAGGGAAAGGGCAGATTTATCAAGCCAGTGTTGGCAAGACAAGAGGCACCGGCACCCCATCCTCCCAACAGAGTCAGGCTTTTTGCTGTATATGCATCAAAGGTCTGTGTCCTAGTAAAATCACCTTGCCCCTTGTGAGTTTTCACTCTCACAAGAGAGCATGAGAGCAACCATGTCAGAGGTGGAATAATCCAAAGGTTGGCACTCACAGGTCTAGATTTGGATGCCAGTTGTTTGCAAGACTTGTCCATAAATGCCAGCTACCCAAGACCCAAGGCCTTTGGAGTCCATGGGAACTTACGGCCCCTTCTGTCTCAGGAAGGGAGCCAATGGGCGTAGGGCAAGGTGTGTTCAGGTGAGGCCCCTTTCACTGGGGAAGGGGTGGAAGCATCTTTCTCACATGATGCGTGACCCCAGCCCGGTTTCAGTCCAGGTGATCCAGCTGGGGTTTGGAGGTGGGCTCCTGGGTCACTCTTGTACCCTAATTTCCTTTTAACTAGTTGTGTGTGTGTGTGTGTGTATGACTATTATCTCTCTCTACACACACACACATATACACACACACACACACATACATATTGTGCACAGTTCCCAAAATGGATTCTAGTTCACTTTCAGGCACAGAGTTCTTCATTCTACCTCCATGGCTTTAACGCATCCCATCAGTTCTGTAAGGAACGGCACCAAAGACGGAGGAGAGCTTAAACAAGCTTTATTTGGGAACGCTCCCGGGCGAGGTTCACTGGTCCGAGAGAAAGAGGCCAGAGAAGTCGCGCCCGGGCAAGGGTTTGGGCAGAATTTATAGGGGAAGAAGGGAAAGGGGTGTGGTGTGGTGAATCCGGGGACGGGGCGCAGGGTATTCCTTATTTGGTGGTCTTTTCGGGTATCGTGAGGGACCGTTAGTCCCGCCCCTCAAAAGGCGGGAAGGCTGGGCCGGGTGGAAAGTCCCCAGGTCTGGAACTGAGTGGTACGGGAAGTCTCCAGGTCAGTTTCTGGAACTGGGTGGTCTGGAAAGTTTCAGTCTGATGCAACCTGTGAGTCGGATTGCGTTCCCCTGCCTCAGGCCAGTTGGCCTTACATCCCGACATCTTTGGTGTAATGGGGCGGCGTTCTGATCTCTGGCTACTTCTTGCTGAATGGGGGCGTCAAAAGGGGAGTCGGGCGACCAGAGGTCCGAGGCTTAAGGGAGACCAGTGGGGGGTTCTGTAGGAAGCAAGGTGTAAGGGCCGGGGAGCATTTGGTTTGTGGCCACCCGAGAGACTTCCTCCATGCGCCTGCGAAGGAACCTAAGAAAACAGGGAGCAAGCATGCTACGAAGAGGGTGCGGTCCGGGTTTGAGAGAGGGGTGTCAAAGAGTCCCTCTCGGGCTTCCCTGGTGGCGCAGTGGTTGAGAGTCCGCCTGCCGATGCAGGGGACACGAGTTCGTGCCCCGGTCTGGGAAGATCCCACATGCCGCGGAGCGGCTGGGCCCGTGAGCCATGGCCGCTGGGCCTGCGCGTCTGGAGCCTGTGCTCCGCAACGGGAGAGGCCACAGCAGTGAGAGAGAGGCCCGCGTACCACAAAAAAAAAAAAAAAAAAGAGTCCCTCTCTCGGCGGGCTGAGGGCCTCTACGGCTTGCGGGCAGGAGTGGGAAGGGGAGGTCCCTGTATCGGAGATAGGCAAGAGGGAGGCCGGGCTTAGGCGGGGGGGAAGAGGGAAGAGGTCGAGGGAGATAGCAGGGTTTTCAATGAACAGCAGGTAGAACTCCTGGATGCGGGAGGGGCCCAGGAGGGAGAGAGACTTGTGGCCTAGGAGGTCGACCAGCCGGTGGGAGGAAAGCACGCTTAGTGGGTGGGCCAGAGTCAGTTTGAGTGAGTGTTTGGTCAGTTCGGCCGCTGCTAGGGCCTGAAGGCATGGTTGCCATCCCCGAATGGTTGGGTCTAGCTGTTTGGAGAGGTAAGCCACAGGGCGGTAGGAAGGCCCTACAGGCTGGGCAAGGAGTCCAGTAGCTATTCCGGCCCGTTCATCCACAAAAAGGTGAAAAGGTCTGTTTGGGTTGGGCAGAGAAATGGGAGGAGAATATATCAGAGCGTTACGGAGGGTGAGAAAGGCCTCTCGAACGGCGGAAGGAGAGGTGAGGGGTCCTTGAGGGGTTTCTTTAGCGGCTAGATATACGGGTTTAGCGAGAAGAGCAAAGTTAGGGATCCAGTGCCGGAAAAATCCTATAAAGCCCAAAAAGGAGAGAATTTGTTCCGCTGTTTCCGGAGGCTGGAGTTCACGGATAATCCAGGTGCGGTCGGCTATTAGACCGTTTATGGTGGGGGTAAGGTGGAGCCCCAGGTAGATTACAGAAGATACAGATAACTGAGCCTTGGCTGGGGAGACCCGATAACCACGAGAGCCAAGGTAATTGAGGAGAGCTGCAGTGTGTTGTCTTGAGAGGCTGAGAGACTGGCTACAAAGGAGGAGGTCATCTACATACTGAAGGAGTGTGCTGGGGGTAAGGGAGCAAGAATTGAGGTTCCGTGCCAGCGCCTGACCGAAGAGGTGAGGACTGTCGCAGAAGCCCTGGGGAAGAACTGTCCAGGTGAGCTGACTGGAAGTATGAGTATCCGGCTCCGTCCAGGTAAAGGCGAAGAGGAAATAGGAGTCGGGATGTAGGGGGATAGTGAAAAAGGCATCTTTGAGATCCAGAACCGTAAAGTGGGTTGTGGATGGGGGGATATGGGAGAGCAAGGTGTATGGGTTTGGTACTACTGGGTAGAGAGGAATTATGGCCTCATTGATTAGTCGGAGGTCCTGGACCAGGCGATAATCCCCAGAGGCCTTGCGGACAGGCAGGATGGGGGTGTTGCAGGGAGAGTCAGTGGGGATAAGGAGTCTATTATGGGCTTAGAAGTATCCCAGACTTGGGGATTGATTGGGTTCGGTGTGATTGGAAGAGGGGAATAGGAGGGGGAGGGTTCTAGAGACAGGCCGAGAAGAGGAAGCAGGAGTTGGGAAGAGGGGACTTTAGGGTCAAGTCTAACCAGCTGGAGGGAGGTCCCTAAGTGGAAAAGGACATCTCGGCCTAGCAAGGGAACTGGGCAGGATGGTATGACTAAGAAGGAATGAGTAAAAGGGAGTCCTTCGATATGACATGGGAGTGGACCGGTCTGGAGTGGGAAGGATGGTTTGCCATCAATACCCATGACCAAGATCTGGGAAGGAGAAACTGGCCCGGAATAGGTAGGCAGGACCGAATAGGTAGCCCCCGTTTCTACCAGAAATGAGATGGACTTACCTGCTACCTGTAGCTTTACCCTGGGCTCGGCGAGGGTGATGGGGGTCTTCGAGTCCGGGCGCCGTCAGTCGTCAGCCAATCCCAGCAGTTCGAGTGGTAATGCCGTTGGGTCGGCCTGCCCCCCGTGTGGAGACGCTGAGGGAGGGCCAGTCGTAGGGCAGTCACTCTTCCAGTGGCCCGTTAGCCCGCAGCTGGGACAGGGCTTAGAAGGAGGTCGGGGATTGGGACTTTGGCGAGCCCAGTGGCCTTCTTTTCCGCATTTGAAGCAGGCCCCCGGCGCGGTTGCCTTTTGCGGACCCCGTGGATGCTGTGATCCACGGGAGATGGCCGGCCTTAGGGCGGCTACAAGAGCTTGGGTTCGGAGGGCCACCTTCTGGTGCATCCGAGCCTGTCGGCTGGATTCTGCCAAATCCTCACGGCCATTATAGACTTTAAAGGCCATCTTTACCAGATCTCGAATAGGGGTCTGAGGGCCATCTGCTGCCCGTTTTAATTTCTTTCGGATGTCCAGGGCTGATTGGATGATAAAATGGGTGGCTAGGACGGCTGCCCCTGCCGGGGTGTCGGGATCCAGCCGGGTGTAGAGAGTTAAGGCCTCTGTAAGGCGACTGAGAAAGATAGCTGGATTTTCGTTAGGTTCTTGGGTTATCTCTTTTAGTTTTTCAAAATTGACCACCTTATGAGCGGCAGCCTGCATGCCAGCCAGGAGGCATTGGATCATGAGGTTGCATTTACGGCGGCCATCTTGGCCATCCTGATATGTCCAGCCTGGATCGGTGCCAGGTACGGCAGTCGCTCCGACAGGCATGGAGTTGTCGGTAAGGTGACCCTGATCTGCATGGTTTTGGGCAGCAGTTTGAATTCTTTCCCTCTCGTCAGGGGTCAGAGTAGAAGATAGGATCACAAAGATATCGTGCCAGGTTAGATCGTAAGCTTGAGAGAGAGAGCGAAATTCTTTGATGTAGCGGGAAGAGTCGGCAGAAAAGGAGCCTAATTGCTTTTCTATTTGAGAGAGATCTTGGAGGGAAAAGGGAACATTAACTATATCTAATCCGCTCCTGCTACCTCCCTCGGAGGGCAGAGGAGATTTGGATCTTGGGAGTCGTGAGAGCATGTATGTGCACTAATTGTCGAAGCAAGGGGCGTGGGAGGAGAAACCGTTGAGGGAGGCGGGGGAGCGGTTGGAGGGGCCGGAGCGGGTTCGGGAGGAGGAGGGAGCGCTTCAGGGTAGGGTGGAGGTTGGAGAGGAGCTCTGGATGGGGGAGAGGCGAGAGATTCGGGTGGGTCGGCTAGTGGAGGGGGGTCATCGTCAAAGGAAGTTAGGGGCTTGGATGTAGGAGATGTCTGTTTGACAAGAAGGATCTGGGAAGTGGAACAATCGACGCAGAGGGAAGGGCGGGAGCGTAAATACCAGAAGGCCTGGACCTAGGGGACCTCGGACCATTTGCCCGTTCTGCGGCAGTAATTATCTAGATCACGGAGGATGTTAAAATCGAAAGTCCCTTCAGGAGGCCATTTGGATTGATTTTCTAGAGGATATTGTGGCCAGGCCACAGTGGAATAGAAAATAAGCTGTCGGCGACGGAGATTTGGGAGAAACCGAGGGCTGTAAAATTGGCTAGGAGACACCCCAGGGGCGTCTTAGCATCTGGTTTCGATTGTGAGGTTCCCATGACCCCCAGTCTGTCCCTGAGTGAATGGAGAGGGAGAGAGGCGTCCCTGGTCTCCGTCTCCAATTCACGGCAGGTCGGAGGGCGGTCAGGCGATTGGGACGTCTCCACAGTTGCCCGAGGCCCGGAGAGAGGACGGAGGAGTCCCTGACGTGGCCGCGATTAAGGACAGGGAGTCCGGTGGGCAGGGACTCTGAGGGTCGGAGGGAACAAGGGAGGGGGACTTACCCCGTTTTCTGCCGGATCGGGTGGATGAGTAGAGGTTCCCTGGTTGTCTCCTGGGGGAGGGGAGGAGCAGGCCGCGCGGTAACCCCGGGGCTTGGTACCCCTCCCGGGTTTCGGCACTAAATGTAAGGAACGGCACCAAAGACGGAGGAGAGCTTAAACAAGCTTAATTTGGGAACGCTCCTGGACAGGGCTCACTGGCCCGAGAGAAAGGGGCCAGAGAAGTCGCGCCCGGGCGGGGGTTTGGGCAGAATTTATAGGGGAAGAAGGGAAAGGGGTGTGGTGAATCCGGGGACGGGGCGCAGGGTATTCCTTATTTGGTGGTCTTTTCGGGTATCGTGAGGGACCGTTAGTCCCGCCCCTCGAAAGGCGGGAAGACTGGGCCGGGTGGAAAGTCCCCAGGTCAGTTCCTGGAACTGGGTGGTCCGGAAAGTCTCCAGGTCAGTTTCTGGAACTGGGTGGTCTGGAAAGTTTCAGTCTGATACAACCTGTGAGTCTGATTGCGTTCCCCTGCCTCGGGCCAGTTGGCCTTACAAGTTCCACTTGATTTTTAGTGTGCTCTTAACTTGGAGTGGTTTTGCTAATGCTATATATATATATATATATATATTTTTTTTTTTTTTTTGCGGTACGCGGGCCTCTCACTATTGTGGCCTCTCCCGTTAAGGAGCACAGGCTCCGGACACTCAGGCTCAGCGGCCATGGCCCACGGGCCCACCCGCTCCGCGGCATGTGGGATCCTCCCGGACCGGGGCACGAACCCGTGTCCCCTGCATCGGCAGGCAGACTCAACCACTGCGCTACCCGGGAAGCCCTTATATTCTTATTTTAAAATTAAAACAGCAAATACTCACCTTGAAGTTTAAAAGTTTTTGTGTGTTTCTGAAAGGCGCACCTTTCCAGGGACAGATCTTTCATGTCAATGAAGCCATACATTCTGTTCATTTCTATTTCTATTGTCAGGTCTGGCTATTTCTCAGCTCTGGGGGATAAAAATGAGAAAGGGGGGCTTCCCTGGGGGGGCAGTGGTTGAGAGTCCGCCTGCCCCGGTCCTGGTTCGTGCCCCGGTCCGGGAAGATCCCACATGCCGCGGAGCAGCTGGGCCCGTGAGCCATGGCCGCTGAGCCTGCGCGTCCGGAGCCTGTGCTCCGCAATGGGAGAGGCCACAACAGTGAGAAGCCCGCGTACCGAAAAAAAAAAAAAAGGATGGAAAAATGAGAAAGGGTGAGGTGCAGGCTGTGGCTCCTGCGTTTACATCAGCTTATTTCTGTCAAAACTGGGATTTTTTTCCACAGAGAAGCAGGGGGTATTCTAAGACCATTCTATGATTTCTGTTTAATCCCTCACAGAGAGAACAAAGCAGGGCTGAATTATCTGGCAGGAGATTTTAGAAATTTAGAGGCGAGGTCAAGGAGCGAAGCTTGGCTAAGTGCTTCCTGAAACGTGTACCTGTGTGATCTGGCTGGAGGCTTGTGCCAAGAGCATGCGTCAGGAGGAGGCCGGGCGCGGATGTAACTCCTGCCCACGTCCTCACTTAAGGCGCGGGTGTAGCTCCTGTGGGCCAGAGCTTCCCGCACGTGCTCACTTACGCCTCCCAACAACAACTCAGGGGGATCTGGGTCCCCGTTGAGCTGACAAAAGCCTGAGACACACAGGTAAATAACAGGCAGCCAAGAAGGGAAAGGCAGGGATCTGAACCCAGATCTGCCTCCCAGAGGTCATGTATCTCCCACTGCTAGGGCCCATGATACCTTCGTGGGCCCCATCTTCCACCAAAAAGTATTAAAAATTATCTTTTAATACTATTTATTACTACTACTATTTACTACTGTTTTGGCGTGAAGACAAATCTAATCCAGGCTGGAGTCATTTTTATATATACGTTATTATTATCCTCTTTTTTCTTCTGATTTTTAAAAAAATCATTTATTTATTTATTTATTTGGTTGCACTGGGTCTTAGTTGCAGCTCAAGGGCTCCTTAGTTGTGGCTCACTGGCTCCTTAGTTGCAGCATGGGGGCTCCTTAGTTGTGACATGCGGGCTTCTTAGTTGCAGCACACAGGCTCCTTAGTTGTGGCATGTGAACTCTTAGTTGCAGCAGGCATGTAGAATCTAGTTCCCTGACCGGGGATCGAATCTGGGCCCCCTGCAGTGGGAGTGCAGAGTCTTATCCACTGTGCCAACAGGGAAGTCCCCTCTTGTGATTTTAAAAGAAATGAAAATGCAAATAATTTGTGTGGGCCTCTAGACATACTGTGGGCCCTGGATCCCAGGCTGATTGTGTCTAATGGAGAATGTTGCCTGGCCCCTCTAACACGATTCTTCCTTCAATTTCTTTGTTTTCTAGGAGAAGGGGAAGTTAAGGGAAGCCAGAGCTTTGGGGACAAGAGAAGGGGGATTTGTTATAGAAGCAGAGAGTATCTGGCACTGAGCAGAGTTTGAAAGTCACTGTGATCAGTCGTTTTTCAAAATCTTTTGTTAGTGCTGGAACCCTTTGTGGTAAAAAGATGCGTTATTATATGCAACGTCAGTACAGCTGGCCCTCCACATCCTTGGTTCTGCGTCAGCGAATTCAACCAACCATGGGTTGAAAATATTTGGAAAAATAATGTCCAAAAAGTTCCCAAAAGGAAAACTTGAATTTGCCATGCACTGACAGCTATTTACATTACATTGTATTTATACCTATTTACATAGCATTTACATTGCGTTAGGTATTATAAGTAATCTAGAGCTGATTTTAAGTAGGTATACAGGAGTATGTGTGGAGGTTATAGGCAGATACCATACCATTTTATATCAGGGACTTGAGCATCCTCGGATTTTGGTATCCAAGGAGGGTCTTGGAAACAGTCCCCTGTGGATACCGAGGGACGACTGTATATAAAATTGGTCGAAGTGGGCGAGTTCTGGAGCTCTCATTCCCAAACACTCTGCCATTCCGAAGGGCTCTTGAGGGACCCTCACTGACCCTGAAGGTGCATTGGAACAAAATCTTAAACCTCACCTCTTTCCCAGGGCAGTTCAGTGAGACTCAGAGAAGCTGAGCTGCTCACAATTGCTCAGTGGTTCAATAACACTTGGACCCAGGCCTGGGAATCTGGATCCCGAGCCTGGCCTGTTTCACTAGCCTCCTCGTCCTTTCATTATGCGTACCAGTTTTGACTTCTCAAAACATGATTCAACTGGAAGATAAGTGGAAATGATGGTTGATTAATATTGAAAGTGAATGAAAGAATGAATGGGGAGGACATTGCAACACCAGGAGAGATTTGGGTTTTTTTTTTGCGAGGTGTCCTTTGGCTTGAAACTCAGGCTGTGATGGGCTCAGTTGTCCCTGTGTGGTTTGCTCCTGACCCTCTAAGGAAACTCAGAGGGTCAGGAGCAAACTCAGAGGCTCAGGAAACTCAGAGGGTCAGGAGCAAACTCAGAGGCTCAGTTGTCCCTGTGAGGTTTGCTCCTCTTATCCTGGGAATAAGAGGCTGGAGAGGAAGATACCTCATCTGGGGAAGGGTAGACGATTCTAGAGTATTTTGTGAGTACAGACTCATGCTTGTCCTTCCATGTCACCCTTCTGTCAGTGCTGCTTCTGCTCTGGACTTCATTCTCTTCTACATCTGGAGGTTTCTAAGGAGAAAGTAAGGTGTGAGCTTCAGAAAATAGAGGTTCAAATCGTAGCTCTTCTGAGTAACCTTGGGCAATTTATGTAATCCCTGGACATTTCTGTTGTTCCTTCTCTACAGTAGAAAACAATGATGCCTGTTATCTCACAGCATTGCTTTGAAGACCGTTTATGATAATATCTGAAATAGCACTGAGTAGCCTCTCTCCTGGATGTATATCTCAGGGAAATTCTCACACAGATACAGAAGGAACATTTATGAAGGTGTTCATCATGACATTTATAGTGGTGGAAGTGTGGGAGGTTATTAGTCAACTGTGGTGAAAGCATACTCTGGAATATCTCTTAGCAATGAGAAGGAACACACTGGATTTGCACACAGCAACGTGGGTAGATTGTGAAAACAGTGCTGTGTGAAAAAAAGTCAGGAAGAGAATGCTGTGGGTTTAGAGCCCAATGCCATGCATGTAACATCAAATACATGTACACAAACACACCCCTAAATGCTATACAAGGTCATATACAAATAAAAGATACACATCAAATACACTAGAGTGGTAGAGTGGGGGAATGGGGGTAGAGAATAAATAAAAGAAAATCAGAGGGCATCCCTGGTGGCGCAGTGGTTGAGAGTTCACCTGCCGATGCAGGGGACACGGGTTCGTGCCCCGGTCCGGGAAGATCCCACATGCCGCGGAGCGGCTGGGCCCGTGAGCCATGGCCGCTGAGCCTGCGCGTCCGGAGCCTGTGCTCCGCAACGGGAGAGGCCACAACGGTGAGAAGCCCGCGTACCACAAAAAAAAGAAAGAAAGAAAGAAAGAAAATCAGGCCTTGTAGAGTCCAATGATGAAAATGTGCCACAAACCAGGGAGTTTGATTAATTTAACCTTCTGCATCGGAAACCCTAAAATACAATTGCTTAGCAGTGAGCCAGTCACATAGTAGGCCTGGTTATACCTAACTCTGGACCAGGATTTCTCAGTCCCAGCATGAGTGACATTTGGGATTGGATCATTCTTTGTCATGGGGGTGCTGGCTTATGCATTGTAGAACATTTAGCAGCATTCCTGGCCTCCAACAACTGGTTGCCAGTAGCATCCCTTCCCCAGTTGTGTCAATCCAAAATATGTCCAGACATTGCCCAAGACCCTAGGGGTGCAGAGTCACCCCTGGTGGAGAACCACTGACTTAGAGAGTGGTGATAGAGAAACTGAGGATGCACTACCAGAATAGTCTCACTGCTATGTGCTGGGTGAAGTTAGAGCTAAAAAAATCTGTATTTGGTATGAGAAAGTTACGTTCAGGCAGAGAAGCAAAGAAAGAAAGAGACAGGAAGAACAAAGTATCAACAACAATCGGACCTCCGTACCACTAATAGAGTTCCCTTTGGAAAACACTCGCCATCAGAAGGCACAAGCATATTTCAGTTGTAATGAAGTTAAGGAAAAGCACTTCATCATTATGATGTTTGTGTATGAGTATATATATACATATATACACACTCACATGTATGATTCTTTCGTCATTTAGTCATAAGACGATAGTATCCTGAATATTATTGCTTCTTCCCCTGTTGGTTCTGAGTACGGTGAATTGTTATACTTTTCTTTTTGAGTCATGTTCTAAACAGATAGTCCATACTTTGACAGAGTGAAAGATTAGTAATTCTTCAGGAGAAATTTGGGGACTTTCTATCATATAGTGAGTGGTCAATAAATACCGACTGGACAATATCTGCTGTGATTTTGTCTGCTCTGTGGTATACATTTTAATGCATCCTTGTGTACCTTGTATTCTGTCACTTGTAATTTATGTCGTCTTGGAAAGGTAGATCCTCAGTTTAAATATATTATTAGCATTCCTTGAAAACATCTGTTTTGTAAGCATCCCATCAATTCTGTTTCCACGACATGGTGATGATCAAATTGGAAGATGTTAGAAGAGGTAAAGAGAAAGGGGAATGAGGATGTTATAGCTTTCTAAAACTCTGGCTGGTGTTAACTAAAAGTGATGGCACTTTTAGTCCCATTGTCATTTTGATGTATCTCCAAATTTTTGTAAACGGATTTTCTTTTAAGCTTCAAAGATTACAAGCTATGCAGTATTCCAGCTCAGCTGCTGTAATTGATTAGCCGCATCTTCCATTTTGACAGTGCGGTGGCCAGGGTAAAAAATAATAGATGATAGTTCCAGCCTTCTAAATTGAACTTCAGTCTGTTGCATTTCAGCCTAGGACAAAAGAGTTTCCTTAGAGGGTCTAAGTTTCTCTTTGACCTCAGTGTTTTCAAGTGTGATGCATACTTAATTTTGCAGAAACTCTTCATTTCAGTCTATAAAGCTGTGCTACTTGGGTTTTGCTATACACTAAAGTTAGTTCCTACACTCAGATAGCTGGGAGGAAGACCAAAACAAAGCCTCTTTTAGACAGTAAGTTCGCTCAGGGTCAATACATGGATCTGAAAGAAAATACTTTTCTCAGATAACAGAAAAACTCGTCATTTTCTCAATCCAGTCCTTTATGTATGAAAATGTATTAGTATCCCATAAATTTGGAAATGTGTATGCATCATTACAGCATTTTAAAGAAAATTCCCATTCAGATGTACACCTCAAAACACTAGACTGAGAAAAAGATTTCAGTATATCAAAATTCCAATTTGAACTGCTTGCCCAAAGTTTTACATAAGGTAGGAATTTTTTCAACTACATTTACAAAATAGGGAAAACTGATTGGTAAATTTGGGATAATGTAAACCTGCTAATCTTTGAGTTCTTTAAACTGTTCTCACATAGAAGCTTCCTCATCAACAGATTACCACTTGCAACCATTTCTCAACCTCCGTTCAGAGTGACCAATGATAGTGAAGTGATGGCCCCGTACCTGGATCTGTGGTTGGCCCTGGACCTGGACCAGGGTTTGGAATCTGCAGGAACATGGGTTGCTGAGAGCCAGGTGGTCTATTAAGGTCCAAGCCAATAGGGAGGCAGCTGAGAGTCCGACTCCTTGAAGTTCCCCTCAAACAGCAGGGCCAAAGGCTTAGAGGTGAACTAGGTAGAGGTCAAGACTTCACCGTTCAGAGCCCAGTCGGGATAAAATCAGAGGTTTGGGGCAAGGCAGAATGGAGGAGCCATTGTGAAAATAGCCCCTTGCATGCTCTCGAACCGTCCTCCAGTCCCATTTCATAGACATACGCCCTAGTTGCAAGGAGAGGGGACTGAAAATATGAGTCTTTTTTAAGTGATGGGGGCACCCATGTGCTGCTGGAAGACTAGAAGGCTTGCTCGGATTGCCTGAGGGGGTCACTGAGGAGGCCTAGGTGGCCACCGAGCCAATAACGTTTTCAGAGGGGACCACGGCCGCCTGGACACAGAGCCCCACCGCAGACTCCTGAGAGCCACACAGCTGTCACAACAGAACACAGACATAAGATGCCATGACGTATGGAGCCAGTGGCACATTGATGAAGACAGGTGAGCTGCAAAGGAGGGATGCTATTTGCTCTTCCTTATGTGACCTCATGCCTGCGTACTGTCCATGATGTTATGGCCCACAGAAGCATAGAGCAAAGGATTCAGTTATTATCATTTCATTCTGCCTCTTTTATAGGAGCTAAACATTAGTAAAAACCATGTTAGAATAATTGCTGTAATTTCTTAGACTATTGCTCTATTTGGAGCTTCTGAAAACAATCTAACTTACTTTCTAAAATCTTGACTGTCCTGTAGAGATCTGGAAAATCTCTTATGAATGGGGAAAGCAGGGAAACAGCAATGTATATTACCCATGAAGAAAGAAATTCCGTTGAGGCATGACGTATAGGCAGTAAAATGCAAAGATCTTAAGTGCGCAGTTCAGGGAGTTTTAACAGAGGAATACGTCCATGTACCCATCGCCTCAGTCAAGATATGGAACATTTCTATCTCCCCAGAAAGTTCCCTCCTGTCCCTTTCCAGTCAAAACTCCCTCTAACTCTTCCACTCCCAACCCCAAGCCACTACTATTTGAATTTTTCACTATAGATGTTTTGATTGTTCTAGAAATGGATATAAATAGAACCATGCCATATGTACTCTCTCCATCTGACTTCATTCACTCAACATACTGATTTTGAGAGTCATTCATGTTGTTGCATGTATCAGTACTTCCTTTTTATTGCTGAGTAATATAACATCACAATTTGATTATCCACTCACTTGTTGATGGAAATTTGCATGTTTCCAGTTCTTGTCTGCTATGAATCAAGTTCCTATGAACATTTACATACAAGTCTTTCTGTAGACATATATTTTCATTTCCCCTGGGTAACTACCTAGGAGTCTAATACCAGGATTAAGAATATGGAAACTATATAAGAAAGTGTCAAACTCTTTTCAAGCTATATCGTACCATTTTATACCCCCGCCAACAATGTCTGAAAATTCTTGTTGCTCCATACCCTAGCTACCACTTGTTCATGCTCATCTTTTCATTTCAACTATCTTACTAGGTTTATAGTATGTATCGTAGTATCTCATTGTGGTTTTCCTTTGCGTTTCCTGATGACTGGTGTTGCTGAGTATCTTTTCAGGTGCTTATTGGTCATCTATAATTTTCTTTTGCAAAGTGTATTTTCAAGTCCCGTTTAAAAATTTTAGTTGTCTTTTTATTATTGATTTGTCGCAGTTCCTTTTAGCATCTGGATTTGTGTACTTTGTCATGGATTATTGCAAATCTGATCATAGTCTGTGGGTTTTCTTGATGTTGTGTTTTGGTGAGCAGAAACTTTTAATTTTGATGAAGTGTGGTTTATGACTTTTTATTTTATGGTTAGTGCCTTTTGGGTCCTGTTTAAAGACATCTTTGCTTACTTCAAGGTCAAGAAGATATTTTCCAGTGATTCCCTCAAGAAATATTATGGTTTTTGCGTTTACATTTAGGCCTATGATCCTATGAAGGTATTTATATCATTTTCTACTTATATACACATCTGTCAGGGATATGAAAAACAACTTATATGACAAAACATCTCTTTGTGAAAATAATAGCATGCAAAACATATGTCCTAAAAATAAGTTATTCATAGCGGCCTATTAAATTGCAATCATGTATTAGTAAGCAAGTGATTTAGAAAATCAGCTGCCTTTCATTCTATTGGGAGAGCTTGCTAATTAATGTACAACTCGCTTTGTAATAATATGGGAAAGATTATCTAGCTGAATTCAGTTTTGCTAACAAAAGAATGTGCAGGTTTTTCCGTACTTATCTTTTACACAGATGCATTTCGCAATTTGAAATAATTTCTTATCAATGCCATATTGTCTCTAGAAATCTCTTTCCTCAGCTTCTATGCAGAACAACTCATCATCCCCTTTCTTTTATGAGTGGCACATGGTGAGGCCTCCAAGAGGTACTGAGGATGGTCTTTATCAGCAGCAAGGCCAGCTGGTACAACCTTCATCTCTATTTCCAAGCAGAAACTCCAGAACAGTTCAGTTTGCAAATGGAAATTCCTCCTTCCCTTCCTCCTTCCATTCATCAAAAGTTTGAAACAGGGCTTCCCTGGTGGCGCAGCAGTTGAGAGTCCACCTGCCGATGCAGGGGACACGGGTTCGTGTCCCGGTCCGCGAAGATCCCACATGCTGCAGAGCGGCTGGTCCCGTGAGCCATGGCCGCTGAGCCTGCGCATCCGGAGCCTGTGCTCCTTAACGGGAGAGGCCACAACAGTGAGAGGCCCGTGTACCGCAAAAAAAAAAAAGTTTGAAACACTTCTGATTTACCTGAGGTAGTATACATAATTAGAGGAGCCCCAAGGATCATTTCTTGATCGTTAAATGTAGTTTTCTTATTAATTTTTATCTACATGAAATATGTGAATAATTAACTGTATCAGTCTCTCTAACTCTAGAGAAACAGAACCAATAGGATATATGTGTATGTATATGTATGTGTGTGTATGTACATTATACATACATACCTATATAACATATATACCTATATAACATACATTGAAGAGATTTATTTTAAGGAATTGGCCCATGTGATTGTGGGGCTGCCAGCTCTGAAATCTGTAGGGGCAGGCTGGCAGGCTGGCAACTCAGACAGTAGTTGGGTGTGTAGGGTAGGCCAGCAAGCTAGAAACTCGGGCAAAACTTCTCTGTAACAGTCTTAAGGCAGAATTGCTCCTTCTTGGGGAAACCTCAGTTATTGCTTTTAAGGCCTTCAACTGATTGGATAAGGCCCACCCACATTATGGAGAGTAATTCCCTTTACTTAAAGACAACTAATCATAGATGTTAATCACATCTACAAAATACCTTAACTAGACTAGTATTTGATCAACCAACCAACCATAGCCTAGATAAGTTGACACATCATATTTAACCATCACGATAATATTTAGCAGATTCTTGACTAGTAAGTCATTTGGAACAAAAATATTTTATAATAAAGCCCAATTTTCCAAAAGCAATACAATCATTAATTTTTGAGCCAGACTTTTATGAGTCAGGGGAGGACTGGGAGACTACAGCTTTTCAACAGAGAAGAGGCAGGCAGAGGACGTGTGGGGAGGGTCTGTCCTGGGAAGGCCCCATAGCCTCCTGCTTGGTTACATCACTCTGGTCCTGGCCACTATCATGTCTCCTGTGGACCACTGAGATACTTTCCTAACCCTTCCTCCTGCTTCTCTATTTGCCCTCACAATCCATTTTCCATTTACAAGTTATTTTAATAACTATAGTACTGTGACTTTACTAGATAGTCAGGATATAAAAAGACTGTAGGGTTCACTCAGGCCTCTGGAGCTGGAGGAGAAAGTATTCAGTATCTTCATCAGGCAAATATATTCAAAACCTCATCATTTAGATTTGGGGGAGAGGTTCCAGGCTTTCATTGGTGAACTGAAGATTCAGATTACATGGAATTGAGCTGTGAGACCACCCCATGTGGAAAGCATTAATGTGTCAGCTATAAAGAGCCTTCAGTGTGTCCCTTGAGCGTTGTGTATGAGCATCTATTCATAGGGTCTGAGGCATGGGCCTCTTTTCAGGGAACTAGAAGACAAGCCTAAACATCACCCAGAGAGGTAACCCAACATTCTTGGAGGATGCCATAATTGCTTGAATGAAAACATTAAGATGCTTAATGCTTAAGGAAACAGTTATGTTTCCTTAGTGGATAGACATCCTTTAATCCAAGGAAAAGTTAGAATTCAGAAAAAATTTTTAAGAGAATCAAAACTATAGCATTAATATTTTTGTGGTTAAGAATAACCTATACCTATTTGCTATTTAAGGTGTTTCTAACATTTGAGAGAATTTATCCTATTAAAATAACCAATCAGCTTTGTGATACCAATTCAAAATATGTATTTGAATTAGTGATTTAAACTTGTGATTTTAGCTTGAAATCTTATGAAGTTTATAAGCAATATTGAAATGGAGCAGGACCCTGTGGGGCCCTCCCTGGTACAGATTCTTTCCGTGTCCTCCTCCCCAGCTCCATTTCTTATTTGCAGGAAAGAGGCTTCAGCCTCCTTGACCTTCCCTGAGTTCCAAAGGGCAGACTGGAACAGTTGCTAATCAGGGAAGGGAGGGAATGGAGAAACAAAGGAGGAACAGTCAAGAAACAGTGGAGCAGCAGAAGAGGAAGTCAGAGAGTAGAAGTATAAGGGGGACTCAGTACATGAGAAGTTCTCCATTGCTGGCTTGAAGGAGGGAGCCACATGGAAAGGACCTAAGAGCAGCCTCTAGGAGATGAGATCAATCCCCTTCCAATAGCCAGCAAAGAAACAGGGCCTCAGTCCTACAACCACAGAGAACTGAATTCTGCTAACAATAAGAATGAGCTTGAAAGCATATATTTTTCCCCAGAGCCTCCTGAAAAGAACCCAGCCTAGTCAACAAGTGGATTCTGGCCTTGTGAGAACCTGAGCAGAGAACCCAATCAAGTTTACCCAGACTGTGACCTACAGAACTGTGAGTTAATAAATGGGAGGGAGGGAGGGAGGGAGGGAGGGAGGGAGAGAGAGAGAGAGAGAGAGAGAAAGAAAGAAAGGAAGGAAGGAAGGAAGGAAGGAAGGAAGGAAGGAAGGAAGGGAAAGAAAGAAAGAAAGAAAGAAAGGGGGAAGGAAGGAAGGAAGAAAGAAAGAAAGAAAGGAGGAAGGAGGGAAGAAAGAAAGAAAGAAAGAATAGTGCAGCCTTGGGGCAGAGTCCTTGGTCCTCCTCAACGAATATTACATAACTATATCTTTCAGTTCTTCTGTGGGAACTCACACAGGTGGACAAGGGTAGCTTCAAAACTTAGGTTTATTAACATATTTACAAATTTAATTCATTAGATTTATAAACATTACTTAAGTACTTGTGAAGGTTTGTTACTCACACAATTGAAGCATGTAAAAAAGAAATAGAATATATTAAAACTTTAAATGCTGGCACAGAAAAAGAAATACAGATCAATGGAACAGGATAGGAAGCCCAGAGATAAACCCACACACATATGGTCACCTTATCTTTGATAAAGGAGGCAAGACTATACAATGGAGAAAAGACAGCCTCTTCAATAAGTGGTGCTGGGAAAACTGGACAGCTACATGTAAAAGAAAGAAATTAGAACACTTCCTAACACCATCGACAAAAATAAATTCAAAATGGGTTAAAGACCTAAATGTAAGGCCAGACACTATAAAACTCTTAGAGGAAAACATAGACAGAACGCTCTATGACATAAATCACAGCAAGATCCTTTTTGACCCACCTCCTAGAGAAATGGAAATAAAAACAAAAATAAACAAATGGGACCTAATGAAACTTAAAAGCTTTTGCACAGCAAAGCAAACCATAAACAAGACGAAAAGACAATGCTCAGAAGGGGAGAAAATACTTGCAAAGAAAGCAACTGACAAAGGATTAATCTCCAGAATATACAAGCAGCTCATGCAGCTCAATATCAAAGAAACAAACAACCCAATGCAAAAACGGGCAGAAGACCTAAATAGACATTTCTCCAAAGAAGACATACAGATTGCCCACAAACACATGAAAGGATGCTCAACATCACTAATCATTAGAGAAATGCAAATCAAAACTGCAATGAGGTAGCACCTCACACCAGTCAGAATGGCCATCATCAAAAATTCTTCAAACAATAAATGCTGGAGAGGGTGTGGAGAAAAGGGAACCCTCTTGCACTGTTGGTGGGAATGTAAATTGATACAGCCGCTATGGAGAACAGTATGGAGGTGCCTTAAGAAACTAAAAATAGAATTACCATATGATACAGCAATCCCACTACTGGGCATATACCCTGAGAAAACATAATTCAAAAAGACACATGCACCCCAGTGTTCATTGCAGCACTATTTACAATAGCCAGGACATGGAAGCAACCTAAGTGTCCATCAATAGATGAATGGATAAAGAAGATGTGGCACGTATATACAAGGAATATTACTCAACCATAAAAAGAAATGAAACTGAGTTATATGTAGTGAGGTGGATGGACTTAGAGTCTGTCATACAGAGTGAAGTAAGTCAGAAAGAGAAAGACAAATACCGTATGCTAACACATATGTATGGAATCTAAAAAAAAAAAAGCACAGTTCTGATGAACCTAGGGGCAGGACAGGAATAAAGACACAGACGTAGAGAATGGACTTGAGGACACGGGGAAGGGGAAGGGGAAAGTGGGACGACGTGAGAGAGTAGCATGGACATAAATACACTACCAAATATGAAATAGATAGCTAGTGGGAAGCAGCTGCATAGCACAGGGAGATCAGCTCGGTGCTGTGTGATGACCTAGAGGGGTGGGATAGGGAGGGTGGGAGGGAGATGCAAGAGGGAGGGGATATGAGGATATATGTATACATATAGCTGATTCACTTTGTTATATAGCAGAAACTAACACACCATTGTAAAGCATTTATACTCCAAAAAAGATGTTAAAAAAAAATTTAAATGCTGTTTAACATATTAAAGAGAGTGTAATCAACTGCATTGGCGATGGGAGCACGCATTAATGATCCCCCAAGTGTGATTATTAAAACTTGGTAGATTTATAAATACAATAATATGATTAGTAAATTGAATGTAAAAGCTAAGAGGAACTGGTTTTTTTTTTTTTTTTTGCGTTACGCGGGCCTCTCACTGTTGTGGCCTCTCCCATTGCGGAGCACAGGCTCCGGACGCGCAGGCTCAGCGGCCATGGCTCACGGGCCCAGCCGCTCCGCGGCATGTGGAATCTTCCCGGATCGGGGCACGAACCCATGTCCCCTGCATCGGCAGGCGAACTCTCAACCGCTGCGCCACCAGGGAAGCCTATTTATTGACATTTAATAATTAACCTTAGTACTGTTAAGTAGTCAGGAGTTACCCAAGGATTGTGGGTCGGCTCTTAACATATGTATGTGAACAAGAAGGTTCACTTAAATGGTTCCTCACACAGCAGGGTTGGTTGGAAGGACAAATAACTGTAGCAATTGAGGATGCAGATTTCTAGAAGTTTGGTTACTGCTTCTAATCAGCAAATGTTCAGAAATATTGAGATTGAGTCTTGGGGTGTCTTGCCATACTATGAAGAAATGTTTTTTCTGAGAAAATAATAACTTGTTTAACTCACCCACTAACCTTCAAAGTAGGCACTGTTATTCTCCTCATTGTTCAAATGAGGAAGGAGAGGTGCAGGATGTTTACGTGATTTGCTGAACAACACAGCAAGCAAAGAATGGAACTGAGATTCACTCTCAGAGCTCCAGAGAATGAGATCTTAACTGTCTGCCTTAAGACTTCTCGTTGTATAGAGTGTGAAGCAAAATTACCGAAGTAGCTGATCAATTACTGAACAACTGGAGGCACTACCTGGGCGAAGTTGTGGGGTCATTGAAGTCCATTCCTCCTTGCTCTCATCCTAACCTTTTTGTGTCCTGTCAACCTAAATAAACTTAAGAGGCAATAATCAAGCAAAAAAAGTTTATTTGGATCAAAGTATGCGATTTGGGGCACACAGATTTGGGTAGCTTCCCCAACAGTGTCCTGCTAGGGAGTAAAAGTCAGGGGTTTTTAAAGGCAAAGAAGAGAGGTTTGCATTACAAAGAATTTTGTAATTTTCAAGTTGGAGGCAGAAGCTAGTCTTGGCTAAACATGGTTGAATACTAAGGCTGTTACTAGAGGGAGGTAAAAGTTCGTTAATGTGACAAGTTGCAGGTGTTCTTGCAGAGTCCTTGGAGTATTTGTGGTTTGGCCCAGTTCAGAAGTTCATGGTTCCTGCTGGTGAGGATGTGCATAAGGGTCACCTCCTTAATGGCCTCCCAGCTCCATTTTAAAACCCCTTGACATAGGTGACTCCATTTTATTTCACGTTTTACAGTCCTTTCTCCTAATTCTCTTGGAATCTGTCATCCTCCCCCTATATGGCAAGGTTAAGTCTGTGATCTGAGACTCCCCACCAGTTGGTTAGTAAAGATTTCCATCTTCAGCTGTATTGGTGTTTATTTCAATTGTCATTTTCTTTGTTGTCTCTTCTCTCCAAATGTGGCTTTTACCTCAATATTAAAACAATTCCAGCCTTCAGGAAACAGGTGGATAGATATTTGTAGAGTGAAAGTGTTCCTAAAAATCTCAGATAATCCCTCGTTTCCTGCCAGAGGCTGCTCTAGCCCGTTCTAAAGGGTTATAGCTGGACCTCTTGGCAGTTGGCAAAAGGGGAATGGTTTGTATTGCTTGTCATCAGCTTTATACAGAAAATGAAGTTTGTCTTAGGTCTACCAGCAAGCCTGCTCTGGTCTTTGTCTGTTCTCTCTTGCCTTATGTGATGTTTTAAAATATGTCCACAAATTCTTTGACTCATTCTAAAGAAAGTAGAGCCTAATTCCTCTCCCCTCAAGTGTGGCATTGACTAAATGTCTTGCTTCTAATAAATCATGTAAGGTGGAAGTGATAATACATGACTTCTGAGACTACATCGTAAAAGGCACTGTGGCTTTCCCCTTGCTCACACTTGGATCACTCACTGTGGAGAAAGCTGACTGTCATGTCAGAAGGGCATCCAAGCAACCTATGAACAGGTCCACGTAGCAAGGAACTGAGGCCTCCTGCCAATAGCCAGCATCAACCTGTCCACCATATGAGCCATTTTGGAAGCAGATCCTTCAGCCCCAGTCAAGCTTTCAGATGATTGTAGCCCAGCCAATACCATGACTGCAGTCTCATTAGAGACTCTGAACCAGAACCAGTCCCCTAAGTTGCTCCCAAGGTTTTTACCCACAGAAACTGCAAGGTAATAAATGTTTGTTGTCTTAAACTGCTAATTTTTAGGGTAATTTGTTATGTAGCAGTAGATACCTAATACATTTTCCTTGGTTGAACCCCTATCTGGGCATCTTCACATCTTCACTTACTCCTAAATAACTCCTGCTCGCACTGACTCACTCAAGGCTCCTAAGAACATATCTGGTTTTTTCCATCACCTTTGAATACCTCATATTTAAAGTAATATTTGTATCACAAACTCCCTTATGTCATGCCTTGGATTGAATTTTATACGATCAATGTTATATTTTCTTCAGGTATTGAAGCTTTAAACAATGAAGCATGTTGTTGGAAATCTTTATCATTCTTCACAGAAAAATTCCTGTAATTTTTGGATAGTTTAAATATATTATGCCTATTCTACATTCTCCTTCTAGGCATTAAGATCTTATAGTCATAACTTCATTCTGATAAAGCCCCTTAGACGTGCAGGGGTCTCATCCTCCTACTTTGTGGTCTGTGGTTAAGAAAGTTGAGTAGGTATGTTTATGCTGTATGCTCAAATTTTAGATCAGTAGTGCTCAACCTTGACTACGTGGTAGAATCACCTGGAGCACTTCATAAAGATTTATATCAGTATCTCTGTTGGGGTGAGGACAGGAGTCTATATATTTCAAAAGACTTCAATGTCTCTATTAGGCAGCCAAGTTTGGGGACCACTCCTTCGGGTTATAGCCAGCATAGAATTCAGTCTATCATTGCCAGCTCTAAAGAAAACACACTGCTGGTGGTTCGGCTACTATTTAGCCATGTAATCTTAGGAAAGTCACTTTACCTCTCTGGACATCCATTTTCCATTATAGGATAGAGCAGTGGTTCTAACCCTTGGCTCTGGTGCTGGGGAGCTTCCTGATTCCTGAGTCTCACCCCCAGAGATTCTCGTACAACTGTTTTGGGGTGTGCTCTGGGCATAAGGATTTTAAGAAGTCCCCACCATGGTGATTCCAAATATGCAGTCAAGATTGAGAGCTAGTAAACGGATTACTGCTAAGATCCTTTCCAGCTCTATTTTTATTTTCAGTGCCTGTGATTTGGGTTGACGTGATCCATAATATTAAAGTGTTTTACGCTCACGGGGAGAAGGAATTCTCAAGCTTCATAGCTGACTCTTGACAGATATGGTGCGTTATTCATGAGTTATTTGAAGTTATTCAATAAATAAAAGGTTTGGAACTGGAAAGGGTTAACCTTTGAACACTTTCAGAGGAGTTGAGTTCTTAGTAAAGTTTGGGAAGTCAGGGAGGACTACGGAACAACTAAGAGGAGTAGCTCTTCTGACACCAATTTTCATGGGTGGTCCGTGAACGAAACGCCAACTTACTCAATTTTTCCAAAACTAGACACTGACTGTGACTTTTTTATGGTTGTCCCCCTAACAACCTTATTGTCTTGATACTGCACCATGGCAACAAATAAAGTACACATCATCTTTTATTTTTATTCCTTAAATAGTGCAATGGAGGAAATGTTGTGCTTTCATTTCTAGAAGCAGGAATGGAAACAATTCTGTGGTTGCTTCACAGAATTCCTCGTGCTGGTTTGAAATCAGTGGTTTCAGTAAGGGCTGCTTGTGGGAGGTGATCTCTAAGATAGCCCCAATGATTCCAGTATTCATGCCCTTGTGGAATCTCATCTTGAGTGCAGGCTGGACCTAGTCATATGCTTCTAATCAATAGGATACAGCAAAAGTAATTGGATGTCTCTTCTGGTTTTAAAAGACAAAATATTCACACACTCTCTCTGACTCATCTCATGGGCTGGCTTTTTAAAAATTTTACTGTATTGAAGTATAGTTGATTTACAATGTTTTGTTAATTTCTGCTGTACAACAAAGTGATTCAGTTATACATATGTATATACATTCTTTTTCATATTCTTTTCCATTATGGTTTATCACAGGATATTGAATATAGTTCCCTGTGCTCTACAGTAGGACGTTGTTGTTTATCCATCCTATATATAATAGTTTGCATCTGCTAACCCCAAACTCCCAATCCATCCCTCTCCCATCCCCCTCCCCCTTGGCAAATACAAGTCTGTTCTCTATGTCTGTGAGTCCGTTTCATAGATAGGTTCATTTGTGTCATATTTTAGATTCCACATATAAGTGATATCATATGGTATTTGTCTTTCTCTGTCTGGCTTACTTCACTTAGTATGATCATCTCTAGGTCCATCCGTGTTGCTGCAAATGGCATTATTTCATTCTTTTTTTATGGCTGAGTGGTATTCCATTGTATATATGTACCACATCTTCTTTATTCATTCATCTGTCGATGGACATTTAGGTTGTTTCCATGTCTTGGCTATTGTGAATAGTGCTGCTATGAACATAGGGTTGCAGGTATTTTTTTGAATTATAGTTTTGTCTGGATATATGCCCAGGAGTGGGATTGCTGGATCATATGGTAGTTCTATTTTTAATTTTTTAAGGAAACTCCGTACTGTTTTCCATAGTAGCTGCACCAATTTACATTCCCAACAGTGTAAGAGGGTTCCCTTTTCCCCATACTCATGGGCTGGCTTTGATGAAGCAAACTGGAGAGGCCAGCATGGTAAGGAACTGAGGATAGCCTCTACTCAACTGCCCGTGAGGACCTGAGGCTCTTAGTCTAACAACGCTTGAGGAGGTGAATCTTGCCAACAACCACCTGAGTGAGTTTGGAAGTGGATTCTTCCTCATCAGTCCTTCAGATGAGACTTAACACCTTGATCGCAGCCCTGTGAGAGACCCTGAAGCAGAGGACTCAGTTAAGCTGTGCCCAGATCCCTCACCAACAGAAACCATGGGATAATGAATGTGTGGTGTTTCAAGACGCTAAGTTTTAGGGTAATTTGTTAGAGAGCAATAGATAACTAATACAGTGCTGATGGTGAACATGGCTGGAGAAAGTTTCAGGCCATGCTCTTTTTTGAGACTTGGAGCTCAGTGAAGGCAATGGTAACAGCTGAGTTCAAGCAGGATTCAGCTCTACAGAGGCTGACTTCAAGGATGTCTGTGCTCTGATCTTCCATAGGGTGTCTGCAGTGTTTGTCATCCAGCAGTCAGGCTTCATGCCTCCTGGCACGAATGCTCATTTTGATAAGTCTGTAACTAGGGGAATGAATCTGCTGGTAAAGGAAGAAGGGAAAGAAGGAAATGGAATACAGGCTTGCTGAATGTAAGCATGTGCTCAGCACTTGACCCAAACATTAGTCATAAGTGTAAGGTCAGTGTGGTTCTCCCATTTCACCCAGGGCGACAGAGGCTTATGGCAGTTATGTCGTTCATTTGGACCCCAACCTAAACTTTCCTAGGTACGGTTTTTTCCATTACACCAAGATGTGTTTATAATTAATCATTGGGATCTGAATGGGTTATTCTCACTTATAATTACTGCTACACAAATATGAAAAATGACCTCCCTAACACACACACACCAATTTTTGCTGAGTTGTAATCATTCTCATCATCGTGTCTCTCATTTCCGTGGAGAGAGCAAGAAGCAATGCAGCATGTTTTTGGGGGTTTTTTTTTGACTCTTAGTTCCAAGTTCAGTTGGAAATAGGTTTCATTTCCTTTGCTAGTGCCAATGGATTGGTAGTGATTGCTGGAATTCAGTGTAAAGAAGAATCCTGGGGCCAAGTTTAGGCTCAGTTAGAAAAATTGTGATCAATTAGAGATTAGCTGGGAGTAGAGTAGACAAGGATTTCCATTGTTTTTTCTTTTTTCTTTTTTTTTTCTTTTTGGCCACACCGTGCGGCCTGCGGGCATCTTAGTTCCCTCACCAGGGATCAAATCCCTGCCCCCTGCAGTGGAAGCGCGGAGTCTTAACCACTGGACCGCCAGGGGAGTCCCTCCATTGTTTTTTTCTAATAAATGTCAGTCCTGACATAGGCTTCTAAATAGGATGACCAGTTCATTCTGGTTTGTGTAGCGCTTTCCTGGTTTTAGCCCTGAAAGTCCTGCGTCCTGGCAACTCCCTCAATCCCAAGCAAAACAGAACTGTTGGTCACCTTGTACCAAGGTATCTTTCTGGACGCCAGGTAGACTGGAAATTGGAGGTTTCGTAGTGCCTTGCTACTCACATTTGATCCAGGGACCAGCAGGATCAGTATCCCCTGGGAGCATATTTGCAACACAGACTCTCAGGCGCCACTCCAGACCCGCTGAAGCGGAATCTACACTTCGCCAAGGTCCCCCAGGATTCATGCACATTGAAGTGTGAGCAGCTGCCCTGGGGCATTAGGCCCTGCGGGAGGACCACTGCTTATCAATCAATGGCTCCAAGCCCTTCTCAGCTAAAACACCCAAGAATGATTGCTTCACGCAAGTGACACAGCGTCATGAACACGCCCCATGCTCTGCAGAAGTGCGTGGGCAACGGCACAACCCTCTCCCACTTGAGCTCTCTTGCAGCTGCTGTAGCCGACACTGCAGTGACACAGCAGTGTGAGTGCGTGCTTTAGGGGGCAGCTGCTGCCTGAACTGCTGCTCCGACCCGCAAGTGCCTCTCAGGAGGCGAGGAAGAGGCCCATTTGTCCCCTCTTGGTCTGTGCTCGCACTTTGGTCGTGTGACCCAGTGGTCTGTCCTAGGATCCCTTTCTAGGTGCTGTGGGAATGGGGGTTGGGGTGGGATTTTTAGAGAAGCCTTGAGGTCCTGGGTACCAGTGATTCTCCAACTTGACTCATCTAGAGGGCTTGTAAAAGAGCAGATTGGTGGTCTCCCCCCCAGAGTTCCTGATTCTGTAGGTCGGAGATGGGACATGAATATTTGCATTCCTTGCAAGTTCCCGGATGACTCTACGGGCCAGCAGTATCAGCATCGCCTGGGAGTTTGCTAAAAATGCAGACTCTTGTAGATTCTCAGGCCCATTGCAGACCTCCTATCTCAGAGTCTGCATTTTAATATGATGCCGGGTGATAAGTGCACAGTGGGTCTGCAGACCATGAACTCTGAGTAGCAAGGGTCCGATGGCCACGAGAAGTTGTTTTTCCTGTTCCAGACTTGTTGGAGGTGACGGCAGCCTTTAGATCTGTCTCTGCCCCCTTTGACTGTCTGGTTGATTCAGCATCATGCCTGTCATTCCCGACCTGCACTCCCGGGCCTCAATATGAGCTGTCTTCCTTTGAATACTCCCCTCTATACCCCTGAAGGGAAATACTACTTGACTCTGCTCTGGAATATTAGTTTTCAAAAACGTAAAGAGGGTGAATGCTTAAATATCTGCCCACTTTCCCACTTCTCTCAAGGCGGTGGTGACCCACTGACTCCCCTCAACTCCCTTCCTGGGCTAGTCTGACCTCTCTGCGTGGCATTGTTGCAGGAAGGCTCCAGCATTGTATTTTAATACCCAGAGAAATGATGGTGGTGATGTGCATGTGCTGTGTAGGGTTTTGTCTGCAAAAGATTGTAGAAGGAATATAACAATGCAAAACATTTGGAAAATAGCATAGAAAATATTCGCTTACTATCCCGATGGCCTAATACATAGTTATATTTTTATATATTTTCTTCATCTGTTGAAAACCATATGTGATAGACAGAATAATGGCCCCTCAAAGATGTCCATGTCCTGAATCCCTGAACCTGGTACTTTGTTAGGTTACATGAAAACTTGGAAATTAACATTGCAGGTGGAGCAAATGTTGCTTACTGCTGATCTTAAATAGGGAGAATATCCTGGGTTATCTGGGTGGGCCCAGATAATCACAAGCGTCCTTAAAAGTGCAAGAGAGGCAGAAGACGACTCAGAGGGAAATGTGACTCTGGAAGGAAGTCAGAGTGTGGTGATGTGAGGACTCAATTGGCCTTTGCTGACTTTGAAGATGGAGGAAAGGGCCACCGCCCAAGGAATGTGGGTGCCCTCTAGAGGTTGCAAAAGACAAGGAAATGGATTCTCCAACACGGTTTGTAGAAAAGAATGCCGCCTTGAAGACTCCTGGATTTTAGCTCAGTAAGACCTATGTCAAACTTCTAACCTCCCAAATTGTAAGGTAATGAATATGTGTTATTTTAACCAGCTAAATTTGTGGTGATTTGTTACAGCAAAAATATAAAAGTAATGCACCATATTCTTCACAGTTACATCAGGCCTAAATATTTTTTTAGTGTTGCCTTAGTTTTATAATTATTTGAATGGCCATCTGTCATTCCATGGAACTGAAGTACTGTCATTCCTTCACCATACCCTCTTTTGAACTTTAGATGTGAGAAGAGCTTTCTGCATTTTCCTTTTTTAAGTTTTATTATTTTTGGAGCATATTCTACCAGAAATTAAACCTTTTCTATATTTAACTTTTTAAAAAACTCTTAAATCCACTTGAAATTTAACTTGAAATATGGCATAAGGTAAGAGTGCCTTTTTTTCCTAATTTGTTTTTTCAACAGCAAATGCTAAATGATTTTTTCTTTTCTGTTGTTTTATAATGCTTTCTTTGTTAAATATTCAATTTTATCTTAAAAAAATTCATTTTCTGGGCTACTGATTGTCTTCTACTGATTGATTTTTGTCTGTTCTTGAGGCAGTTTCACACTGTTTGAATTCTTGTTGCTTTTTAATACATATAAGTTTCTGTGAGGACTACTCTTCTCCCTTATTGCACTTCTTTTAAAGAGTACACACTTTTAAAAATTATTTTTAAATTTTAATTGTTTATTGAGGTATAATTGACATATAACATTATATTAGTGTCAGGCCTTATTGCACTTTTGTTTAATTTTTTTTTTTTTTTTTTTTGCGGTACGCGGGCCTCTCACTGTTGTGGCCTCTCCCGTTGCGGAGCACAGGCTCTGGACGCGCAGGCTCAGCGGCCATGGCTCACGGGCCCAGCCGCTCCGCGGCATGTGGGATCTTCCCGAACCGGGGCACGAACCCGTGTCCCCCGCATCAGCAGGCGGACTCCCAACCACTGCACCACCAGGGAAGCCCCCTAGATGAACTTAATTTATTGTTTCCAGCTCCTAGAAAAATCTCATTGAGTATGTGGTGTCCACTGCCTTGGCAAACACCTTCAAAACGCTTACTTAGACTTACAGTCAAAGCCCTCAATCATGTGACCCTACTTTTCCTATTTCCATTTTTCACAAACTTCATATAGTGAAGCCATTTCTTTTGTATCTTCCGTATGGATCGTTTTCCATTTTATGAGTCTTTTTGTATTCTTTTCTCAGTCCAGGTTGCACTGCTCACAGTGAAATTATCTGTGATTTGTCTTAGGAGCTCTTCTCAACAGCTTGATGTATGAAGAGTGTGACTGTTGGAATCAGACAGCCCTGGGCTTGAATCTCAGCTCTGTTACTTACTAGCTGTGTGGCTTCGAATAAGTCACACAACCTCCTTGTGCATCAGTTTCCTCTTTAAAATGAGGTTAGCAGCATTTTCTTTGCCGGGTTGTTAATTGGATTATAGCTAATGTATACAAAGAATCTAGCGAGATCCCTGGCACATAGAAGGCAATCAATGAATATCACATTCATCTCATGATTTTATTATCCACCCTCATTAAACCATAAATTCTTTAAGAATAAGGGCAGTTTACTATTCGTACATGTATACCCCATGGAACCTAGAATATAATAGGTGCTTAATAAACATTTACTATTTCAATTTCCTCCTCCCTCTCCCTGTCTTATTAAAATCCCTTTCATTCTCCAAGGCTCCTGCTGCAGCCCCATCTCCTTTCTGACTCATCTTCACCACCTTCACTACACCTAAACTAGGTGGGTGAGTGCAAGGGAATGATGTAGAATGGAGGACAAGGGAGAAAAATAAGGGTTCATGGGAGACAGTCTGTCAGATTTCTTCTAGCTCTAACTTTTTATATAATTTTGAGATTTTATGGGGAGGGCGTTATTACTGAGTTTTTGTTAATGTGCCCCAAATGTATATACTAGGGCTTCTTATCAGGCCATTTAAAACTCAACTCAAAATGAGAAAATATTTGCAAAAGACACATCTGATAAAGGACTGCTGTCTAAAATATACAAAGAACTCTTAAAACTCAGTAATCAGAAAATAAACAACCCTTTAAAAAAGGGGCCACGGCTTCCCTGGCGGCACAGTGGTTAAGAATCCACCTGCCAATGCAGGAGACACGGATTCGAGTCCTGGTCCAGGAAGATCCCACATGCCGTGGAGCGACTAAGCCCGTGCACCATAACTACTAAGCCTGAGCTCTAGAGCCTGCGAGCCACAGCTACTGAGCCCGTGTGCCACAACTACTGAAGCCCTCGCGCCCTAGAGCCCGTGCTCTGCAAAGAGAGAAGCCACCGCAGTGAGAAGCCCGTGCGCCGCAACCAGAGAAAGCCCACGTGCAGCAACGAAGACCCAACGCAGCCAAAAATAAATAAAATTAATCAATTAAATAAAAAATGGGCCAAAGACTTTAACGGCCACTTCACCAAAGAACACGTACAGATGGCAAGTAAGCATATGAAAAGGCGCTCCGCATCATATATCATCAGGGACATACAAACTAAAACAAAAATGAGATGTCACTGCATACGTGTTAGAATGGCCAAAATACCAAGTGCTGACAAGGATGTGGAGCAACAGGAACTCTCATTCACTGTTGGTGGGAATGTAACGGTGCAGCCACTTTGGAAGACGGTTTGGTGGTTTCTTACAAAACTAAATGCACTCTTACCGTATGGTTCAGTAATTGCGTTCCTTGGTATTTATACAAAGAAGTTGAAAACTTAAGTCTACACCAAAACCTGCACACAGATGTTTATAGCCGCTTAATTCATAATTGCCAAAACTTGGAAGCAACCAAGATGTCCTTCAGAAGGTGAATGGGTAAATAAACAGTGGTGCATCCAGATGGTAGAATATTCAGTGCTAATAAAAACTGAGCTACCAAGCCATGGAGACACCTTAAATGCATATTACTAAGTGAGAGTAACCAATCTGAAAAGGCTATATAATGTATGATTCCAACTATACGACCTTCTGGAAAAGGCAAAACTATGGAGACAGTGAAAAAAGCAGTGGTTGCCAGGGGTTGAGGGGCGGGAGGGATAAACAGGCAGAGCGCAGAGGATTTTTAGGGCAGTGAAATTACTTTGTATGGTACTACAATGATAGATACATATTATTATACATTTGTCAAAACCCACAGAATGTACAACACTAAGAGTGAACCCTATGGACTCTGGGTAATTATGTGTCCATGTCGGTTCATCCACTGCAACAAATGTATCACTCTTATGGGGATGTTGATAACCGGGAAGGCTATGCATGTGTGGGGTAGGAAGTATATGGGAATTCTTTGTACTTTACTCTCAGTTTTGCTGGGAACCTGAAACTACTGTAAAAAAATAAAGTCTTTAAAAAAAAACCCAAAGCTCAACCCAACCCTCACCATATTATACTCATTTTTCAGACAAGGAAATGTAGAAACAGAGAAGTTAAGTGGCAGAATCAGGACTTTTATCTCAATTCCTTTGCCTTCCAAGCCCATGATCTTTCTATTCTATCACACTGAAGCGACGCTCTGCCCATGACCTCTTAGACTGCAGAAGTGTGCTTGGTTCCTTTGCCAGACAGGCTAGCAGGACCAGGAGTCAGTGTGTCGGAGATCAGCCCTTGATAATGATGGGCAGTGTCAGTGGATAACAGTCCCAGCCTCCTTACCTGGTAAGACACAAGCGGTGCTGTGAACTGTGGTGATGGCCTTGGCTGAGATCAAGGGCCTGACCTGTCTGTGATAAGTTAGGTGCAGAACATCAGAGTGAGCATTTAGAAACGTTTAAAACAACTGGACCAAGGTATTCTGTGTCTTTTGATTCTCATAATTAAAAAAGACTGTACTTGGTATGCCTGTTTTTTAAATTTCATTTATTCAGTGATTCATTTGTTGCATTTACAAAAGTCTTGTTTTGCAATGGATTGGACATTTTAAAAAAATTCGTCCTTCACCACAGGAGTTTGAGAAACACTATGCTATAGCAAGGGGTTGACAAACTACAGCTGCCTGTAGGGTTGGCTGCCCGGTTTTGTAAATAATGTTGTACTGGAACACAGCCATACCCACTCGTTTACGTATTGTCTCTGGCTGCATTTTTTGTACAATGGCAGAATTTAGTCATTGTGACAGACGCTCCATGGCTCTCAGAGCCTAAAATATTTACTCTCTGCCCTTTACAGGAAAGGTTGGCTGACCTCTGTTCTACTCTGTCTCCCCGAGTTGCCCAGCTGGATTGAGCTGCAGGGCTGATTTGCTTGTTAACACCCCTTTTATTGCCTTCTTTTCCTCCCCTGTCTCATTTTCTTACTCCCTGCCAGTGCTTGCTAGAGCTCCTCCCAAATAAACAACTTGTACTTACATTCTTGACCGCAGGTCAACTTCTGGGGGAAGCCAGAATGCCCACATCATGTCCTCATTTGTCCTAATTCTCGGCCAGATTTCCTAGCAGAGTAGGGAGCACTTACTAGCAGCGTCAGCCACAGCACAGCAGTTAAGCTATCAGTCCCGTCTCTTCTACACCAGCGTGTGAAAATTCAGCTTTGTGGGCGTGCATTTTTCTGATTCATTTACTCTGTCTTATCAGGCGGCACCTCGGTGCCAGGGATGGTGGAGGAAAGGATAAAGAGGGGGAGAAGGAAAGAAAATCCCATATTGCCCTACATAGGGATGCTCTCTTTTTACAACAGCAACCTGCTTGGAGCCGATCCCGAGGTGTCCGTGCACCTGAGTCTTGGCCAGTGGTTCTCAGCCTCACAGGACGTGGCCAAGTCATGGCTGACCCCCATGTTATTGCTGCTGCTTTCATTTGTCTCTGTCTGCCTCTCTTAATTACTTAGGTCACTTCAGACTTTAATTCTGTCTCCTAAAGTGTAACACTGCCATAATTAGGCCGTATGTTAATTAGCAAGATGACGTCTTGTCACTCATGAGCAATTTGGATCATCCCAGAAAGTACCATAGAAAGGGCAGCTCGGCAGGAAGAGGAAGTCTAAGGAGGCTGGAAGTGACTCTTTGCTCAGCCCAAAGTACCTGGAGAGCAGGAGAAAATGGCAGGATGCAAGAGGGGGAAAGGATGGGGTCACACAAAGAAAAAGAGCTAGACTTGACCTCTTTTCCACTCCAGGAATGAGATGTAAGCCAGGAGGCAAGCCTGAGGCCGAGAAGCCCCCAGGGACGACAGAATCTCCTGCAGGACTGGAGGTGGCCGGGGCTGAGGTTGTGGTCCTGATGGCGGCCGCAGGCAAGGTGAGTGTCAGGCATGCTCCTGTCTCTTGTCTCTGAAAGCCTGTGGGGATGCCAGTCAAAAACCACAGCCCATCTCTGCCTCTGTGGCCACACTCCGTGCCCTCCAGGAAATCTGAAAGAGTGGGGTCCTGGGAGTTTGGGGACTGTTTCTACATGTTCTTCACTAACTTAATGCTGGTTTCCCCATTTTCTGTTAACTAAACTTATTTTCTGACAGTCTTGGAATAAGAAAATTGGAAAGAGGATTGGGCAGGTCACGATGATTTCCTATTTCAGATAGTGTCACCTTTATCACTCAGGAGACAATTTTTCCAGGAAACTAACTACTCAGGGAATTCATGATTGGGAGCAATGACATATGAATTATAAAGATATTAACCTCCCTCCAGTTTGCTGTCAAAAAACATAATGTGATGGGAATGTGTATTTGCCTGGATTTCAGAGAAAGGCATTTGACACAAAATCTCTCAAAGCATACCAAAGGGGACAATTTGAAGGGTAAAGTTTGTGATAATAATAATATGAATAAGTATTATTATTTTTGCTAATATTTGTTGAGTTCCTCCTACTATACTCCAGACTATTACAGGCATATTACTTCTAATACTCCTAAACAGTCCTTCAAGGAAAGTATTACTATCCCTGTTCAGTATGAGGCTCACGGACATTGGATCACACTCAAAGATCACACTGCCAGCTGAGACCAAACTGAAATCCATGTTTGTTTGTTTGGTTTTTAAGTCTCAAATGTGGGCTCTTGTCAATGTACCGGGGTCACTAAACTTGTTCTGTAACGGGCGGGGCATTTTCAGCTTTGCTCGTCATACAGTGAGTGTTGCAACTTCTCGATTCAGCTCTCATAGCACTAAGGCAGCCATAGATAATACATTAATGAATGGGCGTGTCTGTGTCTCAATCACACTTGATTCACAGACACTAAAATTTGTTTTTAATATCATTTTCATATGTCATACATTATTATTATTTGGATTTCTTCCCCCAAGTATTTAAAAATGGTAAAATCATTCTGTTCATGGGCCATACGAAAACAGGTGGCAGCCCACGTTCGGCCCATGGGCTGTGGTTTGCTGAACCCTGCACTAAATAAAGCTTACTAACGTTGACTTATGAGACTATTGAAGAGAACGTAACCGAGCTATGTATTTCACCCGAGGGAGCCAAGTCAGCTCCGGGGAAGTCAGTTGGACCCAAAGCTGTAGGAAACGGTCGTTCTCATTGTGGCTCTACCATCAAGTTAAATGTGTAGGTTTAGAGACATCTCAAAAATTCTGGGTCTTGCGCTCCTCATCTCCCGAATGCGATCCCTCAGAGCTCCACTGTTCTTTGATTCTAATCAGAGTGTGCCTGCAGAGTCAGAATTTGGATCTAAGATGACTACTTGCATGGTCCCTTCATCAGTACGGGGTGGACTAGGGGAGAAGTAGGTTTGTGGATGCCAGCAAGTTCGGTTGTGAACAAGTTAAGTTTGAGGCATCTAATAGACATAAGTGGAGGCAGTTGCATAGAAGAACCTGGAGGTGGGGGAGAAGGCAGGACTGGAGATTGAAATTTGGGAGTCATCGGCACATAGGCTGAATCTGGGTATAGCGTGGCATTGAGTAAGATCTTTAGGGCAAGACTTTATAACCTGGGCACTATTGACACTTGGGGTGGGATAATTCTTTGTTGCAGAGGCTGTCCTGTCCTATAATATACACTGTAGGATGTTTAGCAGCATCCCTGGCCTCTACCCACTAGATACCATTAGCACACCTCCCACCCCACCCCCAGGTGTGGCAACCAAAATTGTCTGCACACAATGCCAAATGGCCCCTGGGCTGAAAATCACCCTTGGTAGAGAATCAGTGTTTTAGGGAAAAGGCTGAGGATGGTCCCTAAGGACTCTGGCTTTGGAGGTCAGAAAGTGGAGAAGGAAATGGGAAAAGAGACCGAGAAGGAGTGGCCAGGGAAGTAGGAGAAAAACTCCTATGTGAGGTCCCAACTGTTTAGGCTGGACTTGGCCTAATGGTTGCAGAAAGGCAGAGGTGGAAATCAGACAAGAAGTAATGGCCCATAGCTCAGCGCGGAGGCCCAGCAAGCTCCACCATATTTCCTTTATGCCCGCCGCCCCCCCCCCAGTGGTGGTAGAAGGACCAGGGGCACAGGAAGCATTAAGGCCATGCATTTTCTAACTGCGTGGAGCCTGAAGACAGTGCAGCGGGCAGAGCGTTTTCTGGTAGGGAATGGTGGTTAAAATAAATAAGAGGTTAAAAGTAACATTTAGAAACCAAAGATAGAGACCTTTACGTGTTTCTTTTTCTTTCTCATTTTATTTTTAGAATAATCCTCAGAGGATAAAAACAGTATTGTCTGGGTGCAGGAGAAAAATAAGAACAGAAATAGAGTTGCTATGGTTTTGAGGAAAAGCAAAAGTGACTTAAGACCTCGGACTTTTGCCATCCTGAGCTGTAGGATGGACCCTCTTTGCTTTGTGATCTCTTCACTCACTTCATGCCTAACGGTAATATAAAAAAAAAAAAGTGAATAGATCGTGTGAACTTTTTTTTGAAATTGGGATAGAGTTGTTTTACAATGTTGTGTTAGTTTCTACTGTACAGCACAGGGAAGTAGAGTTCCCTGTGCTGTACAGCAGGTTCTCATTAGTTATCTAGATCGTGTGAACTTTATACATTTGAGAATCGAAGAGCTCTGACTTAATAAAGACCCAATATAAAGGTTAAAAAAATAAATCCCTCATATTGAAATGAATGTCATTAGACAGGAGTGCCTCAGCCACATGCCTGATACTAAAGACCAAAAGAAGGGGAAATGTCTGCTTTTCCCTTTTTATTTAAGTGTTCTTTCTCCAAAATGGAGATAATAAATTTACCTCATGAAGTTATTATATAAAAGTGCCTAACAGTGCCTTGTGCATAGTGAAATCCAAATAAGATTATTAGCTGAGTTAATGTCAATGTATTGTATCAGTGTCAATCACCTGGTCTTGGCTGTGGATGTAAGGTATGTATGTAAGGTATGTAAGATGTTCTCACTCGGAGAAGCTGGGTGCAGGGTACACAGACCTCTATATTATTTTTGTAGCTTCTTATGAGTCTTAAGCTATTTCAAATAAAAAGTATTAAAAATAAATAATTAGATGTTGAAATAGATTGAAAACATGCCCTGTTTACGACTGTTGCGTTGCTCAGAATCATTGGGGTTTTTGGTCACTTTTACCTTGTAGATTTATTTTTATTTTAACGGAGACTTGTCTCGTGAGTAAGCCCAATTATCGGGTCTTACTTATAAATGACAAAACAGAATCTAATCAATATATGTTGAGGCTAATGCAATAGGTTATAATCCAGGCCATGAACATAAATGGATCTTAACTATGCAGTCACAACGCCCAATGATAGGGAGAAGTCTGAAATGAAACAGGGTTACTATTTATCTTTAGTTTTGGCATATTTTATCTGTGGATAGTCCAGAATTCATCTAAATTTGCCAAAGATTGAAGTCTTCACACAACACACCCTTAAATTCCCTGAGAAGTATAAAGTAGAGACGGCTTGCCTACTTTTCTGGTGAGAATTTCTATTTCAGCAGACTTTGCGGAGGGCAAGCCTCCTCTGTCTTGCTGATATGCATAAGATGTGATCTATTTATATTACAAACCATATGCGGAGCCTGGCAAACCTCTCTGTAAATGAGCTCATCGACTCTGCCCTAAAATAGGAGGCAGGGAGGGGGGCGCCAAAGACATTAGGGACCTTTCACAATCATTATGCCTCTTGTTGCTGATTGAACAGGAAGGATGAACAAAATCTATGAGTTCTGATAGGAAGGATAAATAACAAATACCTGTCAAGGAGAAAAAGATGCTGTATTTGGTCTTCTCTGCAGGTCATCAAAGTCAAGTTCTTAAGATCTGAGTACTTTTTAATGGGTTTTCCTTTTTTGTGTATTGTACAAATTGCAAGTACAGATAATTTCAGATTTGTCTTACTGATGGGCCTCCTTCAAAGTCTGATGAGTTTATCTAGAGCTTCATTCAAAGCAACTAGTATTTTTAGAAGATTTATCCAGTGTTAAGTAATTAGATTTATCTGTAAGGAAATAGAGAAGAGCAGTTGCTGACCTCGAAAGGCTCCCAGACAAGTAGGAAAAGATGAGAAAACAAAGAAGTATATTACAAAATGACAAGCACAGCGAGAGAGGCACATACAAGTTTCATAGAAAGATATAAGGGAGAGGTCATTAACTATTCAGGACAGTGTGGCTTAAACTGGACCTGGAAAAAGATGTGTTCTTGGGGTGTGTTGAATTTACTACAAGAATTTAAAACTTTGTGTCTTCATTTAGATGGAAATTATATGTTGATATATACACATGTACATATTTTTCCAGTTATCTGGATGAATCTAACGTAAAAACTTTTTTTTATTATAGTAAGAACATTTAACATGAGATCTACCTTCTTAACAAGTTTTTAAGTGCACGATACAGTATTGTTAACTCTGGGCCAGTGTTGTACAGCAGAGCTCTAGAACTTATTCGTCTTGAGTATTTGAAACTTTATATCCGTTGAGTAGCGTCTCCTTGTTTCCCCCTCCTGGCAGCCCCTGGCAATCACCATTCTCCTCTCTGCTTCTATGAGTTTGACTACTCTCAGTTCTTCATGTAAGTGGAATCATATAATATTTGTCCTTTTGTGACTGGCTTATTTCCCTTAGCATAATGTCCTCCACGTTCATTCTTGTGGTCCCATGTTACAGGATTTCCTTATTTTTATATGGCTAATACTCCACTGTATATGTATGCCGCATTTTCTTTATCCATTGTCTATGGACATTTAGGTTGTTTCCACGTTAGTTATTGTGAATTGGTTGAGTCTGTATCTTACTGAATACTCATGGCCACATGGTTTTAGTGCATTTGCATCTATGTACTGTTGCAATGAATGTTTTGCTTTAGTTTGGAAATAGATGAGAAAATTGAGTCATTCCAGAGCACAGAGTAGTTGGGAACGTGGAATTCAAAGAACCTGGACTAGAGCATTAGTGGTATACTCTGAGTTCCAATGGATGTTTTGCATAGATGCCATCTTTGTCCTAACTAGCAAAACTTCCCTAATAGGAAGTGTAGTAGTACATATTCAGTGAAAAATTTGTGTGCTCGTAATTTCAACCACAGCTGGATAAGATACCCATTTGGTGTCTGAATAATGCCCCAGTGCTTACCCTGCCTTTCAGTGAACACAAAAGCTGTGCCTGTGACAGACCCTTTCCCCCTTCTCCATATTCTTGTCATGAGCAAGGCAGCAGCAATTTAAATACTTTAATGAAAAGGCCAAACGAGCTATAGATGCACTGGCAGTGTATCAATCAGAAATTGCGTTCAGCTGCTAGTAATAAAAACCCATAGAAGGATGGCTTAAATTATGGTTTTATTAAGTCTAGAGTAGGTAATGCAAGTCTGTCGGGTGGTTATATGATTTAACCAGGGACCCATGCTCTTTTGACTTTGTGCTTTGTTATCCTGATCTTCCTGTTCTCAAAATGGCTGTCAGTGCTCCAGCCATCATAGTTTCACTTTGGGCATAAAGAAGGGAAACAGCAAAGAGAAATGAAGGCATATGCCAACTGTGTTAACCCCTTAAAATTGCCTTCCTGGAAGTTCCCCTCAGTAACTTTTACTTACATCTCACTGACCAGGACCTTTCTCAAATACTCCTAGTTGTAAAGGAGACAGAAAATTTCATTTTTAGCTTGTTACACTGTCCTTTCAAATAATCTCAAGGTTCATGTAACTCAGAAAAGATAAAATAGATATTTGGGAGACAGCTAGTAGCGTCTACAACATTGAGATCTTATTATCACTGAGCTCTGGATCCAACTTCAGCAACTACCCACTTCCAGTCATCTTGAAATATAAGAGAAAGAAACCCCTAATTGTTAAAGGTACTGTTATTTAGGTGTTTGTTATTTGCAGCTACACACATTCCTAACTGAAGCAAATATAAACACTGCTTCTTGATGTTTAACTTTTAGAATGGACTCATTGACCAGGAATCACAAATTCAAATATATTCAGAACTAGATAGGTGATGTGAGTGAGTGATAGCAGTTGGGGAGGGGGCATGGCAAACTGGAGAGTGAGTGCTCCATCTAAAGTGGGCCACTGCTACTATGGAGAACAGTATGGAGGTTCCTCAGAAAACTAACAATAGAGCTACCATTTGATCCAGCAATCCCACTCCTGGGCATATATCCGGAGAAAACTATACTTCAAAAAGATACGTGCGCCCCTATGTTCATAGCAGCACTATTCACAATAGCCAAGACACGGAAACACCCTAAATGTCCATTGACAGATGAACAGATATAAGAAGATGGGGTACATATATACAATGGCATATTACTCAGCCATAAAAAGAAATGAAATTGAGTTATTTGTAGTGAGGTGGATGGACCTAGAGTCTGTCATACAGAGTGAAGTAAGTCAGAAAGAGAAAAACAAATACCGTATGCTAACACATATATATGGAATCTAAGGGGGAAAAAAAGGTCATGAAGAACCTAGGGGTAAGACGGGAATAAAGACACAGACCTGCTAGAGAATGGACTTGAGGATGTGGGGAAGGGTAAGCTGTGACAAAGCGAGAGAGTGGCATGGACATATATACACTACCAAACGTAAAATAGATAGCTAGTGGGAAGCAGCCACATAGCACAGGGAGATCAGCTCAGTGCTTTGTGACCACCTAGAGGGGTGGGATAGGGAGGGTGGGAGGGAGGGAGATGCAAGAGGGAAGAGATATGGGAACATATGTATATGTATAACTGACTCACTTTGTTATAAAGCAGAAACTAACACACCATTGTAAAGCAATTATACTCCAATAACGATGTTTTTTTTAAAAAAAAAAAGAAGATGTGGTGTATATATACAAGGGAATACTACTCAGCCATTAAAAGAAAAAATAACGCCAGTTGTAGCAACATGGATGCAACTAGAGATTATCATACTAAGTTAGGGAAGTCAGAAAGAGAAAGACAAATACCATATCACTTGTATGTGGAATCTAAAATATGGCACAAATGAACCTATCTACAAAATAGAAACAGACTCACAGACATAGAGATCACACTTGAGGTTGCCACAGGGGAGGGGAGGAGGGAGAGGGATGGACTGGGAATTGGGGGTTGGTAGATGCAAACTATTACATTTAGAATGGATAAACAATAAGGTCCTACTGTGTAGCACAGGGAACTATATCCAATCTCTTGGGATAAACCATAATGGAAAAGAATATGAAAAAAGGAATGTATATATGTATAAAACTGAGTCACTGCTGTGCAGCAGAAATTAACACAACATTGTAAATCAAGTATACTTCAATGAAAAAAATAAAATAAAATAGTAAAGTGGGCCACTCCTACTGCTATTGAACTGAGAGGCCTGTTTTCATACAGGATTGCCAGCCCGCTGTTACTAGATTAAAAAAAAAATTTCAAGAGAATCAGAAAGCTAGATCTTTATGCATATCGTGGGGTCAGAAAAATTTTTTCATACCACAATATAGATAGGAAGCAAAGAATCTCATTTCTTAATTCAGTCTGTAATTATGACCTCTCCCAATCTCCCTTCTGGTGGTTAGAGGAAAAACACAAGAAAACACCACCAACATCTAAAAGTCAAACTTGTATAAGTGTTAGTTCACTCTGAAAATTTGGAAAATGTTGCTTTCTTCTTTTTTAAATCATTAAGGTATAATTCAAATACCATAATATTCACCCTTTGAAAGTTTACAATTCAGTAGTTTTTAGTATATTCACAAAGTTGTACAGCAATTGCCACTATCTAGCTCCAGAACAATTTGTCACCTGAAAAACAAAATTCATATCCATTAGGGGTCACTCCCCTCCCCCCAGCCTCTGGCAACCACTAATCTACTTTTGGTCCCTGTGGATTTGCCTACTCCAGACATTTCATATAAATGGAATCATACAATATGTGGCTCTTTGTGACTGGCTTCTTTCACTTGGTATAATGTTTCTAGGGTTTATCCACGTGTTACATGTATTAATACTTCATCCCTTTTTATGTCTGCATAATATTCCATTGTATAGATAGACCACATTTTGTTTATCCACCAGTTGATGGACATTTGGGTTGTTTCCACTTTGGGGCTATTATGGATAATGCTGCTATGAACATCTGTGTACAAGTCTATATGTGAACATATGTTTTCACTTCTCTTAGGTACTTACCTAGGAGTAAAATTTGTGGGTTGTATGGGAACTTTGTCTTTAACTTTTGGAGCAACTGCCAAACTGTTCTCCAAAGTGGCTGCACCAATTTACATTCTCATCAGCAGTGTATGAGGGTTACAGTTTCTCCACCTTCTTGCCAACTCTTGTTATTGTCTGCCTTTTTGATTCTAGCCATCCTAGTGGGTGTGAAGTGGTATCTTATGGTGGTTTTGATTTTTATTTCCTTAATGACTAATAGCGTTGAACTTCTTTTTGTGTGCTTATTGGCCATTTGTGTATCTACTTTGGAGAAATGTCTATTTAAATCCTTTACCTATTTAAAAAATTGGATTATCTGTCTTTTTATTATTGAGTTGTATGCTTTTTATACAGTTTGAAATATATGCTATTTTCATATTTTGCAGGTTACAAATGGTTGAAAATTGCCAAATAATATGGTTCAAACTAATACCAAAATACTCAGTCTTTTGTTTTTCTCCCTAGAAGAGCATTGAGGTATGTGGGGTAGGGTGTTGCTTTTGTGACCTCCTTGTAGACGGGAAAAGTTGGGCTCTTTGGATCTTCCTCTGAGCTCCTAAAGCAATGTCATTTGTCCACTTGGGTGCTGCTAGCTTGGCTGGCATTTCTGACTCACGTCTTTAATGGACAAACTTGTGATCAGGCCACTCTTGGCTTTGTGAGGGTCCTGTGTTGCTCTGGTTGCTTTGACCTCAGCCCTACCTCTCTTGTCACTTTAGACTCCTCTGAGATCTGACCCTGACTTCCACTTGAGCCTGTCTTACTCCATTTGGGCTGCTATAACAAAATGCAGTTGACCCTCTGTGTCCATGGGTTCCAGATGCAGAACCTGTGGATACCAAGGGATGACTGTACTACAGACTTGGTAGCTTATAACAACAAAAGTTTATTTCTCACAGTTCTAGAGGCTGGAAGTCCAAGATCAGGGTGCCCGCGTGGTCAGATGAGTTCCCTCTTCTGGGTCACAGAATTCTTGTGTCCTCACCTGATGGAAGGGGCTAGGGAGACCTGTGGGGTCTCTTTTGTAAGAGCACTAATCCCATTCATGAGGGCTCCACTCTTCTGATCTAATCATCTCCCAAAGGCCCTACCTACAAATACCATCATCTATGTTGGGGGGTTAGGATTTCAGCATATGAATTTTAGGGGAACACAAACATTCAGACCATAGCAACCCTGAGTCAAGTGGTCTGCTATAGAATCTTCAGTGGATGCCACCTTACCCCTACTATGACCGTTACAAACTCTACGTCTAGAAACTCAATTACTTTCCATAGTGGAACCCAGGGTAACTTGAGCAAGCTAGCTTTTAGGGTCTCCTTTTGCACGACTTGGTTGTCAGTCCACGTGATATGATTGCACTGCAGAGTAGTATGAGGAAGCTTCATCTCAGAGTCCCAGATCCTCTTTATTCCCTGCAATTTGTCCATCACGTCTCTCCTTTGCCAGGCATAGGCTAAAGAGAAGAAATCAGGACAGCCAACTGCCCACTTTGCTCCCCTGCTTTTTCTTCTCTCTCCTTCTCACAGTTCCTCAAATCAGAAGAGAGGAGGGCATACTGGTTAGGGTTCTCCAGAGAAACAGAACCCCCGTAGGATGTGTGTGTGTGTGTGTGTGTGTGTGTGTGTGTGTGTGTGTGTGTGTGTGTACCAAGGTAGTTACTATAAGGAAGAATGGCTCACCCAATTATGCAGGCTGACCAGCCCCAAGATCTGTAGTGTGAGTTGGCAGGGCTCAACCAGGACAACCAGTGATGTAGTTCGTGTCTGAGTCTGAAGGCCTGAGAGCCAATGGTGGGGTGCCAATCTGAAGGCCAGGAGGCTCAAGACCCAGGAAGAGCTGATGTTTCAGTTTGAATCCAAAGGCAGGAAAAAGCCAGTGTCCTAGTTTGAAAGCCTTCAGGGGAAAAGATTTCTCTCCTACTCGGGGGAGAGTCAGCCTTTTTGTTCTATGCAGGCCTCCAACTGATTGGATGAGGCCCAACCTCATTAGGGAGGACAATCTGCTTTACTACCAGTTTCAATGTTAGTCTCATGTAAAAACACTCCCACAGAAACACTGAGAATAACGTTTGATCAAATAACTGGGCACCCCATGGCCCAGTCAAGTTGACACATAAAATTAACCATCACAGAGGACTTTCCCTTAACTTCCAATATAATTAGGATGACCATAAAATGTATCATTTGACCTGGGACACATTTGAGAATGAAAGGAGGCACTAGCTGGATGGGATGCTTGGACAAGTGTCAACTGGGACTGTCCAAGTCAAACTAGGCTGTATAGTATGTAACAGGCTATCATAGTTTGTGCCCACCTGGCAGAGATGGGAGGACCACCTCTTGTCAGGCTACTGTAGAAATCTATGAGGCTGGGTCCTCGAAGCTTGTCCCTTGGCAAACTTAAGAGGGACTTAAGTAATCTAGAAAATCCTCTCTTAAGAAAAGAGCTAGTTTTAAAGGATTTCTGTCCTCCTTCTTAAGCCTATTCTTGAAGATCAGAAGATGAATATTCCCTTGGATTTTCTCTTCGAATTTCCTTTGAAATGGATTCTGGTTTCTCTCCAGGCACCTGGATGACTGAGCATTCTAGGGTGAAGGTCATGTAACTGAGAAGGCATAAGAGTAAAGCCCCAAAGCAATATTAAGAAAACAGTACTTCCATTATAGGGGAAATCTCTCAGTTTAAAATACAGGGACATGAGTTTAATTGATAAATTGCTATTTGAATCAAACAAAACACAGCTATGTCATTTTTCACTCCGGGGCCAACAGTTTGTGACTGGCTGGACAAATCACAGACAAGTTTTGTTACGGAATCAGGTTGGCGGGGACGGGAAAGGAGTAGTGGAAGGAAAAGAGAGAACATTACTGCTTCCCCTGACAGAGTGAAGAGCCAGGAGACATTGCCTTTGGGGGAGGGAATATGAACTACACACACATATCAATGGAGATCTCAGTCTGACGGTGTAATTATGATACAGCAGAATATAATATAGGAGAATATATCCCCAACTCTAAGTGGACCCTGAATATAAGTGAAACGATCATTTTCCTAAGTGAGAAAGTTGAATACAACTTCTGTTTTTTCAACTTGAAGATATGATATTTAGGGAAAGAGTCAAAATGGCCAAATGTCTACCTATCATATTTCAGTTAAACTTTAATTATATAAATACATATTTTAAATACATATTTTAAACCTCATGTTATATCAAATATATCGTTTTACAAAATGGCTTTCTTTCTTTCTTTTTTTGTTTGGCCGCACAGCGCAGCTTGCGGGATCTTAGTTCTCCGACCAGGGATCAAACCTGGGCCCTGGCAGTGAAAGCGCCAAGTCTTAACCACTGGACCGCTGGGGAATTCCCCCCAAATGACTCTTTTTCATGCTCACATTTCATGATCCATTTTTTGTTCAAACTCCCACTAATGCACACGGACCTTCACTTCTCCTTTAGCTGGAGCTGCTTGAAAACAGCGTCCCGCTTGCCTCCTATTGTTTGCAGCGCTTTTTGAATCTGAGCTTGATGCTGCCAATAGATACTTTATCATAATTCACGGGTACCCATTAATGTGTAGTAAGCTCCACGACATAAGCATTTAATCTATTGTAATAAGCTGCTTTTTAAAAAAGGCTTGTATGCGGTGGCACCCAGAGCTGCAGTTTGAAGTCGTTTCTCCAGAAATGATGACTCAGTCTGTGTTCAATCGATTTGCCTTCCCCCATCATGTCAAGTGACCTCTGTCAGCATTCAAACTGAGTTTGACTGAGGTCATTTCAGGTTAATGTGTCTTCCCCACCTAGTACTTTGTTGTTCAGAATTAAGTAATTGAGAGACTGCCTGTCATATGAAAGGCTTAATAAGGACTTCATTTTTGATGGGATTATTTTGAGGAAAAATCTTGCCTTATATGTGGGTATGTGCAGAATTTGGGGAAGCAGGGCTACTGGAAATTTGGGTGAGGGAAGTAGGTTAAATCTTCATCTACAGTAGCAGAAAATTAATAGAAATTTGATTTTGATAAACCAAGAAATTGTGACATAAAGCGTACTATCTGGAGATATTGAGGCGACTACTAGATGGTCAAATACCTGTAATAGTTTGAGTTAGTAGCTTGTGGGGAGCTAGGCTGGGACAGGGTAAGACTGAGCCAAGAAATGTGTCATTCACTGTAAAAGTACCGAAACAATAATATATTATAATGAAAAAATGTAAAAGTCAAAGCAGAATCTTACAGTAGTCCAAAGGAGAGATGCTGAACCGTGTCACTGGTAAAGGAAGAGGCAGATTTTAGAGCTGCCCGGGGGTAAACTTGATGGGATTTCATGCCTAGATTATGGAAGTTCATGGAGAGGGAAGAGTACAGGGTGACCTCTAGTTTCCCAACTTTGGAGACTAAGTTGGCAATGCATGAAGAGGGGAGTGAACGACAGTGGAATCCATTGGGAGCGCACATACTCTTATATATCTGCGGCCTGTTCAGGTAGAGGTGAGAGCATAGGAGAGAGGCTCTGGGAGAGATATACATTTGGAATTTATCAACATAAGAGTGTAGATATAGTCTATGTGGGAGTAGATAGATTGCCCAGCAAATGTATTTTATGTAATATAACAAGGCTGGGGCTGGGCTTTGGGAAAACCATCACTATTGGAACGGAAGGGAGAGAATCCAATGGAGGAGGCTGAGAGAAAATGGGCTAGAGGTAAAGAAGGTCAAGACGAGGAAGGGGCAAGTGTCAAGGAAAGAGTATTTAGTAGTATTAGATTCCTAAGGAATATGAAGCAAAATAAGGAATGAGAAGTATCCACTTAATTTAGCAAAATTCTTTTGTATTTCCTAAAGAAGGCTGTGAACTCTTTAGAAGATAGATCTTTCTATCTGCAAACAGTTTAGGAGAACGTTTTGGGGAAGGTACGATTTAGGAATGTATAAACTCAATATTTACCAAGAGGATGATAACTCTGGCAAAAACAAATGAATGGGCTCTTTGCCCAAGTTTGCCTCTGGCTCTGCACAGTGATAACCTCATGAGCACCTAAGCTGAGCCCCTGCCTTTGCCCTCCTTACTGTGAGCCTGGCTTGCTGTCCATTTTGGTTCTGTCTGCTTGTCCCTGATCCCTGCCTCATTCTCTCCAGTGCCCACCTCTATGGCAAGGGCTTCGCATTTACTGGTACCTCCAGACACCCACCGCTGCCTTTCTGATTTCCCTGCTTATTTCTAAAGGGTGGGAACTATGGAGAGACAGACCATCTCAATGCAAGGATGACTCTCAGACAAAGTGATTCAATGAAGTATTGAAAGAGTTAATCAAAGAGGCACCCAATTTCCATTCTCTGAAGATCTTCCAACCTAGACTAGATGACCTTTCAGCAGTCATGCTGAAGAGAAAAGAATTCATCCGTCTGATGACTTTTAAAATCCTTTTCTGTCCTAAGAGTCAGTGGTCTCCCAACATCACAGCATAGAAATCAGGGAACCTCAGGGTTAGAAGGGACTTTAATAGGTCATCTGATTCACTTCCTACCAAGTAAATGCATCCTTCTACTGCCGTATTGAAGTGGAGCGTCCCTACCTTTTTTTTTTTTAATTAATAAGCTTTATTTTTTCGAGCCATTGTAGATTCACAGCGAAATTGAACAGAAAGTGCAGAGAATTCCCATAGGCCCCCTGCCATTTGAACAGCCTCCCCCATTATCAACATCCTGCACTACAGTGGTACATTTGTTGCGGCTGATGAATCTACATTGATGCCTCGTTATCACCCAAAGTCCATAGTTTACATCAGGGTTCATTCTTGGTGTTGCACACTCCATGGGTTTTGACAAATATATGACGTACATCCCCGCTATTGTAGTATCATATACAAGTTTCACTGTCCTAAAAATCCTCTGTGCTCTGCCTGTTTATCTCTTTCTCGCCATAACCCTTGACAACCACTGATCGTTTTACTTTCTCTATAGTTTTGCCTTTTCCAGAGTGTCATCTAGTTGGAATCATACAGTATGTAGCCTTTTCTGATTGGCTTTTTTTCACTTAGTAATACAAATTTGAGTTTGCTCCATGTCTTTTCATGGCTTGAAAGCTCGTTTATGTTTAGTGCTAAATAATAATTCATTGTCTGGATGTACCACAGTTTATTTATCCATTCACCTACTGGAGGACATCTTGGTGGATTCCAAGTTTTGGCAATTATGAATAAAATTGCTATAAACATCTCTGCGCAGGTTTTTGTGTTGACATAAGTTTGGTATTTGGGTAAATAGCAAGGAGTGCAATTGCTGGATCACGTAGTGAGAGCATGTTTGGTTTAGTAAGAACCTGCCAAGATATCTTCCAAAGTGCCTGTACCATTTTGCGTTCCCATCAGCAATGGATGAGAGTTCTCGTCGTTCCACATCCTTGCTCACACGTGCTGTTGTTAGTGCTTTGGATTTTGACCATGCCCTGGCTTCTGTTTGAATGCTCAAACAATGGTAATTCACCATGTCAGAAGTTCAGAACATATTTAATAGCTGGACAAGGAAGGCCTTAGAGGGTAGTAAGCTGGAATAAAAGATGTCTGTGGCACCTCTGCCTGGACACGGAGTTCTCTCTCGGCTTTGAGTGGTGCACCCTCCTACAACACTGACTATCCATTTCCTCGCCTGTATTTCCTAGCCTCTCTCGTAGTTAAGCTGGGGCCTGTGACTGAGCCCTGGCCAATGGGAATAAGAGAAGAGGTGAAGCCTCACTATAGGTTTGAGTCATTTAAGAGTCTGTGTGCCGCGGCCTTCTTCTGTTCCTTATGTTCAGAAAACTTGGAGCCTCTATGGTCCAGATGAAGCAGCTACAAGGCACCAGATTTCTGTGAGCTTGGACCCCAGAATGAATGTGTGGAACAGAACTCCCTACCCGCCTGCATTGGGACATATAGTTTGAGCAAGAGATAAACTTTGTTGTGTTAAGCCAGTGAGATTCCAGGTTAATTTGTTACCTCCACATAGTGGAGGTAAATTAACTGGACCTCCACATAGTCCAGTTAATTTGTTACCTCCACATAGTCTAGCCTAACCTAACTAGTGCACCTCTCTTGGCTCACCTTTAAGTTCTCTCCATCCAGTTAGAATTCCCTTCTGCGTCTGTGCTAAACTTTAGCTTCAGACCTCTTCAGTTTTATTTGGCCCCTGGCCCATCCTCAACAAGGCTTTTGGAATCTACACCATGTCAATAAAGTTGCCCAGGCTCCCACTTCAATCTATGTCTTTGGACTTTGTGGGAACATTCACTCTTCCATCCAGTCCTTCCATGGGCTCTCCACTGATTTCTCAGAGTCTCACCAGCATGAGGGCTCCAGTCATGAGCTCCTTCAGTGGCAATGCCCCTCACTTGACAATTACTGAATGAGGCAGCCCATTCTATTTTTAGAAGGCTCTAAGTGATATCAAGGTTTTCCTTAAGTGAGGTTACTATGCCTGATGCAAATTATCTTGTATTTGTTCAGCTGCCATTATCTGCAGTTGTGAAAATATCTTCCCTTTTTATGTGATAGACTTCTAGGCAACTGAAGATGGGAAGCTGTCATGTTCCTCCTAATTTCTTCTCTTATCTAGGGTGTCTGATTTTATCCAGGTGAATATATACGTCTTTTTACAAAAGTGAAACCTTCCTGATTATAAGAAAATGGAACAATAAAAGGATATATATTTCAGTACATAAACATAATTATAACTAATATTATATGTTTAACACAAGAGAGATGAGCTTGTTTAAAAAACCATAACACATGCGTAGGCTGTATGATTATACCTATAACCCATCTGCTTTTTATACATCTTTCAGTTTTCTTGGTAAGATTTCACTTGGGGTTGGAACTTGGCAAAGCCTTAGTCTGACAGCAATTTTTAAACTACGGAATGTGAGAAAAGGAGAAAAGGATCTGGCATATTTTTCAATTACAAAAGCACTAAAGCAAGAATAGTTCCTTTATCTTCTTTTCCTTTTCATGAACTCAGAAAGTCAAAAAAGGGGTACTTCCCTGGTGGTCCAGTGGCTAAGACTCCACGCTCCCAATGCAGGGGGGTCTGGATTTGATACCTGGTCAGAGAACTAGATCCCACATGCCGCAACTAAGAGTTCGCATGCCACAGCTAAAGATCCCGCACACGGCAACAAAGAGCGCATGCCACAACTAAGACCCGGCACAACCAAATAAATAAATAAATATTTTTTTTAAAAAAAAAGAAAGTAAAAAAAGGGAAGGTTGGAAGAATAAAACCCTAGAATCTTTCAACTTAAAAAAAAAAAAAAACTTGCTCTGGATGTTTAAATGAGAGAGGTAACCAAGGACTTCTCAAAAGTCAAGGAGGCCACTGTAATTTAAAATACACTCAGAAGTATTTCATCACTGTTGGGCTTTCCCTCCCCATCCCTTCTCCTCTCTCCTTATCAAAACAGCCAGATTACTCCAAGGCAGCATGACCAGGGGAACAGATATGTATATAAACAGAGCGGATGAAAACCAGGCGTGTCCGACGTGGCATCACAGGAAGTGGAGTGTGAGGTGGAGCGTTGGGAGGAGTGGCACTGAGCAAGGGTACTAGAGGATCAGGTGGCCAGAGGAAAGGTCAGCTTGGGTCAGCTAGGTGATGTCTTTCTCTTCTGTCTGCCTTCCTTCTTCCTTTTCCTGTCTTCTTTCCTTGCCCTCCCTTTATCGCAGTTTCTCTCTTCCTTTCAACCACTTTCTCCTTTCTCTGCTTTCGCCAATTCTGATTACTCTCCTTTCCTGTAACTTCTGCCCTATTTTCCCAGTTTATCACTTGCCATGTGTGCAGGGAAGAGTTAACATAGCAGGCCTGAGGCTGCTATCTTTAAATGGCCTTCTTTACAAGGTTGGCCCTTGGCTGGTACCTGGGAACTTTGCCTTTGAAACAGTCTCTAAGCAATAGGTTGTTTTGCCGATCTGGGCCACTAAACACCTGCTTCCTTCTGGGAATCTGGAAGTTCGGCAGTTGTAGAAGGTCAGTATGCCTAAGTGACAAACCCCGAATATAAACTCTGGACTCTGAGTCTCAAGCAGGCCTCACTGGGCGGAACGCTGCATATCTGCTGCTGCATCTCATTGCTAGAGAAAGAAACACATTCCTTTCTGGTGCCAGCGAGAGAATGGAGGAAATCTGGACATGGATTCCTTCAGACTCCTCCTGCTGGGTCTTTTCCCCTTAGTGATTACTGTAATACACTATAACCATGAGTCCAACTGCTTCTTAATCCTGTTAGCACTTCTAACAAATCACAGAATGTATGCGTGGTCTTGGGACCCCTGAAACACATACCAAGGCTAATGTTTTTCCTGGCCCATCTTTGCCTCCTTCAAAGTGGCATTCAAATGTCAGATAAAGATTGCTGATTTTTTTACCTTGTGAAAATTATTACTATTTCCATTGTGAAGAGACTTATTTTAAAAGTAGAGGTGAGGGTGAATGGAGACTGTTACACACCGGGCACTGTGCTAAGTGCCTTATATACATTGTGCCATTGAATCAACAACTCAGTGAGGTTGTTATTATCACTCCTACTTTGGATGTAGGAAGCTGACTCAGTGAAGATTACAAAGATGGGAGTTGGAGGAGGCAGGACATTAGTGGTTTAGTTCAGCCTAATGAACATTTATTGAGCAACTAATATATAATCAAGCAGTGTGCTAGGCACGAGAGAAAATGATAAAGGATGCCAAGACCCAACTATAGAGTTGCTCACTATTTAAGGAGGAAACAGACAGATAAACCTAATTGTTATGCTCTGGTGAAAGCTTAAGACAAATATATGACTGGGGTGATATGAAATTTGAATCTAAATATTTTCAATGGCAAAATTTGGGCTGTTTCTTTTTAAAATTCATTATTGATATAACCCCCCTCCCTTTCTTTCAAGGGAAATACATATGAGGAAAATGAAAAAGCCCTATTTTGTTCTTGGATAATTTTATTAGGTTTTGAAATGTAAAAGAAGTATATTTTCATGAAAAAAATCTGACAGTTCAAAAAAGTAAAGTGAAAAGTTAAAATCCACATCCATTTTTCAACAACTTTCCCATAGTATTCCCCGGAGAGAATCACTTTTCCATTTTCCCATTGTCCTACTCATTCCCTAATACTGGGAAATATCAAATAAAAAGATATGAGCCCAATAATACCTAAATTTAATCCTTAAAATAATAAATCACTTTCTTCACAGCTTTTCTGGATAGAGTTTAAGCATCCTGACTGCCCATTGCCATGTTGGACTGAACTTGTGTTTCTGACTATGAATTATATTTCTGAATATAAATTATGTTACTGGCTGTGAATTATATTTTAATTTATATTTCACTTCATTTTTAAACTGAAAAAAAGAGTTGTATTTCAACACATTTCTTTTTTGTTAAAAACAATCCTACTGGTCAATTCTTGAAGTTAGTAATCTCAAATATTTATGTTGATGTTGGATTTTTAGGAAATTATTTTGGAATGTTCCTGGATTCAATTTTTTTTTTAAGCTGAGATTTTGTTTCTTCTATCCTGGATCTGAAAAAAATCTTACTTTCCTAAGGATGTGTTAGAAGAAGAGTGAGACGAAAAAAAGACTCATGCTCAACTACTAAAGAAGTAGGTGATAGTGAATACAAATGATAAATAACAGTCAGGAGTAACAGGGGGTTGTGATTTATGTTAGAACTGGAGGGAATCTTAGTGCTCAGCCAGCATGTCTCTTCATTTTATATATAGGACTCTCCATACTGCTAATGATGAAAACTAGAAATGAATATTAATTCACAGTGAGAGGAATTTGTGGTTTGTTTTTTGTTTTCAACCTAGAGGCTTTTTTTGGTTTGCCCCTGAATATGAGTATTCTTGTGTATGTTTGGGGAATTTGCAGTAGTAGAAGCTGAATAATTAATGAGTAGAAAAGCCACTATGTTAGATCTGATTCAGGAGAATGGCTCAGTCTCACCACGCTTATTCTGATGAATTTAAATCAAGTCAGTTCAGTTCAAAGTAACTCATCAAGAATCTAGCACAAATTCTTGCCCTATATTCTAAGGCATATTCTTCATCCCATGGGAAATAGGATCCTCAACCTGAGAAGTTAGAAAGCAATATCAGAGTTCAAATATGAGACACAGACAAAAGGTGCTAGAAGGTATTCATACCTTTTTATGGGCTGAAGAAGGCAGCTTGCTCATTTGTAAAGTAAAGATTTTGGACTAGATTGACCCAATGGTTTTCTTTTTAAATTTTTAGTAAATTCATAGAACTGTGTAACCATCATCGTGACTTGTTTTAGAATTTTCCCATTACCCTCAGAGTTTTCCTTAAGCCCATTTCTAGTCAGTTCCCAGCCCTTTGCCCACCCCCCCACACTCACCCCCACCTCCACCAGGCCCAGGCAAACACTGATCTGCTTTCCACAGCTATAGATTTGCCTTTCTGAGATCTCTTATGCATGGAATCATACGATATGCAGTCTTCCATGTCTGGCTTTTTTTTTTTAATATAAATTTATTTATTTATTCTTGGATGAGTTGGGTGCTCGTTGCTGCACGTGGGCTTTCTCTAGTTGCGGTGAGCGGGGTCTACTCTTCGTTGCGGTGCATGGGCTTCTCATTGCGGTGGCTTCTCTTGTTGTGGAGCACGGGCTGTAGGCGCACGGGCTTCAGTAGTTGTGGCACACGGGCTCTAGAGCGCAGGCTCAGTAGTTGTGGCGCACATGCTTAGTTGCTCCGCGGCATGTGGGATCTTCCCGGACCAGGGCTTGAACCTGTGTCCCCTGCATTGGCAGGCGGATTCTTAACCACTCTGCCACCAGGGAAGTCTCATGTCTGGCTTCTTTTATTTAGCACATTTTTTTTTGAGGTTCATTCATGTTGTAGCATGTATCAGTAGTTTGTTTCTTTTTATTGCTGAGCAACATTCTATTGTATGGATAGAGCACGTTGTGTTTATGGAGTCACCAGTTGATGGACATTTAGGTTATTTTCACTTTTTGACTATTGTGAATAACGCTGTTATGAACATTCACATGCAAGGCTTTGTGTAGACATATGTTTTCATTTCTTTTGGGTAGACTCCTGGAAGTAGAAGTACTGGTTTATATGGTAAGTTGAATTTTTAAAGAAATTGCCAAACTATTTTCCAAAGTGGCTGTACCATTTTACATCCCCACCAGCAGTATTTAAGGGGTCTCCTTTCTCCAAATGACTAATGATGTCCATCCTTTTATATGCTTATTATTTATTTGTATAATATTTTTGCTGAAATGTCTATTTAAGTCTTTTACTCATTAAAAAATGGCTTGTCTTTTTATTATTGAGTTACAAGAGTTCTTTATGTATTCTGGTTGCAAAGAACTAAGAAATGAATTGTTAATTTTTGAACTCTTCTTATGAATTTTGCTAACAAAGGATTTGGGGAAATACTTGACTTTAGTTTGGTATGATAACAATAGAAATTTTTGAGAATGGCTAAACTGACAACTTGGAATGAGAATTATATGCAGTTTACCTACAGTAACTTAGGTGTAAATATATACCAGAAACCCCCTCTAACAGATATACAATGAGATTCTGTTACCAACTTCTAATTCTTTATCACAAGGAAGTTAATGAAATCCCTTCATCTGGTATGACTAAGGAGAAAGTCCTTGTTTTGGTGGCAAAACTTGTTTCTTCATTGGATATTAGCTGAAAATAAGAGTCCAGCCCACTGGGCCGAAAAATGGATGATGGGTGAGTTGGGGCTTGGGATATTCCCATTTAGCCATTTCGTGCCATCTGGGCCACACGATCACATCTTCTATTTGGGAAGTACTCATGTAGCAGTAGGAGGAGGCACCAGGCTTTATCAGTAAAGTACTATGGCGAGTACACATTTTGTATGATTTCAGCCTTTTCAAATCTGGGGAGACTTGTATTTTGGCCCAGTCTATAGTCTATCCTATAGAATATTCCATGTGTACTTTAAAAGAATACTTACTATGAAAACTCTGATAGAATTAAAGAAGTTGATTCTGAAAATAAATATTCTGCGAAATGTATTCTGAATCAATTTATAATACTCTTGTGTAAATGAGGCTTCTTCCTAAGGTACATTTAACAGGACGAGGCATATTTATAATGCAGATTATTAAGAAAGCAAATATACTTGCAGAAATCCTTAAAATGTAGCTGTCACAATATTTTTTCCTATCCCTGGTTCTAATAAACAGTTGAAGGTGTGAACATATTATTTGTTTCCTCATCATGTTCTTCAACATTTGTGTACATAATAGAGGCTTATTAAGGCCATTCCTATGCTTGAACTGAACTATTTGACATTTATTTAATTAAAAAAATCATTCATTTACTGCACATGCGAAGAAATACACAATTATCCAGGACATCAATTTTTATTCTCTGCAATATGAAGTTGATAATAGCTAAAAAGCAGGAAGCACAAAGCGGCAAAGTACAGCATTATGCAGTGTTTTGAGGTTTGTCATGCAGTTTTAAAAAGCAATTTCAGGTTTTCACATGATCAAGTTTTGCAAAATGTATTTACTTCCGCTCCTTTGAACTTGGAATGATCATCTGAGGCAGAATTTTGAGATGAGGTGAACATTTTCTAGGATAATTTTTTTAATGAATTTATTTATTTTATGTATTTACGTTCGTCTGCATTGGGTCTTCGTTGCTGCTCGTGGGTTTTCTCTAGTTGCGTCGAGCAGTGGCCACCTTTTTTTTTAAATTTTTTTAACATCTTTATTGGAGTATAATTGCTTTACAATGGTGTGTTAGTTTCTGCTTTATAACAAAGTGAATCAGCTATACGTATACATATATCCCCAAATCCCCTCCCTCTTGTGTCTCCCTCCCACCCTCCCTATCCCACCCCTCTAGGTGGTCACAGTGCACGGAGCTGATCTCCCTGTGCTATGCGGCTGCTTCCCACTAGCTATCTGTTTTACATTTGGTAATGTATATATGTCCATGCCACTCTCTCACTTCGTCCCAGTTTACCCTTCCCCCTCGCGGGGGCCACTCTTCACTGCGGTGAGCGGGCTTCTCATTACGGTGGCTTCTCTTGTTGCGGAGCAGGTGCGTGGGCTTCAATAGTTGTGGTGCGTGGGCTCAGTAGTTGTGTCTCGTGGGCTCTAGAGCACAGGCTCAGTAGTTGAGGCGCACGGGCTTAGTTGCTCCACAGCATGTGGGATATTCCCGGAACAGGGCTCGAACCCGTGTCCCCAGCATTGACAGGTGGATTCTTAACCACTGCACCACTAGGGAAGTCCCTAAGATAATTTTTTTAAAAATAAAAACCATGAAAAAAATAAAAATAAAAATAAAAACCATGTTAGAACAATAGAATTCCTCCATTTTGCATAAAGTAACAAAGGCTTCTTTCCAAGCCTGTGAGTTTCTGCTTTTTCATGTTTTAGAGGCTAAACAGTGAAGATTGCTTTGTTATTCAGTTGATGACTATTTTAGAAATAATGTTGAGGTTCACGGTCAGGGAGGAATTACTGAAATTGTTTTTTCCACATATTTTAAGAGTTTTGCTTTTGGGGTTATCTTTCCTACCACCCTGCCTCTGCTCCTTGTTCCATTAAGTGGTTTCCAATGGTTTAGGCTACTTGCTGCTGCCACTTCAAATGAAATACTCATTTCTGACTCCTGATGTTACTCTGCCTGTGTCCTTCTCCTACTCTGGGGATATAATATCCTATTGTTGGCTGCTTGTTCCGGTCTTTATGCTTGAGAATTTGAACTGTCACTTCTATTAACTTCGGTTAACTTTTACCTTGCAAACTACCAATCATTATTGTTGACTTATATGAGTCAAATTAACAATTAAATACAACAGGGACACTTCGCGGGACAATATAAAATTAAGAACACGTCTGCCAGAACACTTGCAATCTACAACAAGAGGCATATATTTTGGAAAGAATAGTTTCTCAGTTTATTGTTTCTTTTGAAGAAGGATTGCTGTGGTTCTTGATTGTCAAGTCTAAGCAAACTTATTACACATGGTTACTATCTCTTGGGTTAATCATGTTTTGGAGACTGGGTCTAAGGAGAACTTCTTGCTCAAGAATTGTCTATGGTATCTTGGCCTAAAGTTCAGCTTCTTCCAGGACATATCTGGACTGTGTGGTTGAAACCATACCATGACTCAGGTGGCATTTGCAATCCTGATTCATCTCTTGCCAAGTAGCTTATTGACGCCAGAGAATGTCTCTTGATTATCATCAAAGTTCCTTTTGCTTAGATATACTTGGTTTTCCCAGGAAAGAGAGTTGGCCACTTAGAGCCAGCTGGCACCTGACTAGCTATTAGTAATATGTTCTTCTCCCTCTGGATGTCAGCTCCCTAAGGGCTCTGTGCCAATCACACTTTAATGATATTTGAAAGAGACGAATTGTCTTGGAGAAATGTTTCTGCCTTGGAAGCATCTTATGAGGTTCTTGAAACCTAATTATAAATGAACTCATGAAAGAGATGAAAGTTTTATAAGTCACTTGGATTTTTCCTACACCACGTTAGGAATAGATGATTCCTTCATTGCTGCAGGTGAGGTGGGATGAGTTTTAAGGGCTTCTGTAGAGCTCAAATTCCTGGTTATACTTGAATATGAAGATTGATTAATCTTTTACTGCTGGTTGTTTTTTTATTGAAAAATTTACAACGTTCTCTATTCACAATTAAATCTCTGCTATGGGACTCTTAAGCAACTTAAAGACATTTAATGATTTTATTTCTTTGTATTAATTGTGGATATACAGTTGACCGTTGAACAACGTGAGTTTGAACTGCGTGTGTCCACTTCTACCGGATTTTTTTTTCGATAAATACGTACTACAGTGCTACACGATCTGCAATTGGTTGATTCTGCAGATAAGGAACCGTGGAACCAGAGGGCCGACTGTAAAGTTATACATGGATTTTGGACTGTGCAGCACCCCAACCCCCTCATTGTTCAAGGGTTAGCTGTATTTGGTACAAAGGCAAACAAGAGCCATAAGTTCCAATAGAAGGTTGACACTGATATCTGAGATAAGTGATACCTGAGAAAAAGGAGATAGATAGATGAAGAGGTATTATTAGGATTGTTAAAAGATAATCTGAGGCATATTAAATTTTTTAAGAGTTTATTTGAGCAAAAATCAATTGGAATGGGACAGTACCAAACTGGAAGTATACTCCACCAACAGGAGCTTGGGAAGAGACTTTTATAGAGAAAATGGGGAAAGCAAAGTAAAGAAAGTATTGATTGGCTACTGGTTAAAGCCTAGTTGGCTGTTTGTGATTGGTTGTCCTTAGCATTTTGATTTCATAACCTTGAGGAACTTACAGGCTTAGATTTTGCTTTGCTTACCTAGGCTGCCAAGGCATTAGAGCCACCTCAGTCTAATGGCCTCTTTGTTTAATTAATTAAACTATTCCCCCGTTTTGGTCATCCTCTCATGCGGGAGATATTGACCAACAATTTGGTATTAGCACCACTCTCAGTCACCAACAGACTTAAGTTGTTCTTGTCTTATTGTGAAACTCATAGGTTATGATGTCTGAACCGTGGAAAAATTATTTTTGATGTTAATCTCATTTTTCATGAGACCATTTTCAGTGAGACCATCTGATGTACTGCTAATGGCTGTGCACACGCTTTTAAGACCACTGAGGGAACATAGAACACCAGGGGCTCTACAGTGAGGACTATTAGGAAGATAATACAGAGAGACTGAAGTATCCTCCTTAACCAGGGCCCCATGGATCAAACCAATTGGTATCAAATCAATCAAAGAATGCACATGAAGGGGCATCAACCCGTTTTAGCCAAGTGGCTTGTTTGTTAACTTCCTGTATTTGCTACAATACCAGAGGTGTTGAACCGGATACAGCAGAAGTATTTGCTGTGGTACAGACTCCTCCTTGATCAGCCAACAAGTAATCTGAAGCACTTCTTTTATCTAAACCACCTTAGCAAGAAAGTCTCAGGACTTGTGTTGTATAGTTATGGCCTTAGCAGCAGATGCAGCGATAGTGGTCGGAGTTAAGGAGCATTGTCTTTCCATGCGTTAACAGAGAGAAAACAGAAGTAGCAAGAAGGCAAAAGGAATAAAGATTTCATATTGGGGATAAAGATCTTGATCTGTGATCTTGGGAGAGCTGTCTACCTCAAGATACCATCTGCCTCTGGGGAGGAACCTCTCTAGTCAATTTTAATTTTACATCTCCAGCTGGCGTGCAGTTCCAAGATTCTGGAGAAGCCCTTTTTAATTGGGGGATGTGTACCCAGGTTCAATTCCCTGAAATTTGTCTGTGATCTGGGTAGTGAGAAGGACCTGGTATCGTCCCTTCCAAGGAGGTTCAAGGGCAGTCACATTCTTAGTGATTCGAAATCAGAAGAGTGGGAGAAAATTGGAAACATTAGTTTGGAGAGTTGCAGCCAGACATCTGAGGAAACTAGAAGAACTCAGGATCCAGTTCAGTTTACAGACACACAGTTCTTTCTGCTCACCTTTATTATTTCTAAGTAGTTTTAATTACATATATTTATTAGAATTCTTAACCCTCAGAATCCTTTATTCCTAGGGAAAACAAAGAAGTGATCAGTGTGGACTGTCTGTTACACTAGCATTCTGTGGATTGGCAAATTTATAAACACCTTTCACAGTTTCTAGAAGTATATTCATCCTCTTAGTAGTTTTTCAGTGTGGCACAAAACATGTTTACTGATAGAACCAAATATCTTCAGTTCCTCTGCAAAAGAAAACCAAAAGTAGATAAACCCATGTTCAGTAATTAATGTTGCAGTATTTTATCTTACTTGGAAATGATCTAGATGTTCAATGAATAGCCATCATTTAACTTACCTCATCCAACTTTAAGGTTTTAAGTTACCAAAAATATTTTGGAAACTATTTATTTTATTGATGTATAGTTGGTTTACAATGTTGTGTTAGTTTCTAGTGTTTAGCAAAGTGATTCATATCTATCTATCTATCTATATATCCGTATTGATATATATATATATAAATACTTTTTCAGATTCTTTTCCATTATTCCCTGTGCTATACAGTAGGACCTTGTTGTTTATCTATTTTATATTTAGTAGTGTGTATCTGTTAATCCCAGACTCCTAATTTATCCCTCCCCTCCCTTTCCCCTTTGGTAACCATAAGTTTGTTTTCTATCTCTGTGAGTCTGTTTCTGTTTTGTAAATAATTTCATTTGCATCATATTTTAGATTGCACATATAAGCAATATCATATGATATTTGTCCTTCTCTTTCTGAGTTACTTCACTTAGTATGATGATCTCTAGGTCCATCCATGTTGCTGCAAATGGCATTATTTCATTCCTTTTTATGGCTGAGTAGTATTACATTGTAAAGAAGATGTACCACATCTTCTTTATCCATTCATCTGTCAGTGGGCACTTAGGTTGTTTCCATGTCTTGGCTCCTGTAAATAGTGCTGTTATGAACATTGGGGTCCATGTATCTTTTCAAGGTAGAGTTTTCTTTAGATATATGCCCAGGAGTGGGATTGCTGGATCATATGGTAACTCTATTTTTAGTTTTTCACAGAACCTCCATACTGTTCTCCTTAGTGGCTGTGGAAACTATTTTTAAGTAGACATACCATAAAGCGTGATTATTGTTGAAAAGTGCATTTATAAACTTTTATGTTACTTACATCTCTTTAAGTTGATTGTTCTTAACAATTTATGTTTAGATTACTCGTGAAAATTTCATGAGACATTGAACAGCCAGCCATCATCTTAAGTTACCCTTCTTGCTGACAAATTATGTAACAGAGATTACACGAGCTTATTTGACTTTGGTTAACCTAGATAGGGTAAAAGTATTCTACTTACTGCTAACAAATCTAAAGACATGCCTGTTTTAATTTAACCAGCAAACTTAAACTAGCTTTCATTTACCAAAGATTATCCTAGGTCATGTGCAATTGAAAAACATTTGAGTTGGTTTCTATATTTGTGAGCATATACTTGATTTATATAAAAGTTTGTTTTTAAGCCTATTAAATATAGCTCTTTAAAAATTGATTTTGGCTATACCATCTGAAGGTAGAAGAATATCACACATCTATCACATATATACATAAACATACAGACAGACCCAGAGCTCTCATAGCTTTTGTTTAAAAAATTTAGCCATGAGATAGATACAACAACGCAAAACTTAATAGTTTATGAAAGAATGACTGGATCAAAATTTTTTCTGGCAGATAGAGTTAGTTAAGGTTACCTGCTCAGATGGCTAAAGCTTTTATTAATATTTGTGGAAAAAACTTGTAAGATTTGTCATTCACCTAAGTTCCACATAGCTGCTGCTGCTGCTGCTGCTTCTTTCTGATAAGAATTATCTCCCTGAAGTTTGCATTTTATGAGATGGCTCTGGGTTCCTAGAGAAGACCAGGTAGAATATTTATATCTCAAAGGCACATAGAAAGGATGTAAGTTTCTCCAAGAAGGGCTTTTACTATTTAAATCAGATTTTTTAGAGTATCTGCAAGCCTTTTGGTATGAATAGGGGAGGTTTGGGGATTGGTAAAAAGGATGGTTGGGCTTTGAATTGTTCCTAGAGCCGCATTTCTGTTATTGTAAAGTCACAGTTTGTAAGACAAGTACAGTTGGTTTCAATTCCTCAAAGAATTGGGTTGCAATCTGAATGACATCTAGACTTTGACCCAGCCATACAACTACACTAGCCTCAATTTGCTTCTTTACATCAGGGAGAAGATCTTCGACTAAGATGGGAATCAAAAGATTTTTACATTGTAGATTTCTAGCTCTGTGTCTTTGGGATGTTTTAGTAAACGCTTCCACCGTGGCTTCAGAATGTTTTTCTTTCCCTTTAGGTGCATACTGCTTGGGTAGAAGGCCTTAAAATCGTTCCTATCAGGCTCTGAATATTAGCTTCCAATTTGGCCAACTTCTGACCATAGGGCTACTTTAGAAAAAAAAAAAACAAACCTTTTTGAGTATCTTGTCCGGTTTCAGCTGGTCAAACAGTAAATATTCCCAGCATATTGAACTATCCCATGGCTACAAGAGGGGTTCTCAGAGAGGGTGCAAAAAATACTACCCTCTCGAGATGGAGAGCCACTCCCAAAAATAACCAAAGGAAAGAGAGACTTACTTCCTCTGACAGCTGGCAACAGACGGTATTTCTGTCTGGTTATATGTTTGAGGTCCCCAACCTGACAGTTGCCCAGGCAAGTTCTCAGGGCACAAAATGAGACAAACAAGAAGGCAGTAGCTGTTCCTGGGAGGGAAAGGATTGATAACCAATGTGTTTTCCTGCCAATGTAGAAACACTGGAAAGGAAGGGACAACGTGAAATTTTCCCTTCCTCTCTCGACCAGGCTCCACAGATTTTGGAGAGCTGACCTTGGTAAGAATTCTTACCCTTTTGCCAGGCTTCTGCCAGTTTTCCCAGGATGCCGTCTGCAGGATTCAGAGTGAGTGGGGTGTCCCAGTGGGTCCCATCCTGGTCACTAGAAACTGTAGAGGAGGAAGAATAACTTTCCCTCTACCCTTCAGAGTGAGTGCCTGGCTGAGACCCCTTTCCTCTAGGGCACCTCGTAAGGGGATAAGGTTATCTCAGGTGGTTAAAAGTTCTCCACTGTGGCCACTGTAACTCAGGATTATCTTTGGTAAGGTTAACCTTAAAACAAAATTTTATTCACCTGAGGCCTCATACTGGACCCAGTCTGGTTTCTAGGTCAAACCCAGTGTGTCCTGGACTAGGTCCGGTTTCTAAGTTGGACCCAGTCCGTCCCCAGACCCATTTCGGTTTCTAAGGCGGAACCACTTTGTTCTGCACCGGGTCCAGTTTCAAAGTGGGACGGACCGAGTTTGTCATCGGACCTGGTCCGTTTTCTAAGTCGTCCTGGTCCTCGTCCCGTTTGTAAGTTGGACACAGTTCGTCCCCGGAACCGGTTCGGTTTCTAAGTCGGAAAAAGTCCAATTCTGGCCAGTTTCTGGACCTAGTCTGGAAAAAGAGACCCTCGAAGTCCGAAAGCTCATAACGTAAACGCCGGAGCTGGGATCCAGCCTCCGAGACGGACTCGCCCACCTCCCGAGGCAGCGAGCAGGCAGCCGGTCAAGGGGCTTCACAGGTACCTCTGCTTGTTTGCTCAGTGCTCCTGGGGGCTCCTTTGGTTCCCTGTTCTGACATCAGAACTATTAAAAGATAAACTGAGGCATATTAAAAATTCTTAGAGTTCTTCTGAGCAAAAATCAGTTTGAATCGGGCAGGGCCACATCAGAAGTGGTTAGGGGTGCTTCTCTGACAGGAGCCGGGGGAAAGACATATAGAGACCATCCAAAAGCAAAGTCAGTAAATTATTAATTGGCTGTGGCTTCAAGCCTAGTTGGCTGTTTGTGATTGGTCATTCTTAGCATTTTGATTTCATAACCTTGACGCATTTACAAGCTTAGATTTCAGTTTGCTTACGTGGGCTTCTACGGCATTATGGCCACCTCCGTCTAATGGCCTTGTTTAATTAATTTAACAGGATCCTATATTTAAACCTCTCACAAAATAGTCATTTACCGGGTCAACTTCCTCTGTCAGCTAATTTTACTGAGTGGATTTCTCTATAACTGTAGCTATCCTCTTCCAGGTCTTTGGGGTTTTTTGCCTCAACTGTTAGAATCAATATTACTTTAGGTTTAATAGTTTCTATCTTATAAAATTTTTTAAAAATCAGCACAAACGTGAAAATAAGAAGGCAAGGAATAAAGAAGGTCTTTTAGCTTTACTTTTAGGCCTGGGTTGATAGATATGCACCAGGCCGGAATTGGTGTTTCATTCATTCATTCAGTTTACTAGTTGCATAATATTACAGGAATACAAATTTGAAATATGTGCAGTCCTTCCAGCGGTTTGCTATGGCGATAAAACTTCTAACAACTAAAGCCATTGGTAGTGCTTAATACCCTAAATGCTGATGTCTAAGTAGGGGAAGTCCCATGAAGGTTCCTAGATGGGAGAGAGAACCTGTCTACTGGGGTTGGCTTGAGCAGGTGAGGTGGGAGCAAAAGAATATCGAGGATAGTCTTAGCACTTGATTGGCCTTTCATATGAACCTAATAGAGTGGGTAGGGTCTTGGAAAGAGGGTTTGAGATGGAGAAAGTATTAGAAGGAGGAAAAAGCATGAGGGAAAGCATTTTGGTCAGCTGTGGGGCTCATATGCAGATGAAGGTGGTACTTAGATTACTGTAAAGGTGTCAGAAATGAAGTGCTAGAAATTGTTTGCACATGGGTTAGGTAGAGAGCAGGGAAAAGTTGGATATGAGGCTCAAGATTTATTGTATAAGTACAAACTTTTTAATTTCTGTGTAGGAGTGGTGCATTAGCCCTCAGAATGTGCCTCATAGACCTTCGTACACTGTGCAACAGCTGTCCCAGGGCCCCAGCCCTACAGTGCGGAATCCACTGTGGATCTTGCTTCTCAGGGGCCGCTCCCCAACAATGACTGAGCAGGCTGGGGATACTAAGGCATGCTGTTCCAGGAGACACAAACTCCTTTGTCAGTTGACCTTGGCTCAAGAACTCCCAGACAGCTTTACTGAACCTTCCTTAGACATTAAGGGAGTCTGGGATGTTTCCACCCATGAGAAGATGGGTGTGTCAGCTCTCTTAGCCTTGCCTGGCTCCATCCGTATTTCTCTTTGCACAAGCATTTTCACTAATAAAATCTTTATACATTTAATCTCATCTTGACTTAGGACCAGGACTAACTCAAAGTGTTTAAGGGTGGCAACCTGGTTGGAGGTGTATGGCTTGGGAGATTGTCTTGAAGAGGTGTTTGTATGGCGAGCACGTTGCTTTTGTTTCGATTTCATGGGTATCTGAGGAGACTTCGGTGGGACTGGTGAAGATTATGGAGGTCTATAGCACCCCCTAGGCTACGCTGCGTGTTGGTGGTGGGGAGTCACAAAGTTTTTGACTTGTTACAAGAATGGTGATACAGATTATTTCGTATTTCAGTCATATACTATGGCTAAAATTGTATATATTATATATGACTAAAGAAAACATTATTTGAACTCTAGTTAATTCAATGTAAACTCAAAATAATGAATAATAATAATTTGGGCCTCTAGTTCTGTGCTTCTGACTCAGAACTGGTGTCTTAAGTCTCTGACAAAGACAGCTTAAAAATTCTTTTCTCCACTAATTTTTTTCCCTCAGTATCCTTTTAATACATTTTATCAGGAATTACGACATGGCCATACAATTTCGTAATTTATACTGCTCCTTCTTTGTATAATTTGTGAAAGAACTCTTATGATACCCAGAAATTACTTTAACTCAGTTTAATATTAATAATATCAATATTAATAAAGACATATGTTAAAGCATGCACCTGTTCCTCAGCTTTGTGTTATGCTTTGTCTTGCATTGAAATAATTCTGTGTTTAGGAACTTGCCGTTGGTTGCCTTGGATATCACGGTACTGTTACAACTTTAGGCTGTGACTTTGCTGCAGGTGCTATTAACGGGAGGAGACAATAGTCTGCCGGGCAGAAGCAGAGGAGGGAAAACTGGATTCCCACACATGCTGCGGCCTTGGCCACTCGCACACGTTATATGCATCTGTGAAAATAACTTATACCAGGACTACATGCAACAAATAAAGTAAGACTGCTCAGAAAGTTAACAAGAGTGAAGGGATGAGGCAGCAACAGGAGGCTGGGTGCTGACTGAGGGCACTTGAAGGGCATTGCATCGGCAGCACTAAAGGGGCGACCAGGCACACTGGGGGGCAAGGACAGAGGAAGCCACCTAGAGGATCTATGCTCGTGAGAGTAAGCCAAGACTTTGAACCCAGTGAGTAGAAGGGAAGGAGGAAATGGCCAGTGGTTTTGATTCGCCTGCACTTTGGGAGAATAGGAGCGTTTAGTATCCTTTGTGGAAAGCACGCGCTTCCTTCTGAGTGACTGAGGGGTTATTTAGCAAATGCAAAACCATTCAGGCCTCTTGTCTTTACATGTAAAACTGTCCTGTCATTGTTTTATTGCTCTGGGAATATTCTAGAAAATTGGTGCCTCATTTATCCATGAAGACTTCCATTCATCTGCTAAGCCCCTGAGCACAAAGATGCATTCCAAAATTGGAAGGGGTTTAATGGATACTTTCCATCGACCTTACTGCTCTTGGATTTTGTTGGCAATATTGACTTCTGCTTATAGTAAAATGGGTTTTTCTCTAGTAAATGTTTGTTCTTGTGCAGAAAAATGTGAAAGAAACCTTATAATTCATTGTTCTCAGTAGTTTCATAAAGTTAGTCATTATTTAAATTGAGGGTGGTCGAGGTAGAAAAGTCTAAAGAACATCCGTGGTGTTCCCAGAAGAAGTATTCTTGCCAATGAGTAAAACTCAGTGAATCACACTGTTCTTTAAAAGTGCACAGCGCGTTTTGTGCAAGGAAGATAGTCTAAACGAGATATCATTTGTCTCATAGGTGGATGGAAACGAGACCAAGAGAAAAAAATAAGTGACTTAGTAACTTAACTTTACCCAGAGAGTGGAACATAAAATGCAAGATTTCAAACCCTGCCCTTCCATTTCATCTTCATCTTTGAAAAATACAGGTGAGTGTTTATTAATCATTTTCAAAGTTGACCTAGTGGCTATGGAAACAGAAAGTGGCCAAGACAGCAGTGCTGATCTGACGCAAGATTCTTTTCTTCTTCTTGCAAACATCATTAGGGTGATATTGTTTTCTTATTCATGAGCTGAAAATGTGACTTGATTCTTTTTTTCTCTCGACAACAAAGAAGAATGGCGAGGGTGTGGGGAGGTGGGCTGGGCTGGCTAGCTAGTCCGGTTTTTGCCAGCAATAAATGACAAATGCTTCCTGTATTTGAACTCTTCTGGGAGTTTCTTTCCAGTCCTTGCCTCTTCCCAGCCACCCACAGTGAATGTCTGGCCATGTGAAGGCCACCTGGCCTGAACACTGTGTTAAACCAGCTTGGCAAGGTATGACACTCCCACTCCCGTGGTAAGTGGCGTTGGGAAGAACTGTTGGCTGCATTATTCTGCAGGATGGAACACTGAGAGTGTACAAATCCATGTGCTGGGGAGATATAGGGCTACACCCCCAATCACAGGTGACTAGTAAGCCCATCTGGCTCTCTCCGCCCAGGTCTCCTGGGCTGACCACTCTTTGAGCCTCTGGTAAAGTGCAGAGGGGAGCCATGTGTACCAGCAATGGTCTCCTCTCATCTGCCACACCTTCCCTGCTTCCTCTGGGCTTCCAGGATGCCACACTCATCTGGTCTTCCTCCTACCCCAGCCGTGTGCTTCCTGCTCCTTCTCTGCCTCTGCCTTTCCCTCTATCAGAGTGCCAGAGGCTGAACTCTGCCAGGTGGCTGGGGATCACACTAACTACCAGGAGTCAAGACTTTAGAATTCTCTGTGTGTGTGTGTGTGTGTGTGTGTGTGTGTGTGTGTGTGTGTGTGTGTGTGCTATATTGTATGTATTATATAATATACTCATATAGTATTCAAAGCCATATATGTATAAACATATATACATATACATATGTATTTATTTAAATTCATGCATGTATGTACACATAGATACACATATTATTTTTTTCTTCCTTTTTTTTTTGCCAACTTATTGCCCTCAAGGTCCATCTGTGTTACAAATGGCAAGATTTCATTCTTTTTTATAGCTGAATAGTACTCCATGTTGTATATATACTCCAATTTCTTTTTATTTTTAATTTTTAAAATTTTTTTAACATCTTTATTGGAGTATAATTGCTTTACAATGGTGTGTTAGTTTCTGCTTTATAACAAAGTGAATCAGTTATACATATACATATGTTCCCATATCTCTGCCCTCTTGCGTCTCCCTCCCTCCCACCCTCCCTATCCCACCCCTCCAGGTGGTCACAAAGCACCAAGCTGATCTCCCTGTGCTATGTGGCTGCTTCCCACTAGCTATCTGCCTTACGTTTGTTAGTGTGTATATGTCCATGACTCTCTCTCGCTTTGTCACAGCTTACCCTTCCCCCTCCCCATATCCTCAAGTCCATTCTCTAGTAGGTCTGTGTCTTTATTCCTGTCTTACCCCTAGGTTCTTCATGACATTTTTTTTTCTTAAATTCCATATATATGTGTTAGCATATGGTATTTGTCTTTCTCTTTCTGACCTACTTCACTCTGTATGACAGACTCTAGGTCTATCCACCTCATTACAAATAGCTCAATTTCGTTTCTTTTTATGGCTGAGTAATATTCCATTGTATATATGTGCCACATCGTCTTTATCCATTCATCCGATGATGGACACTTAGGTTGTTTCCATCTCCAGGCTATTGTAAATAGAGCTGCAAAGAACATTTTGGTACATGACTCTTTTTGAATTATGGTTTTCTCAGGGAATATGCCCAGTAGTGGGATTGCTGGGTCATATGGTAGTTCTATTTGTAGTTTTTTAAGGAACCTCCATACTGTTCTCCACAGTGGCTGTATCAATTTACATTCCCACCAACAGTGCAAGAGGGTTCCCTTTTCTCCACACCCTCTCCAGCATTTATTGTTTCTAGATTTTTTGATGATGGCCATTCTGACTGGTGTGAGATGATATCTCATTGTAGTTTTGATTTGCATTTCTCTAATGATTAATGATGTTGAGCATTCTTTCATGTGTTTGTTGGCAGTCTGTATATCTTCTTTGCAGAAATGTCTATTTAGGTCTTCTGCCCATTTTTGGATTGGGTTGTTTGTTTTTTTGTTATTGAGCTGCATGAGCTGCTTATAAATTTTGGAGATTAATCCTTTGTCAGTTGCTTCATTTGCAAATATTTTCTCCCATTCTGAGGGTTGTCTTTTGGTCTTGTTTATGGTTTCCTTTGCTGTGCAGAAGCTTTGAAGTTTCATTAGGTCCCATTTGTTTATTTTTGTTTTTATTGCCATTTCCCTAGGAGGTGGGTCAAAAAGGATCTTGCTGTGATTTATGTCATAGAGTGTTCTGCCTATGTTTTCCTCTAAGAGTTTGATAGTTTCTGGCCTTACATTTAGGTCTTTAATCCATTTTGAGCTTATTTTTGTGTATGGTGTTAGGGAGTGATCTAATCTCATACTTTTACATGTACCTGTCCAGTTTTCCCAGCACCACTTATTGAAGAGGCTGTCCTTTCTCCACTGTACGTTCCTGCCTCCTTTATCAAAGATAAGGTGACCATATGTGTGTGGGTTTCTCTCTGGGCTTTCTATCCTGTTCCATTGATCTCTCCTTCTGTTTTTGTGCCAGTACCATACTGTCTTGATTAATGTAGCTTTGTAGTATAGTCTGAAGTCAGGGAGCCTGATTCCTCCAGCTCCTTTTTTCTTTCTCAAGATTGCTTTGGCTATTCGGAGTCTTTTGTGTTTCCAAACAAATTGTGAAATTTTTTGTTCTAGTTCTGTAAAAAATGCCAGTGGTAGTTTGATAGGGATTGCATTGAATCTGTAGATTCCTTTGGGTAGTAGAGTCATTTTCACAGTGTTGATTCTTCCAATCCAAGAACATGGTATATCTCTCCATCTGTTTGTATCATCTTTAATTTCTTTCATCAGTGTCTTATAATTTTCTGCATACAGGTCTTTTGTCTCCTTAGGTAGGTTTATTCCTAGATATTTTATTCTTTTTGTTGCAATGGTAAATGGGAGTGTTTTCTTGATTTCACTTTCAGACTTTTCATCATTAGTGTATAGGAATGCCAGAGATTTCTGTGCCTTAATTTTGTATCCTGCTACTTTACCAAATTCATTGATTAGCTCTAGTAGTTTTCTTGTAGCATCTTTAGGATTCTCTATGTATAGTATCATGTCATCCGCAAACAGTGACAGCTTTACTTCTTCTTTTCCGATTTGGATTCCTTTTATTTCCTTTTCTTCTCTGATTGCTGTGGCTAAAACTTCCAAAACTATGTTGAATAAGAGTGGTGAGAGTGGGCAACCTTGTCTTGTTCCTGGTCTTAGTGGAAAGGCTTTCAGTTTTTCACCATTGAGGACAATGTTAGCTGTGGGTTTGTCATATATGGCCTTTATCATGTTGAGGAAAGTTCCCTCTATGCCTACTTTCTGCAAGGTTTTTATCATAAATGGGTGTTGAATTTTGTCAAACGCTTTCTCTGCATCTATTGAGATGATCATATGGCTTTTCTCCTTCAGTTTTTTAATATGGTGTATCACGTTGATTGATTCGCGTATATTGAAGAATCCTTGCATCTCTGGGATAAATCCCACTTGATCATGGTGTATGATCCTCTTAATATGTTGTTGGATTCTGTTTGCTAGCATTTTGTTGAGGATTTTGGCATCTATGTTCATCAGTGATATTGGCCTATAGTTTTCTTTCTTTGTGACATCCTTGTCTGGTTTTGGTATCAGGGTGATGGTGGCCTCGAAGAAGAGTTTGGGAGTGTTCCTCCCTCTGCTATATTTTGGAAGAGTTTGAGAAGGATAGGTGTTAGCTCTTCTCTAAATGTTTGATAGAATTCGCCTGTGAAGCCATCTGGTCCTGGGCTTTTGTTTTTTGGAAGATTTTTAATCACAGTTTCAATTTCATTGCTTGTGATTGGTCTGTTCATATTTTGTATTTCTTCCTGATTCAGTCTTGGCAGGTTGTGCTTTTCTAAGAATTTGTCCATTTCTTCCAGATTGTCCATTTTATTGGCATAGAGTTGCTTGTAGTAATCTCTCATGATCTTTTGTATTTCTGCAGTGTCAGTTGTTACTTCTCCTTTTTCATTTCTAATTCTATTTGATTTGAGTCTTCTCCCTTTTTTTCTTGATGAGTCTGGCTAATGGTTTATCAATTTTGTTTATCTTCTGAAAGAACCAGCTTTTAGTTTTATTGATCTTTGCTATCGTTTCCTTCATTTCTTTTTCATTTATTTCTGATCTGATTTTTATGCTTTCTTTCCTTCTGCTAACTTTGGGGTATTTTTGTTCTTCTTTCTCTAATTGCTTGAGGTGCAAGGTTAGGTTGTTTGTTCGAGATGTTTCCAGTTTCTTAAGGTAGGATTGTATTGCTATAAACTTCCCTCTTAGAACTGCTATGGCCGCATCCCATAGATTTTGGGTCGTCCTGTCTCCATTGTCATTTGTTTCTAGGTATTTTTTTATTTCCTCTTTGATTTCTTCAGTGATCACTTCATTATTAAGTAGTGTATTGTTTAGCCTCCATGTGTTTGTATTTTTTACAGATCTTTTCCTGTAATTGATATCTAGTCTCATGGCGTTGTGGTCGGAAAAGATACTTGATACAATTTCAATTTTATTAAGTTTACCAAGGCTTTATTTGTGACCCAAGATATGATCTATCCTGGAGAATGTTCCATGAGCACTTGAGAAAAATGTGTATTCTGTTGTTTTTGGATGGAATGTCCTATAAATATCAATTAAGTCCATCTTGTTTAATGTATCATTTAAAGCTTGTGTTTCCTTATTTATTTTCATTTGGATGATCTGTCTATTGGTGAAAGTGGGGTGTTAAAGTCCCCTACTATGAATGTGTTACTGTCGATTTCCCCTTTTATGGCTGTTAGTATTTGCCTTATGTATTGAGGTGCTCCTATGTTGGGTGCATAAATATTTATAATTGTTATATCTTCTTCTTGGATCGATCCCTTGATCATTACGTAGTGTCCTTCTTTGTCTCTTCTAATAGTCCTTATTTTAAAGTCTATTTTGTCTGATATGAGAATTGCTACTCCAGCTTTCTTTTGGTTTCCATTTGCATGGAATATCTTTTTCCATCCCCTTACTTTCAGTCTGTATGTGTCTCTAGGTCTGAAGTGGGTCTCTTGTAGACAGCAAATATATGGGTCTTGTTTTTGTATCCATTCAGCCAATCTGTGTCTTTTGGTGGGAGCATTTAGTCCATTTACATTTAAGGTAATTATCGATATGTATGTTCCTATTCCCATTTTCTTAATTGTTTTGGGTTTGTTATTGTAGGTCTTTTCCTCCTCTTGTGTTTCTTGCCTAGAGAAGTTTCTTTAGCATTTGTTGTAAAGCTGGTTTGGTGGTGCTGAACTCTCTCAGCTTTTGCTTGTCTGTAAAGGTTTTAATTTCTCCATCAAATCTGAATGAGATCCTTGCTGGGTAGAGTAATCTTGGTTGCAGGTTTTTCTCCTTCATCACTTTAAATATGTCCTGCCAGTCCCTTCTGGCTTGCAGAGTTTCTGCTGAAAGATCAGCTGTTAACCTTATGGGGATTCCCTTGTGTGTTATTTGTTGTTTTTCCCTTGCTGCTTTTAATATGTTTTCTTTGTATTTAATTTTTGACAGTTTGATTAATATGTGTCTTGGCGTGTTTCTCCTTGGATTTATCCTGTATGGGACTCTCTGTGCTTCCTGGACTTGATTAACTATTTCCTTTCCCATATTAGGGAAGTTTTCAACTATAATCTCTTCAAATATTTTCTCAGTCCCTTTCTTTTTCTCTTCTTCTTCTGGAACCCCTGTAATGCGAATGTTGGTGCGTTTAATGTTGTCCCAGAGGTCTGTGAGACTGTCCTCAGTTCTTTTCATTCTTTTTTCTTTATTCTGCTCTGCAGTAGCTATTTCCACTATTTTATCTTCCAGGTCACTTATCCGTTCTTCTGCCTCAGTTATTCTGCTATTGATCCCATCTAGAGTGTTTTTAATTTCATTTATTGTGTTGTTCATTGTTGCTTGTTTCATCTTTAGTTCTTCTAGGTCCTTGTTAGATGTTTCTTGCATTTTGTCCATTCTATTTCCAAGATTTTGGATCATCTTTACTATCATTATTCTGAATTCTTTTTCAGGTAGACTGCCTATTTCCTCTTCATTTGTTAGGTCTGGTGGGTTTTTATCTTGCTCCTTCATCTGCTGTGCGTTTTTCTGTCTTCTCATTTTGCTTATCTTACTGTGTTTGGGGTCTCCTTTTTGCAGGCTGCATGTTCGTAGTTCCCGTTGTTTTTGGTGTCTGCCCCAGTGGCTAAGTTGGTACAGTGGGCTGTGTAGGCTTCCTGGTGGAGGGGACCAGTGGCTGTGTTCTGGTGCATGAGGCTGGATCTTGTCTTTCTGGTGGGCAGGTCCACCTCTGGTGGTGTGTTTTGGTGTGTCTGTGGACTTATTATGACTTTAGGCAGCCTCTCTGCTAATGGGTGGGGTTGTGTTCCTGTTTTGCTAGTTGTTTGGCATAGGATGTCCAGCACTGTAGCTTGCTGGTCATTGAGTGAAGCTGGGTGCTGGTGTCGAGATGGAGATCTCTGGGAGATTTTCGCCATTTGATATTATGTGGAGCTGGGAGGTCTCTTGTGGACCAGTATCCTGAAGTTGGCTCTCCCACCTCAGAGGCACAGCACTGACTGCTGGCTGCAGCACCAAGAGCCTTCATCCACGCGGCTCAGAATAAAAGGGAGAAAAAGTAGAAAGAAAGAATTAATAGAAGTAGAAAGAAAGGAGGGAGGGAGGGAGGAAGGAAGGAAGGAAGGAGGGAAGGAGGGAAGGAAGGAAAAAAAGAAAGAAGGAAGATAAAGTAAAATAAAATAAGATAAAATATAATAAAGTTATTAAAATAAGAAAATTTTTAAGAGAAAAAAAGAAAAAAATTAAAAAAAAAAAAAACAACCGATGGATAGAACCCTAGAACCAATGGTGGAAGCAAAGCTATACAGACAAAATCTCACACAGAAGCATACACACTCACAAAAAGAGGAAAAGGGGAAAAAATCATAAATGTTGCTCTCAAAGTCCACCTCCTCAGTTTTGGATGATTCCTTGTCTAAAGGTGGGAGGGAGGGAAAGAAAGAAAGAAAGAAAAAAGATAAAATAAAGTTATTAAAATAAAAAATAATTATTAAGGAAAAAATTAAAAAGAAAAACAAAAAATGGACAGATAGAACCCTAGGACAAATGGTGGAAGCAAAGCTATACAGACAAAATCTCACACAGAAGCATACACATACACACTCACAAAAAGAGGAAAAGGGGAAAAAAATTATAAATCTTCCTCTCAAAGTCCACCTCCTTAATTTGGGATGATTCGTTGTCTATTCATGTATTCCACAGATGCAGGTGCATCAAGTTGATTGTGGAGCTTTAATCCCCTGCTCCTGAGGCTGCTGGGAGAGATTTCCCTTTCTCTTCTTTGTTCTCACAGCTCCCAGGGGCTCAGCTTTGGATTTGGCCCTGCCTCTGCGTGTAGGTCACCGGAGGGCGTCTGTTCTTCGCTCAGACAGGACGGGGTTAAAGGAGCCGCTCATTCGGGGGCACTGGCTCACTCAGGCCCGGGGGGGGGGGGGGAGGGAGGGGCACGGAATGCGGGGCGGGCCTGCAGCGGCAGAGGCCGGCGTGACGTTGAACCAGCCAGAGGCGCGCCGTGCGTTCTTCCGGGCGAGTTGTCCCTGGATCCCGGGACCCGGGCAGTGGCGGGCTGCACAGGCTCCCCGGAAGGGGGGTGTGGATAGTGACCTGTGCTCGCACACAGGCTTCTTGGTGGCGGCAGCAGCGGCCTTAGCGTCTCATGCCCGTCTCTGGAGTCCGCGCTTTTAGCCGTGGCTCGTGCCCGTCTCTGGAGCTCCTTTAAGCAGCGCTCTTAATCCCCTCTCCTCGGGCACCAGGAAACAAAGAGGGAAGAAAAAGTCTCTTGCCTCTTAGGCAGGTCCAGACTCTTTCCCGGACTCCCTCCCGGCTAGCCGTGGTGCACTAGCCCCTTCAGGCTGTGTTCACGCCGCCAACCCCAGTCCTCTCCCTGCGCTCCGACCGAAGCCGGAGGCTCAACTCCAGGCCCCGCCCACCCCGGCGGGTGAGCAGACAAGCCTCTCGGGCTGGTGAGTGCCGGTCGGCACCGATCCTCTGTGCGGGAATCTCCCCGCTTTGCCCTCCGCACCCCTGTTGCTGTGCTCTCCTCCGCGGCTCCGAAGCTTTCCTCCTCTGCCACCCGCAATCTCCACCCGCGAAGGGGCTTCCTAGTGTATGGAAACCTTTCCTCCTTCACAGCTCCCTCCCACTGGTGCAGGTCCCGTCCCTATCCTTTTGTCTCTGTTTATTCTTTTTTCTTTTGCCCTACCCAGGTACGTGGGGAGTTTCTTGCCTTTTGGGAGGTCTGAGGTCTTCTGCCAGTTGGTGTTCTGTAGGAGTTGTTCCACGTGTAGATGTATTTCTGGTGTATCTGTGGGGAGGAAGGTGATCTCCACGTCTTACTCTTCCACCATCTTCCCGGAAGCCCCTCTCCAACTTCTTTATCCATTCACTCATCAATGGACGCTTATGTTGTTTCCGTACCTTGGCTATTGTAAATAATGCTGGAGTAAACATGGGAGTGCAGATATCTTTTTGAGTTAGTGTTTTCGTTTTCTTTGGTTAAATACCAAAAATGGAATTGCTGGATCATAAGATAGTTCTATTCTTAATTTTTTAGGAAACCCTCTTACTGTTTGCCATAGTGGCTGCACCACCAACAGTTTACATTACCACCAACAGTATACAAGGGTTCCCTTTTCTCCACATCTTCACCAACACTTGTTGTTTCTTGTCTTTTTGATAATAGCCATTCTAACAGCTGTGAGGTGGTACCTCATTGTGGTTTAGGTTTGCATTTCTCTGATGATAAATGATGCTGAGCATCTTTTCATGTAGCTGTTGGCCATGTGTATGTCTTCTTTGGAAAAATGTCTATTCAGATCTTCTGCCCATTTTTAAATTGGATTGCTTGTTTTTTGTTTTGTTTTGTTTTTTGTTTTGTTTTGCTATTGAGTTGTATGACTTCTTTATGTATTGTGGATATTAGCCGCTTATCAGATATGTGACTTGCATATATTATTTTCCATTCGGTAGGTTGCCTTTTCATTTTGTTGATGGTTTCCTTTGCTGTGCAGAGCTTTTTTGTTTGAGGTAGTCCCATTACTTATTTTTGCTTTTGTCACTTTTGCTTTCTTGTGTCAAAAAATCATCTCCAAGACCTCTGTTAGGGAGCTTACTGCCTATGTTTTCTTCTAGGAGTTTTATGATTTCAAGTCTTATGTTCAAGTCTTAATTCATTTTGAGTTAATTTTTGTTTACGGTGTAAGATAGTGGTCAAGTTTCATTCTTTTGCCTGTGGCTGTCCAGTTTTCCCAATACCATTTATTGAAGAGACTTTCCTCTCCCCATTGTATATTCTTGGCTCCTTTGTCATAAATTAATTGACCATATATGTGTGGATTTATTTCTGAGGTCTCTATTCTGTTCCATTTATCTATGTGTCTGTTTTTATGCTAATACCATACTTTTTTGATTAGTATAATTTTGTAATATAGTTTGAAATCAGAGAGTATGATACCTCCAGCTTTGTTTTTCTTTCTCAGGATTGCTTTGGATATTTAGGGTCTTTTGTGCTTCCATACAAATTTAAGGATTGTTTATTTCTGTGAAAAATGCCATTGGACTTTTGATAGGGATTGCATTGAATCTGCCTATTGCTTTGGGTAGTATAGACATTTTAACAGTATTAATTCTTCTAATCTATGAGCACGGAATATCTTTCTATTTATTTGTGTCTTCCTCAATTGCTTTCATTAATGTTTTATAGTTTTCAATATACAGGATTTTTACCTCCTTGGTTAAATTTATTTCAAGGTATTTTATTCTTTTTGATGCAATTGTAAATGGGATTGTTTTCTTAATTTCTCTGATATTTTGTTATTAGTGTATAGAAACACTACAGATTTTTTGTGTATTGATTTTGTATCCTGAAACTTTACTGAATTCATTTATTAGTTCTAACAGTTTTTTTGATGGAGTCTTTAGGTTTTCTATGTATAATATCATGTCATCTACAAATAGTGATAATTTTACTTCTTCCTTTCCAGTTTGGGTGCCCTTTATTTCTTTTTCTTGCCTATTTGCTCAGGCTAGGACTTCCCATACTATGTTGAATAAAAGTGGCAAGAGTGAGCATCCTTGCTTTGTTCATGATCTTAGAGGAAAAGCTTTCAGGTTTTCACTGTTGAGTATGATTTTTTTAAAAGCACATCTATGTGAGTTGTATAAACTGTATGAAGATGTGTTGCACAGAACTGAATCTCCACACGAAAGTGATAGCCACAGTTTACAGAGTACTCATTCTGTGCTGAGCAATGTGCTAAAGTACATTCTATAGATTTTCTAATTAATCCTTATACAGGTTTCCTCTGCTATCCAAAAGTCAAGTGTTCCTATGAAACTTTTTGTAAGCTGAAATGATGTAAAGTGAATAAGCAGTTACCTCAGGACACATCTTGCTAATGCCTGCAAAAATAAATTGAGATAAAGCACAGATGCTCACAGACGTAGTTCAGGGCTGTGGTGGCTTGCTGCTGAGGTGCTGTGTGTAGTTCCTGAGGAAGGAGCTTGGTGGTACCAATCTCATTGCTCGGGGTGCATGCTCCCTCTATAAAGGCTTGCTGCAAAACAAATGCTAAATGCTATTTTCACATTTTCGCTTTTTTTTCATAAAAGCAAACATCCTCTTCATATTTCCTTAAGTTAGTGAAAACGGGTACTATTGTAGGTTTTTTTTTTTAGAGTAAAGTGGCATAAAGCAAACTTTCGAAAAGCAGGGGACCCCTGTAATAGGATTAATTAGAGGTACGTACTTTCACCATGGAAATGCTGGAAATGTGGAAACTGAGGCCTAGAAAGGCTAAGACGTTGGCTGAGGTTTGTATATCTAATATGACTAATCTAGGTTTGTTTCTCTCTCTCCAAATATAGTTCTCTTAACTAGAGCAGATTATATAACTGATAAACTGAGTGGTGATTGGGATATACCAGATCCTTTCACACATTTAATTTTTCTAAAAGGATATCCAGATGGTAGAGTAAGTTGAATCAAAATGAGCCAAGTCATACAAGGCTTTGGCATGGGAATAACTACTATGGTGGCCTGGTCTTATGATGTCTTGTGTCCATCAATTACTTGCTGTGGGGAAAAGGACTTCAAAAAGTGGTGTATTTTCCAGGCTAGTAGTTCAGGTAATAAAGGACTGCAAACATTGAGTTTAGACAATAACAGGAGAAACAAGGTGAAAAAGTACGGTTCTCAGTTCTAGGGTCCTGGAAATCCTCAGGTGGATAACGGAGGTCCAGGGCAGACAAATTCTGTGAGCTATAATATAATAGTGGTCTCCAAACTTATTTGTTTACATAGCACCTCAGCAAAAAAATGGTAAGACTATCCATATATGCCTGTGTCTTTGTATGTCTATACATGTTTACAGATGATGTACATATACTAAGAGATCTTTAAAGAGACTTAAATTTAGTAAAATTTTGTGAAGTAATGGATGAGTGTTGTCTCATGGTTTTAATGTTACTGAAAAATATAGTAGTGATTTGTTTTTGTGGTCTGGGTATTTAGTTTTTTAAATATTTTGCAAATTCTGATGGCTTCATGCTACCATTAGCCAACTTCTAAGGGGCAAAATATAGTTTTGTGGTAAGACTGATGGTTAACCGTAATGGGTGTTAATCCATATTTAGGTAGTCTTAATTTGACTTTATGTGGCTGATTTCTCCTCTGGTCTGATTGTATCAGTATTTTTCAAACTGCATATTGTAACCTATTGGATTATAATATTAGTAATAACGAATATTATTTTAAATAAAATATAAGAGAAAATATCAGAGTATATTACTAATAAGTATTGTTTTGAAAAACTATTATTTCAGTTATATACCTATATCCATATATATGTGTATATTTACATGATTCTATATACGTATGTAAATACTGAACCATGATGTAAAATGTGACATACAAACACTTTTGAAAATATTGAATTAGATCATTATTGTTTTTACCCAGGAGTTGTCGCCATTAAAGAGGTTATACTAGGGGAAGGAGAAGCGTAAACTCTACCATTTTCTTGCCTTTCTCTTGTGCTTGTATTGCTTTGCATTATTTTCAATCCTTGATTCCACTGCACAGAGCTTTTTAAGCCATTCGTGTGTTCTATGAGAGTTCATTTAGTAACAACTAGAGAATATAATCTGTAAATTCACTTAAGGCACATATCAACTGCAACAGAACAAAAATATTGCAGGTGCCCTACAGACTGTTTGCACACTCTTTTCCCTCGGGAAGTTTTCAGTAGCATACCTGGTTCATGACCTTCAGGCATCCTAAGAGAAAGCACTAATGACAATCTTTATATGACCTATTAGCAAAGCTGAATTTCTTTCCTATTATTTTAGACAAATACATATATATATATATATATATATTTAAAATATCTATTTATTTATTTGGCTGGGCCGGGTCTTAGTTGCGGCACGCAGGATCTTCGTTGCAGCATGTGGGATCTAGTTCCCTGACCAGGGATTGAACCCGGGCCCCCTGCATTGGCAGCGTGGAGTCTTAGCCACAGGACCACCAGGGAAGTCCCTAGACAAAAATATACGTAAATAAAAGTGCTGATGTTTTTCTCACTCACCCCAGTGGATCGTCTAGGGTCATGCCCCGTGGAGCATGTCCCCTACTTTGTAGACACTGACTCATAGGCATGGTGGTCAGGGGTTGCACCCCCTTCCTTCCGTTTTGACCTCATCTCACAGCATTCTTGTGCTTACCTACCTTCTCTAGTCTAACCACACTGAACACACCAAACAAGTTTCTGCCTCAAGACATTTGAACTCAGGGCATTAAGAATCATGGTTCTTATTACCGTGATCCTTATGAGGCTGTCTCCTTGTCATCATGTAGGACTTATCCCAAATTACACCCTCTTTAAAAGGCCTTCCCTGATCACTGTAGTTTACATAGCCCCCTTCTTTCTCTCCACAGCCCCCATCCACTCTTTATTCAGTTACTCTCTCATTTCTTTATTTGTTTTCACAGAACTTATCACTATCAGTTTAATGCCCTCCCAGTTCTCCTTTAAGCCCCTCTAGAAAGGGACTTTGTCTGCAGTTCAGCCCAGCCTGCCCAGAATGTTGCTGGGGCTTTAAATATTTGTGGAAAGTGTCAACAACTGGGTCAACATTTCTCCTGTCCCCCTGCTTCACTTGAGCCAGTCCCTTTGGATCTTCTCATTTGTCTATGAAAACGGGTCCTCTCTATGATACCCTTTGGCAGAGACACTGTATTACGAAGGAGGCGTTGGTTGTAGGGTGAGCCAAATTCTGTGAGAACTCCCTGGAAGGAATGTCCATGATCCAGCGGGGTTGGGTAGGGGTGCTGATCCTGGAAATCCTAATGGCTCATGTCTGGGAACAGAACGATCAGGGCCACCTATGCATTGAGAACAGAGACCTACAACTGCAGATGTATTATGCTGTTAGTTCTAGAGAAGATCAAATTTTCGTGTCTCATAGACAGTTTCCATGATCAGAAATTTGATCTCCAATTGAAGATGTTTTCTTGAGACACAATTAGTAGAGACTGCTAAATTTTATCCCTATAGACAAAGTATTACAGTCTTGACGTGGGGTTATTCAACTGTACCAGAATGTCTTATCATCCCACCTCATGTCTGGCACTCAGTATACTCTTAGTAGGTATTAGTTAGATGAATAAATAAACATAGCCACTCAATAGAAGCTGGGTCTGGCCTGCCTATGACATTATTCAGCTGTGCAATCTAGATCAGGGTTTGGCAAACTACAGCCCAGAGGCCAAGCCCAAGCCACCACTAGTTTTTGTAAATAAAGCTTTATTGGAACACAGCCATGCTCATTTGTCAAAGTACAGTCATCCCTCGGTATCCTTAGGGGATTAGGTCCAAGACCCCCGTGGATACCAAGATCTGAGGATGCTCAAGTCCCTTATATAAAATTGCATTGTACTTGCATATGACATACACACATCCTCCCATATACTTTAAATCATCTCTAGATATAATACCTGACACAATGTAAATGCTATGTAAATAGTTGTAAATGCAGTGTAAAGGCTATGTAAATAGTAGCCGGTGTGCAGCAAATTCAAGTTTTGCTTTTTGGAACTTTCTGGAATTTTTTTTGTGTGTGGATATTTTAGATCTGTGATTGGTTGAATCTGTGAATGTAAAAACCACAGATATCGATGGCCAACTGTATTGCCTCTCACACTACAGTGACAGAGCTGAGAAGGTGTGGCAGAGACCATAGGGCCCACAAAGCCTAAACTATTTACTATCTGGCCCTTTACAGGAAAAGTTTGCTGAGCCCTGGGCTAGAGAATCTCACTTAACTTCTCTGGGCATTGATCGTGTCATTTGTAAAATGAGTCGAATGGACTCAGTGGTGTCCAAGAGCCTTTTAAGAACTCGTGTCTGAATTCCTTGGAATTTAAGACACTGTGTCCATAAAGAAAGCTCAGAGTGATACAGACTTAAGGTTACACTCATTGTCTTCTTAGAAAACATGTGATTTCAAGAAGTAAAGTTCTCATTAAATAGACATAAAGATTTTACCGCACACATCTTGAAGACATGCAGAGCATTGCAGGTTGAGTTCATTTCTACGGTTTGGTGTTTAGTGCTTGGAGAAGAGACTTACTATGCTGCTTACTACCATCTCACTGCTTTCCCCAACAGCTTTACTAAAGTGAAGTGTCACTTTACTTTTTAAAGTGACGCTGATAAGTGGGTTTGCTTACGATCTGTAATGCTCTAAGTGTAGGTCTGGCATATTGAGTTAAGAGGTGAAAAATAGGGGCTTCCCTGGTGGCGCAGTGGTTGAGAGTCCACCTGCCGATGCAGGGGACATGGATTCGTGCCCTGGTCCCGGAAGATTCCACATGCCATGGAGCAGCTGGGCCCGTGAGCCATGGCCGCTGAGCCTGCGCGTCCGGAGCCTGTGCTCCGCAACGGGAGAGGCCACAGCAGTGAGAGGCCCGCATACCGCAAAAAAAAAAAAAGAGGTGAAAAATAATGTTAAATATGACATTAAGATCCCAGTTGAATTTCCTTGACTTACTGTGAGGTCATTTATGGGCCAGATAAGGAAATTATTAGTTGCTACATATGGCTGGAGAAAAATTCTAAGTTAGAATCAGTTACATTATCTTGATTGGTTTTCTTGTTTTGGTTTAAATTATAAATGCTTAAATAAATAAAAGCCTCATGGATACCTTTCAAAGACTATTAGTTCTGTCAAAATTTTGTTCAGGTCATAAAGTTTGCATTGGGTATTTTTTTTCCATACTTGCCTTCCTTTTCCTTAGCTACTCCTAATACTAATGGCTGCACCCTATATCCCAGGGCACAGAGTATGAACATCGGTGTCAAATCATGTAGTCAAGGGTTCCTAACAAACTGAGCAAAAAGTAGAATACATTGATTTTTAAGTGAGGGTAAGCAATAAGTTTCAATTCAGGGACTCTGTCCCTCATTCATTAAACATTTATTGAGTGTCTATTATGTGGCAGTTCTGTGCCAGGAGCTGGAATCTCTATTTTATGTTATCTTTCATAGATTGCAAATCTATAGCTATTTAGAGATTTCACACCATGATCCCACTTGATTTTCACCCCAAATTTGGGAGGGAATCAGAAAAAGAATTCTGTCCACTGCTAAGGTTTCTGTGGGACCGCTCTGAAGGAATACCGGAATGATGGAGTAAAGAGGTCAGCCTAACCTGGTACTCCTGGAGAAGTTCCATCTTCCCTCAGGCAACTTTCTTTATATGGGATCTCAGTGTGATCTGAGGAAGGCCAAGCACCTAGTTGACCTGAGGATGGGGAATAGACAAAGGGTAGCGACCTTTCTCTGGGGCAGGGTGCCCTCTGCATAAAAGAGGACTGATTCCTAATTCACACCCTCCTCTGTTTCCCAGATCCAAGCAGGAGGCTGGGTTCTCAGCTCACAGTGAGAGGGGCCCTCTGAGTCTACATAATACCCAGATCACTTTGGTCCTTGCCTAACACCCCACTCCTGACCAAACTCAAAGAGCTTTTTCTCCTTTGGGTGTGAAGTGGTAGGATTGGGGTCTATGAAATATGAAAGTACTTTGCAAATCATCCTTCACTGTTTGATGGTGACCTGACAGTAATAGAAATAGCATCTTGGACCTGCCAAAAGGTAACTCTTTCCTTTGGATAAGAAATTCTCTCTCTAACGTCCTGATCTGTGAAATAGGGAGTTGGACTAGATTATCTTTGAGGTGTTTCCCAATTCTTACTTGCCACAATTTTTGGACTTAGGTTTGATTCCCAAATTAACTCAGTTTATACAGGGCTCACAATATAGAGATATCACTGTAGCAGGTGCTGTCACAGCAGTGCCTATTCCTATCTCCTTGGCACTCACTGTCTCTGCTGGCTTTGCTGCAAGCACCTGTCACTCTCTGCCAGAGGCTTTCATCTGGCTGCCGAGACACACTTGGCTGGAAATGCAGGGGAGTTAAACTCCCCAGGAGCGATCCTCGACTAATGCCAAATGTGAGCTGAGGAAAGATATTGCAGCACTGTCGTCTCTTGGGGGAGACATCTCTGAAGAGGGTTCTCAGTTATCCACAGCAGTAACTTGTCGGTTAATGCACACTGTTTTAGATTCCTTCCCTTCCCTCTTTTATGTCACCTCCCAAATAAACCGCTTGCACTCAGATTCTTATCTTAAGGTATGCTTCCAGGGGAACCCAACCTAGTACCAGTCCCAGACAAGTTCTACTGTGATTCATCATGTTAATTCACAGTGTCAGTTTCTTGAGGAATGTATTTTATTTGCCATGCCTAGGGTTGCCAGATCAAGCAAATAAAAATACAGGACTCCAGTTACATCTGAATTTCAGATAATATCAAATAATTGTTTAGTCTGAGTATGTCCCATCCCAAATATTACCTGGGATATATTTATACTAAAAAATTCATTGTTTATTGGAAATTCAAATATAATGGGAGTCCTCTATTTTATCTGTCATCCTTAATCCCAACTTTCATTGGGAGAATTGGGCATTACAGCTAGGCAGAATTCCAGAGCTGAGGAGAAGGTGGAGGGTGACTGAGACTGGCTTGCAAGATGCAAAATGTGGAAGGAGTGAGGCAGACCTACATAGCAGTGCCCAGGGATAAAGCCAGGTCAGGAACCAAATAGCAGATGGATGTGGGGCGGTGGATAAGGGATTATCGATTCGAAGGGCTCAGGCAGGGAGACAAAACTGCAGCCTGCAGTCTCAAACACTGCGGGGAGGGGATGCTGAAGTCACTGCACTTGCCCAGACAGTATTCATTTCTCTAGCCCTACTGCCTAACACAATGCCTGGGTCACTCTCGGTACTCAGTAGACATTGAATGAATGATAGGGAAGGAAGATGGATGGAAATAGCAAATTCTGCCATTGTGAGTTTTATGGAGAACGGTGCCCACTGAAAAATGCACAGAACCTTTTAGAGCAATGACTTGCATCTGATTGTAGATGCATAGAAAACATGAATTGCTATGTGAATTCTACGTAATGAGCTTTTGTAATCCTTTCCTCATTTTTCATTGCAGGTACAATTCAGCTTAAATCTTTCATGGCTAGACAGGTTTTTGAATGCCACTTGTAGGTTCCAGGCTAATTTACTTAATAGCCGACTTATCTGAACCTTGAACAATATTACTGGGAGCATTTAGATTGAGAGAAAGAGTTTGGGAGGAAAATTTCCCCTTCAATTTCAAAAGGCTGTAATCAATTTATGTTTTTAATGACATTTCCTTTACTTTCTGCAGCAAGGATAAACTCTCATTCTGTGTCAGTTATTTCTAACTATAAGTTCAAGGTTGAAAAAGACTGGTCTTATTCTCAGCAAGCTGTGTGATATTTTCCTTATTCTTTTACAGAGAAAACAAAGGAAAATAGAAAAATAAATGACAGTGTGTAGATAACAGAAAAGTAGTGCCGACATTTCCTCAATTTTCATTAAAGTCAGCTTTTATTGTTACTAGAGAAAAACATTTTTACAAAACACCAACTAGGCTGCTCTCCAAAGGGTGACTTTAACTTAAAATAACTTATTCTGTGGATGATGTATTTTTATTTTTTATTATTTATTATTTTTATTTTTTTTTTGCGGTACGTGGGCCTCTCACTGTTGTGGCGTCTCCCGTTGCGGAGCACAGGCTCCGGATGCGCAGGCTCAGCGGCCATGGCTCACTGGCCCAGCCGCTCCGCGGCATGTGGGATCCTCCCAGACCGGGGCACGAACCCGTGTCCCCTGCATCGGCAGGTGGACTCTCACCCACTGCGCCACCAGGGAAGCCCGATGATGTATTTTTATTTTATTTTATTTTTTTAAAAATAGATCCGCCTTTGTTTCCTTTTCTTTTCTTTCTTCCTTTCTTCCCTCCTTCCTTCCTTCCTTCCTTCCTTCCTTCCTTCCTTCCTTCCTTCCTTTCTCTCTCTCTCTCTCTCTCTCTTTCTTTCTGCGCTGGGTCTTCATTGCTGCGCACGGGCTTTCTCTAGTTGTGGTGAGCGGGGGCTGCTCTTCGTTGCGGTGCATGGGCTTCTCATTGCGGTGGCTTCTCTTGTTGCGGAGCACGGGCTCTAGAGGCTCAGGCTTCAGTAGTTGTGGCGCACATGCTTAGTTGCTCCGTGACATGTGGGATCTTCCTGGACCAGGGCTCGAACCCGTGTCCCCTGTACTGGCAGGCGGATTCTTAACCACTGTGCCACCAGGGAAGCCCCATGATGTATTTTTAGTGTTAACATGTTCATTTCATGTTAACACCATGTCAGCCACATGAGAAGGGTAGAAATTTGTATAAAGAGGAGTACTAAAAATGAACCTAGGAATTCAAAATAATATGTATTTTAATGTAAATTTAAAGATGTACTTGTTCTTAGCATTCTATCAAAAATAAAAGTTTCCCCAGGTGCTGTAGAGCCAATGATATTACTTTGAGATTTATTGTACCAACTCTGTGTGATATTGTCATGAAAATTTGTTTAAAAAAAAAAGTAAAAGGAGGTCTCCTGTTTCTAAGAGTAGCAGGGTTGTTCAGACCAATTCTCTAGATAAAATACTTTTTTAAAAGCTTAAAATTACTGATGAGCTGACAAAAGTACAAAAGTGAAGGAAGAGATAAAATAACAAGTGTTGGTGAGGATGTGCGGAATTGGAACCCTTGTGCACTGCTGGGGGGAAAGAAAAGTGGTGCAGCTGCTGTATGAGATAGTTTGCTAGTTCCTCAAAAAGTTAAACATAGAAATACCCTGTGATCCAGCAATTCTATTCCTAGGTATATATTCAAAAGCATTGAAAGCAGAGACTCAAACAGATTCTTACACACCAGTGTTCATAACAGCATTAGTCACAATATCCAAAAGATGGAAACAACCCAGGGGTCCATCAGCAGATGAATGATAAACAAAATGTGGTCTGTGCATACAGTGGGATATATTCATCCATAAAAAGGAATGAAATTCTCATACATGTTACAACATGGATGAAGTTTGAAAACATTATGTTAAGTGAAATAAGCCAAAGACAAAAGAACAAATACTCTATGGTTTCACTTATATGAGGTACTTTAGAATAGGCAAATTCATAGAGACAGAAAGTAGAAAGGTGGTTACTAGGGGCTGGGGGAGGGGGTGATGGAGAGTTATTGTTGAATGGGTACAGAATTTCTTTGGGGGATGATGAAAAAGTTCTAGAAATGGATAGTAGTGCTTGTTGCACATTGTGAATGTACTAATGTCACTGAATTGTAAACTGAAAAATGGTTTAAATGGTAAGTTTTATGTTATGTATATTTTACCACAATAAAAGAAAAAAAAATGAAGGAAAAAATGAGAAAACTGGCAGGTAAATGAGCACAGAAACTGCTTTTGACCGGAGGGCATGTGCCATTTCTCAGAAAATTAGGACCTTTTCTTTACAGCCTCCAACCGCAAGAGAGACAGAAATCAAAGCCCAGTGTCTTTTTGTTGAGTTTTTAATATCCATCTTCATTCATTTTATCCTGAATGTGTTCATGACGCTTTCTGAATCAGAGACAGACTGTCATTAGTGTTATTTACCTAATAATCACTGCATTGGTCCCCTTGCCCCAGACCTTACCCCTGGGGCATCACATGAAAGCCAGATGGAAAAGTCCTATATGAGGGACCAGATAATCCACAGGTGAGGAATGAAGAAAAATGGGTTTTCTTTGCTTGTAAACAAGAGAAAGAGGCCGCTGCCTCCCCTTCTTCTTTCAAAAAGAGGGAATAAAACTTTGGCTCCTTGGAGACAGGATGAAAGGATCCTAGGTTCTTACCCTAACCTTCTGGAATGTAGTGAAATCTTTTCAGGGACCGCATAAGCCTGAATGTCTCTGGCTCTCCAAGGCCCTGAGCCTCATTTTCCCTTGAAATGTAAACACATACCCCAAAAGTTAAGTCCATCTGTCTGGAGTTCTCTCAGTGTGTACCTAGTTCTTAATTACCTTCCCAAGGGTTGCTCTTAGCTCAGCATCGCAAGTTTTCAGCAAAATTTATTCAGGAACACAAAAATATTTTCTCTACACCGTACACTGTTGAAGAACGCATTTTAAAAATTTTGATAAAGTTCGGTTTATCAATTCTTTGTATAATACTACTTAAGAATGCTTTTCCCGTAAGGTCAGGAACAGGAAAGGATTTCCACTCTCACCACTTCTATTCAACATTATACTGGAGGTTCTAACCAGTACATTAAAGCAAGGCGGGGGTGGGCGGTGTGGGGAGAAGGATTCGAAAGGGAAGAAGTAAAACTGATTTCATTTGCAGGTCACATGATCAGCTATGTAGAAAATCCTAAAGTGTCTACAAAAAGCATACTAGAATGGTCAGTGAGTTTAGCAAGTTGAACACAAGTCCCTGCAACGGAAGGCAGAGCGCGATAGCTGCTTTTACAGAGGTACCATGTCCTTTAGAAGTACCCAGGTGGGGAGATTAATTCTCCTGGAGAAAGTGGAAGACATCATAGGAAATGGGCTATGAATCCGGTGTTTGGGGAAGGATTGATTTTGGTCAGGAAGAAGAGAATTTGTGGTCTAATGGGAGGGAACAGAAAAAAACCAAATGTCTGGAGGTGGAAAATCACAGGGAGCTCATTGCATTCTTTAATATAATTGACATGGAAAGTATGAGAAAGGGCCAGAAAGCAAGGTTGGAAAGAGATGGCAGAGGCCTTGAATGTCAGACCCAGAATTAAGGACTTTATCTGAGCAGCTCTAAATAATTCTCAACACCTTCCTTTAGATGAGTATAAAATTATTTTCTCAGCTTTAAAATAGTATTCTTGGGCTTCCCTGGTGGCACAGTGGTTAAGAATCCACCTGCCAATGCAGGGGACACGGCTTTGAGTCCTGGTCCAGGAAGATCCCACATGCCGCGGAGCAACCAAGCCCATGAGCCACAACTACTGAGCCTGCGCTTTAGAGCCCACGTGCCACAACTACTGAAGCCCGTGTGCCTAGAGCCCGAGCTCCACAACAAGAGAAGCCACCACGATGAGAAGCCCACACACCACAACGAAGAGTAGCCCCCGCTTGCTGCAACTAGAGAAAACCCACGCACAGCAGCAAGGACCCAATGCAGCCAAAAATAAATAAATTGAATAAATAAATAATTAATTTTAAAAAAATAGTAGTCTTCTTTTTCTATTGGCTAGTCAAAAAGGGTGATTATGTTCATAAGTAAAGTCACTCAAAGTGTACCTTTAGGTTTTTTTTTTTTTGCAGTGCGCGGGCCTCTCACTGTTGTGGCCTCTCCCGTTGTGGAGCACAGGCTCCGGACGCGCAGGCTCAGCGGCCATGGCTCACAGGCCCAGCCGCTCCGCGGCATGTGGGATCCTCCCGGACCGGGGCACGAACCCATGTCCGCTGCATCGGTAGGCAGACTCCCAACCACTACGCCACCAGGGAAGCCCTACCTTTAGTTTTTTAAACTAAGCAAAATAATCCAATTTTATGTAAAAACATAAAATGAAAATATGAAATGTAATCTTTCAAATCCGCTGCTCTTGGGTATTTATCATCTTTCTCTCTCATCCTCGAATATAAGGTCTTTGAGGGTAGCAACATGTGATCTAAGTCTTTCATATTTGCCATTGCACAGCCCACTCGGTAGGCGTTTAATAAATCCTTGGTATCCAGCTGTAATGTAAAAGTGCAGCAATTCAGTGAGTGTTTCCAAGTTGAAAAAAAAGGAAAGAAGAATCCACAGCACCCAGCCAGGGAATAAATATGGGAGATAGGCTAGACATAAAGAGAGTTTATTTCCTGAAGCTCCTGCTTCTGGGACCCAGCGCTCAAGTGGAGGGTCTTTCCCCTCTCCAGGCCACGTTGAGCACCCTGGACAGTTCCCAAGGCACACAGCTTCCTCCTCCTACAATCCAGTCCATAGAGGGGGACGTGGTTTACACATCTCAGAACACCATTCTGCTTTATTAAAAACTCTTTCTTATCCTGAAGGAAATGGGATGCAGCACCCTTCTTTCCCTGCCCACTCAATACCCTTTCCCATAGGAACCTCAAAGCACAAACCTCAACCCTTCAGAGACTGACCCCTCCATAGTAACTTCCACAATAAGCCCTGGAGTGGACAGACAGCCATACTGACACACTGTACCATGTGAGGAACTCACTTTCCTCTTGATCACACCAGCTCCTACTCAGAAAGGAAATTCTGAGGCTCTGAAGGCTGTTCCTTCTCCCAAGACAACTTCCCCATTGCAGGGTTTCTTCTAGGCATGCCAGTCTTCTTTTTTTTTTATAAATTTATTTATTCATTTATTTATTTCTGGCTGCGTTGGGTCTTTGTTGCTGTGCGCAGGCTTTCTCTAGTTGCGGTGAGTGGGGGATACTCTTTGTTGCGGTGCGCAGGCTTCTCATTGCAGTGACTTCTCATTGCAGAGCACGGGCTCTAGGCGTGTGGGCTTCAGTAGTTGTGGCATGAGGGCTCAGTAGTTGTGGCTCGCGGGCTCCACACCACTGGCTCAGTAGTTGTGGCGCATGGGCTTAATTGCTCTGCAGCATGTGGGATCTTCCCAGACCAGGGCTCGAACCCACGTCCCCTGCACTGGCAGGCAGATTCTTAACCACTGCACCACCAGGGAAGTCCTTTGCCAGTCTTCTTTTTTATTTATTTGTTTATTTTTTTTGGCAGTCTTCTTAATGAGAAGATGTCCACCACCACCTGTGGACTGACTGATCTGTATTTTTTGTTTTGAAACCATGCGCCTAATTTTCTCAGTGTTGAATTTAAATAGATTGCTATTATTGTATTTACAGGCATACCTTATTTTATTGCACTTCACAGGTATTGCATTTTTTTACAAACCGAAGATTTAGAGCAACCCTGTGTTGTCAGATGATGGTTAGCATTTTTTTAGCAATAAACTGTTTTTAATTAAGACATGCACATTGGTTTTTTTTAGACATAATGCTATTGCACACTTAATAGACTACAGTATAGTGTAAGCATCACTCTTATATGTACTAGGAAACCAAAAAATTCATGACTTGCTTTATTGTGATATTTGCTTTATTTCCGTGGTCTGGAACCAAACCCACATCTCCGAGGTCTGCCTGTATGTGTGTGTGTTTGTTTGTGTGTGTTTGTGTGTGTGTGTTTGTGTGTCTGTGTGTGTGTTTGTGTGTGTGTGTGTGTGTCTGTGTGTTTGTGTGTATGTGTGTACATACAGATTGATTGATTATAAGGAGTCGGCTCCCATGATTATGGAGGCTGAGAAGTCCCATGACCTGCCATCTGCAAGCTGGGGACCCAGGAGAGCCAGTGGTGCAGTTCCAGTCCAAGGTCAGGAGAAGGCCCATGTCCCAGTTCGGAAACAGTCAGGTGGAGAGTGAATTCTCCCTTGAATGAGGCCCACCCACACTGGGGAAGGTGATCTGCTTTATTCAGTCTATGGGTTGAGATGTTAATCATCTCATCTAGAAGCACCTCACAGATACACCCAAAATAATGTTTAACCAGATATCTGGGCATCCCTTGGCCCAGTCAAGTTGACACATACAATTAACCGTCACAAATAGTGAGCGGTTTGCAAATGTAAATGTGGAGTTTGTATTCCCCACTTTATTTACTTATTTATTTTGGCCATGCATGGCTTATGGGATCTTAGTTCCCCAACAGGGATTGAACCCGGACCCCAGCAGTGAAAGCTCTGAGTCCTAACCGGTGGACCTATATTCCCCACTTTGAATGTGTCTCCATTAAGGCAAATCGAATTGGCCACCTGCATATGAGTCCTAGGGTTCACCCACAGCCTTGACTATTTACCTACCACCTGTGTTTGGCATGAGCCTATCTCCAATGTAAATAACATTCCTCCTGTTTTGAAAAACTTCACGAAAGAATTGGGTCTAGAGCAGTGGTTTCAACCCGGGTGATTCTACCTCCCAGTGGATATTTGGCAATGGCTGGAGACATTTTTAGTTGTCACAACTGGAGGTGCTACTGGCATTTAGTGGGTAGAGGCCAGAAATTCTGCTAAACATCCCCCAGTGTACAGGGCAGCCCTGCAACAAAGAAGTATCCAGCCGAAAATGTCAGTAATGCTGAGGTTGAGAAATCCTGGTCTAGAGAAAAGGAGACATTCCATAGCACTCAACACAATGTGCCCCAAATGTCCCCGTCTGTGTCATGGGAAGCCAGTGCTTTCTGAAAGCTTTCTGAATCAGCATCTTCCCACTGAGTTTAAATTACTCGGTAGGATCTAGCATTAACACTGGCAACTTCGAATGGCTTTAAGGCAGGCATGTTAAATCTCAAATTTGGATGAAACACAAGCAAGCCATGTGAGAAGTTCACAGCACTTTGAAACCTAGGAGAGCTGTGAGAATTGCATGCAGGTGTGGCTTCATTCCAGCTCATAGTGCCAAATAGCCCATAGTGAGTTCTCAGATGGGTGGAGCAAATATTCATTTTCATCAGAGGCAAATGCTGAAATTGCAGTTATGGGCCTCTTTAGAAGGTGCCGCTTTATTCCCAGTGTAACATTGCTTCGATTCTAACTGCACAGGGTTGTCCTGATTCATAGGGGTCAGTGGCAGAGCTCTGATCATCAATCTTGTTTCTTGACTTGTCGATTTATGTGCTCCGTGCCAAACCTGATTGCTTTTTTTCTGAAACGAGTAACCTGTGAATCTTTGCTCATGGTCAGGAAAAAAGTCCCTGTTAATAATTTACAAAAGACAGAGCTCGTCCTCTTTTGCATCCTCAAATCTCTCAAAGCACGTGATTGTCTCAGCATATCTGGTTTCCAAGTAGCTGAGTGATGAAATACGATTGGCCTCGCAGCATCGATTCCTCCTCTCCTTCCCCCTCACTCTTCTTGTCTAGCAGTTGTTTGTTGTGATACAAACATTCTTCTTATAAAGGACTCAAAAGCCGAGTTCTTTCTCTCCATCTTTAGGCAGAGGTGAGCTGATTTGGCTTGCTACCATGGGTGAGGATCTTGAAGGAGAAACTTGGCTGAACTTCTCCATTCCCTGGGACTTCGGCAAGGCAGTAGAGGATGAAGGAGCACACCTATGCCCGTGAGTAATAGTCCTCAAGTGCAAATATCAAGGGGCTTATCATTGCTTTTGGAGATTAGCTCATGTTTTTCGGTAGGGTGAATTTTTTTGCACAAGGGTTGAAAGCCATGTGTCAGAATTATATAAGAATGATGCCTTTGATACAAAAGTGATGAGATGCTTCTGAGTTTTTGTCCCGGTAATTCTAATATTTCAAAAGAATATTGCAGGTGAGGTGGGAATATCCTGTAAAAGAAAAGTACAAAACTGTACACTACTCTGGTTATTTCCTTAAGACTCAATGTCCAGAGGCATTTTGGGGAAAACAGAAACTGGTATCAGCTGCTCGTCCTTATATATGGTATTATAATAGGGTATAATTCTGTAAACTTTTGATTGCACTTTTTGCAAGGGAAATTGGATTGTGCTGTGTTTATTTTCTTTTAAAAAGGTATCTTCTCAGAGAAAAATGTATCTGTCTGGATGAAAAGTTTTGATTTTTAAACAGAAAATGCTATGTTGCCTATGCAAATTGGTGTGTGTTTAATCGCTTCTTTGTGTTCAGTGGTCTTGATAAAGAAGTTTTGCTCTTTTGAGAAAAATCAGCGTTTTACAGCAAGTTCAGATCATTGCTGAGTGGCTTATGGTTTATATAAATATGGAATTCTTTCTCGAGGTTGTCAAAGTTTCAAGTCTGAGAAATTTGTCAGTGATGAGTACATTTCGGAGTGCTGATTGGAAGGTTTCCAGTCATTCTGCTCTTTAATGCTTCCTCATTAATCACCGGCACTGTGTATTTTAAGCCACTTACGAATTTGTTTAAATGCTATTCTTTCAGTAGACTCTATGATTATTGAGTGTTTAAGCATTGCAGTGGGAACATTGTGTGGAGGCCCAAGTATAAAGGAACTGCCACAGGTTAAAGAAGCTCTCCAAATGGATAAAATTCATTACCCTTGAATTTTACTACTTGGGACTTTGAGCCAAATAATTTTTAGAGGCGCCATAATTTTCCACGACAGTAATCACTTGGTGGCACTCTTTGTTTTAAAACAGTTTAACTCATTTGCATGAGTGCCGGTGAAACCTCTTTCTGTTATGTAGTTCACTGTAAGGAAAATTTAGAAATTGATGTTGTCCTTATGTGGGACTAAAACACACAAAACGGTCGACATTTTGGAACTAGCAACGATGATCCCTCAAAACTACTGTTTGCTTGTGACATAATTTCATTGGATAACTTTCCTTTTTAGTACACACATTTTCCTGCTGATTTCATACTTGAAGGATGAAATGATTGAATATTTGGGCTAAGGAAAGGGACTCCTTAAGACATAGGGTCCTGAGACTTGTGTCTCTTTCTTGCCTGGTCAATAACATAAAAAGAAATAGATTCAGCTTCCAAGCATATTGTTTATGAGTTTGGGAGAAAGTAGGTAATAAAAGAGAGAAGAAATATTTTAAATCAAAATACTAAAGCCAAACTACTGAATTCCAATTTGATGGTTTGTTGGCCATAGTTTTAACTCCATGCATCCACTGAAAAGTCTAGTATGTCTTGTTTTATTAGAATTAATGCTAGGTATATCTCTAAAGACTGAAGTTCTATGTTATCCCTGGATGTGCTCAGTCATTAGATGATTCAGGTTAGTGCATTATTAATTTTATTATATATATATAATTCTATTTTATTTTTATGACTCAACGTAAAAAGCAGCCATTATTATAACTTCAGCTCATGTCTCCCGTGGAGGATGCTCTGAAGTATAGAAGTATGTAAATGTGGTTCAAGATTCAGTGAATGGGGGTAATTTTCATAGAGCAACAAGTGATGCTCAGTTGAGTCCCACGTCTGCTGCTGGCTTCACAGGAATAAGATCTAAAATCCTGAGTCTGTCCTCCATTCAAGCAGTGCAGTGTTCGCAGACTAGTGGTCCCTGCACCCCTCATCCATGTGCCTCATTGCTGATCTGAAGGAGTTATCATAAGACTGATGTGAGGAGGAGAATGGTTCACTTCCTGAAGTTTTATATTCCTTCAAAATTAACGTGATTTGAGATTGTTTTTGTTGTTGATTAGAGAGCAACTGGTCCCTTTGCCCAGGAGAGCAGCCACAGAGGATGCTTAGGACTATGGTTTCTGGAACCAGCCTGACCTGGGTGTGTGCTCTGGTGCCTTCTCTTATTGGCTGTATGACTTTGGGCAAGTTCGTCAGTTTCATTAAACCTCAGTCCCCACATCTGTAAAGAGAGGATAATATCTACCTCGTGTGGTTGGAGGGGTAAGTGAGTTACTATAGGGACAGCCCCTAGCACAGTGCCTGGCTCATCCAATTATCTAATTTCCAATGATGATTCTTATTGTTAGTACTAGTAGCAGTGATAGTGAAGCCTTTCAAAAGCAACCTTGCTTGCAGGTCTTTAAGTCTGAGTGAAAGGTATAGATTATATTGCTATATCAATCTTTTAATAGGAAGAGTGATTCTTTTAGGACTTGGGAAAAGGAGTGAGTACAGGAGGATAGGAGGGAGTTTAGTACTTCTATGCAATTTCTTTGGTTTTTAAGCACAAAGCTTGGTAGAAAGTATAGTGAAAACATTAGTGAATTTGAAACAGGAGTGAAAAAATGGGATAAGTTTATTTCAGTTCAACAAATACTTATTGAGGATCTACCAATGTACTAATTGCTGGAGTACAAAGATAAAAGTCAAGGCTGTAATGAGAAGCTACAACACACCTAACAGAATGGCAAAAATGAAAAATGCTGGCAATGCCAAGTGCTAGGAAGGATGTGGAACAACTGAAAGTCTCATACATTATAGCAGCAAAACAGTATCGCTTTTGGAGACCACTTGTTGATTTCTCATAAAGCTAAGTATACAGTTGCCGTAAGCCCATATGATCCCACTCCTGGGTATTTACCCTAGAGAAATGAAAACTCACGTTCACAGAAAAACCTTTCACAAATGTTTATAGCAGCTGTATTCGAAATTGCCCCAAACTGGAAACACCCCATATATCCTTCAGTGGATGAATGGATAAACAAGCTGCATTAAATCCTCACAATGAAATACTACTCAGCAATAAAAAGGAACAAACTATTGATATACATAACAATTTGGATGAATGTCAGACACGTTACGCTGAGTGAAAGAAGCCAGTTTCAAAAGGTTACATACTGTCTGGTTCTATTTGTATGACAGTCTCAAAAAGACAAAAGTACAGTGACAGAGAACAGATCAATGGGTTCCAGGGGTTAGAGGTGGAAGGAGTGTGTGATAGTGCCTTGTGTGACAGAACTATTCTGTATCCTAATTGTGGTCATGGTTGCAGGAATCTATACATGTGATAACATTTATAGAACTATATGTCCAAAAAAGGTCAATTTTAGTATGTGATAATTTAAAGCATAAAAAATGAGAAAACAGAGTTCTTGTCCTTGAGGAGTTCACAGGTGCAATGAGGGACAAACACAAACACAAATAATTACAGTACAGTGGAGTGAATGTAGTAATTGTAACCTGCTGAGAGCAGTTACCAACAATCTTGACGTGCCGCACTGGCATACCATGACTGGGTCACAAGTGTACCTAGATGGTGCTGCACAAGGACTGTGGTGGCCTGAGACCCAGGCCATGCGCAGCCTTATGCATTTACCCTCAGCCATTTTCTATGTGTACCAAGATGTGAAAAAGTTTGGGAAGGCCTGGCTTAGGATATTATGAGGGCACAGGGGAAGACCACTTTGCCTGGTTGCTTGGGAGGAGATGGGTACCGAAGAGGCTTCATAGGGGAGATAATACCTGCAGTGGGAATTGAAGGATAAGAGGGAGATAGCTAGGCAAAAGAGAGCTCCTCCAGGGGAGTGGGAGGGCATTCCAAGCGAGCCATTCCTTGCCTGAAAAAGGCACAGAGGAGAGAAAGACTGGGGTGTGAGTTGGGAACTCTAGGGTATTCAAAATTATAGGAATACAGAGTGAACAGATTTATAGATAGACTTGTATAATAAAGGAACATTTTGTTTTCTGATAGTAGATTTTGAGCATATTTAGAGGTGGATGGGGACGAGGCAGCAGAGAGGGCCATTTGATAAAAGAGAAAGGAGGCTGGAGGGATGAGATAATGGGAAGAGGTATAGGGTTCCATCTTAATTGTCAAGTGTTGGAGAACCCTCTTGTAACATGTGGAGCATTACTGAAAGACTCTGCCTTCTGGGAGGATCTTTTCATTCATTCATTTTCATGCATTCATTCATCATCAGTTCATTCCACAAATCTTTATTGAGCACCCACTTGCATGCTAGGCACTATTTTAGGTCCTGGGATTCCAACAGTGAACAAAACAAAGTCCCAGCTTTTATACAGTTGATATTTTACAGGCTAAAGGAGCTCAACTTTGGACAATTTTGAAGTGTAAAGGGCCTCTCAGGTAATAATACCTAGTAGGCAGGAGCTGTAAAGAGCAGTCTGGGCTGAAAATACAAATTGGGACTCACTGGCACAAAGATAGAAATTAGAGCCTGAGAAATTGATTAAATAATCAATTTTTATACCTTAACAAAGCTGGAAAAAAATCTAATTTTTTCACCAAAATTCTCAATGATTTGCCATCAGGACCTGTCCTTATGTGAGAGAAAGGAGAGATGCATCTAGCTGATGCTATAACCCAAAGGTACTCATCCATCCATATTCCTTTTTTATGACATCCTGGTAAAGGGTTCTCTAATCTTTCTAGAAGATAATTAAGTCTTAAAATTTAAAAATATCTTGGATGTGCAGAGCATTATACTAAGATCTGGGCAGGGTAGAGAGGAGGTAAAAAAAGTAGACCTAGTATCAGTTCGGAAAACAGAGTCTACAAGGAGAGAGAGCCTCTGGACCCTTTGTAAATATTTGTGGTACTTGAAAACAGCCATAAGCAGACAAGCAGAAATTCTCGGTTGCTAAGGGGACTGAATCTTGCAGTATATATGCACAGGAAGAATTGTAAAGTAATCGAGGACACTTCCAAACGCAGTATGTTCTGAAGTCAATTATTGATGACCTGAATCCACAACAGCTTGGAATACCATAGCCAAGTTCTTGGGTTTGATTTTAGATAATGTAAATAGACACACGGTGTTTTGAAGAGATTTTTTTTTTGGCTGCGTTGGGTCTTTGGTGCTGCACGTGGGCTTTCTCTAGTTGTGGCGAGCGGGGGCTACTCTTAGTTGCGGAGCACGGGCTCTAGGTGTGCGGGCTTCAGTATTTGCGGTGTGCGGGCTCAGTAGTTGTGGCTCGCAGGCTTAGTTGCTCCGCGGCATGTGGGATCTTCCCGGACTAGGGATCGAACCCATGTCTCCTGCATTGGCAGGTAGATTCTTAACCACTTGCGCCACCAGGGAAGTCCGAAGAGATTTTTTAATGAAACGGTTTTGACCCAGCTGTGTTGTTAGAGCTCTTGTGACTCAGGTAGTTATTGATGCCACTGCATGGACATGGCCCAAGACCAAATCATTAAAATTCCAGCTGCTCTGATAACCAGGAAATAAACCAATGGATGTCCTTTCTCCATCCTAGGGCCTCATCTCCCCTGTGGTGGGCTTTGGAGAAGCTGGGAGTTAGAAGTGAGGAGGTAAAGAGTAGGTTCAGGCACCCTCTGGCGGGCAAACCCCCCATAACGAGGAGTCACATGCTAACCATTGTCCTCCGCTCATAAAGGCCACGCTCAGCTGAGTGACCACTCATTCTTGGAGCTAACATAGACATCTTGAATGGTCTATACCTCGTGTTAATGAATTTCACCTATAAAATTACAATGGCTCTACTTGTTTACATTCAACAGAGAATTATACTTAACTAAAAATTCAACGTATTTCCTTTTCCATTTGATAACTCAAGAATAGACACCTCTGATATTTGAAGGCCTCTTGAGCATACTCAATTTTATTGGTCAGTGTTATGTTGGACACTAGGGGGAAAGAGGAGGAAGTTGTGTTCCTATTCTCAGCTCCATACTGCACAGAAAGTCTTGAAATAAAGTTCGTTTCCCCAAACGAACTTTTTGGCCAACCCAATATATATTCTCTCTCTATAGAATCCATTCACCAATATTCATATTATAAATTTCCTTTGAATTGATGGTTTTAAGAGATAGTTGAGATACCCTTAGATACTTAGTTCTAACAGACTTTGAACGATCTTTATTGCCTTTTTATTATAAAGTTAATGGATACTTATAAAAATTCAGAAAAATAACTGAAATGAATAAAGTAGAAAGTGAAATTCGTAGAATTGAAGAGGGGTTAAGTATAGAATAAGGATCACAGAAGTCTGTCCTATGCATGACTTGGTAACGACATGCCAGTCTCACATTTTGGAGGGTCCCTTTTGGCAAGGGACCTGACTCAGAATTGCTGAGTCCTAGTGTTCCTTTCATCAAGAGGGCCCATAAAAATGGCTCCATCAGACTCATTGTGTTATTCTTCTTCTGGGTGTGCATCCAAAAGGATTGAAAGCAGGTTCTCGAAGAGATATCTGTACACTCACATTTATGGCAAAAGTTTTCACAGCAACCAAAAGGTAGAAGCAAACCAAGTGTCCATCACAGATGAATGAATAAGCAAAATGTGGTCTATGCATGCAATGGAATGTTATTCAGCCTTTAAAAGGAAGGAAATTCTGACACATGCTACAGCAAGGGTGAACCTTTAGGACATTATGCCAAGTGAAATGACAGACACAAAAAGACAGATACTCTTGTATGAGGTCCCTAGAGTAGTCAAATTCATAGAAAGTAGAATGGTAGTTGCGGGGGGGAGCGGGGGGATGGCGGGTTGTTGGAGTTTCAGTTTTGCAAGATGAAAAACTTCTGGAGATCTGTTGTACAACAATGTAAATATACTTAACACTAGTGAACTGTACAGTAAAAAATGGTTACGACAGTAAATTTTATGTTATGTATATTTTACCACAATTAGAAAAATTTTTTAATGTTAAAACTGTATGTCAACACGGCCTGCTTGAGTATACACATCACCTATAAAATTAAAACTCCTCTAGTGCCACGCAGCCATGAGGTGTTACTGTTGTCACGTTCTTTGTCCTCCGGTGTCTTCGAGTTAGAGGGCTTCAACAACAGACCCAGGGGGTGCATGAACTCCTCCATACTTAATGCAGATTCTTATTTGTTTAAGCATTTTTTTCTGGGGAAAAGGGCCTATCACTTTCTTCAGTTTCTCAGAGAGGCGTATGGCTCCCTCCCTGCCAGTAAAGGCTTAGAAGTGCTGCCCAACAGATTGTCTCTATTCAATAGACTTTATTAAATTAACTGTGCACAAAAGCTATTATGTGAAAGCTTTGAGTTTAATATATACTCAAATAAAGCAAAATCTTATTAAGGCTCATTTGTGTGATTGATTATTCCATCTACGCTTTCAGTAGCTGGGATGAATTTATGGCTAAATACTTATGAAACCAAGGTCCCCCTGTGAGATGCCCAGCTTAGAGAGTGCTTTATTCCGCGAAGAGATACCTGCCCTGAGGAGTCATATTTGTTAGTTTCTCAGCTCTTCTGACACAAATCAAGAATGTGAAAAAAAAAAAAAAAAAAGAATGTGTATCCGATAGTAATCAGTAATTCAGACCTCGCCAATGTGTACTCCCTGTTCATAATTTTCTCCAAAATGCACTCCTGTTTTCTGAAGATTTTTAAGATGACAATTAGGGAGTCTCCTACTGTCTCAATAAAGTGGATTTCTAGAAGGAAACAGTTAGGAAAGATGTTGGAATTACAGAGAGGAGATCGATTTAGACAAACCGTTTGTTGTTGGTTTTTTTCCTCAGTTACAAAGCACAGACAAACTCAGTGTTTTGAAAAGCAAACAGAGATGTCACAAGGTCCTTCCCCAGGCAATTCAACATGCACTTGAAGGACCCTTCTGTGACAAGGACTATGCTTTGCCCTTTCAAAGCCCACTCTCAGGTAAAGATGGTTATCCTGTATTATAGATAATGGCTGACAGGATTGAACAGAATCCTCCCAGGGGACTGAAACTAATGGGTTGGAAGTTCTGTGTCTTTAATTTATTTGCCGGAGGAATGCCATCTCTCCTCTCCAATACAGAACTCAAAACCCCAAAGCAGAGAATATACACACTCACACACAAAGCCATTTTTGATTTTTTGTTATTGAATTTTTTTGGCTTATTCTGTTTCTCTGTTTTTTAGTATTAACTTTGTAACCTGTTAGTCATATCTTAATAGCAACTCTCCTTTCTGACTCAGGATTTTTGTACTAATGGCTCCCTTTTTCTGGAATATTTTACCACTCACATCTCTGCTCACATGTCTCCTTCTCAGACACAAAATTTTCCTGAACACCTTACCTAAAACTTGTTCATGCTCAGTGCTCGCCTCCTCTAGATGCAGCTTGAATTTTCTTCAGAGTACTTGCAATCATCCAGCATTCTATAAATTTATCAGTTTGCTTATTGTCTGTTTTTCCCCACCCTGGTTTAGGTACTCAACAAATAAATATCCCTTTACTTAGGTTTTTTTTGGCTGCACTGGGTCTTTGTTGCTGCACCCGGGCTTTTCTCTAGTTGAGGCCAGCGGGGGCTACCCTTTGCTGCGGTGCACTGGCTTCTCATTGTGGTGGCTTCTCTTGTTGCAGAGCACGGGCTCTAGGTGTGCGGGCTCTAGAGCGCAGGCTCAGTAGTTCTGGCACACGGACTTAGTTGCTCCGTGACATGTGGATCTTCCCGGACCAGGGCTCGAACCCGTGTCCCCTGCATTGGCAGGCAGATTCTTAACCACTGTGCCACCAGGGAAGCCCCTTTACTTAGGTTTTAAATTACTGTAGCTTTTTCAATATTGGCCTTTTAACTTCATTGTTAAATGGATAAGTGAAGGAATGTTCAAAGGATTTAACTATGAGATTGAAAAAAAAAAGAAGTCCTATATTTTCTTACTTCCTCTCTCCAAGGCTGTCCTTGAGAAAGCTTGCATGCATTGACGTGTGTTCAGGTAGTGACTGTAGATTGCGGACTATGTACCTGGCACTGATCTATATGCTAGTGGGAGGGTAACATTATACCCTTACTAAGCTGGTCTTTGGTCTTTGTGAATACTTGAACACTCGACTATGATTTTGGGTTGGAACTTTCGTCTAAAACAAGTACTATTCTGAGGTCTCACATTACCAGTATGTCAGGATTGTGTTCTTTCCCCTTGGGTTTTCATGGGGAAAGAGGTAGCAAAATGATAACATAGACAAATGGAGTTTTGAGAGGGTGCCTACAAGATTAATTTCTTGTTCTAAAAAAATGTATTGGTTGATTTATTATCCAATACGGTTAAAACATGATGTGTAAATGCATAATCTTCTTATAGAAAATGCTTTAAAAGAGTATTATAAAAATAAGCATAATTTTATTTTTCTTACATCTTATTCTTAAACATTGAACTCATTTTATTGGAATATTATTGGAAATTTTTAATTCTGAGGTTTCACATTGCCAATAGCAACCACCTAATAGAAAAGACTTTCCAAAATGAAGTATATTATAACCAGGATGTGGATGAGAGGGCTAAAGATGATCACTACATACATTGAATCCTTTATATTTATTTCCCAATTCTATTTTGTATACTCTTTTCACTTTCAAAGTTCTATGTCGTCATCTTTTGGCTTTCACACTATTCCTTCACAATTTTTACCTGTGTTAAATCTCTGAAATTCAACTATTTGTATTTCTATCACATATATTCTATAATATTCTTAAATCTCCACAATTTACTAATTTAGTGAAATTATGTGTGTCATAGCAAATAGTAATTTCAAAGATCTCTTTAAAATTGTCATTCTCTGTATAAAGGACTTTGAGAACTTTCTAGAATGTATTTGTCAATAGGGCTGAGTTTTTCCTTTTTCTACAGCAAATTTGAACACCATTACTCAATCTTTACATACTTCTTTTTACTCCTTCATTTATCCAGGTCTAAGTTGTACTTCCTCTGGTGAATTGTTCTCTAATAACTCCAGAATACACTGACTGAACTCCTTTTAGGTGTCCATAGAACTTTATTGTTGATATTAAAATATTTTGATTCTCAAATACAGGCTTAGTGCACTTTTATTAATTGATGCATGTTTTCTTTGTAACATACTACCGTTCCCAAATATATTGCAAGTTTCTTGGAATTATGTCTCCAACTTTTCTCACAGGAGCCCTGAATAAGTACTTATTAAATTGAACTGAATACAGAAGAGAGATCTGTAAATGTAAACGTCAGCTCTTGGCATATATTCTACCCTCCATTTGGTAGGCATGTTTCTTTGTAGTTCTTCCAACAGTTCTGGCTTTTGAAGTTTGTACTATCTCCTATGTGAGTAAAACATGTATATCAGCTATGAATTGCTATGTAACAAACCACCCCCAAAACATAATGCCTTTAAAAATAGATTTGTTATTTCTCATAATTCTGTGGATTGGGCTCAGCGGGGTGGTTCATCTGCTGCATGAGATCTCAGCTGGAGTCACTTGTATAGCTGCATAAAGTTAGGTGGAACTGGGGCTGGAATGTTCAAGACAGCTATGCTCACATGTTTGGCCCCTCAGCTGCAGTGCTTAGAGCTGGGGCAGGTGGCCCTCTCCCTCTTCTCATTCAGCAGTCTAGCCTGAGCTTCTTTACATGGCAGCTGGGTCCTAAGAAGGCAAAAAGGAAAGCTGCTAAGCTTCCTCAGGCCAGATCCTGGAAGTCACACAGCTTTATTTCTGCCACATTCTCCCAGTCCAGACAAGTCCCAGGACCAGCCAGATTCAAGGGGAGGGGCTCCACCTCTCAATGAGGGGGAGCAGCAAAGTCACACTGCAGAAGAGAAGGTAGTGTGGGAGGAACTGTAGGCAGCCGTTTTTTCAGATAATCTATCACAGCATGATAGCATGAAAGGAATGTGAAATCATCTAGGTAAACTTTAAAAATTTTACATATGAGAAAGCTGAAGCCTAGAGGAGTGAGATGGCTTACCCAGGGTACCACAGCTGGTTTCCTAGACCCTTGCTACATAAAGTGTGGTCCCTGGACCAGTAGCATCAATATCACTGGGAGCTCATCAGAAATGCAGACTCTCAGGCTCCCCCGGACCTACTGAACCAGCATCTGTCTTTTCCCACGATCCCCAGGGGCTCTGAATGCACATTAAAGTTTACTGAGAGGCACCATTGCTCTTTTTACTTCCAAAAACTGAGACAGGGGCTTCCCTGGTGGCGCAATGGTTGGGAGTCCGCCTGCCGATGCAGGGGACACGGGTTCAAGCCCCGGCCTGGGAAGATCCCACATGCCGCGGAGCGGCTGGGCCCGTGAGCCATGGCCGCTGAGCCTGCACGTCCGGAGCCTGTGCTCCGCAGCGGGAGAGGCCACAACAGTGAGAGGCCCGCGTACCGCAAAAAAAAAAACCCACAAACTGAGACAGAAGACCTACCACCTACGAAAGAAGAATATTTTACAGTCAGAGACTTGACTCAGCATGGAAAAAGCTTTGTTTACTTAGTACCTATTATGTTTTTTTAAAAGCACTGCCCTTAGATCTTTACAATTACTCTTGAATTTAATCTTTTCAACAACACTGAGGGGTAATTATTATAATTTGCATTTTACAAAAGAGGAAACTGATGCTCAAAGATCTGTACCTGTACCTAGTGGAGCAGAATTCAAACCTAGGGTTTTCTGACTCCAAACTCCATGCTCTTAATTATGGGACCATATACACTGGCAACTGCCATATGGCAGCAGTGAAGGAGTCTAAATGTTTAGAAGAAGAGCCTGTTAGAGGGGAGCCATGGCGTGTGGCTGGCTTGGTGAGCTGTTGCTTTTCTCCTGACGCCTCCCACTCCCACCTTGCCTAAAGCGAAGAGGCTGGCACGGGTGTGTGACAGATGGCACGGCCCCACTCTGCCATATGTGTGCTGCTCCCCATTCCTGGGCACACAGCTGCCTGACACAGGCCTTGCCAGTTGGGCAGCTGCCTCTCGAGGTGTGTCCAAGGGCTGTTGCTCAGAGGGTGCAGTCCAGCATTTTCTCCCCTTTCCCTTTTAGACATGCTTTCCTTCCACTACTTGGGTCTCCACTTGGAGCAGAGAGCCCTGTTTGGGCTCTGACAGGGAGCCAGTACCAGACCTTGAGCTGCACATAACAGGTGGCATGTGGATGAAGCTCATCCAAAAGTGGGCGAGCCAAGGTGAGGAGCAGGGAACGGCTCCTCCTGGAATCCCGCTTCTGGAAGAGCTCGGTGCCCGCCAGAGCTTCCTTCCAACAGCTGCGCGTGGGCTGGAGAGGCAATTTCCTCCCTGCTGTTCCCTTTCCAGGAACGAGAGAGGAAGGAATGAAGAATGAGGACCAAGTGCAAGCAAGGGCACTCCTCTTCCTAGACGCAGAAGCCGTGGGAAGAGAGAGCCAAGAAAGAAAGCTCCAGAATCCTTCCACATTGGAGTAAAGAGAGCAAGATTCATGTTTGCTTTGGTCCTGTCAGCACGTTATGCCACCACTGGATAGGTTAACAGTTGACATCTAACACTGGTTGTGCAGTATTAGCCCCAGTGCTATGATTACCCTCTCTGGATCCAAATTTACATGCTATCACTTTCTTTGGGTAATTTACTCCATCTTCATAAGCTTCAGGGTTCTCATCTGGAAACTAGGAGTAATAATTTTATCTCCTCATATGGTTGCTGTGAGGAATAAATGGGAAAATGCGTGTAAAGGGATTACATGGGCCAATAACTGGCATTTACTATGTTTTTGATAAATGTTATGTAGTAATGCTAAAGTTTTTGTGAGGGTAGAAACTTTGACTCTTCTGCTGTTGTATCCCCGGCTCCCAGAACAGTTCCTGGCACATAGTAGGTACTCATTATTTGATAAATAAATGAATTATTTGATGAATGAATTAATGACCAAATCCTATAATACTGTAAGAGTTATTTTTGTGCTTGATCAGAGGACTCAATGGCTTTAGGTAGAGGGTTGAGCACTTACATGTGTTTGTATGTATGTGTGATTGTGTGTGTGTGTGTGTGTGTGTGTGTGTATATATATAAGAATAGACCAAGATTTTTCAGATGCTGCTAAGTTGGTCAGAAATGATACTGCTTTTGGCATAAGGAACCAAGATGGCAGAGTAGAAGGACGTGCTCTCACTCCCTCTTGTGAGAATGCCAGAGTCACGACTAGCTGCTGGACAATCATTGACAGGAGGACACTGGAGCTCACCAGAAAAGGTACCCCACATCCAAAGACAAAGGAGAAGCCACAATGAGATGGTAGGAGGGGTGCAATCACAGTAAAATCAAATCCCATAACTGCTGGGTGGGTGACTCACAGACTGGAGAACACTTATACCACAGAAGTCCACCCACTGGAGTGAAGGTTCTGAGCTCCACGTCAGGCTTCCCAACCTGGGGGTCTGGCAACGGGAGGAGGAATTCCTAGAGGATCAGACTTTGAAGCCTAGTGGGATTTGATTGCAGGACTTCGACAGGACTGGGGGAAACAGAGACTCCACTCTTGGAGGGCACACACAAAGTAGTGTGCACATCGGGACCCAGGGGAAGGAGCAGTGACCCCAGGGGAGACTGAACCAGACCTACCTGCTAGTGTAGGAGGGTCTCCTACAGAGGCGGGGGGTGGCTGTCGCTCACTGTGGGGACAAGGACACTGGCGGCGGAGGTTCTGGGGGGTGCTCCTTGGCGTCAGCCCTCCCAGAGTCTGCCCTTATCCCCACCAAAGAGCCCAGGTAGGCTCCCGTGTTGGGTTGCCTCAGGCCAAACAACCAACAGGGAGGAAACCCGGCCCCACCCATCAGCAGTCAAGTGGATTAAAGTTTTACTGAGCTCTGCCCACCAGAACAACAGTCACCTCTACCCACCACCAGTCCCTCCCATCAGGAAACTTACACAAGCCTCTTAGGTAGCCTCATCCACCAGAGGGCAGACAGCAGAAGCAAGAAGAACTACAATCCTGCAGCCTGTGGAACAAAAACCACATTCACAGAAATATAGACAAGATGAAAAGGCAGAGGGCTATGTACCAGATGAAGGAACAAGATAAAACCCCAGAAAAACAACTAAATGAAGTGGAGATAGGCAACCTTCCAGAAAAAGAATTCAGAATAATGATAGTGAAGATGATCCAGGACCTTGGAAAAAGAATTGAGGCAAAGATCGAGAAGATGCAAGAAATGTTTGACAAAGACCTAGAAAAATTAAAGAACAAACAAACAGAGATGAACAATACAATAACTAAAATGAAAACGACACTAGAAGGAATCAATAGCAGAATAACTGAGGCAGAAGAACGGATAAGTGACCTGGAAGACAGAATGGTGGAATTCATTTCTGCGGAACAGAATAAAGAAAAAAGAATGAAAAGAAATGAAGACAGCCTAAGAGACCTCTGGGAAAACATTAAATGCAACAATATTCACATGATAGGGATCCCAGAAGGAGAAGAGAGAGAGGAAGGACCTGAGAAAATATTTGAAGAGATTATAGTCGAAAATTTCCCTAACATGGGAAAGGAAATAGCCACCCAAATCCAGGAAGCACAGCGAGTCCCATACAGGATAAACTCAAGGAGAAACACGCTGAGACACATAGGAATCAAATTGGCAAAAATTAAAGACAAAGAAAAGTTATTGAAAGCATCAAGGGAAAAACAATAAATAACATACAAGGGAACTCGCGTAAGGTTAACAGCTGATTTCTCAGCAGAAACTCTACAAGCCAGAAGGGAGTGGCATGATATACTTAAAATGATGAAAGGTAAGAACCTACAACCAAGATTACTTTACCCAGCAAGGATCTCATTCAGATTCGATGGAGAAATCAAAAGCTTTACAGACAAGCAAAAGCTAAGAGAATTCAGCACCACCAAACCAGCTCTACAACAAATGCTAAAGGAGCTTCTCTAAGTGGGAAACACAAGAGAAGAAAAGACCTACAAAAACAAACCCAAAACAATTAAGAAAATGGTCATAGGAACATACATATCGATAATTACCTTAAACGTGAATGGATTAAATGCTCCAACCAAAAGACACAGGCTTCCTGAATGGATACAAAAACAAGACCCATATATATGCTGTCTACAAGAGACCCACTTCAGACCTAGGGACACATACAGACTGAAAGTGAGGGAATGGAAAAAGATATTCCATGCAAATGGAAATCAAAAGAAACCTGGAGTAGCGATACTCATATCAGATAAAATGGACTTTAAAATAAAGAATGTTACAAGAGACAAGGAAGGACACTATATAATGATCAAGGGATCAATCCAAGAAGAAGATATAACAATTATAAATATATATGCTCCCAACATAGGAGCACCTCAATACATAAGGCAACTGCTAACAGCTATAAAAGAGGAAATCGACAGTAACACAGTAATAGTGGGGGACTTTAACACCTCACTTACACCAATGGACAGATCATCCAAAATGGAAATAAGTAAGGAAACAGAAGCTTTAAATGACACAATAGGCCAGATAGATTTAATTGATATTTATAGGACATTCCATCGGAAAACAGCAGATTACACTTTCTTCTCAAGTGCGCACGGAACATTCTCCAGGATGGATCACATCTTGGGTCACAAATCAAGCCTCAGTAAATTTAAGAAAATTGAAATCATATCAAGCATCTTTTCTGACCACAACGCTATGAGATTAGAAATGAATTACAGGGAAAAAAACGTAAAAAACACAAACACATGGGGGCTAAACAATACGTTACTAAATAAGCAAGAGATCACTGAAGAAATCAAAGAGGAAATCAAAAAATACCTAGAGACAAATGACAATGAAAACACGATGGTCCAAAACCTATGGGATGCAGCAAAAGCAGTTCTAAGAGGGACGTTTATAGCTATACAAGCTACCTCAAAAAACAAGAAGCATCTCAAATAAACAATCTAACTTACACCTAAAGGAACTAGAGAAAGAAGAACAAACAAAACCCAAAGTTAGCAGAAGGAAAGAAATCATAAAGATCAGAGCATAAATAAATGAAATAGAAACAAAGAAAACAATAGCAAAGATCAATAAAACTAAAAGCTGGTTCTTTGAGAAGATAAACAAAATTGGTAAGCCATTAGCCAGAGTCCCCAAGAAAAAGAGGGAGAGGACTCAAATCTATAAAATTAGAAATGAAAAAGGAGAAGTTACAACAGACACCGCAGAAATACAAAGCATTCTAAGAGACTACTACAAGCAACTCTATGCCAATAAAATGGACAAGCTGGAAGAAATGGACAAATTCTTAGAAAGGTATAACCTTCCAAGACTGAACCGGAAGAAATAGAAAATATGAACACACCAATCACAAGTAATGAAATTGAAACTGTGTTTAAAAATCTTCCAACAAACAAAAGTCTGGTACCAGATGGCTTCACAGTTGAATTCTATCAAACATTTAGAGAAGAGCTAACACCCATCCTTCTCAACCTCTTCCAAAAAATTGCAGAGGAAGGAACACTCCCAAACTCATTCTATGAGGCCACCATCACCCTGATACGAAAACCAGACAAAGATACTACAAAAAAAGAAAATTACAGACCAATATCACTGATGAATATAGATGCAGAAATCCTCAACAAAATACTAGCAAACAGAATCCAACAACATATTAAGAGGATCATACACCATGATCAAGTGGGATTTATCCCAGAGATGCAAGGATTCTTCAATATACGCAAATCAATCAATGTGATACACCATATAACAAATTGAAGAATAAAAACCATATGATCATCTCAATAGATGCAGAAAAAGCTTTTGACAAAATTCAACACCCATTTATGATAAAACTCTCCAGAAAGTGGGCATAGAGGAAACCTACCTCAACATAATAAAGGCCATATACGACAGACCCACAGCAAACATCATTCTCAACAGTGAAAAACTGAAAGCATCTCCTCTAAGATCAGGAACAAGACAAGGATGTCCACTCTCACCACTGTTATTCAACATAGTTTTGGAAGTCCTAGCCATGGCAATCAGAGAAGGAAAAGAAATGAAAGGAATACAAATTGGAAAAGAACAAGTAAAACTGTCACTGTTTGCAGATGACATGATACTATACATAGAGAATCCTAAAAATGCCACCAGAAAACTACTAGACCTAATGAATGAATTTTGTAAAGTTGCAGGATACAAAATTAATGCACAGAAATCTCTTGCATTCCTAAACACTAATGATGAAAAACCTGAAAGAGAAATTAAGGAAACACTCCCATTTACCATTGTAACAAAAAGAATAAAATACCTAGGAATAAATCTACCTAAGGAGACAAAAGACCTGTATGCAGAAAACTCTAAGACACTGATGAAAGAAATTAAAGATGATACCAACAGATGGAGAGATATACCATGTTCTTGGATTGGAAGAATCAATATTGTGAAAATGACTATACTACCCAAAGCAATCTACAGATTCAATGCAATCCCTATCAAATTACCAATGGCATTTTTTATGGAACTAGAACAAAAAAATCTTAAAATTTGTATGGAGACACAAAAGACCCCGAATAGCCAAAGCAGTCTTGAGGGAAAAAAAATGGAGCTGGAGGAATCAGACTCCCTGACTTCACACTATACTACAAAGCTACAGTAATCAAGACAATATGGTACTGGCACAAAAACAGAAACATAGATCAATGGAACTAGATAGAAAGCCCAGAGATAAACCCACGCACCTATGGTCAACTAATCTATGACAAAGGAGGCAAGGATATACAATGGAGAAAAGATAGCCTCTTCAATAAGTGGTGCTGGGAAAACTGGACAGCTACATGTAAAAGAATGAAATTAGAACACTCCCTAACACCAAACACAAAAATAAACTCAAAATGGATTAGAGACCTAAATGTAAGACTGGACACTATAAAACTCTTAGAGGAAAACATAGGAAGAACACTCTATGGCATAAATCACAGCAAGATCTTTCTTGATCCACCTCCTAGAGTAATGGAAATAAAAACAAAAATAAACAAATGGGACCTAATGAAACTTCAAAGCTTTTGCACAGCAAAGGAAACCATAAGCAAGACGAAAGGGCAACCCTCAGAATGGGAGAAAATATTTGCAAACGAATCAACGGACAAAGGATTAATCTCCAAAATATATAAACAGCTCATGCAGCTCAATATTAAAAAAACAAACAACCCAATCCAAAAATGGGCAGAAGACCTAAATAGACATTTCTCCAAAGAAGACATACAGATGGCCAAGAGGCACATGAAAATCTACTCAACATCACTAATTATTAGAGAAATGCAAATCAAAACTACAATGAGGTATCACCTCACACCAGTTAGAATGGGCATCATCAGAAAATCTACAAACAACAAATGCTGGAGAGGGTGTGGAGAAAAGGGAACCCTCTTGCACTGTTGGTGGGAATGTAAATTGATACAGCCACTATGGAGAACAGTATGGAGGTTCCTTAAAAAAACTAAAAATAGAATTGCCATGTGACCCAGCAGTCCCACTCCTGGGCATATACCCTGAGAAAACCATAATTCAAAAAGACACATGCACCCCAATGTTCATTGCAGTACTATTTACAATAGCCAGGTCATGGAACCAACCTAAGTGTCCATCAACAGATTAATGGATAAAGAAGATGTGAAAAAAAAAAAAAAAAAGAAGAAGATGTGGCACACACATACAATGGAATATTACTCAGCCATAAAAAGAAACCAAATTGAAGTATTTGTAGTGAGGTGTATGGACCTAGAGTCTGTCATACAGAGTGAAGTAAGTCAGAAAGAGAAAAACAAATACTGTATGTTAACACATATATATGGAATCTAAGGGGGAAAAAAAAGGTCATGAAGAACCTAGGGGCAAGGTGGGAATAAAGATACCCACCTACTAGAGAATGGACTTGAGGATATGGGGAGGGAGAAGGGTAAGCTGTGACAAAGTGAGAGAGTGGCATGGACATATATACACTACCAAACGTAAAATAGATAGCTAGTGGGAAGCAGCCGCATAGCACAGGGAGATCAGCTCGGTGCTTTGTGACCACCTAGAGGGGTGGGATAGGGAGGGTGTGAGGGAGGGAGATGCAAGAGGGAAGAGATATGGGAACATATGTATATGTATAGCTGATTCACTTTGTTATAAAGCAGAAAGTAACACACCATTGTAAAGCAATTATACTCCAATAAAGATGTTAAAAAATACACAAAAACTAAAAATAGAATTACCATATGATCCAGCAATCCCACTACTGGGCATATACCCAGAGAAAACCATAATTCAAAAAGACACATGCACCCCAATGTTCATTGCAGCACCATTTAGCATAGCCAGGTCATGGAAGCAACATAAATGCCCATCGACAGACAAATGGATAAAGAAGATGTGGTACATATATACAATGGAATATTCCTCAGTCATAAAAAGGAAGGAAATTGGGTCATTTGTTGAGATGTGGATGGATGTAGAGACTGTCATACAGAGTGAAGTAAGTCAGAAAGAGAAAAACAAATATCGTATATTAACGCATGTATGTGGAACCTAGAAAAAAGGTACAGATGAACTGGTTTGCAGGGTAGAAGTTGAGACACAGATATAGAGAACAAACGTATGGACACCAATGGGGGAAAACCCCGGGGGTGGGGGGGGTGGGGTTGGTGGTGTGATGAATTGGGCGATTGGGATTGACGTGTATACACTGATGTGTATAAAATGGATGACTAATAAGAACCTACTGTATTAAAAATTAAATAAAATAAAATTCAAAAATTAAAAAAATGATACTGCTTTTTTTTTCTGAAGCTAACTAACTTCCCTCCCCCTCCCTCCTCCCTTTCTCTTTCACTTCCTTCGTCCCTCCCTCCTTCCTCCCTCCCTTGCTTCCTCCTCCCTCCCTCCCTTCCTTTCTTTTTCTCTTTATTTCTTATTCTTACTTTAGCTTTGGCATTAAAATCCTGCCTCAGGGCAGAAAAGAGTAACATAGATGGAGACCCAAGGTCTTTACCAGGTGAAGTAGTACCACCTTTGTGCTCTGGAGGTGGTTTTTCAACAATGCACTTGCTTTTTTTTTTTTTTTTTTTTTTTGCGGTACGTGGGCCTCTCACTGCTGTGGCCTCTCCCGTTGCGGAGCACAGGCTCCGGACGCGCAGGCTCAGCGGCCATGGCTCACGGGCCCAGTAGCTCCGCGGCATGTGGGATCCTCCCGGACCGGGGCACGAACCCGTGTCCCCTGCATCGGCAGGCGGACTCTCAACCACTGCGCCACCAGGGAAGCCCAATGCACTTGCTTTTGTTGTTATTCAAACCAAGCGCCAGGACAGTCCTTCTGCAGCCCTCCCTGGGAGAATGAGCATCTGAGGGAGTGGACGTCCTCCCGATCTTGGCCTGTTGCAGGCCCGGAGGCTCTGACAACCACCTGCTCCTTCAGTCCCACATGTGTTGGAAGGAAGACAGGGTGAGCAAAAGACACGTGTGCAAGAGGACACAACTAGAGGCTCAAGAATCAGTACCTAAAAATCTGCTGTGTGGGAAATGGAGTTACTCTGCTCAATAATTAAGTTCTGAGGTGGTGAGACTGAGGGCACTTTCCACAGTTAAAGAAAGGGCCAAGAATACAAGACGAGCCTCGCATTTCCTAGGGCTCTGTTGCTTTTGGTCAGAGATTGGAGAGCCCAGCAATGATCCTGGGCAGACATTGCTCTCTTGTCCCTCAGGTATCCTGTGTTTTCCTGAAGGGATGATTTTATAACAAGAACTGGGAATAGGGGACTTCCCTGGTGGTCCAGCGGTTGGCCCTCTGCACATCCAGTGCAGGGGGCATGGGTTCCATCCCTGGTTGGGGAACTAGGATCCTGCATGCTGTGCAGCATGGCCAAAATAAAAAAAGAGAAGAACTGGGAATAGGATATGCTCTTTCAGAAAGGAAGCCTGGGATGGGTCTCAGTCCTGGGGTTTGCTTCAGAATCAACGAGAGCTTTGTCACTCTACACATGTCTGGACCTCAGAATTTTGATCAAACTCCCTGTAGGATCATCTGGGTTTGTTTGCTTATTATTTTATTAAATACCCTTTTAATTTGAGAATAATTTCAGATTTACAAACATGTTGCAAAGATAGCACAGACAGTTCCCACATAGTCCTCACCCAACTCCTCCAATGTTAACATCTTGAGAGCTCCATGCTACAATGTTATTTCTATTAACTGAACTTCAGACTGGATTTAGATTTCGCCAGTTTTTCTACTACTCCCTTTTCTGTTCAAGGGTCTCATCCACATACCACATTGCGTTTACTTTGTCATGTCTCCCCAGTCTTTTCTGGTCTGTGACAGTTTCTCTGTTTCCTTGTTTTCTACGACCTTGAGAGTCTTGAGGAATCCTGGCCGAGAGTATATTTACTTTTTAAAAGTTTGAAGTTGATTCTGATGGGCACTGCTGTTAGGAACTCCTTCCTGTACAGGTGCTTGAGCTTGCATTTTGTTTTGCATATATTTTTCCCCAGAGTTCTTAAAGGTTTTATTAAGATTTTATACTGCCTTTTTCTGCATGTAGGAGATATTATCACCGAAGACTACTTTCATTCACTCAACATATGTTCGTGCCATACGTGTACCTACTCTGTGCCCTGCACTGTGCTAGGTGATGGGCATATATCAATGAAGGAGGCTGAGAAAAATCCCTGCGTTCACACTGCTTACATTCTGGTGCAGAAGACAGGCAGTAACTGATTAAGGTAATAAGGAAATAGATTGTATAGTATGTAAGACATAAGTGCTGTGGGAAAACTAAGAGAGGGTAAAGGGGTCAGAAGTTGGGGAAAGGTGCAAGGGACAGGTAGGGGCTCATTGAGGAGTTGTGTGCTCAGGCCAACTGAGATGACATTTGCATCAAGTCCTGCAGGAAGTGAGGGATTTAGCTCATGCACATAATGGGACAGAACATTCTAGGCAAAGAACAACTAGTGAGAAGGCCTCAGCAGGAGCTGCCTGCGGCTCAAGCCAAAAGGAGGAGGCCCTTGTGACTGCGTGGTCCGTGCGGGAGAGGGGAGGAGGAAGTAAGAGAGGAGCTCAGGCAGTAATGGTCCAGATCAGTCATGGTAATGAGTGACCTGCTCTGAGATGGAGACCACTGCAGGTTTAGAGCAGACGGTTCAACCTGACTGTTGTATTGAGAAGAGACTCAAGAGGCAAGGGCAGAAGTAAGGGGGCCATCAGGCAGGTGACTCCACTCGCTGGGACCGTCCCCAGTGCCTTCTCTCATGTGCTGCATGTAGATCACTCCATATCCTATTTTTCACAGCCAAGGATACCCTCCTCTTTTCCAGTCTCTCCCGCTCTCTCAGATATCCTTCCGTTTGAAACACTCCAGAGCCTTGCCACCCAAGTGTGGTCCCTGGACTGGCAGTGTCAGCCTCACCCTGGAGGAGCCTCAGAGATGGCCCATCACTAACGCGGGTGAGAGACTGTGGGAGAGTCAGACAAAGTGGCAGCTCTGGAGCCAGGGAGAAGAGGTCAGATTCTGGAAATGATTTGAAAGTAGAGCCGACAGGGTTTCCTGACCAACTGTTTGTGGGCTATGAGAGTACCGGTGAGTAGAGCATGTCTCCAAGCTGGAGCCTGAGTAAAGCGAAAAACGGAGTTGCCTTTGAGATGAGAAGACTGCTTTGGGTGTCTGAGTAAGGGTTTAGAGGTTGTTTGACAAACCCTCCACTCTGCAGTGAACATAACATCTACCTTCCCTAAAGACAGACTTATGTTTGTGCGACAGCTTCATACAGACGACAAAATGGCTTTTCCATTGTACTGAGGAATACAGAAGTCTGAACTGTAAATTCGTAGGACACTTCTGTGATGTAGCAGCTAATGGCATCATGCTGTACATTTCTCTCTATGGCACCCGAATTGTTCATGCTGAAAATGCACCTGGGTCGTGGAGAATGTATTTGTTTCCTTTCAGGCTGTGGCTGGTGACTGTAGCAAGAGGAATGTTGCAGGATAATTTGTTAGTGCAGGAGAAAATGGCTGAGGAGTTTGTTGTGGACTAAAACCTAATATCAATCCTAATCCTGTGCTCACTTGCTGTGACTCAGAAGTGATGCTGACTTGCTTTGCAGCTGACGCTTTGTGCTGTCAACCTTCACCTTTATTTCTTTGTTTTTGCTTTTTATTGTCACCCCATTGACATCTTTCTCTTTCTTCTCATGAGAGCTATGGTTTAAGGCTTAAATGATAGATAATACGTTAATGATTATTTTGCTGTAGCCCCTGAGTTACCCAATAATACTTTTCTTTTAGGAGGAATTTTGAACATGAGTACACATGCACTTAAATGGACTATTATGTGAAAGAATTTTTATGAGTCACTTTGCACCAACAATAGAGAACACAATTCCAAATGGACGGTATTCCTTCCTTTCCATTAATTTGTTATTTGCTCTCAGTATAGCATCATCCTTCCCTGAATCATTTTCTGCTGTTACAACCTCACAATAGTACAAAAGTATTGGATATTAAAGAATTATCCAAGTGCCTGGTCTTTGGAAAAATACTCTGTTAGTGACTCAGGGGTCTAAGCCTCTGAACAATATTCTTCAGGTCAATATTCTTTTTTTTTTTTTTTGCGGTACGCGGGCCTCTCACTGTTGTGGCCTCTCCCGTTGCGGAGCACAGGCTCCGGACGCGCAGGCTCAGCGGCCATGGCTCACGGGCCCAGCCGCTCTGCGGCATGTGGCGTCTTCCCGGACCGAGGCACAAACCTGTGTCCCCTGCATTGGCAGGCGGACCCTCAACTACTGCGCCACCAGGGAAGCTCCTAGGTCAAATATTCTTTAGTTTCTTTAAGGTCTGGCAAAAGCTGAGTTCCTGTTTCTCTTTCGTTTTTTCATCCAATCGTAAGCAATCCAATATGAAAGATATAATAATTTGACAGGTTATTAAATTACCTTTCAGTGAGATTTGTTATTTAACTCTCACTCCAGAAAAATAGAATTAGTAGGAATCTACTTTGTGGCCACTCATACTTGGCATGGGCGATCATCTCTTTAAATGGAATTGAAATGGAAATGGCGATGGCCTCTCACCTCTCTCTCACACCCACTATGAGGCAGAATTCCCTGAAGGAAAATGAGTGCCTGAGAAAAGAGCAAAGGTAAGGGTCAGGAGACTGGATGGAGGTTATTGCAGGAATCCAGGGGAGTGAATAGGGAGGCTGGAACCACTGGCCTGGCTGTGGAACTTGTAGAAGATGGGTAGATTCTGGATATGATTTAAATACAGGGCTAACAGGATTTGCTGATGGGATAAATATATATGTGTGGGTCAAGGATAACTCTGAGGTTTCTCGCCTGAATAACTGGAAGAATGTAGTTGATAGGCAGGGCATTCTCAGAGGCCGATAGAAAGGAAACTGAGGAAGGCGGGATTTGGAAGAATGAGGCATTGTGCAGGAGACAGCTGCCATTTTTCATTTTGTTTATAGTCTTTGAGTGTGATTACTAGTCTAATGTACCACTGGACATCTTCCAAATCTTTCTAGTAAATGAAAAAGGCTGTCAAAGGTAAGTGGTATGTGTTTGTATGTTAGTACTGAGCATAGACATCAGCCCCAACATGGAATATATGGCCCTAGTTTTCTAAACTGTAATATTTTCAGTTTTCATATTTATGCTAATATAACACTTTTATTGAAGAAAAATTGAATCAAACTTTGGTTGAAGAGCAAATTAAAACCACATTTAGGGCTTCCCTGGTGGCGCAGTGGTTGAGAGTCCGCCTGCCGATGCAGGGGACACGGGTTCGTGCCCCCGTCCAGGAAGATCCCACATGCCGCGGAGTGGCTAGGCCCGTGAGCCATGGCCGCTGAGCCTGCGCGTCCGGAGCCTGTGCTCCGCAACGGGAGAGGCCACAACAGTGAGAGGCCCGCGTACCGCAAAAAAAAAAAAAAAAACAAAAAAAAAACACATTTATATATGGCCTAAATTCCTTGACCCAGAACATCCATCAGGTGAACATTAGGCTACTGAAGAAGCATTGTCAATTTATTTTGAAATGGTCACACTTATCCCCTCTGTCTTTCTCTTTCAAGTGGGTAGGTATAAATAGTTATCATCTGGTTTAAAACATTGTCATTTTTACTTTTTACAGTATCTATTTCAGTGAAAACCAGACAGAGCTCTCCATCATGAAAGGAAGACTTCATAAAATGCCGCCTTACTCATTAAACTCACGTCATTACGGAGAGACTTTGCCACTAAGCTCGAGGCTAAGGAGGGTGTATGTCTCTTTCATCAAATCCTGTTGATCCTTGACCTTTTTAGTTGAAGGGCAAGAGACAGTCTTACAATGTTGGCTTCGAGGAAGGCAAGAGCTTAATTTGGGTTTTAAATTTAGCATTCAATTTTGCCCTACCAACATCAAGTCAAGTGGTTTTACACAATTAGCTGAATCCAATATTGAGTTTCCTGTCTCGGTCCTTACTTTCACCCTTCTCGGGAAGCAAGTTGGAATTGACTGTGTATCAGCCTTGACCTCCAGCACTCATGGGAGGTCAATACTCATCAGCACCTTTTAGGAACATCAACAGTGACCATACTAGGACAGAGTTGTTATTGATTCTTTGATGTTCTCACTTTAATGTTAGGACTCTGAAGTCTTGACCTTGTCCCCACAGCTTCTGAACTTTTATATTATCATTACGTTTAAAGATACAACAGTATTATTGACATGTAGAGAGTAAATCTATTTTTGGTGATAATGGAAGTAGCTCCTCAAGTAGCAGGACTGTGTTTTTTCTCTTCCTTTCTGTGGCACAAAGTTAGTTGTATCCATAATACTATTCCCCCTTTTCCCTTACCACCAAGAGCTCAGTTTTACTTAGGTGGCAGTGTGTACTATACCAGGAGATGAGTCTCAACAGGTCGTCTAAACTGGTGGTCTAAATAAGTGCATGGTAATTCCATTTCCTTTGGACAAATACTCCCTTTCTAAGCCCCTCTTGTAAACTAGGTGGCCATGTGACTTTTGACCAATGAGACATAAGGGTAAGACTACTGAGGGATATCCAGGAGAGATTTTTACTGCCTGAGAAAATAGGGAGCTTGGAAAGACACCTCCTCTACACTACGCTTTCCCCCTTCTTCCTGCCTTGAGTGTGGTTATAAGATGTAATGCCTGGATTTGTAGCATCCATCTTGTAACCATGAGGTTACAAACTAAGGCAAAATGCTGAGGGTGGCAAAGTGGAAAGATAGAAATGATCCTGGGGGACCTTGGTGATTTTGTTGATCTAAGGCAACGAGCTAGGAATGCCCTACCTTCTTTTATTGAGATAATAAAATATATTTATTTTCACATGGTTAATAATTCTATTCCTCAGCAAGAAACATTCCTTATTGATTCAGCTTCTGTCATATTCTTCAGGCACATCATCCATATACTCCACTTTGAGCTGGTTTTGAACACCCTACAGTGAAAGCAGTATAAAGGCCAAGGTTAACAGGATCACTCAAGTACTCTAGGAGCCCCTGACCACAATTACAGAAGCTTTGTGGTGCCGACGGCCAAACTGTGACACCATTTTGGGGCAAAGGGCCTCTCCGTCCTTCTGAATGGACCCCAACTCCATGCTGGCGCTTTAGAGAGCAGCCACAGAGAGACTCTTTGGCACAATTTTGGTGGGGCCTGATAGGTACTGGCAGCAGGGAGGCTTCTCCTGGAGACTCAGTGGGCAAGGGGACGGAGACCAGGTTAGCAAGAGCGAGGAGGACAGGGTCGACATCCAGGATGGACTGTAGCTCACAGTCATTTTTGTGGGAACCGAGAGCTACTGTGATGATAATGGCAGGAGAGAGACTCGGGGGCTTCACTGCAGTTGCTTCACAAATGAGTGCTGTTGAGCATGAAGAAGACGAGCAGTGCAGAGAGCGGGGGAAGCTTTCCCGGGCTCCGTCAGCGGCAGAGGCTGGCTCCTTCTCCTCAGAAGCCACTAAAGAAAAGGAAAACTGTGCTCCTTGGTCTTCTCAGTAGAAGCTGGCAGTTGGGGGAAAGTGAGTTCCTCTAAACTACTCCCAGCCCCTTTTCTAATTTTTGCCTCTTAGTCTGAAAGTTTTAGTGTAACCAGATTGGCCTCCATGTTTATATGTAGCTCAGCCTTAGAATGTTACCCTTGGAAATGGAAACTCACGGTTAGCACAGGACAAATTGTATTCTCTTCCTGAGATCAAAAAGGAGATCATTTATCAGAAAGATGTTTTCCTCCTGTCTTACGTTTAAATGATTGACACAATGAACAGACAGTTTTAGTTTACTGCTGCTCTGGTAGGTTAGATAGCAAATGACTTGCTGGGATAATAACACATAAAAGAAATACAAAGGCTCAGATTCCTCCAAGGACAAAAACGCCACCTGACAGTTGAGTCCAGTGGCCTGACAAGCTAGTGAACTTATCTCGACCTATGGAGAAAAAAAAATCCTATGTATACATGATGACAAAACAAGATTTGGGACTCTGCCTGAAGATTTCCTTCTGGTCAAGCAGACAATTTAAAAGTACTCCGTCAATTCTTGCAATATTTTTCTATGTGGAAGCACTCTGTTGCTCAGTCACAATTGTAGGACATGGCTACAAATTGCTTGTTTTCTGATATTTATAGCTGAATAAACGAGATTACAAAAAAGGAGCCTTCTTCTAGACAGTGGCAAAATGGGGAAGGGAATTTATGCATCACCAATTCTGCAATGCTGTGGTTTTATTCCTTTGTATTATTTCATTTAATTCTGAGATCATTACCATTACCCCATTTTAGAGATAAAGAAACTAGTGCTAAAGGAGGTTAAGAAAGTCACCCTTAAAGGGGGTCCATAGCTTTTCGATGGCCAAGTTGAGATTAATACCCATATCTGCCTCTAATGCCAGTGGTCCTTGTAGTTCTCTACTTTTGTCTAGCCTATGCCTCACAGTCTTTACTGGGCCTACATATTTAAGAGAGAGCTAGGAATATGCAGATTCCTGAACCCTGGCCCCAGTGATCCCAATTCTTTTGCTTTTTGGGGAGTGTAGGCAGACATTCCCATTTTCCCAGGCATCCCCTATGATTGTGCTGCTGACTGTCTGAGGACAGTACCTGAGGTTCTCCATGCTGGCTGCACATTGAATCACCTAGGGTCACAAAGTTCCAATGCCTGGTGCCTCACCTCAGATTCTCTGGAGTGGAGCCCAGGCATCAGCATGTAAAAGTAAAGTCCTTTCCCCTCTGGGTCATGATCATTCTGAGGGACGGTGAGGGTTGTGAATCTCTGGTCCAGCTGTTTCTGGTCTTGGTTTCATCAGGGAGTAACTGCATGATCACTAACAGTCCTTGCTCCTTCATAAGGCATTGGACTGTGATGGTGAATTTTGTGTGTCAATTTGACTAGGCTAAGGGATGCCCATATAGCTGATGGAACATTATTTCAGATTGTGTTTGAGGGGGTGTTTCTGGAAGAGGTTAGCATTTGAGTCAGTAAACTGGGTAAAGAAGGCGTGCCCTCATCAGTGTGGGTGGGCATCATCCAATCCATCGAGCGCCCGATAGAACAAAAAGGCAGAAGAAGGGTGAACTCTTGGCCTCCATAACCACGTGAGACTAGTCCTATGATAAATCTTATGTTATCTCTGTATATTGGTTCTGTTTCTCTGGAGAACCGTGACCAATACTGGACTTTACCTTCAAGATCTCTTTGGGATACCTGAGTCTTAGAGGAAAACTGCATAGCTGGTATTGGATGCGTTATTCATGGTTCAATAAAAATTCTAGATATATAGTTGCTTTCTGGAATTAAAATTTTCAATGTCATTTTCCCTTTGGCAAATAAGGAAAAATGTAATATTTGCAGGTTTCAAAACTGATTTTGTTTCAGCACCTCCTATAGAATAAAGATGAAGAATTTCCCCAAAGTTATGAAATAGAATAGGAGAAGAAGGACAGTGGCTGAAGATGGTAGATAGTGAGTGAGCAAAGGGGTGGTGAGACCTCAGGTCAAGTTTCCTTTTTCAGTGGGACTCCCAGCAAACACTGGAGAAAACAGATATGGAGGAAAGAGAATGGGGGTATTTGTAGATTTGGTAATTATAGTCATTTTAACTATGGTAGACAGTAAAACCTGCCAATACATCCCAGAATTCTAGTTCTGCTAGGATTCTGTGACTTGAAGAACACTGTGACTTAAAGAACATGGGTCTACAAATCTGTATTCTGTAAATATTTCCTGCATGAATTAATTCCTCCAGAATTAGAGAAGATTCATTAATGCAGGAAGTGAATTTGTCCTTTTTGTTTAAAGGATCAATAAATCTAACTTGGTGAACTGATGGTGTATTGCATCTGAACAGCGCATTGCACAGTGTCCTTCAATTATGGTGTCATTTGAATAATAACTAGGTAAGAATAGGACTTTGGGGGAAAGCGTCTAACTGCTCTGAATTAGTGGACTACCGCCTAATCAGGTGTTGCAAATTTAAATGCCTCCGGGGGCCAGACAGGCAAACTAGATGGGAGTACTGAGCAGATATAAAACAAAAAGGAATGGAACATTTGAGCATACAAGTCCTATCTGAAAGTATTCAGATATACATTTCTAAAAAAACATAGTGTGGGCAGAATAAAATACATCCAAGGGCCACCACTTTGTAACCCCGATCCAATAAAACCAATTAGTATCTTGTTGCAGCCTTATGTTATATAGCTTTAAAGCCATAATCCTTTGAATTATTTGAAAATTCATTACAACTTTTAACAGTCGCTTTCTTGCCAGCCCTCTTCTCTCCCTGAGAAAGCAAACAAAACTCAAAACATACAAACAGCCCTGTGTGTTCTTTAAACTGTAGCTAAACATATGGGGAAATTATTTCTTCGGATATTATTATTCTCTGTGCACTGTGCTGAATGGGGGAGAAAAAGTAACCTTTTCTCATGTATACATTAAATAACATGGTGAAGACAAAACATATGCTGCATTTGTCACTTAGATAATTTCATATTAAGTTATGAACAGTGTTCAGAAATTTAAATTAATGTAATTTCTTGATACAGATATCTGTCAAAGTTAAGCATAAATCTTCATAGGATATGGAGATATATATACACACGCACAAAAAAATAGCTTTCTAGCAACGCAAAACAAATAGCTTTCAGGATGTGCTTGTCTTTACTGCAGCTGACTTTTATTTCCTATTCCTTGGTGCAGTGTGCTGACCTTATAAATGTTATTAGATGTTGACCTGTAAATATAAATAAGAATTGTCAATAAGTGGAATTGCATATCTGAACACAGAGGTCAGATTCTCCTCTAAGCCGCATGAGGTTGCTTTGTGAGCTTGTGGTATGAAAAAGTAATAAAACAACTTTTTGAGAAGCATTTTCAATTAGAGTGATTGACCATATTTTCTAATGTTAGGAATTGTTTATCATATGTTACAAAATGGAACTCAGCAAAATAGTCTTGTCCCTCATTTGTAGGGGTAGAAAGGCTGCCCTACATTTTTATGGCAGAAAAGGAAATACGCCTATTTCAATCTAACAAACATTGAAGCTGGGTCCTGGGGGCATATGAGCAAGCTGTAGTCCCTGTCCTTATACGGAGAGGAATATGGTACAGAGCCGTGTTATCCAATAAGGTAGCCACTGGTCACATGTGGCTGTTTAAATTAAATTAATTAAATTAAAATCCAGTTCCTTAGTCACCCTGGCCACATAACAAGTGCTCAATAACCCTATGTGGTTAGTGGTTACCATATTGGACAGCAGAGATATGCAGCATGTCCATCACCATAGAAAGTTCCATTGCACAGTGGTGGTGCAGAAATGGTGAACTCACCTCTGGAGTCAGACTGACTACATTTGAAACCAAGAAGAGTTCCTTGAGATTGCTGTGCCTCAGCTTGCCCCCATCTGTGAAATGGGGATGATAATTATAAAGAGGGCTGTTGTGAGGATTAAGTGAGTTTCTCATATGAAATACTTTTATAAGTACCTGGCCCATAGGAACTGTATAATAGATACAGTGGGGGAATTCCTCAGTAGAGGTTCACCAGAACATTCTGAACACTCAGAAGAGGCAGCAAATTAATTCTGTCACAGAGAGATTGAGGACGCTTCATGGAAATGGTAACATTTAAGTTGGATCTAAGATGATGAATTTTAACAAATAAGGGAAGTGGATGGGGAGGAAGGGCATGTCGCATGTGCAAAGGCACGGAGGCATGAAATTGTGTGGCACATCTGGGTAATGGCAAAATTGCCCAGTTTTTCTATGGAAAAGGGGAAAGGCAGAAGGCGAAGCTAGGAAGGCAGGTGAAGAAAGACTGCAGTGCCTTGCGTGGCCCACTAAGGAGACCAGATTGCATTTTATTTGAAAAGTAAGGAGCTGGGACTTCCCTGGTGGCGTAGTGGTTAAAAATCCTCCTGCCAATGTAAGGGACATGGGTTTGATCCCGGGTCCGGGAAGATTCCACATGCTGCAGAGCAACTAAGCCCATGTGCCACAACTACTGAGCCGGTGGGCCACAACTACTGAAGCCCGTGCGCCCTAGAACCTGCGTGCCACAACTACTGAGCCCATGCGCCGCAATTACTGAAGTCCACACGCTCTAGGGTCAGCGTGCCACAACTACTGAGCCTGCTTGCTGCAACTACTGAAGCCCATGCGCCTAGAGCCCATGCTCAGCAAAACGAGAAGCCACCACACTGAGAAGCCCGCGCACCTCAACAAAGAGTAGCCCCCACTCTCCACAACTAGAGAAAGCCCGTGCACAGCAACGAAGACCCAGCGCAGCCAAAATAAATAAATAAATAAATAAATTAATTAAAAAGAAATAAAAAGTAAGGAGCCAGCAAGGAATTTTGACATGACCATATTCAAGGTTTGGAACGATAGCTATGGAGATAGTGTGGAAGATGGATTAAAGTGGAGGGGTCCAGCAATCAAGAAGGAGAGTGGCGATAAGATCTTGAACTCAGTCTGTGTTCTTTAATTAAGGCTAATAAGAAAGTATGGAGGTGGGGGAGAGAGGAGTGTTGACAAATCTTGGGGGTGAGTCACATGTGGGGAAGTGGAAAGAGGAGATTCGAAGACAACTCCTTGGGCTTCTGACTTGGGTGGAGATGCTCTTACTAAAACAGGGATTTCAGGAGAAAGGTCAGGCATGCATCTGCTGCGAAGCCTTCCTTCACCTCTCCAGACAGTGCTGACAACTCCTGTTTTGGGTTTTACATTCTAGCTCTAGATGGCAGCAGTGGGCTTGTGCTAATCTGATTCTCCCTGCCGTAGGCTGTGAGTTCTGTGAGGGCAGGGCCAGGCAGTGTCTCTACTGTTATGTGCCTTCTCGTGGAGCCTCTCACATTCTTTTCCTTGCCAGCAGACACCCCCTCCCACTAAACAGCCAGAACCTATTTTCCTAGCCTCCCTTGCCGCTATGGCAGAGAGATGGGCGTGTGCTTCAGTCCTGGCCAGTGTGAACTCAGGGAACTACCGGGGCTGGGCTGGGCAGAAACTTTCTTCCTTGACAGAGGAGCATATGGAAATGGCAAGCTTCTCTCCCCTTCCTGCTTTGAGACATTGTTCCATGGAAATGTAACGTGTAATGTAATGTAATGTGGCTGCCATATTGTCAATGAGGCAAATGTGAATAAATCCTAGAAGCTGACGCTGAATCCTGATACTGTTGAGGCCCTGGACCAAACATGGGCTGCCTTTCTCCTCAGACTTCCCCTGACTCTTTACGTCTCCTTAGGTAGGTGTTCTCTTACTCATGTCCCCTGAAAGGCAAACTTGTCCCGCAGTTGAGAACCACTGTTCTAGGCGGATGCTACGGTTCTATGTCAAAATCTAAAGGGCAAATAATAGGAACTACACAAATGTCTGTCATGAATCACTGGTGTGAATACATGAGAATCCATCAAACAGGATTGGATGGTGGGGAGGACAGGGCCCATGGGCGTGGGAGGCAGTGCACAGGGGGTCTGGGAGCCAGGTGACATCACGGGTGCTGTGGAGGGGTGATTGGTCTGCCTGGAGTGTTTCAGAAAACTCTTAGGGGCTCAGGGTCAACAGCGGGCACCAGGAAATCATCCTTGGCAGTTATCATTGGAGGGGTCTAATGACAGTTCTTGCCTACTTCAGGAGTTGAATTTGGGGATGAGTGTTTGGGGAAAACGCTGCCCAAGTCAAGAGTTCCACCATGAAAACTAGTTTATGTTTCCACTTCAAGACTATTAACTGAAGCTGCCTCATTATATTCCACTGTCTGGACTTTAAAGTCCGGCGCTGTGTGTTATCTGCTGGGTAACGATTAAACAGTTCTGCAATGAGTACTGAATCCCTGAAGGACATTATGGCCATGAAGAATAGGGAAGTGGATATTTACTAGTGAGTAAATCTCTTTTCAGCCCTATAATTCCTGAGTTAAAAACAACACAGCTGGTACCCTTTTATGAAACGTTACACAAACACACCAAACTCTCCCCCCTTCCACCGTCTACATTCCTGATATAATTTCCACCCTCCCCCCCATTTTGTTTCTAATAAAAATAGAAAAATTTTCTTCCAGACCATTGAGATTCTGCATTGCTAAGACCAGGGGGAAAATCAGGGAGGGAAAAAAAGCCAGGTATGTTTTCAGCTTTTGTAGTAACTGCAGGCTTTAATCAAAATTAATGATTAACACTAACATCTTTATTTAAATGCCAGCGTTGTTAGGACAAGGAAACTCCAGCCGGCTGCACAGTGGCCCTATTAACTAAATGCAGTGAACCTTTCTTCTTGCCTTCAGGTTGGCTCCAGCAGCTTCCATTCTTCCTTCCCCATCTCCACTCTCTACAGTCCCCACACGATCAATCACAGTATCTTGTGTACAGTAATTAGTCCTGTAACATGAGCTTTGATTTGAAATAGTGATTTATGCAACAAAGGAAAATGTTTCTTTTGATAGGACTGATCCATGCTAAGCTTTCACTTCCCCTCAGGATGAACTTCTTCAGTTTCTAAGAAGAATGTAGGAAGACAGCAAAATAACATTTAATGAAAACCTACTATGTGCTAGGATTTTCTCTCCTTTACTTCTCACAGCAACCCTGGGGCACAGTTATCAGTGTTATTTGACAAACAGACAAAGTAAAACTCAAAGAGTTAATGAAATTTGCCCAAGACTACAGACACACAGATGGAAATAAGAGAAAGCCAATGATTTCTTGGGAAATTGTAGTGGAGAAGCCTAGATATGGAACATATCACTCTGTCTTTATTTCTTTGCTGAGAATGAATCTCATGGTCCAAACTTAAATGCAAGGGGGGCTTAGAACCATAGTTTTCCAGAATGCCCAGGGAAAGGAAATATCGGTGTGCATTTTGTCACCCCTGCTTGAGCACCTATACTCCAGCGGCAAGCGTCCTCTTAAGCAAAGAACACATGTACACAGAGAAGGCCACGCGAGGATAGAAGCAGAGACTGGAGTGAAGCAACCACAAGCTAAGGGGTGCCTGGAGCCACCAGAAACTAGAAGAAGCAAGGATTCTTCCCTAGAGGCTTTGGAGGGAGCACAGCCCTGCGGACCCCTGATTTCAGACTTCTGGCCTCCGAAACTGTGGGAGAATACATTTCTGTTGTTTCTGAGCCATGAAGTTTATATATAGGTAATTTGTTATGACAACCACAGGAAACGAATACATGAGGATGTGAAGAGTCTGTTCTCTGTCTTACTGAGGAGTTTGGACATCATCCTGGGAGCAGGGGATGGGCAGAGGAGGCATTACTGATAATCTTTAAGATGGAACCGATATGGCCTGCTTTGTACATCAGAAAGGCAACTCTACTAACACAATATTGTAAATCAACTATACTTCAGTTAAAAAAAAGAAAGGCAATTCTAGTGGCTCTGAAGGGTATCAGACAATTACTGTCAGTCCGCTTGTGCTTGGGGAGTGGGATGATGATGAGCTGTGGGTGAGCCCGGGGTACAGTGGAGCTGCAGCTTCAGCTGCAGGGTCTAGAGTCATTTGGAGGCTCACCTGGGACACTGGGACGGCTGGGCCTCTCTCCCTCTCCACGTTGCTTCAGTACCTCTCCCCTCCACATGGCTTCTCCATGTGGTCTCTCCAGAAGGGGAATGGGACTTCTTACCTGGTGATTTGGGGGTCCTGAATGTGAGAGTTCCAAGAGGGAGGAAATAGAAACTGTTAGTACTCTTCAAAGGCAGGTCTGAAATTAGGACGGCCTGACTTCTGCATTCTCTTAGTTAAAGCAGTTACAATAAAGCAGATTCAAGGAAGGAGAAATAACCTCCATTTCTTGATGGGAGAAGACAAAGAATTGGCAGCCATCTTTAATCTGTCTCAAGGCTATTTTTGAAAATTTGCACTTTTGTCATTTTCCTTAAGCAGAACAAATGGGAGCAGAAGAGGCACAGTGTAGGTATTCAGTGAATATTTGATTAATGGATTTATGACTGCATGAGTGCACACAGTCAGCTGTGTCTCAGAATTCCCAAGTCACTTTAAAAAGAAGATTTGATAATAGCAAGGACATAGTAATGAAATTGAGCAGAAATACTGTTTAAGGGTTAGATTAGAAAAAAGAGAAAAGTTTCTTGTCTTGTTAAGAGTATCATATCAGCATGGAGTAGTGTTATTAATTAAATCGTGTTGTTAATTGCAGGATGGGTATATGTACCATAATCCTGAGCCCAGAGAAGACACTGTATTTGCCCCTTGCCGTTTAGGTGGGAGACTTGTTATAAAGAAATATTAATGACATTTATTTCCTTTTTTAAAAATTGAATTCTAATCTGGCAGATAAAACTACTGTAGGCATGAATTAAGAAAGATGAGGTTGGGACTTCCCTGGTGGTGCAGTGGTTAAGAATCCGCAGTGGTTAAGGATCTCATAGTGGTTTGAGCCCTGGTCCGAGAAGATCCCACATGCCGCGGGGCAACTAAGCCTGTGTGCCGCAACTACTGAGCCTGCGCTTTAGAGCCCACGAGCCACAACTACTGAGCCTACATGCTGCAACTAGTGAAGCCCGCACTCCTAGAGCCTGTGCTCCGCAACAAGAGAAGCCACTGCCATGAGAAGCCCACGCACCGCAACGAAGAGTAGCCCCCGCTCGCCGCAACTAGAGAAAGCCCGTGCACAGCAGCGAAGACCCAATGCAGCCTAATTAATTAATTATATTTAAAATAAAAGAAAGATGAGGTATTCACTGAAAAACTTAAGATTAAAAGGCTTTTAAATCAGTATATACATTTCATCTTTACTAAATAATTCTACATTCATAAATCACATTATTTCCATTGCTTAACTTTTTCTAACCTTTGCCTTTCTCTCTTTCCTATGCTAGGAATCCTAAAAGTCATAAATTTTCTAATATAAGATACCACAATTGCTTTAATATTATAAATTAAATACTACCAGTTATAGTAATGATTCAGGCAGCATACAAAAAGTTTATCAGCAACGTTGTAAATCAACTATACTTCAATACATTTTTTTAATAGGGAAAAAATATTTTTTAAAAAAGTATATCAGATGCGGGGGGACGGACTTCCCTGATGGTCCAGTGGTTAAGACTCCTCACTCCCAATGCAGGGGGCCCGGGTTCGATCCCTGGTCCGGGAACCAGATCCCACAACTAAAAGATCCCGCGTGCCACGACTAAGACCCGGCACAGCCAAATAAATAAATAATTTTTTTTTTTACATGCTGGGGGAGTATTGATAACTTTTTGGGAAAATGCTATTCAAATTAAGAGTTTGGTCAACTGTCCAAATGTCATTTTAAAGCAGAAATCTCCGGCTGTATAATGTGCAATGAAATTCTTCAACATTCACTACTTTGAGTTGAGTGTCTCAAACCAGGTTCCAGATACTAAATACCCAAAGCAAGTACCGTTCTCCTGTTTGAACGAATGGAGGTCTCAAGAGGACCAAAGAATAAAACAAGAAACATTTAAAAATGCCTTGAACTTGACAAGCATGTTCCTAGGTACCTCTGCCCAGCCCACTCTTTCCCCATATTTTCCTCTGCCTGGAACTCACATCTTTGGCAGGACTTGCTGCTGATTCCATTCACAGCCCTGCTCAAATTCTGCCTCTCTCCCCAGAGTCACCTTTGCTAAAATGGCATCCCCATTATTCGAAGTTTCTTCTTGATGTGTACATTGAATGGTTGGTTTCCTGTTTATAATTTGTCTCTCTCCACTGAAAGCAGGGGCATTGCTTTCTCACTGCCACCCTATAGTGCCTGGCACATAGCAGTCGCTCAGTGAATGCCTATGTATTATTCATAAGACCAAATCCCCAAATGTCAGCTTGATGTAATACACAGGAGTTGAGGGCTCGGACGCTCCAAAGTCAGGTACACGTTTCCAGAAAAGAGAAAGATAAACACTGCCAGTATAAGTCCCAACCCTAGATTCTAACATGGAGACATCTGCACCAATTGTGTAAAAGGCTGCCAGTTTCAGATTGGCCTCATTATTCATGGATCATAAAAAAGAATTGTTTCTTCCTCTTGGAAGATGGCTCATCAGCAGTATTTATTGTTTTGTACTAACCATACCCTTGCGATGCTCCTCATGAAGATGGGCTTCCTGCCTTTCATGGCAGTCCCCTCTCTTCCCATTGGCTGCTCTCCTCTATTGTGTTTAAGCTTTGAGCTATCTCAGCAACCTCAAATGATTCGTTGGAAATATCTTTCATTTTGATCATTGAAAGTTTTCCAGATGCATGGAGTTGCAGTAAACCAGGAAAAAGTCAGCAGAAAATCAAACATTATATTTTAGTGCTGCAAAATGATTTTCAATTCTTCCCACAACAAATCAGTGCCAAGAAATTCCAGAGGATCAAAACCCTCATTGTTTCTCATTGCCTCCACCATCAATTCTATTTCAGAAACCAGTTGTACCCACCCACTCTCAACTGGAGAGACTAATCGTATGCATTTGTAGGATTGAAACTGAGTTTCCAAAATATTTGTTGACATTATTGAGGTTAGCTTTGTTTCTTTAGGGACGATCAATATAATGCTAGAATAAATGTAGCATCAAGTTGCATTATTTCAGTGGCAGGGCTTCTAATTATGATTCAGTTGATAAATCTGGTGCTAAGCATGCAATAACCTTGCCCTTTTGTTTATGTTTGCCTCTGTGCTAATTTTCTTTTTAAATTAAACTCTTCAGAAGAGAGCTTAAGGTGTGGAATTTTTATTTCAGTTAAGTAGTTCTGGCTTATTCATGGCATGTACCCAGCTCTCCTGGACCATTGCCAGTCATACTTATAGGGGGATGAGCTTATCAAGATGGTTTGACAATGCCAGGCAACCAGTCTGCTACCCGATAATCTCAATTTCAAAGAATTTCAAGCAAGAGGTGTGGATTTAGTCTACCTTTGCTGGCTAGATGAAAGGACCACTGCATGCTTACTGGGACACTGCATTGGGTACCAAGACTTGAAGTTGCTGGGATTTTGTCTGTTTGCTTGCCTTACTTGAGTCTCCCTAACTTTTAAAATAGGAAACTGTGCTTGAGTTCACACGTAAGCGTGGTTCTACCAACCTGCATGGCAGTTGATCTAAAATAGAAACAGGAAGTTTAGGGCTGGAAGGAACATCTTGACACTCAATATCTCCAAGCACAACACCAGTACAAAAGTTATTGAGAAATGGAGAGCATCTCTCTGGCTGCTTGGGACAGTGGTTTATAAACTATAGCCTCTCCCAGCAAAGTCTTCATGGTAAGGGTGGTTTACTTAACTCATGAGGGAGATGGACCTTCATTATGAATGTAAAGAGTGCGTTTGGGGAAATGTTTTCTGTTCCTATGTGAGGAAGTAATGTATTCTTGCCAAACATAATTGGGTAGTATTTTGAGACAATAACTTGATGAAGGAAGCCTTCGTCTTTTCTAAAACAATTGTTTGTTTGTAATTATTCACATCTGTGTTCCTGTAAGATTATAAACTCTTTGAAGTTATGAACAATGATTCTCTCTCCCACTGCTGTAGCCCCAACCTAGGACAAAGTCTGATATATGGCAGAGTGTCAATAAATATCTATAGAGTAAACGATGAAGGGATGAATGATATCCTTATAGTTAGTAGCAATCTATTACCCAAGATAGTTTTTGTCGCCATTGTTTAATTTGTTTGTAGAGGAAGAGGAATCTCTATATTATGCGAACAACAAAACACAGGCAAGACAAATTACATGCAATGCAATTGGTCTTTTCTTGTGAATGCTGAAGGTCAAGTTCATCCATATATACTAGTTTGTCAGTAAACTTTGGCCCTTTGTGACACTGAATTTCTAGCAGTACAATAAACTATTGCTGAATTTTTTACAGTACTTTCAGAAGGTTTTAGGAGATGATTATTGTGAGAAATGCCATATGTTTACCTGTAGGCCATTCTGGTATTTGCTAATAACTGCGTTCCCCACGGCCCCCAGCACATGATGAAATATAGAAGCATTCTGCCCTTCCTCCCCCACAGTTAGCCATATGCCACTTCAGATCCATAGGTAATTCTTACACATCACTCCTTCCTGAGAAGGAAAAACAGTTCACATATATGAAGGCCCGTTCCAAAATGAGAAGCATGGATGATGTTTCATTTGCTTAAGAAACACTTCAGCCTCAAGTATTTAAAAGCTTAAAGAGAGCAGTACCTTTGTTGGAATAAATCCAGTGTTCAAAGTCCGAAGAAATCCAGTCGGCTTCAAGCAAGCTTCTGGACTTATCCCCTAGTTTAGAGGACTTAGGCAGGGGAGATTGAAGGCATGGCAGTTACTTGTAGCACTTATCATGGAGGGACATCTTTATCACTCTGCAAGTTGAGAAGGCTTTTCTCCTGTGCTGAGAACATCGGGTCTTCTTCCTCCTTCCTAAGGCAGTGCGCGTGAGGCCAATAGGAGCCCTGTTAAACATCAATCGCCAGTCATCAGTTGTGACCAGAGGCTTCCAGGAGGAAATGTGCAGTGAAGTGAGGAAAGCACACCACCTACATGCATATGAATGCTAAAGCTTCGGAGATGCACAAAGGCTAAACATTATTGCAAATTGGCTTCTGGTTTTAATGCATGTATAATAACAAGGGAAAGGCCTCTTCCCAATGTAAACCTTTTTTTTTTTTTTTTTTTTTTTGCGGTACGCAGGCCTCTCACTGCTGTGGCCTCTCCCGTTGCGGAGCACAGGCTCCGGACGCGCAGGCTCAGCGGCCATGGCTCACGGGCCCAGCCGCTCCGCGGCACGAACCCGTGTCCCCTGCATCGGCAGGCGGACTCTCAACCACTGCGCCACCAGGGAAGCCCTGTAAACCTGTTTTTGAAAGAGTGGTACTGTAGTGGAAATCTGTGCTAGATTTTGCATTTTAACAGTAACCTTGCTTCAAACCCTATGGAAATTTTCTGGATGATTATGTTGATGTGTAGTTGCAAGATACATTTTTAAATGTATCATTACTTAAATAATAAAATAAATAATAGTATTTAATTTAAAAACCATTAACTACAAATTAAGGCACAGAGGACACACAAGTAGCATTCTGGCTATAGTAGAGTTAAGGCAAAAGTAGTAACCTCCTACCTCATGAAATCAACCGGAAATGAGAAAATGAAAGTTTTCCCTAAACATGAGGTTTATTATCCATTTTGGACCATATTTTTGTGTCTAACAAAGTGGTGTTAAGGATTAGATTGTCTTCAGTAATACTGGTCTCTTATTTTTAGAATAAGTAAAAGGAAAGCATACGGGATCAGTATTTTTATTGTGGCAAAATTCATAAATAATGAATTTTTTTGAAATTCACCAATTTAACCATTTTAAAGTGCACGATTCAGGGGCACTTAGTATATTCATAATGCTGTGCAGCATCAGATCAGGCTAGTTCCAGAATGTTTTCGTCTCCCCAAAGGAATCCCCGTATCCATTGAACAGTCACTTCCTCTTTCCCCCTCCTCCCAGCCCCTGCAACCAAGTATCAGACTTAGGCAACCAGTATCAGACTTAGGCAACCAGTAAAATATGCTTCCTGTCTCTTTGGATTTACTGATTCTGAATATTTCATATAAATGGGATCAACTTTTTAACAGGGGAAAATCTAAGCCAGCAATCATCATCATTTGATAAGTGGGAAAAACAAATGGTTGGATTTTGAAATCTGGGACCTTTCCTTCTGCCAGAAGTGAAGGACAAGCTGGAGAATCTTGATAATTGAGCAGAAAGTGATGCTAGAATACTTAGCTACTGTAGATGATAGTCTAGAATTTCAGATGAATTCCTGTGTCTCAAAACCAGAAATCTGGGCAGAATTCCATACTGGAATCTCAAATCTTTACAATGACCTAAGTCTGGTACATGAAATTACCCATGCTGAGCTGAGAATTAAACTTTATCCATCTCTCCTACCCTTCCAGCCTTCTTTTTTAAACAAGCGTTATTGAGCACATAGCATGGTCAACACTATGGAAACAATGATGTACAAAGCAGGCATTATCTCTGCCCTCACAGAGTCTACACTCATGTGGAGACACGCAATAAAATAAGTAGCTACACTGTGCAGTGTGTTGTGAAGGAAGAGGAAAACATAGTATGTGTGAGAATAAATGAAGTAGGAAGCTCTTTTAGACCAAGTGTTCAGGAATGGCCTCTCTGAGGATGTCATATTCAAGCCAGGAGCTGAAATATACAAAGGAGGCAGCTGTGTGAAAGTGATGTACGCGAGTTCCAGGTAGAAGAAACGCCCTGTGCAGTAGCCCCGTGCCAAGAAGGAGCAGAGCACATTCTACGAAGAAAAGACCAGAAACTTAGTGAGTGAGATGAGGCTGGAGAAGTAGCCAAGGGTCCAGTCATGCAGGACTTCATAGCCCATGGTACAGAATTTATTATAAAAGCAACGGTTGGTCATTGGACGATATCAAGTAGGAGATTGACTTGATGCAACTTTTTTTCACTTGCTGCTGTGAGGAGATAAGATTAAGGGAGCAAGAGTAGAGTCAGGGAGACCAGTTAGGAGGGTAATGAAAAGGTCCAGGTGAAAGATAGTAGTGGTCGGACAAGATGGAGGTATATCTATTCATACAGTGGTCATCTCTGGAATCCTACAGCTGTGCCAGGCAAGATGGAATGAACATGGGTGTTTATATTCCTGGGATATTTTGTCCATGTAATATTCCTCTAGGGGACTTGGAAGAAAATACAAATCAGGAATGAGGTTGGTAATTTGTTGCAGTTCAGTAAACATTTATTGAATATCTCTCCGTGCCAAGCAGGTGGCACCATTTTCCTTCGGAACTTTGAAGGCATTGCTTCCACGTATATCTTGCAGGAATCTGTACTGCTGTTGAGAAGGCCAAAGCTGTTCTGATTCTTGATCCCTTGCTTTGACCTGGTTTTTTCCTCTGGAAGCTGGAGGGATCTTCTCCGTTCTGCTGTTTCATCATGACAGGCCTTCGTTTGGGTCTCTGGTCATCCATTTTGCTGGGCATTCACTGGGCAGATTCAGTCTCAACATCCATGCTCTTCAGTACCTGACATTTAAAAAATAATTTCATCAATGCTTTCCTGTCTCCCATTTTCTTTTTACTTTCTAGATATCTTATTATATTCAGATACTAAACTATTAGACTGGTTCTTTATATTTTTCCCACTGGTTTTGGAACATTTAATCTTATGTTCTAACCCATTCATTGAGCTATTTACTTTTAATTTCTATGAACCCCTCTCCCCTTTTGTATTTAATCTCTGGATGTTCCTTTTGTACAAGATCTGAGAAACTGGAAATTTAATTGCTTCTTATACATACTTTTAACTAACCATCTTTTTTATAACTTCACCTTCTCACCAACTCCCTGAGGTACTTGATACTGCCAGTTCCTGCACCTTTGGAGTAATCTGTGGTGGGGATCTGCAAGCTTCTCTAAAGGGCCAGATAGTAAACATCTTAGACTTTGTGGACCATACAACTGCTGAACTATAAAATCACAACTGCTCACAACTGCTCAATAAATAAATAAATAAATAAATCCAATCATTAAAAAAAAATCGATAGCAATCCTCCTGAAACTGTATCGGAGAGGGGAAATTGGCTAACAATTATGGTTTTCAAACTGTGCTTTACTGTGTTCCATGAATTCTGAAGCACCTCTTTAGTACCTCTAGGGTGGAAAATCTCAGAGCCCTGGAGAGGGGAAGAGGCAGCTGAGTGGATAGGGCCTGAACCATCAGTGCCCACTCCAACCTCAACAGCTCTGCTTTGCAGCCATCATGGATTAGCTTCCACATAGCACTTTGTTTGAGGAAAGGGTCATGAAGATGAAAACAACCTTGAAAGTCATTAGAATAAGATATTTGAATATATATATATGTCTAACTGAATCACTTTGCCGTACGCCAGAAACTAACACAACATTGTAAATCAACTATACTTCAATAAAAATAAAATAAAATAAAAAAAGAAAATTGTATTTCAGAGAGACCTTCTGCAGCTATTGTTGAAAACCAAGGCTTTTTGGTAAATTTAATTTTAAAATAAATGAATTAACAAGTTATTCATGGTGTCCTGGTATTCTGGCTAATTAAGGTTTTAATGTAGCACTTTGACATAACTTTTTTTTTCTTGGCTGCATTGGGTCTTCATTGCTGCGCGCAGGCTTTCTCTAGTTGCTGCAAGCAGGGGCTCCTCTTCGTTGCAGTGCACAGGCTCCTCATTGCGGTGGCTTCTCTTGTTGCAGAGCACAGGCTCTAGGCACGTGGACTTCAGTAGTTGTGGCACGCAGGCTCAGTAGTTGTGGTGCATGGGCTTCGTTGCTCCGTGGCATGTGGGATCTTCCCGGAGCAGGAATCGAACCCGTGTCCCGTGCATTGGCAGGCGGATTCTTAACCACTGCGCCACCAGGGAAGTCCCTGACATAACATTTAAAAAAATATTTAATGCTCTAGCAATCATGAGCATATGAATCCTTACAACATTTTCCCTGCCTCCTCAAAAACTAAATAATAGACTTGGAAATGTGTAAGGTTAATTGCATGAGAGCTCTGCTAAGCTAGAATTTAATGAAATATTATTTAAAGTTCCTAGAATCTCCTCCTTGGCTTCTGAATTAGTCACTCTGAAGGGCTCTTAGTGTTCCGATTTAAGGTATAGTTAGAGACTTCGAGAAAAAGCTATTGGGGGGATTCTATTTTTGAGGTCCCATCGACGTGGTAAATGTGATGTCACTGAGTAACAAAAGCTCAGTCTGGGTTTTGAATTGTGTGGGTTGTGAGGTGTGTGTGTGTACAAGATGGTGGTCCCCTCATGCACTGACTGATCTGTGAGGTCCCATAAGAAGATGCTTTTAGTTCTCATCCTTCCTCATCGTTGGTACTTCAAGGATTCCTGTTCCTGGGAGCCCTTGTGTGGAAAACAAAAAAGAGACTTGAAACTTTCAGAGTATTTGTTCAGAAGGGGAAGAGTTAGGAGGGCTGCTTGAACACCTAATCCAAGTTAGAGACTTGCAGGAGATGGCAAGTTTCCAAAGACAAATCAGATTATTTTGAAATTTCTAGAGTGAACCCTGTAAAAGTGTGTACATATATGTTGGTGAAGGGTAGCTTGGGGGAGAATGGAATTTTTTCCTTTTCCTCTTTGCTCGTATCCAGAATGTGTCTGATTTCCAGGATTCTTAAGTGAGAACAATATTATTAAAAGTTTACCTGACGGGGCTTCCCTGGTGGTGCAGTGGTTGAGAGTTCGCCTGCCGATGCAGGGGACACGGGTTCGGGCCCCGGTCCGGGAAGATCCCACATGCCGCGGAGCGGCTGGGCCCGTGAGCCGTGGCCGCTGAGCCTGCGCGTCCGGAGCCTGTGCTCCGCAACGGGAGAGGCCACAGCAGCGAGAGGCCCGCGTACCGCAAAAAAAAAACCAAAAAAAAACAGTTTACTTGAGGTCAAGGATAGACTCGGCAAGGGCTGTGGTTGGCCTTGGACCATGATTACCCTGTGCAACACTATCATAAGATGTGGAAAACTGCAACCTGGCCTCAAACTGGCTTAAAATGGACTCAGAACAAGCTCTCAGTTCCATGCAGAAAGGAATCAGTGACAGGATTTTCCACATCTCTTCTTTACTGTAAGTCTCTTTGGTGGTAATTATTAATATTGCCATTTAATAGTTGATGAAACTGACTTTCAGAGTCTAAATGATAAAACTTGAGTTTAAACTCAAAATGTCTAAAGCCAAGTCCTGCCATTTTTTTCTCACCCATAGGAAAATCATTCCTAGTCTAGAACACAACTGAAAATATGGCCTGTTTTATTGTATTAATTCTGTGGGTGATGTGTCCAGTGACTGGCAGCACCGAAATCATGAATCCTCAGTGTGTAGGTGTAATAAAATCAAGCAGACTTTTCGTAGGCTTGATTGGTTTCGTCACACCACTTTTGGCTAGTACTTCTAGTGTGAGTTTTGTTCACTATCCCACTTCAGGATTAACTGCTAAGAGAAGTGGGTTTTTAAGAGGCTTCTATCTGGTACTCACTGGAGAAGGGATATGAAGTTAACTTTTAAGACATAGGTATAGCTTCCAGTTAGGCTGTTCCTAAATGTCTGGAGACCCCGTTGCTTCAAAGGGCAGTCACACTCATACTGACCCAGAGGTCTGAGTTTGGCAGGTGGGCTGTGGCTTGGCAGAATTTGAGGATTCTCCAACTTTCCTATGAACTGCCTGCTGGCTGAGACAAAGTCACATTCAACTTTTAGACTCCCAGAATGTGCTTGGTTGGTTTTGTTTTTTTCAGGTTGTGTAGCTATTAAAGGCAATTTTGTTTTTTAAAAAATTGAGATATAATTCACATACCATTAAATTCACCCTTTTAAAGTGTCCAATTCAGTGGCGCTTAATATGTTCACAAGATCGAGCCCTTGGCACTAAGCCTCCTTTGCCTAAGTGGGTGAGTCAGCCCTGCTTTCATGAATAGTCTAGCCGCTGGTCAGTGTTTTGGGTGCACCCAGGGCCCATGGGAGCCTTATCCCCTTAAGGGGAGCCTTAGGAGAATAACAGGATGCAGGCTCCTTCCCTGTCAGGCTAAGCTTGGTGCTTTTATTTCTTGAAGCTACAAAATCGACCCTTCTTGGTACATCAGGATGGGAGCATTAAATCGCAGCTGGAGCTGTACAAGGGAAGTGGTGTTTATCAGGGTAACCCACTCCTCAGATTTATCGCAGATGCTGCAGTTTGCGTCCCAGGGGAGCAAAACCTAATCTGCCTTCCCCAGAGCCCAATTGTAATCTTGGAAAGGCAGTGGGAACTGGCAGCTGTCCAGCCAATGCCTCCTTTCTCCTCCCATTGCAGGAGGTGCTTGAGATTGAAGCTGTTAGTTACTCAAAGCTCAAAAAAGTGTATTTGAAAGGGCCTAGTTGTTTGCATTTCTTCCTGTCCTAGAGACTCTAGGAGGTGAAAAACTAACCCTGAGGATGTATTTGTAGCCATCACCCTACCCACGTCATACAGCATCTTCCCTGACACCAACCCCTCCCTTGGGGATGGCTGCCCTGGCCAGGGGGGTGGGACTCCCTGGCTGAGGATGGCCGAGTAATGAATAGACTCAAGGTGGGGACCATCAGCACCACCAGCATTGCCCTGAAATTTGTTAGAAACGCAACATTTCGGGCTCCACCAAAATCAGAACCTGAGAGTGATGTCCAGCGAGTTGTGTTTTAACAAACCCTCCGGGAGACTCTTTTGCACGTTAAAATTTGAAATGCAGTGAGAACATCATGATCAGGTGGGGCTCGGAGTGCAAGATATCATGAGATGGCTGTGAGAGCTGGTGCAAAACCAACAAAAAGAAATCAGGTGACATGAATCCAAACCTCTGAAGCTTGTATATGCGTGGACACAGATACCCACCCATTGTACCATTTTCATATAGGCTAAAAGTGAAGGAGACTTCCTCTCTCCTGCCTGCCTGCCTGTTGTTTTATCATTTGTTAATATCCTTCTTCCTTCAAGAAGCACTTTATTGTTAACTTCGTTGCAAATAGATTAAATTAAGAAAAAAAAATAGTGGGGAGGGTATAAAAAGAAAGGAAACTTTTTTTTACATCCTGGGATTTAGGAGTCAAAGATTCTTAACCATGGTACTGTTTAAAACTTTTACCCAGATTTCCATTGTCAAATAAAAACTAAATCGGATTTAGGTAAGGAAAGACCTTAATTCAAAAGGATTATTGCAATAAGTGGAGGGGACCATTGCATTAGGGAGAGAGAACTTAGAACAGTCTGACTATAAGATCTCAAAGGCTGGGGAGAAAGGAATTTTCTTATATAAGGACAGGTAAATAAGGCTAGAAAGAACCAGATATGGGAGAGAGGGAAGAGCAGGTGGTATGATCCAACAGTTGAGCAGGAAGTGTCTTTCCTTGGGGTCAGCCGATTTTCTGGAGGGGTCAGTAAAGAGGGGTTCCATTCTGATGCTGTCGGCAGGCATTGTGTCCAGACTGGTCAGTGGGTACAACCATAAGCTAATCATTTATGGCAGTGAAGGGGAATGTGGAGGGTCATGTCTGACATTGTCCTGGGTAAACCCACAAGTCTTTTGGAAGTAATATGGGGAAGGTGATCCTTTGAAGTAAGTAAGCCATTCCCCAGAAAACAAAAGGACGGAGGTATTTCTTAACCTTTGCTGTTTTCCAAGCCCCGAGGGCTCAGATAAAGTCTAACATTGTCACTGTATGTCACTGGAACATTTTAAAACACAAACCTCTTAGCATTTATTTAGTAAAGCAATTCTCTTTAATACAAAACACATTTGTTGACTTTTGTTTGATTAACTGATGTGTTTTATAATTAAAGAGATTTTGCTTTTTAAGATAAATGCTGAATTTCTCTTTTAGGAGAGAAACCAATAACCAAACTTAGCATTAAACACATGCAAATACATAGCATAGATTTTTATTTTTAATCAATTTATTTTATTTATTTTTTAACATCTTTATTGGAGTATAATTGCCTTACAATGTGTTAGTTTCTGCTGTATAACAAAGTGAATCAGCTATACGTATATGTATATCCCCGTATCCCCTCCCTCTTGCGTCTCCCTCCCACCCTCCCTATCCCACGCCTCTAGGTGGTCACAAAGCCCCGAGCTGATCTCCCTGTGCTATGCAGCTGCTTCCCACTAGATATTTTATTACCTTTGGTAGTGTATATATGTTAATGCTACTCTCTCACTTCGTCCTAGCTTACCCTTCCCCCTCCCCGTATCCTCAAGTCCATTCTCTACATCTGCGTCTTTATTCCTGTCCTGCCCCTAGGTTCTTCAAGACCATTTTTTTTTTAAGATTCCATATATATGTGTTAACATACGGTATCTATTTTTCTCTTTCTGACTTACTTCACTTTGTAGGACAGTCTCTAGGTCCATCCACCTCACTACGAATAACTCAATTTCGTTTCTTTTTATGGCTGAGTAATATTCCATTGTATGTATGTGCCACATCTTCTTTATCCATTCATCTGTTGATGGACAGTTAGGTTGCTTCCATGTCCTGGCTATTGTAAGTAGAGCTTCAATGCACACTGTGGTACATGACTTTTTGAATTACGGTTTTCTCAGGGTATATGGCCAGTAGTGGAATTGCTGGGTCATATGGTGGTTCTATTTTTAGTTTTTAAAGGAACCTCCATACTGTTCTCCATAGTGAATGTATCAATTACATTCCCACCAACAGTGTGAGAGGGTTCCCCATAGCATAGATTTTTAAAAAGTACTTTGAGGGTAGCTAGAATTGAGTGAACTATTTAAAGCTGGATGGGAGAGTTGCAACTGAGAAAGATATTACATAATTTTTCCCATGCCAGTAAATCTGGAATACACCAATATGTGACTTTGGTGAACAAAGGAATGCTGGGAAGTCATTAATCACAGTAATGAGAGAACAGTGTGGCTAAAAGGGTGTTCACAAGCTGTCCCATTATTACCTACTAAAAACATGGCTGAAGTGCTTTCTTTATGTGGAAAGCTTAATAATTTAAACTAAAAAAAAAACAAAACAACTAAGAGCAAGGGAATCCTTAAATGGAGGTGAGGGAGGAAAAAATGTTAATTTTTTTAACACCACATTTTTCAGTGCTGTGGTCCGCTATGACCATCAGCTGACCATAACTTCTATAAAACAATGCCAATTCTTTTTAATATCATCCTGAAGTCTTGCCATAGTGTTCTACAGTTTGCACTATTGTTTGCTATCATTCTGTCTTTCATTATAAGATCATAAATTGGTTGTAGGAACTGCTAATTTTCACTGAGGATTTGTTCTTAACCTTGTTGGTGTTCTTGGGGTTTTTTAGCAGAGTAGGAAAGTCTTATCACCAGGGATGATCACTACAAGTCCTCTCAAACAACCACAAAGACAGCAGTAACAAGAAAACCATTTATTAAGAATCAGCCAGGGGGACTTCCCTCACCGTCCAGTGGTTAAGACTCCACGATTCCAATACAGGGGGTGTGGGTTCAATCCCTGGTCGCGGAACTAAGATCCCACACGCTGTGCGGTGTGGCCAAAAAATTAAAAAAAAAAAAAAAGAGTCAGCCAGACACTGTCTTAGGCAGCGTTAAAGTTAATTCTTATGTTGGGCTCCACAAAATGGAGACTGCCACGTGGCCCAATCCCCATCACAGATCTAAAGCTCTAAAGCTAAGTCAGCCTGCACTTACAGGAAATGCCTCACGGTCAAGGAAATCTAATGCCAATCACAGTCCTCCAACTCAGCTTTAGCTAGCTTACTCTACCCTAGAAAATAGCAGTTTATAAATTTATTTCATTTAAACCTCACAACCTGTTTAGTGGATACTGTTTCACTCCACAGATGGCAAAATTGAATTTGCAAAAGGTTACTCTCAGTCTTGTCACTACACTACAGGAAACTTCTAAAACACATGGCAAAGCAAGGGGTCCCGTTTTGAGCCCAGATTTCTGAAGGACAAATAAGGGGTCATGGAGGGGGTGAAGGTAGGGCTGATGCTCCCAGCTTCTCTCAGCTATGGGCCACAGTGACTTCACATTTCACGTTCATCTTTGCCAAGGTGCAGAATCAATTCTGACACAGGTAGGCAGTATGGCAATGGTTATGGGGTTCAGGATACTCTACCCCCAACTATGATACCTCAGCATATTGAACATTTTAAGCTGAAGGAATTTGAGAAACTATAGGTGCAGGAAGTCCTCGCTGACCTTCCCCTGAGGCAGGTCATAAGACCCTCAAGTGAGAGGTGCCCTCTCCATACCGAGGAAAGGAGCATCCTTATCTCTGCAGATGGAGGGATGCTGGAGGGAATCGCAGTGAACGGGTCTTTCTGGGTTTCCCCCAGTTGACCACCCTTAGCTCATACTGTTTGTCCCTTCACATTTTCCCACAACTTTCCACTCTTCATCAAACCTAGTATAGAAACACCCAGGTAACTGTTTCCGAAACTGAGCACCACCCTGTTGGGCCCTCCTAAGTACACAGGCCTTTCCACATCCCCCATTTCTTGTTTATCGGACAAAGGTTTCAGCCTCCTAGACCTACCCTGAGTTCCAAAGGGCAGATTCAAATAGTTACTAATTAGAGGAGTGAGGGGATGCAGAAAGAAACAGTAGTGCAGCCGATGGTAGCTGGTCCGGGTTCCTCCTCGGGGGAGTGCATAACAATTTGATGCGTATCTCTGAGTTCTTCTACAGGAACTCAGGCACCCACCCAGGTGGAGGATGGTAACTTCAGGCTGAGCGCAACCAAGTGGACCCCAAACTGGTTGGAGCCAGAAGGCTGATGATTGAGATTCCTGGAGCACCGCCCTCTTACCTCCCCACAAACCAGAGGAGGGTTACACACCCTGCAGCTCTCCCCCCAGATTTTGCCTATAAAACCTTCTTCCTTGAAACCCACTGCGGGGAGTTCAGGTCTTTTGAGCATTTGCCACCTGTTCTCCTTAGATGGCCCTTGCAATAAACCTTTCTGTCCTCCACACTCCGTTTTGGTTTGTTTGACCTCTCTGTGCATTGGGCACGCAAACTTGGGTTCAATGACATTTCTTGACATCTTCATTTCCTTATAAAGGCTCCCAGGTCACATAAAACATAAATGTGGGTGCTTTTCTCATGTTAATCTGTCTTTTGTTATGGTGGCCTCAGCTGAGAACCTAGAAGGGTACAAGGGAAAGATATTTTTCTTCCCATCCAATGGCTCACACCCTCTGAAAGATGTGCTCTAGAGCTTTTACTACCCGCCATGTGCTTGACCGGTGGCGTGTCCACGAAGCCCTCCTCCTCCCCAGTTCTCCGCATGCACAGAACTCATTGCCCAGTTCTGCTCCATGCCCTTATTAGCATGCCGTTTTCTGCACTTGGACTGGAGGCTACCCCGACTCTGTATTCTATTTCTTGCTTTCCAGAAGGTGGTATTATAATAAATTCAATTAAAGATGTACGCGAGGTTTGAAGAGAGGAGGACTGCTTTAGAGAATAGTAGCTACTCAAAAATAACGCAAAGCCATTACATTAGAAGATGCTGAATATAGTAAGGAGAGCTCACTGCACTGTTAGTACAGTTGGATTAACCCTTAGCGGGATTCATGGCTGCTGTGGACCTATGACACATGTATGCACATTTAAAATTAGTCTCTAGTGTGACCTAGCTCTTCCCTGCTTGTGGACAGTTCCTCTTTTATCACTATGCTTTCTTTTGTGTAGAAAACGCTTTGAAACATTCTTCTGTACCAGTTTTAAATAGCATCTTTGTTCTCTTTTTCATCTTTGGCCTTTGAGAAAATATACTTAGAATTTTTCAAGAGCATTAGAAAAAATTTTCCATGTTAAAGTTAGAGAATTGAGGTTGAATTGTTGCCAGAGGAGGCAGGCTGGCTACTAACATATGTTCTGGGACCTGGCCCTCAGGTCTGCAGTTTCAGAAATGGGAATTGTGTGGTACTCAGAGCCAATCAGCCTCAAATGTAGCCTAACAATGCTCACAAGAGGCTGGTTTATCATCAGTCATAATTTATTTATTCACACTGAGGAATCCAGTTTCCAAGAACACTAGACTGCCTGTTATATCTGGTATTGCATTTTCTCCCTTACAGAAAAGCTGTGGTTATTGGCAAGCCAGAGAAAGAGAACAATAAAAAGGTAGATGAACTCACTGGCTGGCGTCATCTCCCTCTAGATCCCTTGAATATTAACAACTTCCTGGATAGAACCTGTTAAAGGATAATTTTTAACAAAAGGTAAAATCATGACTCATTACAAATATAAAATGAACACGTAAAATATTTTATTGTAACTCGTTAATTAAATGAGGGTCCCAGAAAAATGTTCCAACCAGTTCCAAGTAGGATTAATGAACTACTGATTTGTATAGAGTCAAGAAATGTTGAAGTGAATTTACAAATGGACACAAAACTGGCTTATTTTCAAGGGATGTGGTTGAGGGAGTCAACTGCCACCAGACGACTTATTTGCACGTCTACAGGCAAGAATTATTTTACATTGCCGTTATCTACAATTTACTCTTGTAAAATAACTCAAAGAAAATGAAAGGCTAGAATCAGATAACCCAGAATGTTGTGCTCCACACAGTGCATAGCTTTCCCATTGAAGATACCCAGTAATCTTTTTTGCTTCTTCCAGATTTTCTTATAAACTTGTCTGACATCTTCTTTTGATGGACAGTCATTATCTGAAGATCAGTTAGTTGTAGAACTGAATTCTCCTGGCCTTAATGATGCAGTAGAAGGAAATATCAAGCCCCTTATGTATGGGCTGGGTAATTTCATATACTAACAAGTGGGAGGAATATTCTATTTTGGGGAAGGGGCAGGGATTTCCAGGAATTGGGCCACCGCCCGCTTTTTGGCCTTTTATGGTCAGCCTCAGAACTGTCATGGCACCTGTGGGTATGTCACTTAACATGCTGATACGTTACAATGAGCGTATAATGAGGTGCAAAGTCTACAGGAATTCACATCTTCCGCCACCTTGGGTCTGGTTGGTTCTAACCAGTTTTTGCTGTATCCTGTTTTTCTCAAAGGCTATGTCATTCTTTTAACTCTTGTGCCCTGCCCCCTTCCTTCCTGTTTTGTTTAAATACCTTTCTTCCCTCCCTTCTTTACTGGCCAACTAAGGTTCTTCAGAGTCCCTGAATAGGTCTTGAAAATTAAACTGACAAAGAGATTAACAGGAAAAAAGTTCACTTTAGTCTCCCTTTGTGTTCAGAGATAAGGATATTCCTCCCCCGCCCCCATATAGCGAGGGCCTCTCTCATTTGAGGATTTTATGAACTGTTACAGGCGAGAGTTGGTGGCGGAGGCCATCAGTGACCTTCTTGCTTCTGTTTTCCCAAACTCCCTCACCCTCAATATGCCAAGATGCCATATTTTGGGGTAGCGTGTGATCCTCATTTATAATAGTGGTTTATAATAAGAAATACAGTCCTCCCTCAATATCCTATTCCAGGACTATGGCAGATACCCCAGTCTGAGGATGCTCAAGTCCCTTATGTAAATGGATAGTATTTGCATATCACCCAGACACATCCTCCTGTATACATGAAATCATCTCTAGATTACTTATAAGACCTAATGGAAATGCTATGTAAATGATTGTAAATACAATGTAAATATTATGTAAATATTATGTTATGTAAATATTATGTAATCAGTAGCCAACTTGAGGCAAATTCAAGTTTTGCTTTTTGGAACTTTCTGGAATCCCCGCCCCACCCCCAATATTTTCAATCCCGATTGGTTGAATCCACAGATGCGGAACCTACAGATATGGACTGTATACATTTGGTCCCAGTTCCTGGCACAGAGCTCCCAAAATCTCAGTAACACCTAAGTGATTAGAGCGATAAAGCTTATTACTCATAACAAGCCCCTTTCAGGCACACCTGAGTTATGTTAATGAGGTAACTTGGAAAGCCCCAGGTAAGCTAAGGATGGGGGCTGGTTGTCAGGGGAACCAATCTCAGTTAGAGGGTTGGAACTTTCAATGACCCCTCGCCGCCACCTCCGGGGAGGGTGAAGGGCTGGAGTAGAGTTCAGTCGCCATGGGCTAGTGATTCAATCAGCCTTGCCTGTGTAATGAAGCCTCCACAAAACCCCCAAAGGGCAGGCTTCAGAGAGCTTCTAGGCTGGTGAAGACGTATTCAACTGCCTTTTCATGTTGACACATCCCACACTCTACTCCAGGAGGACTCGGGACCCTTCCAGACCCCACCCTATGTAGCTCTCCATGTGGCTGTTATGCACGTCCTTGAATATCCTTTGTAATAAGCCAGTAATCTAGTAAAGCTGGTTTCCCGTTCTGTGAGCTGCTCTAGCAAATGAATCGAATCTGACGAGGGAGTCGTGGAGACCTCCAGTCAATCCGGAGCATAGGTAGCAATCTGGACTTGCTATTGGTGTCTGAAGTGTAGGGGTGGGGTACCAGGTATGGCAGTGGAAGTCTTGTGGGACTGAGGCCCTTAACCTGTCAGATCTGATGCTAAGGCCAGGTAGACAGTGTCAGAATTGAGTTAAATTGTAGGATACCCAGCTGGTGTCACAGAATTGCTTGGTGTGACTCTTGTGATTACATTTGGGCCCACCTGGATAACCCCAGCTACTCTCCCTATTGTAAGGTAAACTGACTAACAAATTTGATTCATCTGGAACCTTAGTTTCCTTTGCTACTTCGTGTAACGTAGTCACAGGTTCTGGAGATTAGGACATGGACATCTCTGGAGGAGACATTATTCTGCCTACCTCATGTCCTGTTTTCCAAATTAGATTCCCAAGAGGACAGGACTACATGTTCTTCTTTTCAGCTAGAAGGGTGTTTTGCCAAAGTAATTAATTCCGTAATTGTTGAATAGTTGAATGAATTTGAGGTAAATGCTGAATGAAAGTGCCTTCATTTTTTAGTATTATTCTCTGGAAAGGATTCCTTTCCTTCGTGTTACTTACTTCATACTCCAGAATAATTTTATTATGTGTATTTTAATCAGGAATGAGACTCATCAATTCACTATAGCTCATCTCAGTGTCCAAAAAAGATATTATACCTGCTTATTTACATCAATTCACATGCTACCAAAGCTGTTGTCATTTCACCAGGACCACATGCTCTTCTCATTGTTTGATTCCGTAAATGTTTCACTCCTTCAAGAGTCCCTGGGCTGTCTGGCAGGATGAGTCCAGCAAAAGCATCCTCTTGTTTAATCGTTGTTGTTGGGACTAGAAATCAGCATTCTTGTGTCAGTTGTACATGGTTCTTGTCCGTTGCTTTCCACTCTCTCAGCATCTTAAATTTAAAATAAAAGAATCAAACAATACATGAATACAAAAGAAAATGGTATTAGCTGTTTTCATCCCAGTATGGAACTTGAATAGTACCTTGATTTGATTGTTATTTAGAAGCAACTGTCTTATGTTCCATAGTCTTGCAAGGCAAGTTCTTTCCTCTCTAACAAGGGGGAAATAATAGTTTTCTTATATCTTGTCGGCGAAAGAATTAATCAGTTTGCTCTAAGAAAAGAAATGGAAAATTTTATTCTTCTGAGGATTATAACCCGGAAACAGCATTTCAGAAAGCTCTGAGAACTGTTCCACCTGTTAGGAGTCAAAGCACAGATACGTAAATTTTTGAGACAGGGCTGTGCATTAAATGATGTATTATCGACAGTTTACACAGTCTAGTGAGTAGTGGGTCATGGGTCATTGTGGCCCCTTAAATGATCAAGAAAAAAGGTTATCTTTTAAGGAGTTGTCTTGTTGGTGCCAGGAGAATGATGCTCTTTATGTCTGAGTAGGTGTTTCTGCCGATGGAGAGTTTTGTTAGATGCATAATGCAGATACACAATGCCCAGTAGAGGGGAGAGAGGAGGCCGAAGGGCAGAGAAAAGTTTTTATGTTTAAATTTGTCGACTGAAAAAAAAATGCACAACCTAAAACTTGAGAATTATGTTTTGTTTGGTGGACTTTCTGAGAACTTCAAGCCCGGGACACAGCCTCTCAGGTAGCTCTGAGGAACTGCTCTGAAGAGGTTAAGAAGGGAGCCAGGATACAGAGGAGTTTTGCAACAAAGACCAGGTAGTCAGAACATCAAAAGATGACTGTTAATGAAAGAAAACCAGATATCTCAAGTTAATGAATTTAGTGCTTTTCTAAGTATTCGAAGATGCAAGAGTCTGGGCTCACTGAAGTCATTCCTTTCATATGTACCTTAGCTATCTAGGGCCAGTATCCTGTGCTTTTCCACCCTGAGTCCCCTCAGGGCTCACTGTGGGGCGGCTGTAGTGGCCCATGGCGGCAACATCCTTTGTTTACTATGGCAGGCAACATTTTTCATTCGCAAATTTTTCTTGTCTCGCCATAAAATATGAAATTTATTTAACAATTTCTCACAATATTGTCATACTGCCTCAACTCCATAGTTTATATTTAGTGACTCAATCAGGGAGTACTTTTTAAGCCCTGTGCTTGATAAAAGACGTCTAAGGCACAAATCCCGCCTAAAAGACTTAAAATCTAGTGAAAACATACACATAGTTGGAAGAAGCCTTGTATTTATTTATCTATTTTTGGCTTCATTGGGTCTTCATTGCTGCACGAGGGCTTTCTCTAGTTGCGGCGAGCAGAGGCTACTATTTGTTGCAGTGCGCGGGCTTCTCATTGCGGTGGCTTCTCTTGTTGTGGAGCACGGGCTCTAGGCGCGCAGGCTCAGTAGTTGTGGCGCGTGGGCTCAGTAGTTGTGGCACACGGGCTTAGTTGCTCCGCGGCATGTGGGATCTTCCCGGTCCAGGGATTGAACCTGTGTCCCCTGCATTGGCAGGCGGATTCTTAACCACTGCGCCACCAGGGAAGCCCCGGAAGAAGCTTTTATACAAAGAGTAGAATTAATTAAACCTTTTCTAAGCCACGGACACGTTTGCATCTAATCATAATAATGTTATTTTAACTTTAACTTGCCTCAATTTACCATGGCAGTGGGTTGAAATTGTAACAGGGAAGAGCTAAATCGGACTCCACTTTGGATCTGTTTCTTTGACTTTAACATTTGCTTTTCATTGCTTTTGTTATTATAATCATACATAATGGCCTGCCTCAGGGAACCCCGCCCGCCTGTGGATGGCTGCAAGAAAAAAAAAAAACTAACACATTCCCTCACCGAGGCTGGTCATTCCAGGAGATGTTTTGCAAGACTGATGGCCCTTTTACTCTACTTCCTTATCTCCTCCCGCTCTGTGTGCTATAAAAGAAACTGGCATCCAAGCCCTGATAAGTTGGTTTTTCAGAGACTCTAGTCTGCCATCTTCTCGGTCTGCCGGCTTTCCGGCTAAAGTTGCCTTCCTTGCATCAACACCTCGTCTCCGATTCATTGGCCTGTCGTGCAGCAAGCAGAGCGAACTCGGACTCGGTAACAAAAAGATCGCACGGATATGTAAAAATAATCTATGATTTCAAAACGTTTTAACCAAGACTTAGTTTTTCATGAATCTAATATTTTCTAAAGCATAATCAATAAGTATCACCAACTAAGTTGAATTTTGCTTTCTTTCTCTTGATTCTTTCCAGAAATGCCAAGTGACAGTTCCTTTCTTTCTTGCCAGTAATGCCAAGTGACAATTCCTTTGATTCACACAGACTCTTGCTTTGATCCAAAATCCTCCTGAATGCTTCATTCTTTAAATCTCCACTTTCATTTATTTTTAAGAGACTAACTTGTATGAATGCAGCTGATTTTTTTCCAAGTAGGATAGATTCAACATTCTGCGTGGCCACACTTACTTGGATTGCACTCGAGGATTCTCTTCTAATCGTGCTCGTTTCAGTCCCCACTTCCCTAGTCATCAGAAAGTAAGTAGCTTGGGTGTGAGTTTTAATCATTTATCTGGGTTTTCTTTATGCTTTTCATGGCAAAAGGTAACAGCAATTAAAAAATAAAGTGCTATTGCTATCCTGAAGTTTGAACTGAGCAGAGACTTCAGATGTAAATATATCTTATCCATGTTGGGGCTTCTTTCACTGCCTTCAGAAATTGGAGACACTGCCTCCCCCCACCTCCATTACTACTGAAAATGTATAGTCATGAACTGGTTCTGCATGGACAGCACTGTTATATGGTGGTGTGTTGTGAAACTCTTGACTGATGCATTTTTTAGTTTACCTTTAGAATCACAATATACTGTCTCAATTAGAACTGTGCCTCCCAAGAGTCCCTGAATGACTTTTATTTGCACAATGCATTCACAGCAATAAGCATTTGAATTTGTAAATTTCCAGTGCCCTGAGCTCTTACTGTGGGCCCTGATCATTTGCATTTTTACAATGAACACCTGGTCTTGCAGTGCCTCAGGACCAGACACCAGTCTTACAGACTCGAGAATAGAGGGGAAGCTGCCAGCTTCCTTCAGCTTAGACCCAGACTGACGGGAGCCTGGGATGCACTGACAAGTGGCTGACTCCTGGGTGATGTGGTTTCTTTAAGGAAGCTGACTAGTGGCAGCTGGAGTGGGTTTGCTCATTGCAGATGCTACAGTCACTGACCTCTTGGTTTTCTCTGAGAAGTGGAAGATTCACAGGAATCTTCACTGAGGGAGGTGCCCCACATCTTGAATTCTGTGTCCTCTTTTTTCTCTGTTTGACCATGTAGGTCCACCAACTCTTTCCATTCCGTCTTCTCTGCTCTTGCATTCCCTTTCCTGTGACCAGCTGGGGACCCCTTCACCGCCACTCCCCCATCGTTTGAGCCTTGGGTCTAGTTCACGATGAAAGCTATTGTTTTATGCCGGGCGCTGTACTCATGTTTGCAACAGCCAAATGAGATGCTAGCATTTTTTCCTCTTCCCTAGTTTTTCCACGATAAGGCAACTGAGGCACAGAGAGGTTAAGTAACTTGCCCAAAGGTAAACATGGGTAATGGGTGGCAGAGAGGATTCAAATCCAGGCAACCTGGCTCCAGCAACCGTGTTTTCAACCAACAAACCATTGTGTCACTCACTTAAGCTACATCCCATCTCTGCTCCATCTTTCCCAGTTATGGGAAGCAATAAAGCTATTTATTTCTGCCATTTGCAACCGCATGAGGCCTAACAAATAGACCTACCAAAACCCATTTGCTTTTATTTCAACCTCTTTCTTATTCTCTGATTGGAGAAAAATCAGGAATCAGTGGGGGGTTTACTTTCGAATATTATTTAGGCTAAGTAAAGTTTTAGTCTCTCTATTGTATTCATTCCAATTCAGATATTCTTTCAACTGACGAAATTTCCCTTCATATGTATTACTATAAATGGGAGTTTCCTGGAGATGGTATTAGCTATTTTTCAGTCATTATAGGGAAGTACTTTTAAAAGGTCGTAGGTAGTCCTGAGGAAGACAAGATAACCATGAGTTTGTTGGCAGGAAGCAAAAGAATGCCTGTTGAGGGATAGGAAGCTCATCCGTTCCATGAATAAATTTAGGGTTGTTGAAATGATTTTTCCCTGAAAGTTTTTTTTTTTTTTCCCACTATGCGGGCCTCTCACTGTTGTGGCCTCTCCCGTTGCGGAGCACAGGCTCCGGACGCGCAGGCCCAGCTGCTCCGCGGCATGTGGGATCTTCCCGGACCGGGGCACGAACCCATATCCCCTGCATCGGCAGGCGGACTCTCAACCACTGCGCCACCAGGGAAGCCCTCCCTGAAAGTTTTGATGACTGCCTAAGTCACTTGCTAGTTTTGAACTCTCTGTGCTTTGGTGAAAAATACTGATCATTTATCTCATACTAAAATCATTGAAGCAGAGAAATATAACCACAAACAAGAGTCTCATAGATGTTGGATCACATTTTGCGGCAGTTAGTGGCCTTGCCTTGGTGTCGTAAAGAAACTTATAAAAGGATGCTGGGATGGGAAGACAGTATATGAGACAATTTTAGGCAAGTCTATTATTAAAGTAAAGTTTACAGCCAGACAGGCTATGATTGGGTGTGAAGGCAGTAAACTTGGCCTGAACAATCTGGATAATTGGATCTCATCTCCAGCTTTATTGGGTCATTGGCAACTTGACCAAAATCAGACCCCTTCTCAGCTCTCAGGATGGCAAAGTGCCTGCAAAGTCTTCTTGGGTGACGCCTCTAGTACAGCCCCATTCCATTTACCGAAAGTAGGCTGAATTACTGAACTTCCTTGTCAATGTCGATAAAGTCAGCTGTGGAGGAGCGTGCCCCAAGAACATTACTGTTGGGGCACTGCCATCCCAAGTGTGAAAGCAGTAGTGGATTTCCATGGGGTTAGGCCTTAGATCTCAAAAGAGGGAGCCTTTCATCAATGACTTGGATAATATAGAATATAGAATAAAGAAATCATGGGTATTAAGATTCCAAATGGCCTTAACCATTTGTAGGGGGTTGTCATGCAGCTTGGAAATTGGGTTCAAGTTTAAAGTTGCCTTGATAAGTGGCAGTAATCATCAGGATGAAATTTTTAAGAGCCCAAGGCCATCTTGATATAAACCCACTGATGAATTTGTGTGAAATGTTGTGGTCTGTGAAAGGCTGGGTAAGTTTGGGATTAGGGAGATGCCGAAAGCCTAGAATCTGTATGATTTAATAAAACATCATTGTCTTTGTTATTTAAAAATATGTAACATGTCAGTTCCTTCTTACTAACATCTGTCAAGGTAATTAGCTCAATCGACTTAAAGGTTGCTTTAACCACTCCCCACCCCCATTTCTGCCTCTCTACACTCCCAACAACCCTCACTGGAATATCCAAAGTACAGTTAGTCTTACTGAGTTACAGTAATAAACTGTTAATAGTACATTCCTCCTCTACTCTCAGATCCAACAACTGTGGTGTTTGGGGGTTTCTATGATACTGTAGCAAAACCAGAGACAGATATAACTTGCTATATTTAGGGAAACCTTACTAATTTTATGATGCCTATTGGCACCAGGAGAGTAGGCAATTTGGGGCTCTAGCCTAGATCAAAGAGATACACTTTTCCAAAAGTGTATATCAAGTCTCTTCTCCATTTCCCTTTCAACTCAGTAACCTTTACCCCTCCTGTCACCATAACAATCTTCATCCCATATTAAGCAGTGATTATCAGAAAAGTCAAAGGAGGAAAGCTTTTCCTGATGTCTTTTTTTTCTCTTCCTGGGGCCCATCTGGTGATCTGATCTTCTTGCAGGCCCTTTGCACTTGGTAATACATAGATGTAATACATACATTGGACTTGCCTTCCCAGATAGAGTCTGATGCTGCCACATTGTGTGCAAGCTTTTTGATCACTTTTGCCTCTCCATTGCCAAGGGTCCACATACCATGATCAGGGTAAATGCCTAATCACACCGGCTGCCTAGAAAACAGGGGAGAAGGGCTTGGTCTCAGCACTAAGCGACTACATCTCAATCGCAAAAATTAACTAATAATGCTCTATGCAGATGATCTGCAGGATGCCACTGTTCTTCATAGATAAGAACTATATAGGAGCTACCAGAGCAGCAGAAAGAGTAGGTATCAGGAGGAAAATTTCTGCTGACTGCAAATCTCTGCCACTTGGCTGGGCAAAATGATTTCTCCCGGCAGGTTTTGGTGATTGCCTAAAGCACTTGCTAGTTTTGCTAATGTGGTTTGACCTCACTGGGGCTCTCATCACAAATGTCTGTTATTTATCTCATACTATACGCAGCTGAGACAGAGAATTTGTTCCCAGCTAAGAATCTCATAATCATCCTTTGACTCAATCCAATTCTGTTTGATTGTCTCCTGGTTTAAGCTTCCCCTGCAAATAAATATAGTATCGATCCGGTGCTCAGTATGTGTAATTGGCAATTGTTTTTCCCCTCTTCCAGATCATTTGTGTCTCACATGGTTTGTAGTGGTTGAATTTGTCAGGGGTTTATCCACTGGGCTTCCTAGATTTCTGCAGGTCATGATCTGATCCTCAGCGTTTCTTCATTTCCTCCCTTTCCGGAATCTATGAGTCACTGACTGCATCTTAGCCGTGGACCGGCCTGCCATTCTTACTCCAAAATCGGAATCTGAGTTGCTGCGTCACATGGCCCAGATTTGTTAGGGCCTGGGAAACGTGCTTCCTTCACTTGCAGCAAAGCTCTTTGAGTATAAGATTCCATATAACACATTATCTATGGCCTAGCCATTTCCTTTAGCTGATTATTATCTGGTTATTATTCGTAGAACATGACTCCCGAGTTATTGCACTATTATAATTGTACTGCTTATGTAGAAACATATGTATATATAAAATTTAACAATGTAATAGCAGTATAGAGTATGAGCTTGTCAATGGCAGGGTCTGTATCTCAATTATTTTTATTCTAGCCCCTCGAAGAGTACCAGCTCATAGTTGGAATTCAATAAATGCTTTCATTTTAATGAATAAATAAGTGATGGGATAAAAGAACAAATGACTTTGCACTAGATTTTTCTCTATTAGTACGTGCCTAGTAACTTAAAGAACATTTCGACTGTCTTCCCAACGTTTGTTCCACCCTCCCCCATGGGAAATAGCAGTACTGCATTTGGTACAGAGATTGGGGCTGCCCCAGCTCTAGAGAGAATTCCTGATTGGTCTAGGCCTATTGTCCCAGTGTTAGGTACCAAAAAAGACACACTGTTTTAGGTATCATGAAGAAAAAATGAGGAAAACCCCTGACATAACTATACATCAATTGTAAGATGTATTTTTACTTCAGAGATGTTACAATATGAAAAACATGCATCTTATAATGGATCCAATATGATGAGTTGGTTCTATCAGAGTGAAGCTCAGGACTTTTATTTGATGGTTTGGGGAAGAGATGGCCCTCCTCTCAAGTGCAAATGAGAAAGCATGTAGCTCTGAGAATCCCTGCTCATCGATATCCTAGGACTCTGAGGGGGGGCTGGCCCCAGGTGAGGCCAACAGTTTCAATGCCAATGTGAAATGCTGAAAAGAAACTGGGTTCTTGACTCTGTCCTGTCTTGGGGGTTCTTCAGTTATGTGGATTAATACATTCCCTTTATCATTTAAGCCACTTCCAGTTTTATTTTTAAAATTTGGAACCTAAAGCATCCTGAGTATGACTTTTAGTAAAGGATCCTGGGCTCAGAGAGGACAGATCATACACTGAGCAGCAATTAGAATTGTAGGGGAAGAAAATCCAAACTGTGATGCAGTATAGAATGTGGATGAAAGAGCACATGTAAGGGGAGTAGAACGTCCCTTCTGTGTTCTCTCTCGAGCTAGATTCTCAGGTCATAATTAGTTCCTGCTCTGGAGTCCACTTGGAGAACTTTTCATTAGAATTCCAGAGGAGTGTTCCAGGGAAAGTTTATGAGAAAGTAAATTGTAATTGTCCAGGTTGAAAAAAACAAAAGTAGTAATGAAGAGGCAGGATAGCGTAGTGGAAAACTTCGGGCTAGAGTCAGATGCCCGAGTTCAAAGCCTGGTTCCGTTGCTCACTCCTGAGACCTCAGGTACATTGCTTGCTTCTCCCTCTCTTCTTTCTTCATCTGCCAAATAGAACTAAAAGAGTACCTACCCTTTGTGTTGTTAAGAGAATTGAGATTGATTCACATAAAGCACATATTGAATGCCTTACAGATGCCAGTCATTAATATTGAAAAAATTTAGAAATCATCTTCAATTATATGCCACATCTAGAAGAGATAGAAATCAGGTGGCCTTAGCCTTATGAGTATGTAAGAATAAATTAGTTTATATTAAAGCTCAAGGATTTAGGTTGATTACAAAAAGGGAAAACTTTTCAGCCAGTAAAAGCTGCCGGACCTCAAGATAGATAATAGACAAGATTCTTACCTGTCTAGATTCAGTCAAGTCCTCTGGAGTTAGCCCAGCACAACTTTCTGAAATGAAGGCTTGATGTTGCCTCCCTCTCTCATGGGGTCATGTCTTTGGGGGTCTTTTATTTGTTAAGCACTAGAATTCAGTAACTTTATTTTCCCCAGGTTACGCAGTAACCTCCACTTCAATGCCTATAATTCACACTTTCTATGTCCTTTCTCCTCCCCTTGTTGAAAGAAACCACCTCTATGTCTATTAATTCAGGTTCCCATCCATAGCTAGGAGTAAAGAAATCATTGTTACGTTTGAAAACATTCGGTTTTGCTTAAATGTATTCTGTAACATGTGGTGTTTCTAAGATGAGGGCTGTGGTTTGAGTCAGAGACCAGGGCTATCTAATCTTGCATGTCCTGCTTAAGGAGGAGGCCAGGTATACATCCATCTCCAGCTGTTGATGGATCTACGGCTTTGCTGCTCAAATTGTAGGCCTTGATGTAGCCAGGGCATCACCTGAGGCCTGCTAGAAACATACCCTTATCCCCTCACCTGCTGAACAAGAATCTGCATTTTAACGAGTACCTCCAATGATTCTGAAAGTGGGAGAAACACTGCTGAGAAACACTGCTCTCCAGAGCATATCTGGATGAAGATGGGGAACTGACTGTGAAGCTCATCTTCTAATTGGAAGAAAGCTTCTGTGTGATTTTTTTGCTGATAAGTTTTCATTCTTTGTTTTCTCTGTCTTTTGTGTTATTCTCCTTTCTCATCAAGAGAGAAAGCTAACCACTTCCTAAGAAAGAAACTGGACCGATAGAGACCCGCTGGTCATAAGGAATGCTATAGAACACTAGGAAATAGGCAGTAAAACTTGTCTTCTGCCAAAGAAAGCTCACAGGCTCTAAGGATGGTGGCTAATGAACGCTACCCAACTCTTAAGGATTCGATCCAGCAGCGACTGACAGTGATCAGAGGTTCCTGACATGAAAGGGAGTCGGGCTTGACAGACCCTGGGCACAGCTCAAAGGGGTGGGCATAGGGTCAGGTCCCAGGAGGGGCTGGAAGCTGGGAGTAAGGCTTGCACTAGAGATCTGGAGTTGGGTGGTTTAAAGTGGAACACAGGTCAGCCTGGAGGTGAAGGATTTGCTAAGAGAAAAGTCAAAGTCAAGAGACAGAGAGTTGCAAGCAGCCTAGCAAAGAGCAAAGGCAAAGGTTAAAAGTCCAAAGCAATCGTCAGAAACCAGGAGATCCGTGGGAGTCGAAGAGGTGGGAGAAGTCTCGCGGGAGATCCGGGGTGGCAGCCCTGAGCAGCTTTGCTAATGAGAATCTCTTTCTGAGCCGGCGATGAGCTGTTGGTAAGTGCAGGACATTGAGCCCTGTGTGTGGGTCGCCGGGAATCTAGGCTGTCATTAAATGGGAGCTCCTGGCTGGAGTGAGGACAGAGGGTCACAGAGAGAGGTGGCTGCTGACCGCGAGCTGTTGACCCAGGCCGACCGTCGTCGTGTGTGCGGCGGCGGGGCAAGACTGGGCGGGAAAGATGAGTCCACGCGGTCAGAAAATCTAGAGCAGGAAAGCTTAATGGAGGAGCCTTGCTTTCCCCACTGTGCCAGGCCCAGGAGCAGAGTTCCTGAGGGGTTGCTGGGAGGCAGGAGAACCACACAAGCTCGTCAGCTCAGGTGGAGAAGGTGAGAGGTGTCAGGCAAATGAGGCTGTTGGCCTGGGAGGCTGAGATTTGACTGTTGGTTCTCTGCTCTGTCGCAGAGTCTGATGGGCACGGGTGACCCTGAGTATAAATCACATCACAAAGGAGGGCAGAGGCTTACATGGAACAAGAGGCCTGTGTCTCCGTTTAGTGCTTTCAGTTATTTAAGTGTTCATCCAAAGAAGGCGATACCATTTTGAATATAGGACAAAGCATTCTATCAAGAAAATTTGCAGGCATTGCAGTCAGACACATCAAGGCTTTGGAAAATTATCTTTTTTTTTTTTTTTTTTTTTTTTTTGCAGTACGCGGGCCTCTCACTGTTGTGGCCTCTCCCGTTGCAGAGCACAGGCTCCGGACGCGCAGGCCCAGCGGCCATGGCTCACGGGCCCAGCCGTTCCGCGGCATGTGGGATCTTCCCGGACCGGGGCACGAACCCGTGTCCCCTGCATTGGCAGGCGGACTCTCAACCACTGCGCCACCAGGGAAGCCCTGGAAAATTATCTTTGAGCTTTAGTTTCCGTTTCCATAAAATTGAGAAAAATGCTCCCTCCTTTGCAGACTTGTTGGGAAGGTTTAAAACATGTAGAACATCTAACTCAGTAGCACCGGGCACATAGTGGGGGCTTGATAAGATCCAAGTAAATAACCATGGGGGTGAGAAACCATTCATACTGCTGCCTGAGCCTTCTACCTACTGTTGCCTCATTATGGACCTTTCCTTATTCTTTTTGCATTTGGGGATACTAAATTTTGGGAGCATTTACTGCGCAAAGAAGATGATAATTCTATTTCTGGTGGGTAAGGGATGAGGACAAATGTAATTCCTAGTTAATATAATTGATAGAGGGAAAGTTGAACTCTACCTGGAAGCTGTGTACAGTACAGCTTTACTCTGCCCGCTTTCCTGCTGGTGGGCAGAGAGCCTGGAGGAAAATAAGTCTTTGGTGCTAGCCCTGAAAATCCATGTCTATAAAGTGCTGGCCAACTTCTCAGCTTAAATCAAAGAGCTGCTATTTATTTGGTGAATTATGTGAAGTTAGTGGGTGGGTATAGGTGAGTACCCTGCCCTTTCCAGACATGACATTTGCATTTTACCAGGGGTCTCCAGGGAAAAATACCACCATTAAAAGCAGTGACTCTTACACTGGGAATTGTTGAGGTTGTGGCAGAGTCATGGGAGAGCAGTTTGCGGACAGGGAGGTTTTACGATATCCCTCTCCTTGGCGCTCCTGAACGTTCCCTCTTTGGGTGAACCCCTCTTCTGCCAAATTAATCCTAAACTTCGCTGAGGGTGACGTAGGGAGTAGATTCTTCTCAAGCTGTTTTCTGGCCTGCGATCTTAGGTTCTGCCACAGAGGTGTCTGAATAATCTGTAGCTTATCACACAAAAAATTGAAAGACAAATTCTTCATGAAAAAGTAAGGAACGGTAGAGGAGGGCCTACTGGTCTTTTGATAGTGAATACCATAGAAGATAAAAGTATTTCCTCTAAAAGCTATTTTTTTCTTTCTTTAAAAAAATCATGCAGCCTTGATCTGGTGCTGTCTTCCGTTTTTTCAAAAAAAGAAATCTTTAAAACACAACACTCTTGACTACACATCCTTTTTCAGGTAAGCTGCAGCCTTGATCAGTAAACCGATTTTTGTTTAAATGGAAAGGAAAACCTACTTTCTGGCAAGGGCATCAATCTGGTTGTCCCTTTGAATGTATTAATTGCAATTGTCAAAGGAATTGGAAGACATAGTTTTAAATATTAGATCAATTGACCAAGTATAATGTGATTCCTCAGATTACACACTTCTGTTGTGTATCAAACAAGCCCATCATTATTCAAGTTGTTGCCTAGCGACAATTACCAATGACCAGCCAGTTTAAGAGATTAACCTGGCTCAAAAACACCCTGAATGGCTGTGATTCCGCATCTTCATTAGACCCAGTTATTTCCTCCTTATTTGCCATGACTCATCAGCTTTGATGGGACCAGTTCTGTGATCATTTTCACTTTATTTTGTCCTTTCTTTTGGATTGCATCAGATTTTTATTTTAACTTTCCATTGCACAGGATCATATTTATCACAGAGGGCTTTTTCTTGTCAAACAAAACAACCAACAAAACAAAACAGGATAAATCCTGGTTCATGGAAACAGTAGCAGCAAACTGTACTTGACTATTAAGCAAGTAGTGTTTCTTTGTTTTTTTGTGTGTTTTTTTTTTTTTTTTTGCGGTATGCGGGCCTCTCACTGTTGTGGCCTCTCCCGTTCCGGAGCACAGGCTCCGGATGCGCAGGCTCAGCGGCCGTGGCTCACGGGCCCAGCCGCTCCGCGGCATGTGGGATCTTCCCAGACCGGGGCACAAACCCATGTCCCCTGCATCAGCAGGCAGACTCTCAACCACTGCGCCACCAGGGAAGCCCCACAAATAGTGGTTTTTTCCTCATGTATAATGAGTAAAAAGTGTCAAGAAGGCATTTAGGTATAAATTTTGCTGCTGCTTCTTATTAAAAAGTAGCTGGAACTTTAGAAAACAAACTCTGAGCAAATGGCTGTGTTTGTGTAAATTTGCTTTCCAGAGTATTCTGGCATGGTCCTGGGTCTCAGAAGTGGAATCTGTGGATAGAGCGGACTCAAGGACATCTGTCAGCCCACGTGTTTTTGTTCTCTGGGGCTCTGATGGGTACTCAGAACAATCTGATGTCTTTGGGGCTTCTCATTGGTTTTTCCTCCTGGAAAACCTCTCCAAGGCTGATGTCCTTCCCTGTGATTCAAAAGAGTAGAATGTGTTAAATGATAAGTGGAGAAGTAAGAAGAGAACTATACCCATGACTACTGCAGCATAGCTACTTTAGCAAGATTGAGCTATCTAGGGCATTGTGCCTATTTAAAACAATAAAAACAAAACAAAGTACATGTGGAATTGAAAACCGATTCAAAGAATATATGCTATCCATCTTAGAGAGGAAGAAAAAGAAATCCTTCTGGTAATTACTGCAGGAGACATCTAAGCTGAATCACTGAAGTAATGAAATGGTTATTATGAGCAACATAAGTCAGGGCTGCTAGGAAAAGTAGAATCTTAATGAGTAGAGTGTGTTTGTAGAGAATAAATCACACACCACAAATACAAAAATTTGTTTTGAAGCATTTAGAAAATTAGGAGACAAAAAGAGAACATCTTTAAGATTGAAGAAGATTTTTTCCAGCTTTACTGAGGTGTAGCTGACAAATAAAAACTGTATATATAAAGTATACAATGTGATATTTTGATATACATTGTGAAATTATTACCACAGTCAAGCTAGTTAATACACCCATCACCTCACATAGTTATTTTTGTGTGTGTGGTGAGAACACTTAAGGTTTACTTTTATTTCCAGAACATATTCATCCTGCCTAGCTGAAACTTTATACCCTTTGACCAGCATTTCCCCATTTCCCCAACCTCCCAGCCCCTGGTAATATCATTCTACTGTCTGCTTTTATAAATACAAGTTTTTTAGATTCACATAGAAATGAGATCATGCAGTATTTGTCTTTCTGTGTCTGGCTTAGTTCGCTTAGCATAATGTCCTCTCTGTTCATCTGTGTTGTCACATATGGCAGGATTTCCTTCTTTTTAAGGCAGAATAATATTCCATTGTATATACAGTTCACCCTTGAACAACATAGGGATTAGCAGTGCTGACCCTGTGCAGGTGAAAATCCATATAAAACTTTTGACTCCCCCCAAACTTAACTACTAATATCCTACCATTGAGCCTTACCAATAACATAAACGGTCGATTAACACATATTTTGTATGTTATATGTGTTATATACTGTATTCTTAGAATAAAGTAGACTAGAGAAAAGAAAATGTTATTAAGGAAATCATAAGCGGGACTTCCCTAGTGGTCCAGTGGTTACAATCCCTGGTCAGGGAACTAAGATCCCACGTGCCACATGGCAAAAAAAAAAAAAGAAAAGAAAAGAAAAGAAAATTATAAGGAAGAGAAAATATATTTTCACTATCATACCATATTTATCTGTACAGTGAGTTTACATCTCTGTTTATAAGATGAATTGTCTGTCAATACCTACATCAGAATTGTCTTACATGCTACAAAATACTGTAGATGTTATGTGTATTACACTAGACATCAAAATGAAAAGATAATGTGAAAATTCATATTTATTTACAGATGTAACAATTCATGCATTGGTAATGAAGAAGCAGCAATGTGATTGCTTTATGGTTGCCTTGTGCAAGCGATATGATTGCTTCAATACAGTAGCACTGTACACTCATGAATGAATCCTTATAACATATTTGTGCCATACAGTATAAATCATATTTATAACACAGTATTGAAAACACTGTTACATTTTAAAAAACACTTGTGATTATAAGCTGATACATGAGAGGGAAAGACAGACATACTATAGAGTAATGTAATTCTTTGAAAACAAAGTTATAAAACAGTAAGAAAACTAACACTTAATTTTATATTAAATATCACCATATACCTGTGTAAGGATAGATTATCCCCTTCAAAACAAGTCTTGCACACGATGTTTTACATGTATATTTTTGTATATTTATTGAAAAAAATCAGCATATAAGTAGAATCATGCAACTCAAACTCGTATTGTTCAAGGGACAACTCTGTGTGTGTGTGTGTGTGTGTGTGTGTGTGTGTGTGTGTGTGTATCACATTTTCTTTATCCATTCATCTGCACATAGGTTGTTTCCATATCTTGGTATCTTCAAGATCTTAATTCGCATTAGGGTCGGTGCTTTTTCTTGAAACTCAGTGTATATAGAAATACTGTGTACCCTGTCTTCTCTCCTCTCCATACCACAGCCCGCCAACATCTCACCCTAGAATAGGTCCCTCTTTATTCCCATAGTACCTTATTTTTTGTATCACTAAGCACTTGGGTAATTCTTACTAACTTTGAAAATGAATTATGGTGAAATATACCAATACCAGGAGGATGGGAATCATTGGGGGTCACCTTAGGGTCTGTGTCACAGAATCTAATCCTTAACAGCATTTCAAAATAAGGTCCAATGTTTCAAGCATAAACACTTAACAAGGTATGATTTCGTAAACTAATTATCATGTAAAACAAGGAGCCAGACTTTTATTGTTACCTGTGCGGATCCCATGCCTTTGAATCTATTTTATCTTTTTCTTGAAATACAAATGTATTTCAAATGTATGTGTACAAATGTACACGTAACTTTGTACCTCTATTCTAACCACAGACAGGGATTTAAATTTAGGCACTAACTGCAGTTTAATAGGCTACCAAAGTCAAGCTTACGGATAGTGATTGCTTCTAAAAGTTCCACCCTTCTTACATCCTCTTGAAACTGGAATATTTCTTCTGTGCTTTGAGCAGTAGGAAAAATGATTTCCTTTACATTTTAGTTATCTACCTTAGTCACCTGAGAACATTTAGAAATTTGCTCCTCTAAACAGAAAAGGAGACAACCCTACCTTTGACACTGATAAAGCGTGCATCTCAGTTGAGATGCATTATATGAACTTCGAGTTGATTTTGGGTTTACTTGCCGTGATTACAAAGAGTGGCAATAGAAATCGTATAAAAGTTTTATTGCAAGTGCGCTCACATCCAGATCACAGGGAACCGTTTTATTTTTATATCTAGACTACTATCCAATGATTTAGAAGATAGATCTGCTCTAATTTTATTCAGTGTGTTCTTTCTGAGTGCTATAATAGGCTTTTGTTTGCATGCAGGCACCTAATTAAGAGAGGGAAAAAAATCTGTTGTTAAAATCAGCTGGGAATAATCAGAATGCTCATTCTGAGGCTCATAAATATTACATGAGCAATGTGGGTGCATCTGTAATATAGAACTGTTTTCCAGTTCCACTTCAAACTTTTTGTTCTAAAAGTCTCCAAGCCCAGGAGAAGATTGGTGCTTTAAATTCTTAATCACAAGAAGAGCTCGCAGGATTTCTATTTGCAGAGATTTGGTTTATTTATATACTTTCAAGGATTATTACAAAAACCAGCATGTTACTGCTGTTGCCACGTGTTTAGTCTCTCAGCATAGGAATCTAGTGTGGCTTTCCCAGAGTCCCAAGGAGATGCCTACATTTGGTGGGATCTTTCACCACCTGTGTTTTGTACCTTAATATTTTGATTGTCCTCTATTGAGTTCCACTGCCTTTAGAGAACTTGGAACAATGTGATACGATTACATAAATCTTCAAAAAAAAATTAAGTGAGATCAGAGCTCTCATTCAAATATTTTAGCTGGAATTCCTGAAAAGAGATGTAAAGAGAAAATAAATTCATGGTGAAGAGATTTCCTTAAAGGGGTAGGAGGATTGGAGCCTCACTTGAGTTCTCTCTCTCTCTTTTTTTGTTTACCCTGCCCCCACGTGAGTTCTCCTTATTGCTCACTCTTTGTCCCCACCCTCTATCATCATGGCCTCCTTTTGCCCTGGGGAGGCCCTTCAGCATTATTGCCCTGCGGGGAGCTGCCTCCTCTTGGGGGAGGATGAGGGGGTAGAGGGTGAGGAAAAGAGCCTTAAGCTCCCTGTGGAGGTTCAAATGCATAACCCACAGATACCGGGTTCCAAAATGGTCCTTGTTTTTTGCAAATGTTACAATTCATCCGTTTAAAAGATATTATTTTATTCCAACAATACTTTAATTTTTTAGTTTACCAAGAATGTTTTAAACAAGAAGAATGAAGTTATTTCTTTGTCTTCTCTTTCCAATAAATTGGATTTTTCAGGTAATAGCCTACGCATCATGGTCATTAAACAAATGGAGAAGATGTGGGTACCACCTCTTTCCCATAGGTTGTAACCAAATCAGGGGTTGTGTATGGGAGTTCTAATTATGTGTCCAGACTGGGATTTCTCAGCCTCGGTACTCTTGACTTTTGGGGCCGGATAATTCTTCGTGGTGGGGGCCATCCTGTGCATTGTAGGATGTTTAACAGCGTCCCTGGCCTCTACCCACTACATGTCAGCCGTGTTCCCGTTCCCACCACCTCTGAGTTGTGATAACCAAAAATGTCTCCAAACATTGACAAATCCCTCACCCTTGGGGGGAGGGGGGCAAAATTGCTCCTAGTTGAGTTCCACTGATCTCAGGAAACCATCAGGAATGGAGAAGGGGAGTACCAAAAAAAGTTAAGCAAAAGTAAACATTCATTTAAAAATCAGCATGTTCTGGGGCTTCCCTGGTGGCGCAGTGGTTGAGAATCCGCCTGCCAATGCAGGGGACACGGGTTCGTGCCCCGGTCCGGGAAGATCCCACATGCCGCGGAGCGGCTGGGCCCGTGAGCCGTGGCCGCTGAGCCTGCGCGTCCGGAGCCTGTGCTCCGCGACGGGAGAGGCCACAACAGTGAGAGGCCCGCGTACCGCAAAAAAAAAAAAAAAAAAAAATCAACATGTTCTATAGACCAGTATGTCTAATTTGAGCCAGAGACATGTATTGTACAAGTCAGGGATCTAATATTAGCATTTTTGCAAAAACAAAGCTCTGCCTCTTCATATGTTCTTAAGTTATTTTTTCATTCCATCTGTTTTTGTGATGCAGTAATTTCAAAAGCCACAGTGAGTCTAAAGGAATATAGTCATTTTCCCTTTAATATATTTTCAAATAGGTATTTGTAAATAAGTCTGAGGGCAAACAATGTGATGATGTATTGAGTCCTTGCTTGAGAATATTTTCATGTGTAAATTTTTCTTCAATGAAACAAGAACAAAAGCTCTTGACTGGAGTCCAGTTCTGCTAATTATTTTGTGATGAGCAGGTTTCCTGTGGGTTTTTTTGTTGTTTTTTTTGTTCTTTTCTAAAGAGTGATGTATGTACTAACAGCAACTGCACAGGGATAAAAACCGCAATCTGAGGCATTGAATTTAAGGTGACTGGTGTTTGCAAGTAAGGCCTGTCTTCACATAGACCAGCGCTTCTCAGCCGGGTGATTTCGCCCCCCAGGAGACATTTGGCAATATATGGGGATTTTTGATTTTCAAAACTGAGTGAAGGGATGCTATCGGCCAGGGATGCTGCTAAACATCCTACAGTGCACGGCAGTCTTCCATGAAAAAGAGTTCTCCAGCACCAAATATCAGTAGCGCCAAGGTTGACAGAGCCTGGGATATGCATTTGGGAAAGGAGGGCTTCATCGCATAAGGTGGCTTGAGGGTTGGAGGAAAGTTATTTTCCCCCCAACTTCCTCCCCTACTAGTTCGTGGAGCTCATTCCTTTGAATCTAGCATAGACTTGTTCTCTTCTTTTAAAGGCTGATAGTCTTAGGAGAGGTAACATGTTGAGTTACTAAATACAGCGAGAGCCCACAGGTTGTTTGCTCTTATGATGAGAAGATAACAGGATAGAGCTAGTGTAGTTTTGTTTGGGTAGCACATTCGGGAGTGGGAGAGGTCTTTGAAATGAGGGAGAAGCTGCCGAAAGGGGCTATGGAGTCTGTAAGGTTGAACTCTATTTGTTGCTTCATCTCCTTATGGTTGGTTGTCTTCAGGAGTGTTCTTAAATTCACGAACACACAAATAGCAAACTGTGTTCAGTGGGGTGTGTGTGTGTGTGTGTGTGTAGGAGCTGTATTTTAGATTAAATCTAAAAGATGATTCTTACAAAATGCAATTTCTATGCTTGCTAGTTCTCCAGATAATGAGTGATAATGGGGCATGTTCATCCCAATAACTCAGGCACCCCAAAGTTTACATTTAGGTCCTAGACTTCTAGAAGACATCAATTCTGTAGGAAGCTCTATGCTTAGTCCGTCATTCCAGTTTTGCGACTGTGTTCTTTCTTTTCATTATTGCATATTTAATGCCATATGTCTGCTCTAAAGTAGGCCCAGAATAATTTGAAATACTGGTTTCGCTTAAAAAAAAATCCATTTTCTCCAGTCCCTTTTCCACTTAAGACTCCAAGATACTTGCAACAGCTCTCCTTTTTGTCTCAGAACAGCTTGAATATGTGGTCTTTGGACCTTTTCTTTTCCCCCAGGATTATGTATTTTGTCTTTGTACTAAAATGTTTCTCGTAACTAAATTGTAGTTCTTTACAATGAAAGTTAGGTTTAATTAAGAGTTTAGCAAAGTCTTTCAAAAGTTTCTGAAGATCAAAGATGATCAACAAGCATGTCACACTATAGTGTGGTACTTTGAAGCACCACTTCCCCTCAAATTTTGGGTTTCCTGACATCTGTTTCTTTGCAGTGGCATACTGTAACACTTTATTTTTTTCAGTCACAGATCAGCCTGGAAGAGGTCCCAGAGAAATTTAATTTTGTCATCCCAATCTTTCCCACCCTTGCCTGGGTCCTGCTATCTTTATTTGCTTAGGTTTCCCATTTTAGTTGCCAGGGAGCTGTAAATAGAGTTCAGTCTTCAACATTTCAGACTTCTTTCCCCCACCAAAGAGTCTACTTTTCTTGGAAAATACTCCTTCAAATTGAAGGATTGAGAATTGAAGACAATGAATTCTTGGATGCTCTTTCACCAGTTAGATATTTAAACATGCAGTTATTTGAAGTATTAAGAGAAACTAAATACTTTAATTTGTCAAAATCTCACTGTGTCTGTCAATGTAAATTAACGTAATTATTCTTCTTGGTCATTTGAAGGCTTTTACCCAATGGTGATATCAACTTCTCTTCTGATTTGGCATCTGTCATAGCCAGGGACCACGTGGACTTGGACTAAACATGCGGCAAAGTTATTCACTTATGTGGTTAAACATCCACTCTCGTAATTAGTATCAAATTGCATTTGAAATGTCCAACTCTCCAACTCTTATGTTCATTAAAGTGTGGCTGACAACTATTTACAATAGCCAGGACATGGAAGCAGCCTAAATGTCCATAACAGAGGAACGGAAAAAGAAGATGTGGTACATATATACAATGGAATATTACTCCGCCGTAAGAAAGAACAAAATAATGCCATTTGCATCAGCATGGATGGATCTAGAGATTGTCATACTGAGTGAAGTAAGTCAGGCACAGAAAGACAAATATATGATATCGCTTATATGTGGAATCTAAAAAAGGGTATAAATGAACTTAATTACAAAACAGAAGTAGAATCACAGATGTAGAAAACAAACTTATGGTTACCAGGCGATCGGGGGGGGGAGAGATAAATTGGGAGATTGGGATTGACACATACACACTACTATATATAAAATAGATAACTAATAAGGACCTGCTGTAGAGCACAGGGAGCTCTACTCAGTACTCTGTAATGGCCTGTATGGGAGATTCAGTTATTTAGAGACACTCTCCATTTATAAAAAGAAAAATAAAGCCAGACAGTATACCTAGAGAATGAGATTCCATTAGTTAGTGCATTGATTCTGTAATGTGACACACTGGCTCTTTGATAAATTAGGGAAGTTGATGCATCTCTGTCAGATGACAGGGGGAAAATTAAGAAAACGCATTTAAATATTTGTTTCTGGTAAACTGGAAACCTATACATAGTGTGCTTCAGCAGAAGGTTCCCTCCCCAGGTGCCCTTTTGGCTCCGCCTCACTGCCTTTGTGAAGAAAAAAGTCAGGATTGACGGTCATGTTCCCAGGGTAGCGGCAATTAGGTTAAGAAACTTCTCTGGGTAAGACATGAGTGTGACTTCAGCAAGTGCATCTGTCATGCTCCTCTTTCAGCCTTTTAGTCTGGCAATAGATATGAACATTTAAAATATATGCAGCAAATGAAGTGAGATTCCTTCAGAGGAAATCAGTAATGCTTCCTTTTGTATATTTATTGTTGCTGTAAATTGTAAAGCTTTTGAGGCCCTAGGTGACAGTTTGTTCATCTGTTTTCAGCCATCACATATCACAATGCCTGGTGCATAGTAGGGGCTTAATCAATATGTATTGAAGAAATGAAAACTTATTTTAGGGTATCAAACAAATTTCCATTGTCTATGGTGTCCAGCCATTCTGCAAAGAATGGGGAATGGGGTGGGGGAAGGGACAAGAGAATGTAGTAAAATTTGATGTAGTTCTGGCTTTCAAGGAGATTTCAAGGTAGTTGGGAAAGTAAGATATACACGTATACAAAGTCACTGCTTAACTAGGTGCTCCTGGGATATAGACTAAAAATGTCATAGAACCGTGTAGTCCTTGCAGCTCTAAGAAGTTTGGGAAGGGTGATTACTACATGGAAAAAACGTGGCTTAAAATGAAGCTTTGTAGATGAGGTGAAAAGAAATAGAGTTCTTCTGCCTGAACAAAGATATGGCATAAAGAATTAGTTTGGGGTGCAAACAGTGAAGGGGTTAAACTACTTGGTCGTGTTTGGAAACACCTGCATTTGAATGTGAAATGCTATGTAATGGGACGTCTTGCAGATTGTGAGATGAGATATGACATGAAGATGGTGTTTAAGAAGAGTAGTCTAGACATAAGACTTCAGGATGGATGGGAACTGAGCAAAACCAGGCTCAGAAATATTGATTAGGAGGCTGTTCCAGTAATACAATTCTAAAGAAGGACTGAAAGAATATCTCCTTGGTATTTTGGATTTGGAAGGAGTACAAGGTTAAATGGAAGGCAAAAATTGTTGTCGTATTTCCTAACATGCATGTGTTAGTCAGCTATTGCTGCAGTAGTGCTGTGTAACAGATCATTCCCAAATTCAGTGGTCTGTAACAAAAACCATTTACTTTTCTTGCTCGTAAGTGTTTGGGTTGGCTAAAGTGGCTCTTTTTCAGGCTGCAACTTGGTGGGGCTTGGTTCCATGTTTTGGGATCCATGGACCAGGCTTTGAACTCCAGGCTTCACAGCTACAGCATGGGTCTCATGGGTCCCAGGCTGAAGGGACAGAGGCTGACTAGAACATGCTCTTCACATGGCCATCATAGGGTGAAGTATACTTCAAGCTTCTGTTAGAGTTACATTCCTTTGGTCAAAGTAAGTCACACTACGAAGCCCAAGTCAATAGGGCAGGGAGGTATATACTCCAAGTAGAAGGGAGGTTAAGTGAATATTTTCTGAGCAATAGTCCAAACTTTCAAATCTGGTATAATTATTTTTGAAATGCATCTGGACAAGTCATTCAAGTGGTTCCCTACTGATATAAAGGTCAAACTTCTTAGTAGATAGAGTTCTTCATGATCTGCTCACATTCCCATCCTTGTTCTACCAGGTCCCCACATCTATCTTGCCGTCTGATTCCACTGACCTATTTGCAATCCCCCTTGAAATTTCATGCCTCCTTTTCACACATTGTTCCTTTCTGCCTGGAATGTTCCTCCTCTCCTTTCAGTCCTTCAAGTCTCAATCTAAGTGTTGTCTTTTCTCAAAGGATTTTCTGACCTCTGTGAAAGGCTGTGATTGATACTGCTGATCTTCATTCCCTGATACTTTACGCGTAACTCTGTCACAACACCAATCACATTTTAATGCTGTGCACTAGAGGTTGGCCATGTGGCTTATCCATCTATATCTCCCTCACATGTGTTGATTGAATGAGGCTACGATAATAGTGGTATCTTTAGAAGGAATTGGAAACTTGGGAAGCAGAACCACAGGTTTTCTTTGCTTTGTTTTTGTTGCTGTTTTTGTATGGGTAAATGAGGGATAAAAAAGTGATGAGTTTTCCCTTTGTGCCTTTTCAGATTTGAGGTGAGGGCAGGATGTCCAGGTGGCTCTCCATAGCTCAGAGTCTGGGGCTGTAGCGAAGGTGAGAGGTCTGGGATAGAAAATCCAATTTGGCAACCCTCTGTGTTAACCTTGTACTGAAATCTTGACTATATGGTAATATGGTCTTTTCTGCCTAATCGTCATCTAAAATCCTGTTTTTGAAAGTTCTGCCATAAAAGGGGATCTTTAAAAAAGCCTTTTTGTGGTTAATCCATACATCGTATCTAAATCGTAGAAAGTGTATGATTGCTCATACTCAGAGGAGGAATGATTGTTTCATCAACGTGACATATCCTACCTCCAAAACTTTTTATTTCTTAGCATTGATGAAGAGTTATGCAAACTTTGAATGCTTCTTTAGGAGACAACTTGCCTTTCCGGACAGCTTGCATCAGGAACAGCTGCGCAGTCACTTAAAAGAGCGAGTTGACTAGTGCCTTTCAGTTTGGCTGGGAAGATGTTTTTCCTTTTATTTTTTTTAATAAAGAAGAGAAATCTGCTTTGGTTTTTTAAAGCAGGGATAGCTCAGGATCCCTATCTAAATGGGCTGTTAGTCTTTGTATAATTTCAAATGTCTATGAGACACACAGTAAATAACAGTTGATTATTTGACTGCTGGTATATAAGAATCTCATCTAGAAAGCCCTTCCTCCTGCTGCTTCTTGGAGAGGGCTTGGCAGATGGTCACCCGTGGAACTACCCCACCTAGCACTTCGCTTTATCCCAGGTGCCCATATCCTATCTCTACCCTTGTCCTCAAGGTTCCCTTGCGAGGTGCCGTATTTGTCAGTGACCTGCCACTCAATCCAAAAGCAATAACGACATTGCTAGCAGAGCCAGACCAAAACTGAATAGTTCGCCTTGTAACTTCTCTATAATAAGTGTTCTAAAGAAACTCAAGGAAGGAAGAAGTCCAGAAATGGCCCAACCCCATAAATGAACACAGAGTTTGAATAATGAAACACTAACATTAACAATTAGATCAGAAACCTTTCAAGTTGAATAAATTTTTTTTTTAGCAACAGACAAAAGAACGTACATGAAGACAAATAACATTGGGTGTGTTGCAGCCTCGAGGTCATTAAAGCATGTTTGAAACCTGATGGAGCGAGTTATAGAAGTCATTGACAAATTCACCACGGCAAGATGAGTTAGCACAGGCAAAGTGCCGCATGCACCTGTCACGGTCTCATGGGGACTGGGTCTGCATCACCTGCTGCTGATCACATCAGAGACTCAAAAGGCAGAAAGCAAGCCTGAATGGGAGATTACAGAGGAAGCAATTAGCAAATGCAGCACACCAGCTCCCCCAACTAAAAACCTCTTCTTCAAATGATTATGAGCATCTGTGCATGCCGTTGATGGCTATGTCTGTCTTTGGAGCCCATCAGTGATATTCAGAAAGTGGTAAAGATGAGCGTTTCCTTGTCAACACTCAGAGCACATCCTGAAAAGATGTTCTATGCTTTGAATGCTCATCTACTCTTTGAGAAAAAGAACCCAACTTTTACTGACATTTAAAAGGTCCATGTTTGAGAGTTAAGCTTGAAGTGATAAAATGATGTGCCTCCTCAGATTTATTACTTTTGAATTATACCAAATCACATGTTCCAATGGTAGTTTTAAAAACCCACTTTACTTTTTATCTTACCTACTTGAGTTCTTATACCATCTCTGTCCTGCCCTCTCTCTGCTCCTACTACATGAAACCTTTTTTGTAGGTTTTGATACAAGTTTGCATCATTTTTCTGCAGTTAATTTGGCATAGAGCAGAGCTGTGAAAATATCTGTGAAGATTTTGAGTTACATGGAGGTAAGGTGACACATAAGCCAAAGCATATTTGGATTTCATTTCTTTTTTAAAAAATATCCCCAGACATTGATTAGAATTATGCAGGAGAGGGCTTCCCTGGTGGCGCAGTGGTTGGGAGTCCGGCTGCCGATGCAGGGGACATGGGTTCGTGCCCCGGTCCGGGAAGATCCCACATGCCGCAGAGCGGCTGGGCCCGTGAGCCATGGCCGCTGAGCCTGCGTGTCCGGAGCCTGTGCTCTGCAACGGGAGAGGCCGCAACAGTGAGAGGCCCGCGTACTGCAAAAAAAAAAAAAAGAATTATGCAGGAGAAACAAAGATAAGGTCCAGTAAGAGTCCAATAAAAGGCAGCTTTGACATAAATATACAGTAGCGTTTAACAGAAGAAAAGTTCAATATCATAATAGACCAAAAATAGATGTTTACTTGTAGAGAAATTGTCAAACATGATGCTGAGTTCAGCTTGTTCTGAGCATCCTCTGCTCGGTCCTTCCTGACCGTAGTAGCTGCCTTGGAGTACGTTTTCCTTGCCCAGAACATTCTTCCATCTCTTCCCTTCTTCAGGTTATGTTCCCACTTTTCAAGACTGAGACTGGGCATCACCCTCTCCTGGAAAATCTTCCCAAACTGGATTAGGTATCTTTTCTCTCCGCGACCTTAGCACCCTCTGGCTAGCTCTGTTGTCACACCGAGTTATTCTTTCTGCCTTTGTGAGCTCCTTCCCTGGGAAAGGGTGTCTTTTGTTTCTCAAACCCCTAGCTTCATGAAAGTTTGTCGAATGAATGGTTCTGTAAATCTTACTTTTCTACTTGATACAATTTGTAACTTATCAGATGCGTTTAAAAACTGACATGAACCTATTTGTAGTCTTTGTTTCTCTTGCCCCTTATGACTATTCATGCGCTTAGCTGCAGAAATACAAGGATGCTCGATGATCAGTTGCTATTCTGGACTCTACTGATGGGTTATGGAATAAATGGTATATGCACTGCTCGCCTTTCTAAAGCAAAAGAAGAAGAATGACTTCAGGCGTGCATCCCACCCTAAGAGTTTCACGGCTCCATGGCACAGCAACTATACTCAGTGGATATTTGCATTACTTAAGGTTGGTCGTGACATCTGCTTTAATACAGACTGAGAGACAACCATATCCAGTATATTATTCCTAATACTTCTCTAAGGTGGACCATGTGAAATTGAACTGAGTGGGAAATGCAGCAGTTTCAGTTAGTTGTCTTTTCTGATGATTTACTTGACAGTCGCACAGAAGCATAATTGAAAATATAGGAAGGTGATAGGTGATAGTTTACATTAAGAAAGAAGGCAACCTGTAGAAAGAAGAGACTATATAAATGACCATCTATTTCTCAGATATTTTATGAGTGTGGACAAATATTGATTTAGTAGAGCAGTGATGCCCTATCATCTCCTAGAAGCCAGAGTGCCTGAAACACAGAGAGACATTGTTAAAAAACAAAACAAAACAATCAAGCTATTAGAGAGGAGGGGGAAAGTTACCTGGTACACTCAGAGCACCAATTTTCAATTCTGAACCTTTCCCCTGAGTTAGAGGCTTGCTGGAATGACTTGACCTGTAAAATTAATGCATTTTTATCTTTGTAATTAAACGAGACTTTTGGAATTCTTCCCTGTAAATAAATTTTTCGGAATGGCCATTAAATTAATTATCTCCCTATCATCTTTTTCCAAAGATTATTGGTTTTGAATAAAGATAGACTTTCCATCCTCAGCAGACTAGAACCAATGCCCGGGCTTTCAGAAAATATGATCTGGAGTGGGCCATGAATGTAATGTCTGTGTATAACCAGGATCTAGGGGGTAAATAATATTTGTAGCTCTCACTCTTCCCAGGGGCCAGCAGAGCATCCACTGACATACAAAGCTCCGTGTTAAACACAGGTTGAGGCAGCTCCTCGGAGGCCTGTTCTCATAATGCCAGAATGAAAGGTGCAAAATGCGGCCACAGAGCATTCGACTTCCTTCTCAGTGCATTTTGTAGAGCATTTATTACCCAAATTTTGGACAATGAAGAATGTGTTTTAATTAATTTGCTGTATCTCCATTGAGTTTTTGGGCCCCTCGCTCCCCTTTATGTGGCTTGAATGATACACAGAAGCAATAGCCTGCCTGCTTCTGCTCATGTGGGTATGGAAATCTGTTATCTTCCTAGGTTTGTTCATAGGCAGGCAGCTTTGGTTGTGTATCAAGTCAGCAATTCCAAGCAACGCAATAGCCTTTCTCCTAGAATTGTCTGTCTAATGACAGGACAATGCGATGGACTCATTTAAAGCAAGTATGTAATGGAAAAGCCAAGTAAAATTAAGTAATGTTACAAGTCAAAAGCAGTCCTAGTACATTCTTTTTTTTTTAATTTATTTATTTTAATTAATTTATTTTTGGCTGCGTTGTGTCTTTGTTGCTGTGCGCGGGCTTTCTCTAGTTGTGGTGAGCGGGCGCTACTCTTCGTTGCGGTGCGCGGGCTTCTCATCGCGGTGGCTTCTCTTGTTGCACAGCACGGGCTCTAGGCGCCCGGGCTTCAGGAGTTGTGGCTCGCAGGCTCTGGAGTGCAGGCTCAGTAGTTGTGGCGCACGGGCTTAGTTGCTCCGCGGCATGTGGGATCTTTCGGACCAGGGCTCGAACCCGAGTCCCTTGCATTGGCAAGCGGATTCTTAACCACTGTGCCACCAGGGAAGCCCCATACTACATTCTTATTCCTTTCTACCTTATGCCCATTTTTAAGCTCTTAATATGGGTGCAGTAGAGGTGATAATTGAGAGCCTTTATTGGCGTTCATTTCTGTATCCCCACTTCCTGGAATTGTGCATCATACATAGTAGATGCTCAACAAATGTTTCTTGAATGAATGAAAAAAATCCCTTGGAAACTGGAGTCGGAATCCCCTGTGGGGTCAGCTCTGTATTCATTCATTCATTCATTCAACAGACCATTGTTAAGAAGTTACTATGTAGCTATAGTATTATGTATTGGGGATGCAAGACTGAGTTCTTCATTCTTGAGTTTCTCAAGCCTAGAGAGGTGGGATTTGGAACATGTAGAAGCATTGACATAATATCTGTCTACAAAGCTGCTATGGTAGATGTATATTTCAGTAGTCCCACTAACAGAGGAGGTGGGGATGGGAGCTTCTTTCCCAAAGACCCAGGACCTGAGACACTACTGGGTAGAGTTTTAGTAAAATGAGCAGAGACTGAGTAGGTGTCTAAGAACTATTCTAGAAGCCACTTTGACATTAAGCTACTCTTATCAAGATCCCCCACCCCTACCTGTCCCAGGAACTCAAACTGAAAAACCCAAACTGCAGTGGCCCAGGAGCTGCTCAATGCTGTTGTAACCCAAGATAGTGGAAGAGGGTCTGAGGTCTGAAAGGACTGAATTGCTTTACCTTGGGTAAGCCTTGATTTCTTAATCTGTAAGATAGGGGTATAATAGGATTAACAGAGACAGTCACTGGACTGAGGGAAGTGATCTACTGTGCAATACTTAGAGCCTGGTACATACATACCTGTCAGTTTCATTCAGTTCGACAAATGAATATTGAGATTCTGCTGAGGAACTGTTAGTCCCCTTCCCCATTTGTCACCTGGTTCCTTTCACTGGTTCCTCTCATTGTGCCTGTTTTATCTACCCATCATCACCCAAACATACATCATTAACATGAAATGCACAGTTTTTTAAGAATTACATTTTATGTCAGGTTGCAGACAAATGTCTGAGTGTGGGTGTTTCAGGCACATGGGTTCCTAACATAATTAGCTCACTTGAGGTTCCAGTCGTGAGTCTGTCCTATCCCTCCTTCCCCCTACCTCCCCACGGCAGGCTGGATGAGGACTGGCTTTTTCTCTTCTCTCTTCCCCTTCCCTCGGTTCTTAGCCCTGGCTGTGATAGAATGACTTGGTGAGCTTTCTAAAAATGTCCCTGGCTCCCATCTTCAGCTATACAATTGACCTGAGCCTAGACATCATGTATTAAAACTCCAGAGATTGAGAGCCACTGCTCTAAAGAGAGCTCCGTTTAGGTCTTGGTGGATGGAGGACGTCTTCCAGGAGCCAAGGTCTGCTAATACAATTCCGGTGAACACTACTTCCAACCCAAAGATGGAGAATTGTGATGCAGCTGGTGCTTGGCGCTTGCTCAGTCATTGTTGTGGAATGTGTGATCGGCAGTTTCCTTGCTTTGAATATACCAACAATATATTTAACAATTTTTTTTTATGGCCACACTGCGCAGCATGTGGGATCTTAGCTCCCCGACCGGGGATCGAACCTGTGCCCCTGCGGTGGAAGCCTAGAGTCTTAATCACTGGACCACCAGGGAAGTCCCTATTTAACAATTTTGAATGTGACCTCCAATTTGCATCACCATATTTAATTTTCCCGCAGCACCCATGGGGCTTGTCTGGTTATGTTCACCATCAGCCTGGCCCACGCCACACTGTGAGCCAGCACCTAATAAAGGTAGGCCCCCAAACCCTTATACTGTTTATCACCTTGGTGTTGAGCCACTTAAAAATGGGACCAAATTGGAACAGGTTAGATTTTAAGCTTCTGATTGTGTGTTTCTGCTTGCTGTCCGTGATCTACAATTGTCCCCTTATATCCATGTGGACTCCCTGGCTCTGCTGCCTCTCACTGCCAGGGGGACATGTTCTGTCCAGCCCAACCTGGCCTCTTGACCTCTGTACTGGGCCCAGGTGTTTCTCTGTCCAAGGGGCAAGAACCACGTTCTGCTGACCCAGCACTCTGCCTGGCTTCTTCCTCATATTGTTTAGGTCTTTAAACTTCATATATAACTTACATTACCATTTCCTGAAGTGCGGAGTACACCCTTAGTAATTTGGGGAGGAATGATTTTAGTAACTGATTTGTGAACTTGTCAAGTTTCATCTGTTAGCATTTATTCAGACCCTATCAAACTTTAGGCGGTTTCCTAAATACCTAAATAACACATGAATTATGCCTCATTTTGTTATGCATTCTTGAGAGTTAAGGCTGAGTCAACCAGATGTCTATTTTGTCATTTTTCCTCTATCCACAATCTGAATCGGGGCTTGTCACACAATAGTGTGCTTATGAATCATCTGGAGTGCTAGTAAAACACAGATTGCTGGCCCCCATCCCCAGAGATTCTGGGTCTGTAGGTCTGGGATGGGGCCCAAGAACTTGTATTTCTAACATGTCAGGTGATGCTGATGCTGCTGGTCTCATGGACCACACTTTGAGTAGCACTGGCCTCAATCACGGACGTACTATCTTGGGCTGACAGTTTATATCTGAACTTCAGCTTGACCATTATTGAGACTTCCCAGTATGAAGAACTTGTGACAAGCTAATCATTTGCTTGGTTCTCGTTATTTTACCATTATATATATTTTCCAGTCTAGACAGGATCCACTTTATTTCTGATGTTTCCTTTAATCCCTGAGTACCTGGAGATGCAGAGCCGTTCTGTAGAATTTTATTGTCCTAGTTTTTACCCCGATGAATCATCTTTTAACAGACATGTGAACCTTCACCAAATACATTATGTCATCCTTCTGAGCTTTGCAGAGAGAAGAATTGATATGCCTTTAGATCTGATGTGAAACGATGGCTTCACTGTGCCCATCCTGCAGCAACTCTGACTTGGGAGGGCTCCCGGAAGTGTGACAGAAAACCCTGTGTCTGGTGCTGAGTAAGGAAGGGGTGGCTTGTGACCCTGTTACTGAAGCCTCCTACCTCCGTGCTTGTGGGAGCAGGTCTGTCTCCTCCCAGGCTGCCACATTCAAAAGTGGGATTTATTTTTAGAGAAGAAATCATTAGTCATTAGACTCTCTCATGCTTCTTTTTTCCCTTTGGGTAAAATTTAAGAACCTGAGCTTTATAAGAAAATTTTCAGGCTGTTAGGAGAAATGGTAAAATAATTATAGCCTTGGTACAATGAACCCATTTGCTTCTCTTCCACACAAAGGCAGACTTCTCACAGGAGTTACCACTCTCAGTCCCTACATCTAAATCAACTTTATCTTTTATCTTTATTTGAGGATCCCCTGGCTCCTTTAATTTCCTGGCCCCTTCACCTAGGGTTTCAAAAACTAATTTTATCATATATTGAACATTTGCTCTTTAAGCCCATTATAAAATCTCATAATGGAAGTTGGCTCTTAGCAAAATAGTCCTCTGGCTTAGGTATGTACACGTTTTCACTTAAGAACAGAAGGATTTAATAGATATAATCTATATAGAAGCAGAAATAACTGAAAACAAGATTTCTCTGATATCTTTAAGTTCAGAGTTTTCTTACAAGAACTTTTAACATGTTTCCATTGCCTTGGACTAAATAAGTGTCATGTGGATAGTTTTACTACCAGAAAAGCCATCAAAATAGCCAATTTTTGTCTTTAAGTTCTATCTGTAAATATATAGTTGAGAATGTCATCATTTTGAAGCATATCAAAAATTCATAATCACCTGGTGGCCAATAAGGCCCAGGATCCCCTGAGGGGGTCACTATACATTTAACTGCATCCCTCCCTCCCTCCCCACAGCTATAACATTTTATTTTTACAATTTAATCTGACTCAGTGAGACAGAGACGATCAATTTTAGGACACCAGGAAGTAGGTTTTTGCAAAGGGGTATCAGTAACCCAAAAGGAAGGGAGGGATTCTAATATACAGCAACTGAGAGTCCAAAGGGTTTCTGTGGTCTTGAGGCTAGAGAAAGGGCCACATCACATGAGGTAGCCAATTGCAGCTCCTCTGCTTTGCTGAAGTGATGGAGAAGGAACAGTGAGAGGTTATACGAGTCTCAGTCTTCTCTTCTACTTCAGACAATTGAGTGTGGCAAGTTAAGATAGCCACAAATTCTTTGACACACCTCTCACTGGAGGATGGTTCTGTGTCCTCTCCACTTCCACCTGAGTGGGCTTGGTGATGGCTCGAGCAGTAGCATACAGTGAGATGTTGCTGTGCCAGTTTCTGGGCCTGAACCTTAAAAGACATGAAGCTTCTACTTCCTGTCTCTTGGAACACCCATTCTTGGAACCCAGCCTCTGGGTTCCTTCCTCTGTTCTGAGGAAGCCTAAGCATCTCTGTGGAAAAGCTCACATGGAGAGGACTGAGGCCAGGTTACTGCTGGCATCAACTTCAGCCATATGAATAAGCTGTGTTGGAGTTGGATCCCCCAGCTTCAGGAGACTGCCCAGCTGCCACTGTGTGGTACAGAGACAACCCTTCCTGCTAAGTCCTTCCCACCTTGCAGATTCAGGAGCAAGATAAATGATTCTCATTACTTTGAACTGCTGAGATTTGAAGTCATTCTTTATGCAGCAATAGATATGCAGGACAATTAGCATCTCCTTTTTCTACTCCTTCCCATTGCTTCCCCAAGAGGCAATTGCTCTCATGCCAGAGCCTTTCAGACTGGAATTTCCAAAACCCAGAATGCCTATGGTTGTGTCTTCCCAGTTCTTTTCCCTGTCAGTGCTGTAGTCCAGAATGCTCTCTGTACCTTCCCTCAGCTCCTTCATCCATGCAACGTTGCCTTCTCTCCTTCAGAGCCCACTGATTAACTAAGTAATATGTTTGGGTTAAGAGCCAGAAGGAGCTGGAGACTTCCAACCCGCTTTTAGTCATCATGCCAACAGAAAGCTTTTATCAAGGTTAAAAGCTGCTCAGTCTTCTATATCCTCACTTAGGTGACATAAATATGCCCTTAAGGGTGTACCTAAAATCTATGATACTGTTAAATTCTGAGTAGGTATTGGTGACAGTCAGCTAAGAGTAAAGCTTGGCCTGTCAGTGGCCACAGGATGGGACCCTCCCCCTGAAGAGTGGTAGGATGGTGAGGATACTCACCATTGAAAGAGGAAGGAGAAATATACTGAGAAGGAAACAGAAAATGGAGAGGGCATCAAAAAAACCACACTTAGGTGGTTCACCTTGACTAAGGGAGACTACTTCTGAGTCACTACTTGCCAGGCTGCTGCTGAAACATGACTATGATTAGTACTAGTACTCCTTGATGGCGCGGTAGGCCTTTCTTTGTGCCAGGTACTGTTCCAACACGCTGTTTGAATTAAGGTGGGTATTATTAGTATCCCTTACTTAGGCCTGAGGAAACTGAGGCATCGAGGGGAGAGGGCACTTGGCGAAGGTCACATGGCATGGCAGTGAGTAACCAAGTTCAGAACCAGGATTCAATCGCAGGGGGTCTGGCTCCATTATCTGTCACCGCCGACATCAGAACTCTAGGCACAGAAGCTTTGGTGAGCCCAGTTTGACTTCACAATACGCCTTTAGCCTTTGGCTCATGTCGTGCATCATGTCGCACAGGCTGAGAGATGCTTCATCTTTTTTTATTTTAAACACATTTTAATCTCAGATATATCATATGTGCCTTTGTAGGCTGCTTAAAGTCATTCTCAGAAGGTAGAGTAAAAATAAACGAATACACAAAGATAGGTTACAAAAGCAAATGAAAAAAAGATAATGGAGTAGCTCTGTGTAATAAGAATTAAGCCCAGTGGCCTTTATGGTGATGAACTAGGAAACTAGGTCACATCTGCATTAGACATGTATTCCTGAGTTTATAGACATTCTAATGACCCTTAATTAACAGTGGCTTTAAAAAATATTAATTTTTGCTTTTTTTAAAAAAAGTAGGTATAGATTTTTTTTTCTTTTTTTAGTCTACAGACATTTATTGGTTGCCCACAAAGAGTTGAATACATACTTGATGATAAATATTTTGCCAATAGGATAGCCTCCAGAGAACCACCTGCTTATATTGAAACCTTTCATTTGCATTAAACTGCATGCATAATTTAAGCTGACTCTAACACCTCAAAGAGGCTCAAAAAGGAATCCATCTTTTCTCAGTGGGCAGAAATAAGTAGGCTCTCTAACTGTAAAGAATGTGACCCGTGCTTGCTTCAGCAGCACATATACTAAAATTGGAACAGTACAGAGAAGATTAGCATGGCCCCTCTGCAAGGATGACGCGTAAATTCGTGAAGCGTTCCATATTTTTGTATGTATATGTATAGCTGATTCACTTTGTTATACAGCAGAAACTAACACACCATTGTAAAGCAATTATACTCCAATAAATATGTTAAAAAAAAAAAGAATATGACCCATTTCAGAGAAAAGGGTATTTCTTTAAAGAATCCTATTTGTGTATCAAAAACAATGTGGTTAACTAATATAAGTGCAAAGACATTACAAATGCTGTTTAAAAATGCATGAGTCTAGTGTTTAATATATTCAGAATAAAGTCAGAGGGTTTTTACAGGAAGACATAAAACAAATGTTCTGTATCCTCGTCACTCCGCTTTTTTCCAGTGTTTCATATTGGCTGTGTAAACAATCAACACTGAATAGTAAAGAGGTGTTGCTGAACAGATAATGGGTTTGAATTAGCTAAACTTGGCCTGGGCAGACTGAACATACCGGTGGGGCATATGATTCTTAATCTGATAACTACTAATTTGAAGTCAATAGCTTTAAGATACTGAAGGAAAAAGAGAAACCGCCTTTCTGAGGAGGACAGACAGAGCAGGGAAAAGCAGTGTGACCAGTGTGGGATATGTACATTTTCTCTATCTTTTGAAGTGTTGAAAAAAATATTTCCCTCCATTTATTGGGATAAATTATTTTCTGTAAAGCTTTTTATATCTTAATTAAGTTTTTAACTTTAACTTTATTATTATTATTATTGATTGATTTTGGGAGGGGTGCCATGCCCTGTGGCCTGTGGGATCTTAGTTCCCCGACCAGGGATTGAACCTGGGACCTTGGCAGTGAGAGCACGGAATCCTAACCACTGGACCACCAGGAAATTCCCTAAATTTAATTTTAAATAAATTTTAAAATTTAGAAGCATAAAAATATTTTTAAATGACTAGCTCTCATAAAAATAGTTGCAATTCTGTTAAAAATAAACATGGGTTACCTGGGCCATGATTATTAATTTGCTAAGTAGATATATACATATGCTTTTATTTTGGGTTCCATTAGCATCTTAGTTCAACTTAGGGGAAAGCGGGTAAGCACAGAGAAGCAGAATAAGGTAGATCAGAGCCAGACGTCAGAAGATCTGGGTTTATGACCCAGTTTTGCAGCTCTCTTTACTAGCTGTGACCATAGTCAAAGTCTGTTTATGCCTCAGTTGCTCATGGTGTAAAATGTAGATAATGAGACCTATTTCTCTGTGTCAGAAAGTTATCTTGATGAGTAAATGAGAAATTGGTGGGATAGTGTTTGCAAATAGAAAATTGATATACATAAGCAGACACTATTAATTTCTTATAAACAGAAAATTCATTTAAAATATTTATGATGTTACTGCTATATGTAGGGCAATACTCTAGGTCTTATGAAGATTAAAAAAAATAAATCAGATATGGTTCCTATAGTTCATTCCAAAAGCTTATAGTAACACAGGATCAACCAACTTGCTGTGAGGAGCCAAGTGGGAAACACATAAGGGTTTGGGGGCCAGATTGTCTCTATTGCAATTACTCAACTCTGCCATTATAGGGCAAAAGCAGCCATAGACAATATGTAAAATAGTGAACATGGCTCTGTTACAGTAAAACTTTATTTACAAAAACATGCAATGGACCAGATTTTGTCCACGAGCTGTGGTTTACTGACACTGGGTCTAATCAGAGAGAATATGTGCATGTAACACTATAATATGCGGTCAGAGCACTAGGTGTTAAAAACGAAATAGATGAAGAGTGAAGGGCATCATCTAGGTGAGATAAGAAAGTCTTCCAGGAGATTATAAATTTGAGTGAGGCCTTGAAGGATGTGGTCATGTTTGGATTTGTAAACTGGAGGAAGACATTCCCAGCAGAAAAGATAGCATAAGAAAAGGTATAAAGTGGAAACATGAAGGAAATATTTAAAGAAGAATGAGCAATTTATTTGGCAAATTTGTAGTCGTAGAGTGAGAAGAATTCACTAGAGTAGATGTAAGAATGGAAAAACATATATAATCATTTAAACATAAGCTGTATTATTTCTGACCTCACCCCACCCCCTTGATGAATACTAAGCTGTAGTTGTTGGGAAAGGATTTCTTCTAATTTTGGTTAGTCAGAATACTCCTACATGTTTCTATGTTGCAGAGTCATTTTAGGTATTTCTAAGGATATACTGCAACTTGTAATTATTCCCAAGAATGGTTTGTCTGTCTTCGTGGTTCTATACACATTCTTCATCAGTCAACAAAGAATTGCACATAGGTTGGCCACTATGAGGACAGAACCATGAGGAGGAGTGTCTGATTCAGAACAGGGAGTAATTCTCTAGAGCTACACTGTCCAACATGGTAGCCTCATGTGGTTATTTAAATTTCAGTAAAACTAAAAATTCAGTTATTCAGTCATACTAGCCACATTTCAAGTGTGCAGTACCTACCTGTGTCTAGTGGCCACTGTACTGAACAGTGCAGATGTAGAACATTTTCACCATTGCAGAAAGTTCTGTTGGACCATGCTGCCCTTAAGAGATAAGAAACCAGCAACCATTATACATTGATTTAGAGTCCTGGGGCTGGAGATTTGGGTGACAGTTATGATATTTAGCAACTGGCTCCATTAACAAATACATCCCTTTCTAAGTATTAGTTTTGTCACTTGTGATATGGGGTAATAATAGTACTTACAGGTGGTGATAAGATAAAATGATGCACAGCTCTTTGGAAGCTGTAAAATACTACATAAACATATGACATTGCTGTTATTTCAGTGATACCATCTCTGTGCCTTCAGGCAATTTCTGTTATTTTCCTTTTTTGCTTCCATGTACAAAATCATGTCATTTGCGAATAGAGATAGTTTTGCTTTTTCCTTTCCATTCTGGATGCCTTTTATTTCATTTTCCTGCCTAATTGCTCTGACGTGAATCTCCAATACAGTGTTGAATAGAAAATGGTTAGAGCAATCACTAATCATTAGAGAAATGCAAATCAAAACCACAGTGAGGTATCACCTCATGCGGTCAGAATGGCCATCATCCAAAAATCTACAAACAATAAAGGCTGGAGAGGGTGTGGAGAAAAGGGAGCCCTCCTGCACTGTTGGTGGGAATGTAAATTGATACAGCCACTATGGAGAACAGTATGCAGGTTCCTTAAAAAACTAAAAATAGAACTACCATATGACCCAGCAATTACACTACTGGGTATATACCCTGAGAAAACCATAATCCGAAAAGACACATGTTCCGCAATGCAATGTTCATTGCAGCACTATTTACAATAGCCAGGACATGGAAGCAACCTAAGTGTCCATCAACAGATGAATGGATAAAGAAGATGTGGCACATATATACAATGGAATATTACTCAGCCATAAAAAGAAACGAAATTGAGTTATTTGTAGTGAGGTGGATGGACCTAGAGTCTGTCATACAGAGTGAAGTAAGTCAGAAAAAGAAAAACAAATACCGTATGCTAATGCACATATATGGAATCTAAAAAAATGGTACTGATGAACCTAGTGGCAGGACAGGAATAAAGACGCAGACGTAGAGAACGGACTTGAGGACACAGTGGGGAAGGGGAAGCTGGGACGAAGTGAGAGAGTAGCATTGACGTATATACACGACCAAATGTAAAATGGATGGCTAGTGGGAAACTGCAGCATAGCACAGGGAGATCAGCTCGATACTTTGTGACGACCTAGAGGGGTGGGATGGGGGGGTGGGACGGAGGCTCAAGAGGGAGGGGGGGCTTCCCTGGTGGCACAGTGGTTGGGAGTCCGCCTGCCGATGCAGGGGACACGGGTTCGTGCCCCGGTCTGGGAGGATCCCACATGCCGCGGAGCGGCTGGGCCCGTGGGCCATGGCCGCTGAGCCTGCGCGTCCGGAGCCTGTGCTCCACAACGGGAGAGGCCACAACAGTGAGAGGCCCGCGTACAGCAAAAAAAAAAAAAAAAAAAAAAAAAAAAAAGAGGGAGGGGATATGGGGATATATGTATACTTGTATACTTATAGCTGATTAACTTTGTTGTACAACAGAAACTAACACAACATTGTAAAGCAATTATACTCCAATAAAGATATTAAAAAATAAAAATAAAAGTAAAGAAAATGGTTAGAACAGACATTCATGTCTAGTTTCTGATCTTAAGGGGAAGGTTTTCAGTCTTTCACCATTAAGTATGATGTTATCTGTAGGTTATTTGCTGGTGCCCTTTATCAGGTTAAGGAAGTTCCCTTTTTTTTTTTTTTTATTTTTATTGGAGTATAGTTGATTTACAATGTTGTGTTTGTTTCAGGTATACAGCAAAGTGAATCAGTTATACATATACATATGTCCACTCTTTTTTTTTTAAATTCTTTTCCTACATAGGCCATTCAGAGTATTGAGTAAAGTTCCTTGTGCTATACAGCAGGTTCTTATTAGTTATCTATTTCATATATCGTAGTGTGTATATGTCAGTCCCAATCTCCCAATTTATCCCTCCCCACCCTTATCCCCTGGTAACCATAAGTTTGTTTTCTATATCCGTGACTCTACTTCTGTTTTGTAAATAAGTTCATTTGTACCCTTTTTTTGGGGAAGTTCCCTTCTTTTCTAAGTCTCTTGATTTTGTTTTGTTTTTTATCATGAAAATGTGTTGGTCCCTCCTCCCTTGTCTCATTCAATTTGCTTATCACCTTTTCTTTGCTCCTTCCCTTATTATTCTTTTCTGTCTTAGCTCTTTATAGGTATGGAAACCAACTATGTGAGGCTGTACGTAGCATCCCCCAAAGAATTTCCTTTCCAGGAAGGTCAGACAAGAGTACATGGATGCATTAGACAAACCCCTGGCACCTACGTTAAGGCTACTGCTAAAAAATCAATGCCGAGTTCATGTTCTACCACAGTGGGAAATGTTATTTCTTGGCAGAGGAACTGTATACCATTAATGTTTACTATTTATTTATTTTGCCACGCCATGCAGCATGCGGGATCTTAGTTCCCCAACAAGGGATCGAACCTGTGCCCCCTGCAGTGGAAGCGTGGAGCCTTAACCACTGGACTACCAGGGAAGTCCCACAAGTTATTTTTTTGAGATGGGAAATAGTGGAGTTTATTTATTGATGTGGTAGTCTGCTATGGGGGAGAAGAGGACAGGAGAGTGAGAGAAAAAAATAAAGATATGATGAAGCATCAGAAAGGAAGTTGGGGAAACTATATGAGCAAAGACAAGGATGTGGAAATAATCGTGGAATGTTCAAGAGCTAGTGAGTGATGAGACTGAGCTGATGTATATGACAGCAGGTGTTTTTGTAACATAAGTAGGTAGCATGTGAGTCCTAGAGGTCCTCCATAAAACTTCAATTTGTGGACAGATCTAATTTCAGATCTGGAATCCCATGGAAACAATGGTTTCCTGGTTGAGAGGGAGTCATTAAACAGTCTGTAGGATTCTAAGGAAATTATCTCTTAATAGAACAAAAAAATAACTTGCCAGTTCTTTTTTTTAAAATTTTTTTATTGAAGTATAGTTAACTCAATGTTGTGTTAGTTTCAAGCATACAGCAGTGATTCCGTGTTTTATATATATATATATATATATATATATATATATATATATATATATATATATATATATTCTTTTTCAGATTCTTTCCCATTACGTGCCACCACAAGATACTGAGTATAGTTCCCTATGCTCAAGGAATCTTTAAAATTTATTTATTTATATATATATTTATTTATTTATTTTTGGCCATGCCACACAGCATGCAGGATCCTAGTTCCCTGACCAGGGATTGAAGCCATGCCCCCTGCAATGGAAGCGTGGAGCCCTAACCACTGGACTGCCAGGGAATTCCCTGCTAGCTCATTATAATCACAAATTTAGCAGTGTATTTCAGTGTTTCAAAGCCCTTTTCTTCAGGAAAGGTGAACATGTCTTATTGTTGTCGTCTTCCATTTTATCCCCAACCTTCCCTTATTTTCTGCATATTAGATTTTATAGTCTCCCAAAGATCTCACCACTGTGGGGTACATGGTAAGCATCATCTCCAGGGCCCTTATGTGTTATATTCCTTTTTATCCAGCTCAGTATCAAACTTCCTTTGTTTTAGTTGCAGTGCCAATTTGCTGACTCACTTAATTTACTTGACCAGAGTATTTTCTTGACCAGCAAAGTAAGGGTTATGTAGCAATAGATAATTAATACAAGTGGACAGTACATACTCCAAAGTAATGACTTCCAAATGGTGAACATCCAGATGTGCAGAAACAAGAAGGGCGATATTTTGGAGCAGAGGCTGTCCCTGGCTCAGCTCCATGGAGACAATTGCCCACTCTTAAACATAAGGTCATCGTTACTGGTAGCAGCTAAGAACCTTACAATCCATAAAATCAACTCTTCAGGATCTGTTTTGCTCAATTTACAATTGCCTGACGTATGTGCACCTCACATAGGCCAATTTCTGAGGTTATTAGATTTTTTCTCCTTTTTGATTTGACCCAGATAAGTTGTCATTGACCTGCACCACGTTTGTACTCATGCAGTTCTGCAACTTGTCAGAATTATTTCAACTGCTTCTCTCTAGCTGTCAGCAGCATCCCCTAGCTTGGCACTATTAGGAAAATATTGTGTGAGTATACTCTTTAAGCCCATTACCTAAATCACAAAGGAAGCATCCTGGTGTAGGAGAACGAATCCTTTTGGAACTGACTTAATACGGATCACATATTAGTACTTCTTTGAAAATGATTCTCAAATCAGATATGTTATTTAAAGTATATTTTCCTAGTTTTTTTGAGAAGCATGGAATGTGCTTATCAAAAGTCTTGCTAGACCCAGATCTCATTTCTCTCCTCCGTGTCCCCCAAGCCAAGCATGGAAAGGTGTCTGCTCAGGTTCCCCCACCTTCATCCAGAGGATGCCAGACTCAGATTTGCCAGCGTGAGTCCTGGCCGTCAGCAATGCAGCTGTGCAGACAGTAAGCAGCGACAGGAAACGGTTGGGGGCGGCCAGGGCGAGGGAGCTTCTTATGGTCTGTCATTCTGTCTCTGCTTAAACAAGAGAGGAGACAACTGCTGCCCATGAAGGACCACGCTGCTGTCCCTCTCACCTGTGGTATTTGTCCTTCTATTCTATGAGTAGTAAATGGCCTGTCTTTATACCACTGAGATTTTACAGTGCCAAGTGGATGCTACCTGACTTATAGTTACAAGTTATTTTTAATGCTGCATTCCAGTTGTTTTGTGAGCCTGGAAGCTCACTTCTGCAAACTCAAACCTTTGACAAGGTCTGACTTGCATGATACAATATAGGCATCCCTGTCTGCTCGGTGCCTATTTTGCAGAGAATTAAGCCAGATATTGTGGAAAGAAAGAAAGCAAGCAAAAGATAGTATCCTTCCATCAGAGTTTTCAGTACTTGGAAGAGGAAATAACAGAATTTTAAAAGTCTATGGATACAAAAAAAAAAAAAAGAAATATATACATACTTGAGTGTGTGTGTGTGTGTGTGTGTGTGTGTGTGTGTGTGTGTGTGTGTGCATGTTTGAGGAATTCTAGAGATAGCTGTGCCAGAATGGCTGCTGAGAATGTACAGCATTAAGTGCTCTGTGAGTTTATCGAGTGTGAGTTTCTGTGGGAGCAATAACCGTACAAGTGCCAAAGGCTGCAACAGAGAAATGGGATAAAGGATGTGAAGGCGCAGTTGTGATGATTAAATTGCAAATCTCCCTCTATTTTCCAATAAATAATAGTATAAAGTAACATTCTAGACGGTAAAGGACAAACAACGTTAGCTTAATGAGGGTTCTGTGGTTGGACCCCAAGATATGTAAGGAATGGCAAGAGTACCTGAGTTTTCTTTGCTGCGTTTCTGTAACTGGCAGCAACACTCTGCTGGATTTTGAAAGAAGAAGAAAAAAATCTTGGCTTCTTATTTTAATTCCAAGAGTGAGTTCAGACAAAGGGATTGATCTTTGTGTAGACTAGCTTTGGAAAGGTCGTCATCTCCAAGTTCAGGGATTTAAAAAATACGCCCCTCCCTCACCCATGTTATAGTTCATTTCAGGGTAAACTTTTTGATTTTTTGGCCACACGGCATGGCGCGGCATGTGGGATCCTGACCAGGGATCGAACCTGTGCCCCCTGCAAGTGCCCCCTGCCCTGGAAGCGCAAAGTCTTAACCTCTGGAGTGCCAGGGAAGTCCCCACTTCGGAGTAAATTTTAAAAGCTTACGGTTCCAGTTTTGACTGTTTGGCCATTTCCCCAGTTTGAAGGTAGCAAGGAGAGAGCACAGTACCCCGTCACCTAGTTAATTCCTATTTAGTTCTCAGGTTTCACTTAATAGGTTTTTCACGATGATCTCATGTTCTGCACGCTAGATCACACTGCCTCTTTGTATGCTCTCATAGCAACTTGACCTTTTTCATTTTGCCATTTATCTGAAGCTTGTGATTGTATATTTTTGTAATTATTTCTTTTGTCTATCACCAGATAGCTGATATTTATTGCTCTCCCCTTTTTAAAACTGAGATATAACTGGCATATAACATTGTATAATTTTAAGGTGTACAGTGCGTTGATTTGATACGTTTATATATTGCAATGTGGTTACCACCATAGCCTTAGGTAACTTTTCCATCGTGTCACATAATTATCATTTCTTTTTTGTGGTGAGAACATTTAAGATCTAGTCTCATAGCAACTTTGAAATGTATAGTACAGTGTTGTCTATAATCACCATGCTGTACATTAGACCCCCTAGAACGTACTCATCTCCTAACTGCAAGTTTGTGCTCTTTGACCAGCATCTCCCCCTTTCCCGCACTCCCCAGCCCCTGGTAACCACCATTCTCATCTCTGTTTCTATGAGATCAGCTTTTTTAGATTCCACACATAAGTGAGATCATAAAGCATTTTCTTACTCTGTGTCATTTATCTCACTTAGCATAATGCCCTCAAGGTCCATCCATGTTGTTGCAAATGACAGGATTTCCTTCTTTCTCGTGGCTGAGTGGTATTCCATTGTTTATATAGACCACAATTTCTTTATTCAGGCATTAACGGATGCTTAGGTTGTTTCCGTATCTTGGCTATTGTGAAAAATGCTGCAAAGAACATGGGAGTGCAGATATCTCTTAGATGTCCTGTTTTTGTTTCCTTTGGCTATATACCCAGAAGTGGAACTGCTGGGTCATATGGTGGTTCTATTTTTAATTTTTGAGGAACCTCCGCACTGTTCTCCATAGTGGCTGCACCAATTTACACTCCCACCAACAGTGCAAGAGGGTTCCCTTTTCTCCACACCCTCTCCAGCACTTGTCATCTTTTGTCTTTCTGATGATGGCCATTCTAACAGATGTGAGGTCATATCTCATTGTGGTTTTGATTTGTATTTCCCTGATGATTAGTCATACTGAGCACCTTTTCATGTATCCGTTGGCCATTTGTATGTCTTCTTTGGAAAAATATCTATTCAGTTCCTCTGCCCATTTTTAAATTGGGTTGTTTGGCTTTCCAATTGAGTTGTATGAGTTCTTTATATTTTGGATATTAAACCCTTATCAGATATATGTTTTGCATATGTTTTCTCCCATTCCATAGGTTGCCTTTTCAATTTGTTGATTGCTTCTTTTGCTGTGCAGCAGCTTTTTAGTTTGATGTATTCTCATTTGTTGATTTTTTGCTTGTGTTATTGCTCCTTTATTCTATGTAAAATAACTCTATTCTGTTTGGGGTAGGAAGTTTCCTATCTAACATATACCTTTCCTAGACTCCTATGCATTTATAACTGGTCATGTGATTATAGCTGGTCATGTGAACAGATGATTAAGATATAGGTAAAGTCATACAGTGAGGCTTCAGGGATGTTCTTTAAAATGGCAACAGACACAGCTGACTTGCGTGGCTTTTGCCTGTCATATTCCCTCTTTTCCTGCTTAGGGCACAGTTACAATATTGGAAGAGAAGCAGCCACTTTGCAACCATAAGGCAACAAGCATTAAATGAAAGCCACATGCTATGCTGAGTCTGAGCAAAAAGACAGATGCCGCATAGATTCCCCAGTGACATCACACAGCGACCATACTCCTTGGGACTTTAGCACAAGAAAAATAACCACTTTGCTGATGTTCATTGCCTTTGTTTTTGTTTTTTTGCAGTTTCTCTTGCAGTAGTATAGAAGATAAGCAAAGAAGGAATGCTACTGCCTACCTAGAGAAGAGGGATGAGTTCCATTAGACTGGGGTGTGATGTGAGGGAAAGATACCCTTTCCTGGGAACTTGTTATTGAAGAAGTCAGTAGAAGACAGTTGAGGGTGAGGCCAAGACCCCAGTGGAGTGAAAAGAGAAAAGTGTTCATTGAATGAGTAAAGTCCGAGGAAATGGAAGGGAAATTGTGCAGGTCTGTGAGATGTCTAATGTGCCGGTTATTAAGTGTGCCTGAGCTGGAGGAGAGGCTCGCTGTGGTTAGTATACTTATTGTGGTGCACTGAGCACACCAGAGTGCATCAAATGCGGAGTGAATTGATTTCACCTAACTATCCTTCGCCATCTTTTTAGCAAAATAATGACTAATGCAACCCTGCAAATGTGTTTCTCCGGAAGAAGTTTTAGGGAAGGGAGATTTGCTTTACCGAATCCCTTTCATCTATGTTACAGATTACTTAGTCTACTTATTTGAACTTGAGAACTATACTTTTGGCCATTAGTCAAAGGAATGCTCACCTAAAAAGATTATATTCAGCACTATCCTTACAAAATCAGCTACTTAGGTCGATTTTTTTCTACTTCTAAATGTATCGAGTACAGTACCAGAACAATGGAAGACCCTACTTTTGGAAGGTGAGGAGGTATCTACAGGCCAAAGCACAGTCCACGTTACGCAGCTCACAACGTGGCTCTCTCTCTGCTCCCCACCCTGCATTCCTTCCTCCAGAAGCATCTTCCTAAATGATTCCAGAGTGGGCCTCAGATTTGTCCACACTAGGGAAAGGCCCAGCCTTCTCATGAAGCAGGCCAAAGCCTCTCACTGGAGGCAAACTCCAGTCTCAGTTCTCCAGGACTTGCATCTGACCTCCTGAGTTTTACACAGTTCCTCTATTTTCTCCATTCACTAGGCTATTGTTCGCCTTAGAATAGTGCTTGCCCCATATACCAGTACTATTTATATCCTCCTGCTTCTCGCTGATGACCTAACTTTGGAATCCTTACTTGCCGTGATCTTGGGTAATTCTGTACACTTCCTCACTGGCTTGCCTTGTGGCTTCTGGTCCATTTCCTGCTCTGAATTCTGGTACTCACTCAATCAATAACGGATACCCTGTCTCTGCTTCTCTGGTTCCTAGGCCGGCCCCTTGCAGGTTGTTGAGTTCTTTTTCAGGGTTAAATGCCAAGAAGCAGAAAGAGATGGACTGTTAGGCAGGAAGTTCATATGAACATATAACCTTCCCCTATCTCAGCCATATGAGAGAAACTAGACTTCCTGCCAGTGACTGTGTTCATAGCATCCCTTTCTCAGTCAGTCAGGAACTGGTTAATCCCTGGAATCTGATTTTATGGGCAGTCGTCATTTCGGATGTCCACATTTCAAGCCCTTAGCAATCAATGCCTTTTCTTTTTTTTTTCTTTTAACACTTATCTCAAAAGAACATCAAACTCAGCCCTCATAGAAGAGCTCATTCAGGCCGAATAAATGGTCAAGGAAGGGTCAAGCGTCTGTTGTCCAAAAAAAAGGGAAAGGTTTATGGTACAAAACTATTACTTTCTCTTTTATGTTTTTAAAAATATTTTTAATTAAGACTATTTTTTAAGAGCAATTTTAGGTTCACAGCAAAACTGAAAGGAAAATACAGAAATCTCCCATATACCCACTGCCGCCACACATGCATCGCCTCCCCCATTATCAACATCCCCACCAGAGGGCTACATTTGCTACAAATGATGAACCTGCATCCATATATCATCATCACCCGAAGTCCGTAGTTTACATTATAGTTCACTCTCGATATTGTACAGTCTGTAGATTTGGGCAAATGTATAATGACATGTATCCCTCATTATAGCATACATTATATTTTATACTACCCTAAAATCCTCTCTCCTCTGCCTGTTCATTCCTTCCTCCCCTCCTAACCCCTGGCAACCACTGATCTTTTTACTCTGTCCATAGTTTTGCCTTTTCCGTAATGTCACATGGTTGGACTCACACAGTGCGTAGCCTCTTCAGACTGCCTTCTTCCACTTAGTGATACACCTTTAAGGTTCCTCCATGTCTTTTCATGGCTTCACAGTTAATTCCTTTTTAGCCCTGAATAATATTCCATTGTCTGGACGTCCCACAGTTTATTTATCCATTCACCTACTAAAGGACATCTTGGTGGATTCCAAGTTTTGACAATGATGAATAAAGCTGATATAAACATCCATGTGCAGGTTTTGTGTAGAATAAGTTTTCAACTCTTTTGGATAAGTACCAAGGAGCGTGTTTATTAGATCATGTGGCAGGAGTGTGTTTAGTTTCATAAGGAATGGCCGAAGTGTCTTCCAAAGTGGCTGTACTGTTTACATTCTCACCAGCAATGAAGGAGAGTTTCTATTACTCCACATCCTTGCCAGGATTTTGTGTGGTCACTGTTCCAGATTTTGGCCATTCTAATAGGTATGTAGTGTTCTATATGTTTTTGTTTTGCTTTGTTTTGCAATTTATTTCCTATTGACAATGCTTTTATTGTTACTTGGGAATAGCAACTAAGGATTATGTGGTTCTCTATTACTAGTTCAAATTAAAATCCGCAGGACCTAATCCTCTCTCAAATGTTTAAATGGAAAAAAAAACAAACAATGAATCAATACATTTAAAGTACTTCAGGAAGTATGTGGTGCAGTATAAGCACTGTGTGGTTGTTTGCTGTTACTTTAACTAAAAATCCATCGCATTCATGAAAACTGTCGGCAGCATGTATGTCACGAGCCCATTTGGTAGCACAGGGAACTTGCTGAGTTGAACTTTTGTTGGTAGGTAGGCCCCCCGCTCATTCCTTGGTAAAAAACACACATTGAAGATTTTCAACACTGAGATTTCTCTGAGAAATGGACCTGAAGATGAAATACTTGTGGATTCACTCAGCACCTTCTCTTCACCCTTAACCGGGAGCAGCTCACTCCTGGGTCATTGTGTGTTGTTAAATCACCATGGAGCTGGGCTGGGACACAGCACACCAGGCCTTCTCACCAATGCTCAAGACATCATTAGCATCATCATGTCTCTGAAAGCCCAGATCTATTTGTCTCCTTGGTCATGTCCCTTAGGACACAGGCTCTGTCCTGTGCCGATGCCTTTAATTACAGCATTCTTCATAGTTTTTCCCAGGTCAAGCAAGAGTCAGGCACCAACAATATATTTCTTCTTCTATCAGTTCAGTTTTGGCTTTCAGTAGATTATTCAGCTCAAACTCCCTTTAAGAGCAAATCAGAGTCAAGGGCCCTTGGGCTCTGTGTGCAGCTGGCTGGACCGCTGTGCTTCCCCCATCTTATTCCTTCCCCACCCACACTCACGGCCTGGATGCCACTATCTCTGTGCCTTGAAACCATCAGATCAAATCTCATCTTGTCCTTTATCCTGTTTGAACTGGGATTCACAAAGAGAAGTTCAGACTCACCAAGTCATCCTTCATTTCCTGGCCTCTCATCCCCATACTCACCACATGTCACAAGTCACCTTACTAGTTAGCATGTCCCTGCTCACAGGATTTTTAATTTCTGACCCCTCCCCGCCTCGTGCTCATCTGCTTTACTTTTCGAAATTACCACTGCTTATAATTTCTTTCATTGTTTATTATCTGTCTCTTCCCACTCGAATATAACCTTCATGAAGGTAGAGACTCTGTCTTGTTCGCCGTGTTTTCCTAGTGCCAAGAATAGCGCCTGGCACACGGCAAGAACATGAAAGACCATTGTTAAATGGCACTCTACCAGTAATGCGCACGTGATGCTTGGGAAAAGATTCTTAGGACTTTTCGTTCCTGAATCCAGCTTCAGGAATTCTACTCCATTCCTCCTTAGCAGCATCAACTCCCTTTAGATTTCTGTTCAGAGTCTCTGAGCTTAGTTTGCCTCCCCCACCCTAGTCATAACTACCATGATCATCTTCTTTGGGCTCCTGTGTCAGCCTGTCTTTTTTTAGTTAAGCAGTTGCTGAAGAGATGCCCTCTCTTTTTTGTCCTTTATGCTTTTTTTTGGGAGAGCAGTGGTGGAAAGGGTAGGGCAGGAACACTGCTTTCTTTTGAAAGTCATGTAACTACAGTCAAGCCACGAAGTTTGGCTGGCTTCTGAAGATCTTTTTTCTAGTTTCTTTGTACTAAGACAGATAGCTCTGAATACCATTTGGCAGTATTCCCTGCCATTTTCTTTTCCCTTCCATTTTCATTTCTTTTATCTGTAATCTACATTCTAGCCAAGCTCTGAAAGATTATCTTTTTTCAGCCCTCACTGTGAAGGTTGAATTATAGCTATGATTTATCTATTGCCTATTACATTCATCAATATATGCATATATGTGTGTTTGCATGTGCGAATGTGTGTATATGTACATATATACATACACACACACACACACACACATATATACATCATTTTACAGATGAGAAAACTGAGATTCAGAGAGGTAAAATAGCTTCTCCAACATTACTCAGATGGTGAAGTCCAACTTCCCAACAGTAGAGTTTACCATTCCTTACCTCTCATTTTCTCTTTAGTCCATTTTAACCTACTCCATTCAAAACTACTCTTAAGGGCTTCCCTGGTGGCGCAGTGGTTGAGAGTCCGCCTGCCGACGCAGGGGACACGGGTTCGTGCCCCGGTCCGGGAAGATCCCACATGCCGCGGAGCGGCTGGGCCCGTGAGCCATGGCCGCTGAGCCTGCGCGTCCGGAGCCTGTGCTCCGCAACGAGAGAGGCCACAACAGTGAGAGGGCCGCGTACCGCAAAAACAAACAAACAAACAAACAACACTTAAAAGGTTGCCAAATCTTGTTGATTTTTGTTAATTTAAAAATTTCTCTATGAAATATTTCAAATATATAGACAAAAAGAGAAAATTATACCAGTAGTGCTCATATATTATCCTACATTTGCTTCAAACTTTTAAAAGAAATAATCCACTACAGCTAAGGTGATGTCTATTTTATACTTTTCCCTGGTCACATTCCCCCTACTTCCTCTCCAGATGTCACTGCTTTCAGGACTTAAAAAAAATAATTCCTATGCTTGCTTTTACATTATTCCTAAATACAAATGGATCTACAGAAGTATATATACTTAGTTTTAGATTTTTAAAAAAACTTTTAAATAACTGTCTTTGTAACAATTGCTTTTTTTTTTTAGCTCAACATTAGGCTTTGGGGATTTTTCCATGTTGATTAGACTGTCTCTCTTTTTCATTCATTTTAATTGCTCAGAGTATTCCATTGCATGAATATACCACAATTTATTTACCTCGTCTCCTGTTGATATATAATTAGGTCATTTCTATATATTGGTTTTTAAAACTATAATGTCGCTCTTCTGTCTTCTTCTTATGCCATGTCTCAGCAACATTTTCCATAGTTAACCATTCTTTATTCTTCTACACTTTTCTCTCTTGGTTCTGCAACACCCAGAGTCTTTGGTTTTAATTGTCGTCTGGTCACTCCTGAGTTTTCTTTCCCTTCCTGCCTTCTTCTATTTAACCTAAAATTTTGGGGGTTCGCCAGAACTTGGTATCAAGCCATTTCGCCTTGTCTCTCCGTCCCAGTTTCTTCCGAGATGGTCTCATCCATCCCTATGACTTTAAATATAGACTGACAATACAGAAAGTGCCATCCCATGCCCACATCTCTGAGCTCCAGACTCATGAATCATGACAGTTACCTACTTGACACGTCTTCTTGGATGTCTCAAAGGCCACTCGAGTTCAAACTTAAGACATCTTAGGAACAAAAAGGAACTCTTTGTTTTTCTGTCCGTACCTGTGGTAGAGAGTTTCTAATATGGATCCCAACGATTCTGCCTCCTGATACGCACATCTTTGTGTAATCTCCTCCCCTTGAGTGTGGGCTACAACTAATGACTTGCTTCTAATCAGTAGAGCAAAAGTGATGGTATGTCAGTCACTTCTAACATTAGGTTACAGAAGACTGACTTCCATCTGCCTTGCATTTTCTCTGGCTCTCCTGGCTTCCTCACTCTGTGTTGCTGTGCTGTGATGGCTGTAGTGGCCCGCATGACTGAGAGTGGTCATGGAACTGAGAGTGGTCTCTGGCCAGTAACCACTGAAGAACTGCATTCTACCAACAGTTACACGAGTGTGAACTTGGAGGTTATTCCTGCCACAGCTGAGCCTTGCGATGGCTGCAGCCACTGCCAGCATTTTGATCGCTTGATTGTATTCTTGTGAGAGACCCCAGAGAGGGTGGATCCAGCTAAGCTGCACTGGGGTGCCTGGCCCACAGAAACAATGAGATAATAAGTGTTTGCTGTTTTAAGCTGCTAAGTTTTATAGTACTTTGTTATACAGTGGTAGACAACTCATACAAATCTTGTTCACGCCCCAGTGGCCCCTATATCAGTAAACCATCCTCTTGGTAACTCAGGTTATGAACTAGTCTACCTAGACTCATGCTTCTTCGTCATCCTCTATAACAACCCATTCGTTAGTCCTGTAGCTTCTGTCTTCAAAATATAACTTAAATATCTCTACTTCTATCTCTGTCGACATATACTAGGCCAAGCCCCCTTCATCTCTTGCCTTGAGGGAGAAAGAAGAGCTCTTTGAATGTGCCCCTTAGGGGATGTTAAGGTCTTTTATCTTCCTGCCTTTTTTGTCTTATTATTTATTTGCCTATTTAATAGATTTTGATCACTGAGGTCCTTTTTTATGTACTGGTGATGGTGATAAAAATTTAAAATCATCCCTGAGTCCTGGAGTTTGCAGTAAAATAAAGGAGACAAATAGTCATCAAATTAACTGAGAAATGTGAAGTCTCTGAAGAAGGGATAACTGATTCTATGAGAATAAGATCATAGTGCTGCCCATTGTACTTAGGATTTCTCAAGAAATTGATATTGAGGACTATTTTTTTTTTTTTTTTTGCGGTACTTGGGCCTCTTACTGCTGTGGCCTCTCCCATTGCGGAGCACAGGCTCCGGACACGCAGGCTCAGCGGCCATGGCTCATGGGCCCAGCTGCTCCACGGCATGCGGGAACCTCCCAGACCGGGGCACGAACCAGGGAAGCCCCGAGGATTATTCTTGATCAGAGGTGCTTTCCAACTTGTTTGAGGTAGAATTTTCCAGGGTGGTGTAGAACATGATGGTTGATAAAGTTATGCATGTGTCATTGTATTCAATTATCTGACCAATTATTCTGTTTGCTTCCTTAATTATCCCCCCCCTCTCCCCCCGCCATATATGAATCTCTAGGTATGGGGCCTTAAATACCAGAAACTATGGCTGGGTGTTTCTCCTCCCTTCACCATTAAAGAGTTTGAGTAAATTATCAAGATTGAATTTTACCTAAGGAAAAAAGGCATAAATTTGTTCCTGTTATATGTAAGTGATGTATATATCATACCATAAATTGTGTCCTAATACAGGCATATAATGGTGTAAGATATCTCTTTAAATGATTACATCTTTTTTCTTTAGAATCATAAAAATTCTTAGAATTAAAACGGGGACTTCTCTTGTTCATTGGGTTCACTCTCCCGTGTAGTGTGGGAATTTGCCCTATACCCTTCATAACCAGGGATATTCCAAGCTCTGTATAATCATTTCTAGGAACTGGCAACTGATTATCACACAAGGCAGCTCTTTTAATTGTTACAAAGATAAGATTGTTGTAACCTCTTATACTGATTTGAATTCTACTTACTTTTGATTTATGTCTTTTGGGCCTGTTTACTTCTAGTAAAACTGAGTAATTCTAACTTAGGGTTCATTGCTACTCTGTAAATTCATATCATATTAAACTCCTCATGACTAAGGTTTTTTTCAATGGCTTATAACTTTTAGGTCCTCAAAATTAACTCAATTTGTTCTCACATCAGTCCAATGGATTCTTTACAACAAGAGACAATCTTCAGATCTTGAATTGTGAGAAACTATAATTTCCTCAATCACATAGACGTTTGATGTAATCATCTGATGTGAGCAAGCAATCTATGTGAGGAAAACTAGAATCGGCCTGAAACAATTCCTTCCTGTTACATGGAATGTGACAGAGTGATCACCAAAAACTGTTTGTGGAAGTCAACACTCATTCCTCAGTCCTTGCTTTCTGAAAACAAATGTGCTAGGGTATAAATAAGATAAGCAGTAAATAAGTACGAAAGATAGTCCCAGTGCAGAAAAAGTCAAACAGAAACATCTCAGTCTTTACTTCTTGTCAATTGGACTTTTTGATGCATTTATAGATATCTAATGCATTATTTTGAACTAAACTGTGCCTTCTTTTTCTAGTCAAAAGAAATGTTAGTAAATCTAATATCTAGGATATTTTACCTGTACAGATAAAATTATTCCTCAGTAATGGTCAGTGTAGTCTTAAATGCATAGGAATCATTTGCTTATAAACTAAATAGTCTTTTTCTATTGCTGGTGTTTAAATATTGGCCACATCTTTGAAGTTCCTGTAAGATGGATAAAGCAAGTTTATTAACTAGGTCACTGGTCTCCTTCTGTTGCCATACATTGAATTTTATTTCTCAACATTAAGGATGCATTAGTTTTCAATTGCTGCATAACAAGTTGCCACAAACTCAGCTAATGGCTTAAAAAACATAGAGTTTATATGAGTCAGGAGTCCATGCATGGCTTAGCTGGGTTCTGTGCTCAGTATCTCACAAGGTTGAAAGCAAGGTGTTGGCTGGGCTGTGTTCCTTTCTGGAGCTTAGGGTCCACGTCCACACTCGTGTGGTTGTTGACATAATTCAGTTTTGTGCAGTTGTATGACTGATGACCCCACTTTCTTCTTGGCTGTCAGCCTAGTGCTGTTCTCAGCGCCTAGAGAACCCTGAAGTTCCTTCCCACTTGAGTTTCTCATATTTCTTACTTTTTCAAAGCCAGCAGGACAATCTTTCTGAGCTCTACATCCCATTTAAAGGGCTTACCTTTTTGGTCAGGACCACCCAGGATAATCTCCCTTTTGATTAATTTAACATCACCTGATTAGGGACTTTAATTACATCTGAAAACCCTTTTCATATAATGTAATCTAATCGTGGGAGTAACTCTCCCATCATATTCACAGGTCATGTCCACACCCAAGGGAAGAGAATTCCATAGGCCATATACACCAACACAGTGGGAATCTTGAGGATCATCTTAGAATTCAGCCTAATACATTCCATTTGCTCCTTTCTGGTCCTAATATTTCTGAGCCTCATTTGATCATGTGTCAAATGAGAACTGTTACAGATCAAATGAGAATTGTTACAGATATTAGGACCTCACTCCTAGCAGGAACTCTGTCTTTCTCTTTATGCTGTTGTAAAGATAGAAGCCAGTCTGACTTATAGAAACATAGGAAACTTCCCGGACCTCATGAGACACACTAGCATCCTGGAATGAGAATGTTAGTCTTCTAGATCATCTCAAAGGAACAGGCTTTCCAGAAGAGTTAGTATCTACACTGTATCATCTTTCACAGTCCTCTAAGAAAGCCTGTTCAGTGCCACTACCATTAGCACAATCCCCCACAATAAATAGGAAGAACACCCAAATACAGGACGATGGAGTAAACCTCCAAATGAGACCTTCCCCAGGTACACTTGTTGGTGCTTTGAGTCCTTTTTAATTGTTTTGGGTCTCTTGTTTATGGCCATCAACATGGAAAGCCTCAACTTGAGCTACTCAGTGAGGCTTTATTTCATGGTGATTGGAATCTCTGCAAATCCAGCACCAATTGATTAGACAGACAACAAAAACAGCATATATTTTCTATGGCAAATCTGAAAATGACAACAACCCATAGGCATCTAACCATTCCTGAGTTACAAAAGCAATCTGGACCATTCTAAGACAAATGGGCGTGGAAGTTGTTAGAGAGGGCAGTGTCCATTAGCACTAGGAAGGAGAAGAAAGAAAAGGAAACAAAAAATCAAGTTGCAGCTAGCCATTGACTGACTCAAGACAAGGGCAGAATGTTAGTTGAAACAAAGCAAAAGGGTGAGAAATGAAGGCTGTGTTTTGACAGCGACATTTTCCTCTTAAGCTGAGTGCCTAGTATTTCTCTCTCGAAACCCTGAGCATCTTCTTTTCTAAGATACCCTAACAGATGCCAATAATGCTTCTGTAGATAAGTTTTGGTGAGGAACATTGATAATGTTTGTAAGGTACCTACCATAAGACCTGGCAAATCATGAATGCACATAACAAATGCTAAACTGTAGTGGTTGTAGAAGAAATAGTATAAGTGGTCTTACAGTGCACTCTCCCTAGAGGGAAAACTCTAAAGTACCAACACCCATGTTCACGGTAATTTTATGAGAGGATCGGGAAGAAGAGGAGTGAATATGGAAAAGCATGTTTTGACATTCCTGCTCAGTTTGCAGTCACAGAAGTGGTTGTGCTTTCCCCCAGGAGGTCAGTTTTCTGGTAGAAACTATAGTGAATAGAAGTCTGTATCATCTGTGTCTGTATGATGAATGCTATTCATAGCAAAGAATTATTTATAAAAATCTTTTGAAATTAAATCTGCAAGGGTTATTTGGAAGGTTAAGAAGAAATATGGAGGGATAGAGGAATGTCAAAAACAAAAGCTCAAAATGTTGACGATGGCAATGTCCCTGATGGTGAATTTCCCACAAGGCCAATGGCAAGGTGGAAATGATCAGTGTAGACAATGGACTGGGAAGCTGAAAGCTGAGGAGTCATTTGTTTTCAATTAGTCTAGGTCACTGGTTCTCAACCAGGGGTGAATTTGCCCCTCATGCAGCATTTAGCAATGTTTGGAGACATTTTTGGTTCTTATAACCTGGGGAGAGGAAAGGCAGTGCTACGAGTATCTAGGGGGTAGAGGTCAAGGATTCTGCTAAACATCCTAAAAGGCACAGGACGGCCCCCACACAAAAGAATTATCCGGCCCTAGAGGTAAACAGTGTCAAGGTGTGAAACCCTGATCTACGTATTTTAATTCTATTATTGGACCAAGTTGAAGCAGCAGATGCTACATCCATGGCCTCTGTTAGTTTAGCCTCCCATGGAATCATAGAGTTGTAATTCAGTGTTTTGCTTTTTACCTTTGTCAGAAGCCACCACTACAAATAGACATACAAAATTTAACATGGCATTTGTGATTTTAATAAAAGATATTGTTCGTGACCTACATGAGACATTTGATGTTAATTTCATTGCTGGTAAAAAAGAATGCTCTTTGCTGAGGAATTTCCACATATTTCCAGTTCAATAAGATCCATAAAATAGATCTTCTTTCTCTTTTTGCCTTAGTAGCCAGGAAATTTGGGGCAAAGCTTGAAGCTCAGTTGTGATTTTTGAGCCTTTGAACATGATAGCTAGAATAGTTTGTATCTTTCTTTTCTCTGGTTATGATTTTCTTCTTACATTTCCACTGAATTACCATTCATATATATGAATACATTTATTCATATATATGATTTTCTCATAATCATGCAGAAAGAGCTTCCCTTGCTTTATAGAGTTTTTAATCATTCTTAATATGAACTACCTGGATTGTTAATATGTCAGTTTTTATTGTGAGTCCCTTCTAAGCAGTGTACATTCATGCAGTCTTATGCATTAAATACATTATTGGAATGTCAGACATAGCAATTACATTCGGCGGTTGCTGCTATGGGAATTGAAAGAGGTATGACCAGAGAAACACAAACGATTACTAGTCAAAGGAATTCTGGGGCCCATTTAAGGCTGGCTACCTTCATTGTGGTACCACGAATCCATTCTATTTTGAATTCTCTCCAGCAGTTGTCAGCATCTTGGTGAAAGCGATGTCAGTGTAGAGAGTTGGGTTTATTAGGGCTAAGGTTTGGCCAAGTGGATTTGAGAGGAGAGTGAAAGAAGGGTATTGTGGAATAAATGCCTGTAAAACCATATTAAATGGAGAATGAAGTGACAACAGGGTCGGGGGGGGGGGGCGCTGGGATGGATGAGGAGATGAGTGCTCCCCTTGCTTATCCTTCCTTCTGAGCCCCAGTCCATCCAGCTCTTGCCTCCTGCTGCTTCCTTAGGTTGGGCGTTGATTTAGCTGAAAACATTTTCATCGGGTACATAATCCTGTTTTACATGAAGCGTCAAGTGCAGTCACTGGCTTTACCAATGCTTATTTTAGTGCTTGTGAATAGAACACCAATTACATTTCAGCTGGACCATTTGCCGCCCCCCTTTCTGGTTCTTTCACTGGGAAGGTACACTCAGCCACCATTCTAGTAGTTTACTCAAGAATTGGATTAGACAAACTCATAAAACAGCATGTAGGCATTCCTTGAAGGGAGTTACACTTTGGTTAACTGATACGTTTCTTTGCCAGACCATTGTGTGTATGCACACATGCGCATATGTGCGCGTGTGTACACGTGACTGGTAAAAGCAGCCAGTGCTTGAGTGTCTCCCTTAGCCTTGTGTGGAGGCACCTCTAGCATCACTGTAAAAGGTATGCAGCAGGCTGACAACCCAACTTGGCAGCTGTTCCTCCTAAAACTGTACTTTCCTCCGTGACGTCAGCATGGAAAGCAGTCTCTTGAGCAGTTTATGCCTGATTCTTGGCATCATTAAAATTCTGTTCTTTTCAGTGTTGCTTCATTTTTACAATCAGGATGCTCCATTTTCAGACTTCAAAGCTTTGGAAATTCTTTAATAAATAGATTTTATTTTATTTGGCATCGAATCTAAGTTGAATGATTTTTCATGTGGGAAATAATAAGAATTGTATTTTGAAGGGCATTTACCCCTCTTTGGCAAACATTTGTAAGTGCTTTATGGTTTCCAGAGCTCTTTAATGCATGATGTGTTTTATTACTTATACGACCCCACAGAGCTGGTACTGTGAGCCCCAATTTAAAGATAAGTAAATTAATTTTCAAAAAGGAAAGTGAATTAACAAAGGCTAGGTTTAAGTGATGGAATTAAGATAAAAACACTGATTGTCTTAAACTGTAGGGATCTTTCTATTATAACATGTTAACTTTAAGCAAGTGGGGTTTCTAGTGAGTTACCAGTTTGTATTGTAACAAAGTGTGTCCAACTTGATCTCAAACTATATTTCAAGGTTAACACTTTATAAATGAAACTAAATCATTGGAGCTTAGGCCAGGGGCTGGAAGTTTATTTACTGATCCAGTCCGACCTCCTGGGCTTCTTGATATTTGGTGAGATTGGTACATTTGTTAGTACTTTGGAAAAGCATTTTGTTTCCTCCAGAATGAAGAGCACTGCTCTTGAATTTTAAACAGAAGAAATGACTGTCCAACAGGGCTCATGGGCACAAAGCATAAACAATAAGCCTCATGTTGGTACCGGAAGAAAATAGGCAATTTCTGTAGAGCCCTTCTGTCAACATCTACTTAAATCTACATAATGGGAATATATTGATAACCTCTAAAAATCTGTATAGTAAGTAAACACATCTTTCTCTTCCAAAACTATATCTAGTGAGGTTATTAGTGGCTAAATGTGTTTATTTTTAAAGATATACTTTACAATGTCATAATATTTTAATATTAAAATATATGTAATGGAACTAAATTATGAGCTATCAAAGTACTTCTACATGGGTGATTTATTAACGACAAAGGGTAAAAGATCCCTTTACCATATAGAGATCTGACAAATACCACCTAAGCTAAATGATCCAAATTAACACCCCCAGTACTAGCACAAATGAACATCCCCTTCCTTCTGATGTGATATAGCACTAAGAATGGTATTGCAGGTCTGAGCCGGACCTGCCTAAAATGCTTAACCACGACCGATTCATGAGAAACCCAGACTGAGGGATATTTTGCAACAAAACTGACCCCTCCTCTTCAAAATTGAAATGTCATGAAAGAAAGTCAGAGGAACTGCTCCAGATTGAAGGAGTCTGAAGAGACATGACAACTAGATGCAGTGAGTTATATCTGGATTAGAAAACCAAAATTGCTATAAAGGATATTATTAGGAAATTTTGCAAAATAAAAAGTTGAACAAGAAAAAATAGTGATATCATTGCAAACAATTGAGAACATTTTGACATTTCTTTAGAAATAATATGAATTGATTTGAATTTTTTGGGAAAACAATCTAGAGCTAAGAAATGAACAGTTTGCAGAGAAGCCTTTAAGTTTGCTTCATTATTGCAAAATGCAACAAAAATAAGAAATTCTGCGTACTTCAAGTGAAACAAATTTATTACAGAACCTTATTTTGGCTCAGGCATTATCTAACTCACACAGATCAATTTTACTTGCATAGAATTTTAAGATTTGGGTAGAGTTCTCTGTTTCGATTTGTCTGTCTGTTTTAATTTCTAAGTGAGTCACTTGAAAGACATGTTCTTAATACATGATCCCTTTTTAAAAGTGTTTATCTGTTTACTGATTTGGCAGTACAATTATGCACAAAGATTCTCAAACAGCCATCCAGGCACCACTGACACGGTACTGTGGGAAATTAGATTAATTTATAGACTCCTCTGTTTTTATATTTCACCGTTTAATATTCCACCTCCACGCCTGGAAGAGTATCTGAGTTTGGCTAAATATCTTTGTTAGAAACCATTTATCTGTCCATTTGTTATACAAATGTTTATTAAGAAGCTGTGAGATTATGGCCATTTGCTGGGTGCTGGGACTATACAGATAAACTACACCATGTCTTTCTCCTCGCACAGCCAATGCACTGACTTATGGAACTTCTAGGTAGTTCTCCAATGTTCTCAGCTGGGTTATTAGTTTTTAGTGTGAGAAGATGTGGGGACCTACTTCTAAACCTGTTTTCTCATGAGGATGATATTTGTCGATAATCTTTTTTTTCCCCTTTTGTACCTATTTAAGATGCATTTCGACAGATATTTACAATCATGTAACCACTATCGCAATCAAGATATAGAACATTTCTATCACGCCAAAAAGTTCTCTCATGTTCCTTTATGCCTATCTCCTCTCCCCATCACGCCTGGCCCCTGATCTGATTTCTGTCCTTATTGTCTTGCATTTTCTGGTGTGCAATATATTGGACGCATCCAGTATATGACCTTTTGGGTTTAATTTAGCATAGAGCTTTTGAGATTCATCCATGTCTTTTTATGTATCAGTAATTTGTTCCTTTTTATTACTGAATAGTATCTCATTGTATGAATGTACTACAATTTATTTATTCACCAATTGATGGGGTATTTGCATTTCTAGTTTTTGACTGATTATGAATAAATTTATTATAAATATGCATATGCCAGTCTTTTCTGACATATGATTTCGTCTCTCTTGAGTAATTATCTAGGAGTGGGATTTCTGGGATATATGCTAAATATACGTTTAAGTTTTTAATACATGTTAAATTGTTTTCCAAGGTGGCTGCACCACCTTGCATTCCCATTAACAATGAATGAGAGTTCCATTATTCCATATCCATGCTAGCACTTGACATTCTCAGTCTTTTTCACTTTAGGCATTCAAGGAGTTGTGTATTTGTACAACATTGTGACATTAATTTTCCATGCAAATGTCTTATTGTTGGCTCATTTGAGTTGTAATGGTTCTTTATGTACTGTAGATTCAAACCTTTTAATAGATGTGTTTTGGAAATATTTTCTTCCAGATGTGTGGAGTGTTGTTCATTTTTTAACATTGTCTTTTGTAGAGTATAAATTTGATGGAGTGCAATTTACCACTTTTTGTTATACTGTGTGCTTTTTATGTCTACGTCTAATAAATCATTGCCTAATTTAACTTCACAAAAGAATTCGTCTTGGGGCTTCCCTGGTGGCACAGTGGTTGAGAGTCCGCCTGCTGGTCCGGGAAGATCCCACATGCCGCGGAGCGGCTGGGCCCGTGAGCCATGGCCGCTGAGCCTGCGCGTCCGGAGCCTGTGCTCCTCGACGGGAGAGGCCACAACAGTGGGAGGCCCGCGTACCGCAAAAAAAAAAAGAATTCCCCTATGTCTTCTCCTAGATTTAGTTTCAGCTCTTACATTTAGGTCTATCTATCTTTGGAGTATCTTCTTAAGAATTTGTCTATCTCAACTAATTTGTGCAATATGTTGGTATAAATTTGTTCATAACTTTTCTTATCCATTTAAGTTCCCTAGAGTTGGTAGGAATATTCAAACTTTCCTTCCTGAGTTTGGTAATTTGTTTCTTCTTTTTTTGGTCAGGCTGCCTAGAAATTTATCAGTTTTTGTGATTGATTTTCTTTATTGTTTTTTTACTTTCCATTCAATTGATTTCCTCCATTCAATTGAAATCAAAGAAAGCTTTGTGATTTGTTTACTACTGGTTTTGGATCTAATTTCTTCTTTTTTCTAATTTATTATGTTGGAAACAGATTATTGCTTTGAGACCTTTCTTTTTTTCTTATATAAGTCTTCAGAGGTATAAATTATCCTCTAGGTACTACTTTAGCTATATCTAATAAATTTTAGTATATGTAATTTTGTCTTAATCCAGTTCAAACACTTTATAATTTCCATTGTGATTTCTTCTTTACCTATATAGTGTTTAGAAAAGTATTGCTTAATTTCCAAGTATTTGATGATTTCCTAAATTCCTTTCTGTTGTTTTCTAATTTAATTCCATCGTGTAGAACATACTTTAAATTATTCAGTACTTTTAAATTTACTGAGTTTTTTTGTGGACTAGCATATGGTGTATTCTGAGGAAAGTTTCGTGTATACTTGAAGAAACGTGTGTATTATAGTGCTTTTGAGTGGAGTGTTCTTTAAATGTTAATTGGGTGTGTGTGGTTGCGGCGCTCTCTGTTCATTTTTTCCCCTGATTTAAATTGTTATCCTGGATATACAGATGCTACTGCTCTGTGTAACGTAACACTGAGGCAGTGATCAGGCAGAGGTCGTGTTCAGATGCTTTAAGTTGCTTGGCTGCCACACTCCGCCAATGAGTGTTTGTGTGTGGGCTGGGGGCACATTCAGAGCTCAGGCAGTTTTAAAGTCGGCCTCGACTTGTAGTTTCCACTGGGCCCTTTCAGCTCTCCCTGCCCATACGTGTAATTTTCCAGAGTCAGTCAGAGATGTGTGGAGAGCTTCTCTTGCACTTCTAAGGCGATCTCACTTCCAGGACTACCTCCTTGTTAAATTCCTGCCTGGCTTCCCCTCTGCCCGGGAACCTGAGGCTAGCAGGGCTGTGGCTTTTCCCCTTTGATTTCCTACTGAGTTTGCTGCTTTTACTGACAACAGTGCTGGGAATGGGTTTTTGGCTCTGCTCCCAATCAAGTCAACCCTCTCTAGCAGTGAAGCTGCTGGTTTTCAGTCTAGCCCTACCTGTACAGCTACCATTCCTGTCTCCTGAACCAGGCAGCGAAGATGGGAGCAGCTCCAGGCAAGCAGGCCGTAGAACCCCACAGCTCTTTCCTGAAGCTCTGGGAGCTCGTCATCAATAAGTGCTTCTCCATTTGCTGTTTGCCTTTGGTCACTTTTTGGAGCTCTGAAATGGTTGTTTGTGACCATTTTGTCCAGCTTAATAAGTGTTTGTTTGGGGAGAGGATTTGCCAAAATCTTTACTCTGTCATAGATAGAAGTTCTGCTACTTATAAGGTTTTTTTTTTTTTTTTTCTTATAAGGGTTTTAAAAGAAAAGTGTATGACTTTTTTTTGTGGTGAAAGAAATGATATATGGCTAATTTAGTGAGCTAATGATGAAAGCCTGTAAATCAAACAGGAAGATAATTGAAATTGATAAAGATGTAAATTAGATAGTAAATTCAATATCAAGTTTAAGGAAAAGAAAATGTAAAAGCTTCTGAAAAAACTGTCTTTCGTGACATATTATGAGGCTTGCTATAAGGGAGAGAGGCATTTAATATATAATGCTGCAGAAAAAGAACTTACAATAACTATGTTAAAAAGTCAGAGTTAAAAGAGACCTCAGATACTCTCTAACCAGTAGTCCCCAAACACTGGGCTTTGGATTATTAGGGCTTTTGGGACCTCTGAAAGTTTTTTCTCTAATCTGTAGCACAATATAAAATATAATAACAATTTAACATGCTTTTCAAAAAGCTAAGTCTATTTAATTTAAAGGACTACAATTTGGGGAATTCCCTTGTGGTCCAGTGGTTAGGCTGTGCTCTCATTGCTGTGGCCCAGGTTCAATCCCTGGTCGGGGAACTAAGATTCCACAAGACGCACGGCACAGCCAAAAATTAAAAAAAAAAAAAAAAAAAGGTGGTAATAGAGGAATAGACATATCATGTTCTTATTTAGCAAAATTAAAATTTTTCCACTGCCCTGTTATTCTCTAGCATTTTGAAAATTTACCGCAAGTCCTAAGAAGTTAAATGCTTTTCTCAATTTCGCTCAGTTTTTATTAAAAGGAGAAAATACTATCTTATGATATTAGAATATAATTTGTTCTTCATAACACAGGCTTTTTATATAACTGACAGGAAAAATGAAGTACTGCTTTCCCTTCTGTATAATTTAGCTGTTTGAGTTAATTTTTACCAATTTTCCAAATGATAAAATCTTATTTGGGCTTGGGGAGAAATTTACTCATAGTTCTTAAATCTTTATTTTTAAAATTGATTTAGTAATGATTAGATGACTTTATAATCAGCAGTCTAGAGTCATATAATTTTGTTATACTCTCATCACAATGCTTGTATTCTAAAGATCTTGAGGTTTATATGGGTATGAAAGGGATTCGTATATCATATCATTCTTCTTGTGTTGTCTGAGAAGTGACTAGTTCATTCTTGCTCTGTCACTTGGTCCTGTCTACTGGAAATACATGAGCTTTGCTCTATGGAGACCACATCCATTCATTTAATAATCTTTAAATGAGCCATTTCCAGGTGTTGGCTTCATTGGTGTCGTTATGAGAGTTAGGAGGGTGAATAAGGAACACTCAAACGAGAGAGAAAAGCTGTGCACTGAGAATTGCTACAGGGAGTATGTGCAAAGGGCAGAGTGAGTTCAGATGACAGAAGCATTAACGTTGGACACTTAAGGGGAGGGGTCTGTGAGGAGGTGACCACGTTGAGCTGGATTTTGAAAGATGAGTAGGGTTTTTTATGCCACACTCATAGCGTCAGAAACTGATCAAGTCACTTAAGCATTTCAGGTCTCAGTTATCTAAGTCCTTGTTCTAAAGTTCTGCTTTCCCAGATGAGTGCAGACCCAACCATCTTATTCAATCAATAAATAGGGGGCTGTGATCTCATGTGCTATGAGCTGTCTGACTTTGCCCTAAGTGGTACAGTAAGAGGCTTCTCTTGGCCAGTTTGTCTCCTGGGAAAGTTTCTGTGGGAACAAAAGTATCTTTTTTAAATAAATGATTATTAATGCTGTTTGGTTTAATTATAATAGCAAACACAGACATTGTTTTCTTTGTATTAGAAAATGTTCTGAATCAGGAGTTGTCTTGCTGCCTGTTTTCAGACAGCCTGACAGCCAAGGATGTTTTTTACATTTTTAAGTGTTGAGAAGAAAATAATAATATTTATTGACATTTGGAAATTATACAAAATTCATATTTCTGTGTCCATTACTAAGCTTTTATTGGAGCACAAACATAATCATTAATTTATGAGTATCTGTACACTTGGAAATTTAAAAACACACTTTAAATTTACCCATGGATCAAAGAAGAAATTATAATGGAATTAGAAAACATTTGTAATTAAAGAATGATAAAACAATACTGTATTTCAGAACTTGGGGGATGTAGCAAAAGTGGTTCTTAGAAAATTAATAATCTTAAATTCTTATACTAATAAAAAGAAGAACCTAAAAATTAAAGAGCTAAGCATTTCAGTTAAGATGTTAGAATAAACTCAAAGAAATTAGAAAGAACTAATAAAGAGTAGAAATGAAAGAGAAAATAGATACAATAGAAAAAATGAACAAAATTTTGTTCTTTGAAAAAAACTACACACACACAAATATGTGTGTATGTGTATATATACATTATATATATAGTCATGTAATATTGGTCAAGTGCAAACAAACATTTAGAATTAAACAATTTTTACAATATGAAGAGCAAAACTTTAAAATTTCTATATTTTAAAGAAAATACAGGAGGCATAATTTGAGACTTTAGTGTAGGGAAAGTTTCTTAAATAAGATAAAAAAGCACAAACCATAAAAGAATAGATAGGTTCATTAACTACATTAAATGTTAAAAGCTTCTAAACATCAAAATACTACTTTGTAAAAAAGAGGAAAGCCACAAACTTGGAGAAGATGTTATTATACATAAAACTGGCATAAATTATTTAGAATATATTAATATCAATAGGAAAAAACACACAAATAACCCAATTCAGTATGACCAAAGAGTATAAACAGGCAATTCACAAAAAGAAAGCCTAAATAAGCAACAGACCTGTTTGTCCTTATTAGTAATCAGATGATCACAAATTAAAATAAGATACCAGTACATACCATTGAGATTAGCAAAAATTTAAAGTTGATAATATTGTCTTGTTGAGGGTGTGGAATGATCAGAACTTTCACATATTGCTGGTGGGCATATAAATTTGTACACTCACTGGAGAGCAATATCTAGTAAAGTCAAAGACATTCATTTCCTGTGACCTGGTAGTTCCAATCCTACCTAAAAATGATTCACACTTGCGCGCGAGTATGATACCTGTACATGATGTTCATGTTAACATTGCCAGAGCCAAGTGTTGGAAACAACATAAATATCCTTCAAGAGGAGAACGGATAAATAAATCACAGTATATTACTATAGTGGAATATTGCACAGCAGGAAATATGACCCAGGTAGAGCTATATGTATCAACATGGAAAAATTTTATGTTGAGAGACAAAAAGCACATTACACAAAGATACATATAGTATAATACCATCTGTGTGAATGAAGTTTAAAATCATGCAAAATAGTACTATCTATGATTTCAGGATATATGCCTGTGTAGTAAAAAGTCTAAAGGTGGGCATGGAAATGATGAACAACAAATTTAGAATAATACAAACTTTAGTGGGTGTAGGGAGAAATGTACACATAGAACTTTAAACATATTCATAATACTTTATTGAGATGTGTGATGGTTACACAGGTATTTTTTATAATAAATGTAATACTTTTGGGGGGTAGACTGGGTAACAAAGAAACCTTGTTATAGAAGGTGTATGCTAATTTAAAAGGAAAACTGTTGGATAAACTCTTGTATGGTGGTGGTGGTGGTGGTGGTTAAATGTTATAGATGTCACAACCATATAGCCATTCATCCATGTATCCATCCTTGCATCTATCCATGAACCCAGTAAATGCCCAGTGTTGTACCAATCACTAGGATGGTTAGGCTGATGTTCCCTTTCCTGCAAGTCTAGCAGAAAGGAATATAGGAAAGTAAATGGTTACCTCCCCATGTGAGTGCAGATATATTCCGAATGCTCCAGAAGCACAAAAGAGGGAAGTGATAACTTGGTCAGTGGAGGCAGTTTTCATAGAGAATATGAAACAATTCTTTTCATTAAATGGAGCCAGTGATTTTCTTCATTAATCATTTAGACATATTTTATGGTGTACCTTAAGGATATTTTTAAGTTTTTGAACCAGTTAAGATTTGTTAAATAAACACATTCATAAGGTCCAATGGCATTTTGCCATTTTGATGTGTTGTGCTAAATCAGGATATCAAGATTTTACCAGGGTCCATATTCCTGAGGTTATTTCTGCTAGTTGGAGGTAAATTCACATGAGTCCTGTATAAATCACTGTGTCAGATTTATAGAGAAGGGAAGCTTGTAAAAGTGTTTCTTGTGGTCATTAAATGCCCTTTTTGTCTTCTGCCTAGCTTGCTATATTGATGGTCTAAGCAACACATCAAATAAATTTATGGGGTTGTAGCTTTGATCTCACTCAGCCAGAGAATCAGAAGGGAGTGGGGAGGAGAGAGCATCTTGAGTACAGAAAAAAATGTCTTTACATATTTCCACAATTAAAATGTTTGGTGTTTGTTTGGGTAGGCAAAGGGATATATACTTGACTCGCATAACAAAATGGAGGGAGTAGAAAGCCCTGAATTGAAAATCAAGGAACACAGTTCTCTTGTCTTGTTAGTTCTGTCACTCTGTGACATTGGCCAAGTATCAGCCATTCCAAAGCAATCACTGACCATCTCAGTCTCTTCATCTGCTTCATCCCACAGCCACTCAATTACCATGTAGGCAGAATTTCCCCTACTCTTTGGAGTCCTTTCCAGGTCTCTCACTTAGGCATTCTCTCAATTACTTTGAACAACCAACAATGACAAAAAGTCACCTATGAAAAATTAACAATAACTCCCTAATATGGCAGTATTTAGGGCCAAGACTAAGGTATCAAGGAAGGGAGAGGAGTGTTTAAGGGAAATGAAAAGGTTAGTCTAAGAGGGTAGTCGACATAAGGGTGTTCTAAGCTTGGATCGTATTTTCTCTGGCTAAATCTATGACATATTGCAAGATTCAAGATTCTCGTAAAACACTCTGTTAAGAATTGAACTGAAGCTACGATTCAGGTGGGAAACAGTTTCATATGGGAACAAGGTCAATCAAGGCCTACACATTACGAACGAAAAAGGCCAGAAGAAAATGTTTAGGTGAACAGCCTAACTGTGGCCAGTTCTTAATTGTAAGCCTCTCCAAACTCTCTTGATGGGGACATTTGGGAAACAGAGACGAACTAAAACGTGTTTGTTATTAAAAAATAAATTATAGGACTTCCCTGGTGGCGCAGTGGTTGAGAGTCCGCCTGCCGATGCGGGGGACGTGGGTTCGTGCCCCGGTCCGGGAAGATCCCACATGCCGCGGAGCGGCTGGGCCCGTGAGCCATGGCCGCTGAGCCTGTGCGTCCGGAGCCTGTGCTCCGCAACGGGAGAGGCCACAACATTGAGAGGCCCGCGTACAGCAAAAAAATAAAATAAAATAAAATAAAAAAATAAATTATAAAAGTATGATGTGGGCTTCCCTGGTGGCGCAGTGGTTGAGAGTCCGCCTGCCGATGCAGGGGACACGGGTTTGTGCCCTGGTCCGGGAAGATCCCACATGCCGCGGAGCGGCTGGGCCCGTGAGCCATGGCCGCTGAGCCTGCGCGTCTGGAGCCTGTGCTCCGCGACGGGAGAGGCCCCAATAGTGAGAGGCCCGTGTACCGCAAAAAAAAAAAAAAAAAAAAGTATGATGTGACAAGTCATAATTTGTTAATGTGTAGATGTTTCCATTCTCTCTGCCCGAGCTTATTCAAAGTAGAAAGGAGTTTGCCTCAATTGACAAAGAGTTTCTTAGGGTTTTTGGATTAAACCAGAGAATAGGTAGGAGAAGAGGCCTGAGGGCTCGAGATACGGAAGCGGGGAGAGATGTGGTAAAACAAGCTACATCCATCTCCAACTGGTTGCCTTTAGCCCATAAAAGGCCATAGGGCAGAAAAAGGTAGTGGACTAAGAGAGGATAGAAGGGGAATATGATTCCTGTTTCTGGGGGTTCGGACTTGAATCTGGTTTGAGATTTGCAAGATGTGTAATTGACATTTTAGAAATTAGACAGGTCTGTCATACAGAGTGAAGTAAGTCAGAAAGAGAAAAACAAATACCGTATGCTAACACATATATATGGAATCTAAAAAAAAATAACAAATGGTTATGATGAACCTAGGGGCAGGACAGGAATAAAGACACAGACGTAGAGAATGGACTTGAGGACACGGGGAAGGGGAAGGGTAAACTGGGACGAAGTGACAGAGTGGCATGGACATATATACACTACCAAATGTGAAATAGATAGCTAGTGGGAAGCAGCCGCATAGCACAGGGAGATCAGCTCGTGCTTTGTGACCACCTAGAGGGGTGGGATAGGGAGGGTGGGAGGGAGACGCAAGAGGGAAGTGATATGGGGATATATGTATACGTATAGCTGATTCACTTTGTTATAAAGCAGAAACTAACACACCATTGTAAAGCAATTATACTCCAATAAAGATGTTTAAAAAAAAAAAGAAATGAGACAGATTAGAAACGAGACATTTTAAACAATTATTATTCTGTTTGTGTGGACCTTGTGGGTTTGGGATTCATAGGGGTTATAGTGAATAAAAGAAGTGCCTACTTCTCATTCCTCCTTCCCGGTGTAATCTCTTAGCAGTTGGGTTTTTAAAAATCCTTCTCGTTTTATTTTCACAAACCTTATATTTTAAACCTTTCTATGCACAAAATATAAATATGTACATAATATTTTTTTTTTACCAGTGGCCTCCAATTTTCTTTATTTTCACCACTATCACGAAAGTATTTTAGCATATACTTTTTTTTTTTTTTTTCCGGTACGCGGGCCTCTCACTGTTGTGGCCTCTCCCGTTGCGGAGCACAGGCTCCGGATGCGCAGGCTCAGCGGCCGTGGCTCACGGGCCCAGCCGCTCCGCGGCATGTGGGATTCTCCCGGACCAGGGCACGAACCTGTGTCCCCTGCATCGGCAGGTGGACTCTCAACCACTGCGCCACCAGGGAAGCCCAGCATATACTTTTAATATAGGGGTTTTTATTATAACATATATGCGTGTATCACAGTAGTGATATATTCTAAACCATAGGAAAAAATAAATATTTTTTATTGGAATATAGTTGCTTTACAATATTGTGTTAGTTTATACTGTACAGCAAAGTGAAACAGCTATATGTATACATATATCCTCTCTTTTTTGGATTTCCTTCTTATTTAGGTCACCACAGAGCACTGAGTAGAGTTCCCTGTGCTATACAGTGGGTTCTCTTTAGTTGTCTGTTTTATACATAGTATCTGTAGTGTATATATGTCAAAATGTCATCAAACGGTATATATTGTGTTACAACTTTTTCCATTCAATAAAACGTTATGGGTATATCCATGTCAGTACATTCTGACAAACTTATTCTTTTTAATGGCTACATAACATTCCATGATACAAATATAACAAAAAAAATTTAACAATCCCTATACTGATGAGTATGTGGGGTGATTCTATGTTTTATTATAACAAATAATGTAATGATCATCCTTATATATTTTATCAATTATGCACTTATGTCTATTCAAATGACTCCTATGAAGTATGGTTTAAATAGTAAAAAACTTATTTGGGAGTAAATTGTTTTCTTCCTCTTTTTTTTTTTTGCCACTGTGTAAGTTTAATCTCTAGTGCTTATTTTTAGAAAAAAATATTTTGATACTATAAAATTCTTTGATGCAAAGAATACAAACACCATACAGTAATTGTATGATAAATGTAATGTGTACATAATGAAGACAGGCATTTATTTTAATTACCCAAATTTTGGCAGATGTCCCTTCTGCTTTCATTTGTCAATTAGTTACATTACTGATGATGGTGTTTTTGAACAGAGCATAATTTAGTCTCATCAGCATCGAGAGTCAAAATCAGAATTACTATTTTGAGTTATTTCTCTGGTGTCATTTCTTATCTTTGTCGTAAATGGAATATATTTAAATATTTAGATCATGAATTTAGATTTGGGTATACTGTCCTGGGTTATGCATTAATGATATATTTTAACAGGTGGTGAAATATACAAAACTGCCCTCTTCTCATCAAGCCTCTGTTGGGGCCTGAGATATTCAAAGAGAATCAATTTCCAGATATCATAATTGAAGTTTACTTTTTTACAGGCTCAAATAGTCTAACCATTTTAGTGGAAGTTACTCTAAATCAATATTAGTCACCTCCTACAGTATGAGTTTTCTATTCTGAGTAACTATAAATCATGGCTAAAACGATGGGTCAGGAGTCCAGGCGTGGGTTTGCTGGGTCCTCTGCTCAGGGCCTCTCTGGCTGCCATCAAGAGGGTGGGAACATGGAGGTCACCTAAGAGTTCTACTTTCTCAAACAGACCGTACTATACTTCATTTAATATTTCTGAAAATGCACACATAATATTATGAATATCCATTCCTATTCTTTGTTATTACACAGATACTAGAATTGTGCTGGAGAACAGTTCCATATGAGCTTCTGAGTTATGTTGACAGTCAGTTCTCCTGCCTCTGCCTTGTTATCTTTGCCTTAAGGTTTGTTTCCAGAGGCCTGAATTTACTAGACTGCTTATCAGTAGATAAGTAAGAAATTCTTGTTCTGGGGCTGGTAGGAAAGAATGTCCACTTCCTCTCACAGTGTTTCTATAAATCCTTTATGTTGTCTTTCTCTCACATTTCAAATCTTTCCTAGCAATGGGGTCAGGGCCAGCAAAATGAGATTATACAGGGAACACAGAGGGTGACATCTGTCATTCACAAGTAGAAATTACTTCAAGAAATACTGTTGCAAAACACAAGTATAATATTTTATATAAGATTCAGTCATCAAATAAAATAACTAAGTCTGTTGAAGGGTAAATAGGAAAATAAATGCTAATAAATAAAAATGGTATACTGTGATGTGGTATATCATTTTTAATGTACTTGTTTAATAAATAATTTTTATAAGGTATGATACACAGGGTATCATAGTATTGGTGGTGTAAACATATATTTTCCCTCCAAATGAGAGTGTCTTTTGGTTCAATATCGCTGGAGAATGGACCACAGATGCATTTTTAAAATGTTCATGCCCTCTGATTGAATAATTCAACCTGGGAGTTCATTTTAAGGAAATCATCAGTTATCCAAACAAAGAATTTTGTACAAGTGTTTCTTATTTATCATGAAACAAATAAAAGGTGATCAAAGTAAAATGTCTAATTATATATAATACTTGAATTAATTATTGTATGTCATAATATTTAAAATCATTAAAAGATGCATTTAGAGAATATTTTATGGTAAAGGGGAATGTTCATCATTTCAATAAGTCACCGATTTTTCAACCTGGGGCAGTTTTGCACATGCTTCCCAACACCAGGAGGTATTTAGCAATGTCTGGAGACATTTTTGGTTGTCATAGCTAGGGAACGGGGTGCTGCTGGCCCTAGTGCATAGAGGCCAGGGACACTGCTAAACATCCTGTAATACACAGGACAGCCCTCCCACCACAACAAAGGCTTATCCAGCCCGATAGTTAATAGTGCTGGTCAGCAGTGCCGGAACTAAGAAACTTTGCCCTAAGTGAAAGTAGTCTACGAACCTATGTTAAATATGATTCCAATGCAATGAGAAAAGTTCTATTTTCTGTGCTATCTCTGTGCTATATCTTTAAGGATGAAATTGTTTTCCCCTTATCTATAAGTTTAAGCAAAGAACATTATTTTACATAAAGTTTGGTGCTGAGTGGATCATTGGCCTGGTATGAGAGTAAATCCATGGGAAGCCTCTGGCTTTCCTTCCTCACCCCTCCTCAACTGCTGTGTGGACTCCCTCCTCCCCTCTCCCTGTTCATCTCAAATCTGGTTTAAGATAGTATATTTTGTAGTCATGATTCTCCTCTGTAGTTATGATATGTATTTTGTCTTTACATGTAATGAGTCAAGATTATGTATGTAATTTAATGCGTTTTATATCCAAATTGGCTGCTGCACATTTTTATCTGACTCTTTGCTGCCTGGGGATAATAACAGTTCCCATATTTTAGTGCATAATATTTGCTGTGCGCCTCATTTAATCTTCCTGTATGGTGGGGAATATTATTATACCCACTTTAGAGATAAGGAAAGTAAGAAATGGATGAAGCTCACCAGTTAGGAAGTAATGGAAACTGGAATGGCAAATGAGGTCCTGCAAATAGGAGAAAAGCAAAAAGAAGCCAACAAATAAAAACAGAAAAAAATTGAATCGTGCTTAATTTATGATCACTACCTGCCAAAAGCGGGTGGTATTTTTTTTGAAACTTAAAAATAGAGATTTCACATTTTTATAGTAGCAATAAGTGTGATATGGATGTTTGCTTTAAAAATTCCATCTTAATAATAGTTTACTTATTTTCATGCACTTGTCTGTTCCACTGTATTGAGGAACATTTTTGTTCCCCTCAAAGCTTAGTCTAACATACATATATATACACACACACACATATATATATATACACACACACACACATATATATACACACACACACACACATATATATATGTGTGTGTGTATATATATATATATATATATATATATTTTTTTTTTTGGCTGTGCCACACAACATGCAGGATGCAGGATCTTAGTTCCCCGACCAGGGATCGAACCCGTGCCCTTTGCAGTGGAAACGCAGAGTCTTAACCACTGGACCACCAGGGAAGTCCCATAACATTTTTTTAAAGCAAGGTCTGTTGACCTGATGGATTAGGGAGATTTCATTAAAATCTATTTTGGCCTAATTCGAGGACACTAATGTTCGTATAGTCAGAAAGATGAGAAACACACAATTTGAATCTGAAAGCATTTAGAAGCTAGTAAACAAGTCCTATTAAGTCCTTAATATCCTTGCAGGATCTTAGTTCCCCGACCAGACATTGAACCTGTGCCCTTAGCCTTGAAAGGGTGGAGTCCTAACTCCTGGACTGCCAGGGAATTCCCATTAAAGTTTTTAATTAGAAAAATAAAGCTTGTTGTAAAAATCCGAACAGTGCAGTCATAGGAATAAAATACAATTCTACTTCCCTGCCCTCATCCTACCCCTTCTACTCCCTGTGATATTACTGTTTATATACAACCTCTGGGTCTATGTACAAACATGCACGCAATGATTTTTGGTTTTTTTGGCATTAATGGAATCATTCTGGGAAACTTACTTTATTTCACTTGACAATGTATCATGGTTATTTGTCTTGTCAGTACATATAAATCTATTTCACTTTTTTGTAGCTTTATGGTATTCCAAAATATGTATGTAACAAATTTAATCGTTAGTATACATTATTTTGGTGAGATAACTATTCTTTTCAGTATTGAGTCTTCTCTTCCAGGTCTCTCCTTTGCAATCTTTTTAAAAACACGTCAATGATATTTTATAATTTTGTTCATATACGTCTTCCACATTTCTTGTCGAGTTTATTCCTTGTTTTCTAGTATTTGTTTCTTCTTTTTCTTCATGTAGGTAGGGGAGTGAGTGGATGGATAAATGTGTGTAACAGAGGTTGTTTGTGCAAAACCCTACCTGTCTTCCCTAATTATATTTTCCAGTTGGTTATTGGTGGTATATAGGAGCATTTTGGTTTTGTAAGGTTTTCTATTTCACCATGTTACTGATTTTTGTTATGCCAAAAATATTTGACAGCTTTATCTGTCATTTCCCAATATTTATACTTCTTATATTCTTTATTTATTGCATTAGATAGGACTTCCAGTCCAATGTTGATTAGTCGAGATGAAGAAGTTGAGAGTATTGCTTTATTCATGACTTTCTGGGAATGTGTCCAATATTTTACCACTGAGAATGAAGTTTACTATAGTTTTCTGGTAGACATAAATTAAGGAAATTTCCCACCATTCCTATATTATTTAGATTAAAAAAAATTGACATTTATCAAATGCTTTTTGTTATCTACTGAAATGATAATATGCTTTTCTGCTTTAACATAGTAATGTACTAAAACTCATTCATACATTTACTGATACTCAGGGTTATGGGATAACCAAATCTACAGAATGAAATTTGTAATATTTTACTTCATAAATTTGTATATGCAGTAATAAGTGAAAGGGATCTGTATGTAGTAGTCCTCATTTCATGCTGCCCAATTTCAGAGATGTTTGGCCTAGTAAAAAGAGAAATGTTCATTTTGCCTCAATTCTGGACTACTTTAAATAATAGAAATACATGATCTTTACATATTTGTTAGAATTTTTCTATAAAACCCTCTATGCTGAGAATTCCCTGGCGGTCCAGTGGTTAGGACTTGGCGATTTTATTGCCACTGGGGAAGGGGAGTGGCCTGGGTTCAATCCCTGGTCAGCGAACTAAGATCTCACCAAAAAAACAAACAACCCACCCCCCTATGCCCTTGTGGAGGTTGATTTTGACTACCTTTTCAAATTCTTTTGTCGCTGTTAGGCAGTTCCCAATACCTGTATCTCATGGACTTAATTTTTTAAATTTGTATTTTCATAGAAAATTATTCAGTTCATCTAGATTTTCAAATTTATCAGTGTTATGTATAGTGAAAAACTAAACGGATTTACTTTTGTTTTAATAAAGACATCTGAATTCCACCCAGACTATTACGTATATAATATGTTTTCATTATTGTTGATGATGATGACTATTGATATCATAGTGTTATTTTAGTATGCACAGCACGCTATTGTCTCAAATATTAAAGTAGAGACTGATCAAAATCAGGATGAATGATTAACTTAGCTTTCCCCCTATTTTATACCTATCTGGCAGACCATATTATTATTTGACCATCCACTTATTTCAGACATTGTTTGTTCTAGATGCTTTATGTATACAATCTCATTTAGTCCTCTAAACAACCCTATAAAGTAGATATTCACACTGACGTGCAGATGATTAAATTTAAATTTGAGAGAATTGCATTTGTTCAACATTCCAGAACAAGTTTGTAGCAGAGTTAGGGTTCTAACTGAGTTCTGTGGCAACAGGAGAAAATTTGAGACAGTACTGTAAGCAAGGATCTCTTCCTCTGCCTATCTTAGTTAGGTTCTCCAGTTGGGGCCCTGTAAATGAGACTGGCCAAAGACAGATTAACAAGACAAAATCAAACAGAAGTTTATTAATATGTGCTTTGTGTACACCACAAGGCACATATTAATAAGCTTATTCAGCTGTGAGTAACCCAAAAGAGTGGTTCGAACTTGTGTTTAAATACAAACAAAGAGAGGTTTGGGGCTTCTATATGGAAGAGGCAAGTTAAGGAAGGATGACCAGGAAAAGTACGGTAAACAAGGGTTGTTGAAGAAGTTTTGTGCAGATTTAATTTGGAGCCTTCTCTCTAGATGGGTGTTGTTAAGAGTCCTTAACGACTGGTGAGGGAGAGGGAAACATCTCTACAAATAGATATTTCTTTTATAAATGGACATTTCTTTTACAAAAGGAAAATTTATGCCCTGTTTTTAGAGCTTTGGCTGGTTCCCAATGGCCTTTAGCTCAAAATAATCTATATGTCAAAGAGGCATATTTTGAGGTGGCATAATCTGGTACCTTTCAGTACCATGTCTCTGGCACAGATTTGAATTGTGATGGAATTTTTTAGGGGTCTAGATAAATCAGTATATTCCCATAATATGCCTCCCTGGGCCCATTTCAAGCCTGACAAACACCTGGCCAAGAAATGTGTCTGATGTGTGAATTACTGGTCAGGTATCTTTTCCTGGAGTTGAATCAGAGCATGTTTTAAGTCTATCAATGAAAATATTTGAATGAGGAAGTTTGGAATTGTTGATCGTCAAAGTGAGGTGCAGAAGAATGAAAAGTCAGGAACGATGAGGCTAGTCTATGCACGAGTAAGAAATCCATCATCTACTTTATTAGGTGATTTCTCCACTGCTTTTAAAAAAAAAAAAAGTGAAAATAGATCTTAGGAATTCCAGACAGTATATCCTGGGAGAAAATGTATTCTAGGGCTTGATATGGTAATTAGTAGAGCCCTTAAAAAATTGAAAAAAATGTTCATTTCAGTGGATTAGTGTAACTGTTTTTAATAAAGATTACTAAGATTTTTCTGTCTGCTTTAACAAAAATGAGCTAATTTGTGGAGGAAGTTATACGATTTGAACCCTCCAAGTTAGTAATAAGTACACAGAATTCATATGGTTTTTAAATGTCAGTGTGCATAATTAATAATCTCCATTTACTAAATGAAGATTAGGCACTTAACATGAAAATAGAGTAATTAGGCTTCTGTAGTTTGTAAAAGGCCATCACGATTTCTATTTGCAAATACTATTGAATTTTAAATCATTTTCAATTGGCAAATTGAGTGGGTGTTGTGTCTTATAAGAAGCTAGTGAATATTAGAAGGAAATAAATCATTAAACCTTTAAACAGATTTCTGTGTGAACTCCAGGTATTCTGGTTTATCCCTTTCAAACAGAGCTGTCTCTGGCCAGGCTCAGGTACTGAGCTACTGTGAGAAGCAGGTAGCTGGAAACGCACAGTGACTCATGGTGGCAGAAGACAAAAAAAGGAGAGTGTGTCTTCAGACAACGCCAGTGACTGACTGGTAACAATTTCATATTGTAATCAGGGGAATCGAGGCTTGGTCAAACGCCTGTTTCAGGACCTTGGACAGTTCCATTCAAAAGGAGCAGGCTGGCAGGCTGGCTGTCTAGACGGATCAGGCCCTGGCTGCCTGATCCTGATATCGCTCCTTCCTCCCTCTCCACTTCCATACCAACCCTTGTGGCAGCATCTGAACGTGAGTATCCCTTCTCGCTTTGTATACATATAACTGCAGCAGTCTACCTACGGTGGCTGCTCTCATTTCTGCTTTTGGCTTTGAGGTTCAAGGCTACTTTTGATGATTATTTTAAACAAAATATTTCCTGAATCCTAATATTACAACAGAAGCTGAGGATATAGACATGACTTAGGGTTTGCCCTTTGTTCCTATACCTTGAGGGATGGCTGTCTTTGTATCAAAGTAATTTTAATGTTTGTGTTTAGTACTCAAATTTGTACCCTGGGACTATGTGAGAGATTATGCATTTTTTTCAGTCTACATAAATCTCATCTATGCTGTATTTCTAGTCTTAAACCCATTGTTAAGGTTCATAAATCAGCCACAATTGTTCAAACACATAAATCTAACTATATCCCTCCCCTGGGCGCTATATTATGTCACAACCATTGGGTTAAACTAGGAGATATTTCATGTGCTTCAGCAACTTAAATCATTTGGCTGGGGTCCAAGATTAACCTGCTAGAAAAACAGTATCCTGCAGTGAATTAAGTTTCAGCAAGTTTCCAATTTTGTTTCTTTTTCCTGCTATTTATATTAACTTAAAAAAATTAAACCTCCTTCCAAAGAATAGCATCCACCCCAGATCCTTCTTTTAGGGTGTCTGCTCAAGTCATCTTCTGTCCCTGAAATTTACACTATACAGTTTCAGGATATTTATCCATGTGTAGGAGCAAAATGATGAGGCACGATACCAGATTTGAAGAGGTGTTACCTAGGCAACAAATCAAATTCTAAGACTGTGTTTTCTATAATCGTCCATGATTGGAGATGAACCCTTGAAATTTAACTTCCCAGGAATGTGTCTTTTTTGTGAGCATGGTGTTCACAGAAACAATTGAAAGGATCAATTAAGCAAATATATTTGATGAGATATTTAGCATTTCTTTTCTGCTTTTTGCCCTTTAAACAACTTGAGTTCTGTTTGACCTTTAACAAATATAACTGCTTTGGGCTTGTTCACAGGGAAAGAAAAATTAATTTTGGAACATTTAGGTTTTTGAATATTTGGAATGCTTGAAGAATAGTAAAGATATGGGATTCATGTATTATAGATTATAGACCACCTAAGGTCCTAAAATAATATTTTATTATAATTTTTTAAATTCTGGATTTTGTTTTTTACAGAAACAGTATAAAGGAAGCATTGTTTGGGGGGAAGCACTACCGTAAAACTCAAACTCTAGTTCGTATAGTTTATAACTCCTGAAACCTTAAAAACAGAGCAAAACAATATAAAACACAATCATAACAGCAGCCCCAAGATTTTGAAGAAGCACTTAACGGCATGACAAGTTTCTTGCACGGTGAACGTCTTTCACATAAGATGAGAAGACGACCCCACATCCTTGCCTCCCGTGCTCCACTGGCTTGCAGACACTGACCAGGTCCCAGAAATGCCTGTGGCCAGTCAGGGCTGCCAGTGTTCACCCCTTCTGGCCTCAGTCACTCAAAGTGAAGCACAAGTGAATCATGCTTTAGTTAATAATTTCTATATTCTCAAGTTCTGCTGTAGTTTTGGCATGCCTATGTTACTGATCTGATGAGTCAAAATAGTACATCTTTTCCTATTGTTTTCATAGTGAATGACTATTTTAGGCAGTACAATTCCCTTCCCCCAAAGATGTCCATGTCCTAATCCTGAATATGTTACCTCAGATGCCAAAAGGACTCTGCAGAGTGATTAAGGATCTTGAGATGGGAAGATTATCTTGAATTATCTGGATAGGGCCAGTGTATTCACAAGGGTCCTTACAAGAGGGAGGCATGAGGGTCAGAGTCGGAGAAGGAACTGTGATGACAGAAACAGGACAGAGAGAGCAAGAGAGAGAGAGAGCAAGAGAGAAAGAGATTGATTTTTTTTTCATTTATAATAACAAGCTCAGGTTTTAAAAAAATATTTACTCTTCAGAAAAATATAAAGGGAGGAAGGAAACCATCACTTGGAGAACACAGCAGTCCTGATGAAGACTGATCTGTGTCGAGACCTTCTGACCCTCAACCTCCCCCCACTTCTGACTGTCAAAGTGTAATGAGCACATTATGTATGCCATAATGCATTTTAGTTAAACTATGGAACTAGATTGCTTATTTTTCTAACTTTCCCTTTAACTATGAGCTCTTGGCTTTTAGCGAAATTCTTAAGACACAGTAAGTCCGCAATCATTAATCGCTGAACTCATTGATTAGTTGATTAATTGATGGAATGCTACTAAAATGTGGTACTCTATAAATATTCATTAAGTATCTAATGAAATATTTATTGAATATCTATTGTGTGGCAGACTCAATCCCAGGCACTCTATAAAAAAGCCCCTGCCCCTGAGGTGTTTACATTGAGAAGAGATACACAGACACCAAAGGAAGAAGCAAAACAAATGAATATACAGTGTTTCCGGCAGTGGCCAGTACTTTGAGAAAAATAGATGACATGTGAGATGGAGAACGCTGGGTTGCTGCTATTTATATAGGGAAGCGGAGAAGCCACTCCAATCAGGTGACGTTTGAGTAGAACCCGAAGAAAATGAGGAAGTGAGCACTGTCACTGTCTCAGCTAGGAGTGACAGCCCTGAGCCAGGAGGATGTTTGGCACGTTCAGTGAGATACAAAGAGACGCCTGTAGATAGAGCCCAGCGAACAAATGGAGGAGTACTGGCAGCGAGATCAGAGAGGTAGATTGGGCCAATCCGAAGGGCCATGGCTAGGACTTGGACTTCCACCCTGAGTGTGATGGGAAGCTTCAGGAGGCATCATGATCTGACAGTCTAGAAGTATCACTCTGGCTGCCAAATGGAAATTAGGCTGTAGGTGGCAAGGGTAGAAGCGGAGAGAATAGGAATCCAGGCTAGATATAAGGGTAGCTTAGATCCCAGTTGCTGTGGCCAAGCTCGTGGGAAGTTGCTATATTATGGATATATCTCTAAGAAAGCGCCAGTAGGATTTTCTCATGGATTGAGAGTGAGATATGGGATATGAATCTGGTTCTGAGAAGAAAACCAAGAGTGGTGTCACCAAAGTCCATGAAGAAAGCATTTGGAAGAGCAGGGAGGGATCCACATGTCAAGTCTGTGGATAAGATGACAAAGACAGGAGGGGAGCGTTGATTATGGGAATTGGCCTCAGAGTGGTCATTGGTGTCCTTGAATGAGCAGTTCACATAGAATGATGGAGACAAAGACCTGACCACAGTGGGTCCAGAGAGAATGGGTAGACGGGAAGTAGACACCCTAAGTATAGGCAAACCTTTCTAGGAATTCAGCTGCAAGAGCAAATAAGGAATTTAGGCAGGAGCTGGAAGTGATGTGAGACCACAGGAAAGCTTTATTTATTTATTTATTTTAATTTAGTTTTGGCTACGTTGGGTCTCTGTTGCTGCGCGTGGGCTTCCTCTAGTTGCAGCGAGCAGGGGCTACTCTTCGTTGCAGTGTACGGGCTTCTGATTGCGGTGGCTTCTCTCGTTGCGGAGCACAGGCTCTAGGCACACAGGCTTCAGTAGTTGCGGTGTGTGGGCTCAATAGTTGTGGCTTGTGGGCTCTAGAGCACAGGCTTAGTAGTTGTGGTGCACAGGCTTAGTTACTCTGCGGCATGTGGGATCTTCCCGGACCAGGGATCGAACCTGTGTCCCCTGCATTGGCAGGTGGATTCGTAACCACTGTGCCACCAGGGAAGTCCCGAAAGCTTTATTTTTGATACTGGAAATATTATAGGATGTTTGAATGCAGATAGCAGTGATTGAATAGAGAGGGGGAATTAAAGATGCAAGAAAGATGGGTAACGATTAATAAAGTGATGCGCTTGAGTGACCAAAAAGAGGGATGGGGCCCAAGGATCCTGTGAAAACTTGGCCTTAAAAGTGGTAAATGGACAGGCACTTATTTTCTGAACAATTGATATATGTATATATATATATTTTAATTGAAATATACTTGATTGACAGTGTTGTGTTAGTTTCAGGTGTACAGCAAAGTGATTCAGTTATACATATATATGTATATATATACATATATATATTCTTTTCTAGATTCTTTTCCATTATAGGTTATTACAGGATATTGAGTATAGTTCCCTGTGCTATATGGTCCTTGTTGGTGATGGGGACATATATTTTAACAAAGAAATTTTATGCCATTTTTTAGTGCGGGAGGCATTTCAAAGTATGTGGTTTTGATGCAAAAATGAGAAAAATAGAAATTTCTGGAAAGTTTTATGGTTTAGAAGGGACAACAGGACAACATTTTTTTAAAAACCTGGGCTTTTCACAGAAAACCCATATATACGGACAACTATCTAATTGAGCAGTAGTTCTCATATCTGATTTATTTAACTCCTTTTGTTAGAATGTTAAGTTGAGGCCATGGTTCAAGGCTCCAACTCAGTGTAGTTCTGCCAGCTTTAAACACATAAACGATTGTTCTGTAGCTGTGGGTTACACCTCTAAAGCGAGCCATGTAAATAAAGGTTGGGGGAGTGTGAGCCCACGGGCTGACTCATTGCAGGAGCCTTCTCACTACCGGAGGGGAAAAAACAGGTCCAATGACAGCGCATCAGCACCGTTAGCTCACATAAACGATGGACCTTTGGGCCAAAAAATAGATATATATTGTGGAACTGATATTGTCAGTGTAATGAAACAGCCTTTTCAAAGATGAGATACAATTGAACTAAATCACTTAAAGTGCCAGCAGTAGAGCTTCTTGGACATTTGCATTGCAAACCACTCTGTTTCTTCACAGAACTAGGCTGTATCGGTCATGAAGACCTTTAAGGGGAGTGTGTGCTCTGGATTTATTTTGGAGAGTCAATTTCTTATCTTAGAAAATTTTTGCAGTACTTTTGAGAAACTGGTTAAATTATCTACACATGGCAGGTGACAATAATAAGATGGTTGCATTACCTGTCCAGAGTTCACAAACAGAGCTGATAGAATGGGTCTCTTGGTATTGATGAGACCTGGTCAGGATTTTTCTTTGGGGGCGGTAGACAGGCTTCACTGTTCCCTTCCTCCTGTCTCCCTTCCTCCCTGCCCTTCTCTTCCCTCCCTCCCCCTTCCCTCTTTCCTTCTTATCTTGCTTCCCTACCTCCCTCCTGCATCTTTCCTGCCACCTCCATCCTCTCTCTCTCTTCTTCCCTCCCTTCCCACCTTCCTCCCCTTTGTAAATCCCACGAACCATGGCATATACCACACAGATCAGTGGAAACGGTTTCACTAAGTTGCACGTTGCACAAATCAAAGCATCTGGTAGAACAGCTAATATCCCTATAGAACTTAACCCTTTATGAAGCATTTGGCAGAAATTTTCCTCTCAAACGTTCCACAATCCTGTGAGAAAAGAAGTACTTCCCCTTATTAGCTTACGATTTCATTCATTTGGCCTTGGAGAGGACAAGATGCTTACCCAGGGTTGCACAGACAGCAGGTGGCAATGCTGATAAGGAAATCCGGGTCGCATGGCTCCAAGACTCTTGCGCTAATACTGCATAATCTCTGTTCCTCCGTTTCTCCTCATTAGTGAAGGCAAACAGACACAATCGTGAGGCTGAGATAGCCTGACAAAACACCCATGTCCCCCGCTTTCCCTTTCTCCATAAAATTTTCCTTACAGGATGGTGAAAACATTTTTAGTACTCAACCTCCACCCTTACCAGCCAAAGGAAGGACCTGTCAGGCAGGCATTTGACCCAGCAATGAGTGATTATATAAGCGCTGGAGTTTCCATGAACACTCTCTGGCCCCAGCAAACCTCAGGCTCCCCAATGTTAAGATAGATGGTGTAAGTTTCCCACCACATCTGACATCATTCTTGTTAAGATTTAATCATGCTTCATAGCAGTATCCCTCTCGACTTATAGATGGGAACAGCACATGTCTATTTCTTTTCCTGATACTGCGGTTGAAAACGAAGCTGTTTTTCATTCAACATGTCTGGGAAATGCAGACTCTATTAACAGAGGGGTAATTGGGAGATGGCTCACTCCTCTTGAAATATATTGCTCCTGAATTCTTTTCCATTTCCATCTCTGTTCCAATATTCATAAAGCATTTGTCTGGGGTTACAGCAATTATTTTGTCACCCATACCCTAGAGTGTCACCATAATTAGGTAGATAGTCAAAGAACAAGGTTTATGGACTATGTAATTAATCATGCCTGCTGGTGTGCATTTCCTAGAATCCAGCAATGCAGGGCTGACACAAACCAAACCTCCTGCCTGACTTCCTTTCCTGAGTGTTGTATAATTCAAAGGGCATTTACAGAAAAGGCTGCGGTCAGCTGAAAACGTGAACAATTAAAAATAATAGCTAGTGGAATAGTTTTGTAATTCTGAAATAATATTTTAAGTTATGAAGATATTTCATACATTTCAAAGATACAGAGCACATTGCAATAAACACACATATACGTGTAGTAAACACATTGAGTTTCTTTATTTGCTACCAATACTTTTTTTTTTTTAAAGCAGAACATTATAGATGCAGATGAAGGCCTCTGTCCTGTTCCCCTCTCCTCCTTTGCCAGAAATATTGATAACTGGCATCTGAGGGTATGTATTTCTCCTACCCATTTTTTATATTTTATTCTCTATCTCTCTTTATGTATATATCCATGTACCATATATTGTATCATTTAGGGTATTGTTAACAATGTACATAAGTGGTTTTATACTGTATCCTTTTGCAGTGTGCTTTTTTTCCCCCATTTGACATCAAGTGTTTGAGGTTTATATTTAAGTTGTACATATAGGTCTGTATTTTAAAAACAGAGTTCACTGTGTAAATATACTAAGATTTAGTTATGCAGTCACTTTTTTTTTTAAGTCTTTATTGAATTTGTTGCAATATTGCTTCTGTTTTGGGGGTTTTTTTTGCGGTATGCGGGCCTCTCACTGTTGTGGCCTCTCCCGTTGCGGAGCACAGGCTCCGGACGTGCAGGCTCAGCGGCCATGGCTCACGGGCCCAGCCGCTCCGCGGCATGTGGGATCTTCCCGGACCGGGGCACGAACCCGCGTCCCCTGCATCGGCAGGCGGACTCTCAGGTTACTGCGCCACCAGGGAAGCCCTGCTTCTGTTTTATGTTTTGATTTTTTGGCCACGAGGCATGTGGGATCTTAGCTCCCTGACCAGGGATCAAACCCTCACCCGCTGCATTGGAAGGCGAAGTCTTAACCACTGGACCGCCAGGGAAGTCCCTGCAGTCACTTCTTAATGGACATGCACATTGCTCCCAGTTTCTTTCCATTATAAACAGCACTCCAGTGAACACTCTTGCACATCCTCCTTGCATACATCCAGAAGAGTTTCTCCAGGGCCAGTGTCTGCAAGTTTCTCCCTGTAAAGTGCCAGATAGTGCATATTTTCAGCTTTGCAGGCCAGATGGCCTCTATCACAACTACTGAACTCTGCTGTGGTAGTGTGGAAGCAGCCACAGACAGTATGTAAACCAGCAGGCATGGCTGTGTACCAATGAAACTGTATTTACGACACTGATGTGAATTTCACATCATTTTCATGTGTCATTATTAGTCTTTTGATTTTTTTCCCTTGGCCATTTACAGATGTTAAAAGAATATTTTGAGCTTGTAGGGCATACAAAAACAGGCATTGGGCTTGATTTGGCCCAAATTCTGATTTCCTGACCCTTGCTCCAGGGACTATACCTAGAAGTGGCTTTATTTTTTTTTTAATTTATTTTTTGGCTGCGTTGGGTCTTTGTTCTTTGTTTCTGTGTGCGGGCTTTCTCTAGTTGCGGCGAGGGGGGGCTACTCTTCGTTGCGGTGCACAGGCTTCTCACTGCAGTGGCTTCTCTTGTTTCGGAGCACAGGCTCTAGGAACACGGGCTTCAGTAGCTGTGCCTTGTGGCCTCTAGAACGCAGGCTCAGTAGTTGTGGCGCAGGGGCTTAGTTGCTCCGCGACATGTGGGATCTTCCCAGACCAGGGCTCGAACCCGTGTCCCCTGCATTGGCAGGCAGATTCTTAACCACTGTGCCATCAGGGAAGTCCCTAGACGTGGCTTTACTGTACCAGATGGCGTGTGCAACCCCATCTTTACTAGATAGGGCCAGATTACTCTCCAAAAAGGGTGTATTAATCTGTATTCTTACCCACGCTTTCCAGTAGCCTCACCTCCACTTGGTATTATCAGACTTTTTATGTATTGCCAATCTGATGTGTGGGAAATGGTGTTTCATTTTTGTGTCAATAGGCATTTTTCTACAAACTGGCCTTTTCTTTTTTTTAAATTAATTTTTATTGGAGTATAGTTGCTTTACAGTGTTGTGTTGGTTTCTACTGTACAGTGAAATCAGTCAGCTATACATATACGTATATCCCCTCTTTTCTGGATTTCCTTCCCATTTAGGTCACCACAGAGCATTAAGTAGAGTTCCCTGTCCTATACAGTATGTTCTCATTAGTTATCTTTTTTTTTTTTTGTGGTACGTGGGCCTCTCACTGCTGTGGCCTCTCCCGTTGCAGAGCACAGGCTCCGGACGCGCAGGCTTAGCGGCCATGGCTCACGGGCCCAGCCGCTCCGCGGTATGTGGGATCTTCCCAGACCGGGGCACGAACCCGTGTCCCCTGCATCGGCCACCAGGGAAGCCCCTATTTATCTATTTTATACATAGTATCAGTAGTGTATATATGTCAATCCCAATCTCCCAATTCCTCCCACCACCCCCCAGCATTTTCATCTTTTCACTCATTCAGGATTCTAGATAATATTTCATATGTTCATTAGTTGCTTGTTTTCCTTTTACTATTGATTTGCCTATCGGTTTCCTTTTCAAGTTTTCTGTTGGGTTGTTTGCCATTTTTCTTACTCATTTGTAGGGTTCGTCATATATTCTGAATACAAATCCTTTGCCAGATATAAACACTACATTGCAGATTTCTTAGGTTTCTGGCATGTCTTTGTCGTACTGGAATAGTTAATATAGAATTCAGCAATATTTTATTGATAGGTTGTGCTTTTTGTAAAAGAAACGTCTAGATTAACTTACTTGTTCTAAAATCATTGATATCTGTTTAAAAGACCACTACAGCTACCGCAGCTCCCACTCCAGAATTGAGAGAGTGGTGACACTTATCTTAGGTGAGTCTAGCCTCCTGATTTTTTGCTTGTGTCTTCCCTCCAGTCCCCGTCTCCCAGAATGGCCCCTTCTTCTCACTCTCCTGTGCCCCTTCTCTTGTGTGTCCTATTAAATCCTGCTCCCAGGTCGCCACTTAGATACAAATGCCCGATACCTGCTTAGAGGTTTTTCCAAAGAGATCAGTGTCTTAATCTAAAGGGATAATTGAATAATGTAAAATTTCAAACATTGGTCAGTAAAAAAAAGAGTTTTCTTAACTCCCTGAAATCAAGTGAGTTCAACTGCTATAGACATGCCTTACCGTTGCAAGATAAATGAAATTATTCCTTCGATACGGCATATTATTTATTCTACATATGGTTCTTATATTCTATTAATGAGATTTGAGATAATAAGAATGTTTAAGTGTTCCAGAAATGTATTACATGTTTTGCTAGCTTTTCTCCAGTGACAAGAGATTGAAACTATAGTTGCTCTGCATGGGTCTTATACCATGTCGAGTGAAATAATTAAGATAATCTCTTTTATCCTATAATTCTTGCAACAGTGTTCAGAGATATTCTTCCCCAAATGCTTTAATTATGGTTTTTCGAAAGAGAAGTGCAGTGCTTGTAAAGGGAAGAAGGAGCTTGCAGCCTATGTGGGAAGAGGGTTGTAACCAATGATAAAGAAGCTGAAGAATAATAAGCTTGCAGGAGGGAGAAGGCAATTTAGTTGGCCAGATCTTGTCAGAAACTGAGGAGTGAGTGGATCTGATGCCTACGCAGGCTGCGATTCGAATCCCCCCTTGAGCCCAGTGACCGAGAATAGCTACGACCTGGAGGCAGTCCCTGGCTTTGCCTGGGCATACAGTGCACCAGCCGATGCTTCACTTTGCTCTTTCATCTTTTGGTTAGAGATTACTATTATTATTATTATTTTGGCTGCACCACACGGCATGCAGGATCTTAGTTTGCCGATCAGGGATCGAACCTGTGCTCCCTGCAGTGGACGCACAGACTCTTAACCGCTGGACCACCAGGGAAGTCCCAGAAATTATTATTTTTATATGCCTGTGTTCCCTGAGCATGTGAGAGGTGGCTGAAGATCAAAATATAGGGAATTCTGGAGAGGAGGAACATTGGACCAACTGTGGTGTCAATGCTATGCAAGTTTGGGAGGGCACGGGCTGCTGTGGAACAACTCAGAGGCTGCTACTGGAAGTTTCTAAAACGAACAGGAATGGTGATGGTGAAATACGGGAAGAAACGAAAGGCACCTTTCAGAGAACTCTAGAAGTAACTTTCTTCCTTCCAACAAGGAAGGAAGACTAATACACCTCAGGACCACAGAGTGGAGAGAAGAAAGAATGGAAGTCTGGGAAAAAACAAAAACAGATCTAAACAGTTCTCTCCTCTTGGGTCAAGGATGTTCTGGGTGCCACCAGGCAACCTCACGGAATGAGTGTACCAAGACTCTCCAGCCTGAGTCATAGAAGTAAAGGAGAGAAGCACAGTCAGCTCAGCAGCCTGAATTGAAAGATTTGAACAAGATACAAATGTTCATGGTAAAAACTAGATAAGGACCCAGGGAAGAAGGAAACTGCTCCTTGCGGTGGATGTTACAAGTCAGAGAGATGGAAATGGAAGCTTTTAGCCTTCTCTACATTTAATGTCTATATCAGTTTCATCGTGGTGATAATGTTGATGCTATTGGTGATGGTAAATGATGTCTTCCAAGGGAGGATAGGCAAGACCTTACAGCTACACAGAACATATAGTACCAGCAGTGCTGAGAGTTGAATTAAGAGTAGCTGTGTCTGGAAAGATAAGACCTATCTTAGTGACCCGGGGATTTCATAAAAGAGATGTTCAACACAAGTGTTATTATTAGATGTGTTTTTGAAATGGAGACTTGACACTCCTTCACCAAAATTATGCTTTCTTCCCATTCAGTCCATCTAACTCGCCATTGTTAAGAAAGCTAGGAGAGGAAGACAGAGTACCCACCCTTCATGAACTCACAGTCTAGAAGAGGAGATAGATAAAGAAACACATAATGACAGTCCAGTGGGACAGGTGCTGTGATAGGAGCCTGCTGTTGGGCTTTACTCCTAAAATTGCTCCTTCCCCTCTCTTCTAAACCACCCCCCATGCCCACCATACACACACATGAAAAGTGATTCTTTCCTCATAGACCCTACCATTGCCAAAATAGTCAGGTTAGGAGGATTTGTTGAAAGCTCTGATGGACTTCCTTTTAAAAACTCAATCACGGGACTTCCCTGGTGGCGCAGTGGTCAAGAATCCGCCTGCCAATGCAGGGGACACGGGTTCGAGCCCTGGTTGGGGAAGATCCCACATGCCGCGGAGCACCTAAGGCCGTGTGCCACAACTACTGAGCCTGCGCTCTAGAGCCTGTGAGCCACAACTGCTGAGCCCGTGCACCTAGAGCCCATGCTCCACAACAAGAGAAGCCACCGCAATGAGAAGCCCACACACCGCAACGCAGAGTGGCCTCTGCTCGTAGCAACTAGAGACAGCCCGCGCAGCAACGAAGACCTCACGCAGCCAAAAATTAATTAATTAATTAATTTTAAAAAGTACTTTAAAAAAACTCAATCATGTTATCAACATAAGCAATTAAATCTAGAAGGAAATAACAACAATTTTGACTAATATAGTAAAGTACTTATAATCTGTCCAATGCTGTGTGAAACTGCACTTAAAGGATGCCGTTTAATCCTTTCATGTTTTAAAGCAGGTGCAGTGGTACCTCTTCACTTTATCCTTCATTCATTTTACTCTCTTTGTTTTCAAAGGGCAAGGAAAAGGAGGCATAGTCAGTTTAGGAGACTTTCCGAAGGAAACGCAGCTAGTGATGGTCCGAGTTCCAGATCTGTATCTAATTGCACTAAATAATGCTACAGCACGTCAGTGGTGCCACCAGGTGCCCTGGGTTTCCCTGCTGCCAGCCAACCAGCATTGTGGGAAGGTTAGCTTTCTTGGCCAGAACGAAATGACAGTTGCAGAGGAGAAAGTCACTTCTCAGACTTTATTTAAAATAGCCAGTGACCACGGTGGTTGCTGAATTAATTTGCTTGGACTGAACTGAGCTTCCATGGGTCTTATTGCAAAGAGCACTGGGAGGTTGAATCTGAAATTGCAAAATAAGACATTTCCCACTTAGCTAGTCCTCTTCTTTCCCTACCCTGTTGTTAGTAGTACTTTAACCCACAATTCTGGCCTCCACTTCATAATAAATATTTCAGAAAATTATTCTATGAGTTCTTTTTGAAACTGGTTTGCCTTTTTAAAAAAAATACCACAAGGAATGTTTTTCATTGCTTTCTTCTCCACACTATATTAGTAATAGACACTTGGGGTAGAGAATTAAGAAGGTTTCCCGGTTCTGTAGGAGGTTGGCTGAAGTATATCTAATGCATGAATAAAGCATTTTGGTTCCTCCTCAGTGACTCCTTTACCCTGGAGAGAGTAACACCAAGGACCATTTCCCATTGGCGAGTTAGTAGTCCTTAGATGGGATAATACCGGGGAAAAGCATCAGCTGCAGCTTAAATCCTTTCCTGAGAGAGAGAGAGGCCTGTTGCCGGGACTCCTAAGACACCTTACTGTCTCGAGACAGAAGTCTTATCTAAAAGACTCTAAAATTTACCCTCAAATCAAAGTCCGTTTGTCAGAAGGAAGGGTGGTTGGGAAAGAACTCCTCTTAGTAGCTTAAGAGTCCTAGTTGAAAGCTACAGATGATCAAATAGGCCCGTGCTATTCTCATTTTGATCTGCAAAGTTCAGATTTCGCCTTGGCAGCCCACAGAGATCAAGGACCCTCAAGGCACCACAATGGAAGGTCCTCTGGTTTTTCTTCCTTTGTAGAGAGAAAGTTTTTCCCCACTTGGTCTACTCATTGATGACCTTTCCTTAGCACTTAGCACTTGACTGTCACTGCCCTTGCATATAGAAACTCCTTGCTCAAACTCCTCAAAATGGCTGTGTTCAGTAAGCTCCCTGCTTACTGAATAGACCTGTTTTCTGCACCCTTTCTCTCTCCCCTAAATCTGTGTTCATGCTTCTCCATCCATACTGCTCCAGCCTTAGATAGATTCGTATCACCTCATTTATGTTATCTCAATAAACATTCCAATCGCTACTCCTTCTTCTAGCTCTCTTTTAGTCACAGTGTGTCATTTTTCTTCTTAATTTATTTCCTTAGCTCTGCCAGCACCCTTTTCTTCTCATTCTGTTTTGTTTTTTATTGATTTTTTTTCTTAAGATTTTACAGAGTCATGTTTTCTTTCATTTTCATCAGTTTGAGTTGCTTCAAATTTTCTTTTGTTTACCTGAATAAATCTTCCCCTGATTATTCACATCATTTGCTTTCTCCATCCAAAATGTATTCCTTCCATTACAAGCACTTTTGTTTAGATCCCACATTTGCTTTGTGTGTGTGTGTGTGTGTGTGTGTGTGTGCATGCGCGCTTTGAATTGGGACAGTTCTGCTTGCATCCGTCCCCTTGTTTCCCTGGTAAGTGTCGCTGACAGAGCTTCCTTGATTCACTTCGACTTTTACCTGAACTCTGTTTGACTCTTCATCTTGGAACCCTTGATGGAGGACTGGGGGCTGCTGCTTGTTAATCTATGTTCGGTCCCTCTAACGGTGGGAGGATGGGGTGTGGCGTTTTGCATCTAGAAATGGAGAATTTCATCTCCTTGAAACCTCCCTCCCCACCTGGTAATACTCCATCAAGCGTTCCTCTGCCAGGCCACTGTGTGGTTGTTTCTCACAGAAAAGCATCTCATGTTTGTACCCACTTAGGGGTGGGTGATCTGGTCACTTTGGAGAGAAAATGAGTGAAGGTGAAATCTGGAGGCTTTCCATAATTTTGTTTGGTGAAACAGTGTGGAATTTTGTGTATGTAGCTCCCTTTGATCCACTGCTACCAATTGGCCTTTAGATGCCACTTTATAGTGATCCTAATCCCAAGCATCACCCCCAGACTCTCTCTCTTTCTTTGTTAGGAAGTCAGAGCAATAAAGAAGAGTAACATAAGGCGCCATACTTGTTCTTCAGCACCACGGTGAGTTCATCCTGGTGCTGCGTAACATATTACCACAATTCGAGCACCTTAAAACAACACACATTATCATCTCACTGTTTCTGTGGGTCATGTTCAGGCACAGCTTAACTAGGTCCTCTGCTCAGGGCCTCACAAGCCTGCATTTCTGGGCTCAGCCATAGCTGCAGTGTCATCTGAAGCTCAACTGGGGCAAGATCCTCTCCCAAGCTCCCTCAGGTTGTTGGCAGATTATCTCCTTGAGGTTGTAGGACTGAGGTTCCTGGCTGCTTACTGGCTGTCCACTGGAGGCTATCCTCACATCCTAGAAGCCTCCCACAGTTCCTAGATGCATGACCCACTTCACAGACAGTTCACAACATGGCAGCTTAATTCTCCAAGGCCAGCAGGATAATGTCTTACTCCAATCTTCTAAGACAGTCTTATATAATGTAGCATAATCATGAGAATAACATCCCATTAGCTTTTCCATATTCTATTAATTAGAAGCAAGTCACAGGGGGCTTCGCATGTGGTGCAGTGGTTAAGAATCCGCCTGCCAATGCAGGGGACGCAGGTTTGAGCCCTAGTCTGGGAAGATCCTACATGCCGCGGAGCAACTAAGCCCATGCGCCACAACTACTGAGCCTGTGCACCTAGAGCCCGTGCTCCGCAACAAGAGGAGCCACCGCAATGAGAAGCCCGCGCACCGCAACGAAGAGTAGCCCCGCTCACCACAACTAGAGAAAGCCCGTGCGCAGCAACGAAGACCCAAAGCATCCAAAGATAAAATAACTAAAATAAATAAATTTATTTTTTAAAAACCCCAAAAAACTGCAGAAGCAAGTCACACGGGTCCCAGTCACACTCAAGAGGATGGGATTCTACAAGGATGTGACTCACTGGAGTTCACCTTAGGCTATGAAGAATGAGAGGCTTGCCATTTCTTCTTAGCTGGACCCCTCAGAATTTCCTCCCTCCCTTCCTTTTCCAGAAACACATTCTAAAGGTCCTGCAACCCTTTGAATAGAGAGCACCAAGCTCCAGATGCAGTACATTCCCGCAATCAGGAAACTAATTGTAAAGGTATCTGATTTTACAGCCCATAGGCGTCAACATAAATTGGGTTGGGTGAGTTATCAAATGGTGGGTTCCATTCTAGGAAATCACTTCAAAATACATTGCTAATGTCTAGGGCAGGACTTCTCAACTGTAACACTGTTGACATTTGAGGCTAGATAATTCTCTACTGTTGGAGACTGTTCTGTGCATCGTTGGGTGTTTGGCAGCATCCCTGGCCTCTTATCACTATATGCCAGTGGCACCCGCCTACCCCCACCCCCAGCCCCAGGTTGTGTGAACTGAAAATGTCTTCAGATAATGCCAAGTGTCCCTTGTTGGGAGGGAGCATAACCAACCCCAGCTGAGATCCACTAAACTGGGTCTTTCCCCAGGTTTCCATTAAGGAGTCAGTGGGCATCTCCTGATTGCAATAAAATCCATGCAGTGTAATTTCATGGAAACGTAATTAGGATGAAATTGGTATGAATACAGATGTGAGTCTATCCAGCTGCATACAACTAATGATATAAGGCAGTGGGAAATTCAGAGTTCTGCTTCAGGCAGCCTAATAGGTTCTAAAGGGTTCCAGTCCTAGTTTGAACTAACTTCTCTATGCCCGGGTCACTTTATCTGTAAAATAAGTTGTATTTTCACACCTCTGTAAAATATGGGTATTGTAATCATAGAAATGCTGCATCCATTGAACACTTCCTCCTCAACAGCACGCCTGGCAGTTGAAATATCTGTATTTACCATTTACAGTCTCGGGATATTTCTCTTGACTGAAGAAAGAATGAAATTTCACAACTTACATAATTAAACAGTAATAAAAACTCTTGTGAAAAATAGTTTGCTAATTGAATCTCTGCACACGATCCATTTGCCAAACGTTTATGTCCCCATTTTTGCACTTTAAGACTCCAGTTTTCTAGCCCTTCAAATGATAATAAAATGTACACAACTGGAAATAAAAGTCCTCAGACGCATGTTTGGCAATCCATTAGAAATTGCAATTTGTATAGATGACCCCATAAATCTAAATTATTGACACTCATGAAAGATTATTTCCATTTATTTTGTTTTGTTATGTAATATTTTTCATTCAAGCTGAGGTAGTACTAAGTCCTGCCAGTTCTAGAATCATCTACTTGATGATTTCATTTATTTTGTAAATATCTGCTGTCTTGAACCCACCTCTTCAGGTCATTCTGCTATTGGCAGTGTTACTTGAAATATACTTCACAACCAACTTCTTAACATAGGGAAGGCCTGTTAATAATCCATTGCTACAATATAAATTGGCTGGAATCATGAATCTCTCTTTACATTCCAGAGTTAAATACAGAGTAAAATCAAAGAGCTATTATACCTTAATGTGCCTTTTGGGTCATTAACTCATTTATATAGAAATTAAGCTCTTACGTCTTAAATTGTTACTGAACCAATGACTTCTGGAAACTCTTAGAGATCAGGCGCCATGTCTTTTCAATCAGTAACGTGCTTTATTCTCTGAGTGCAGCTAGAATGAGGACATCTTCCCCAATGAGGAGAGGACGATAATATTATTTACCAACTATGGCTCTCTTTTCCCTCCCCTCCAGAAGTTAGCAAATTCTCTTTCTTGCTTCGCCTCAGCTACCCAAGGGACAAATTCACTCATTCAAACTTTAATATTTAGAATGGCCATACATCCCTGTTTGCCCAGAACAGTCCTGGTTTACATCTGTTTTTCAGGTGTCATTATCTTTATTTTTTTATTTTTAAAAATTTATTTATTATATTTATTTTTAGTTTTGGCTGCATTGGGTCTTTGTTGCTGCATGTGGGCTTTCTCTTCGTTTCTGCGAGCAGGGGCCACTCTTCGTTGGGGTGCGCGGGCTTCTCATTGCCGTGGCTTCTTTTGTTGCGGAGCACGGGCTCTAGGCGTGAGAGCTTCAGTAGTTGGGGCGTGTGGGCTCAGTAGTTGTGGCTCACAGACTCTAGAGCGCAGGCTCAGTAGTTGTGGCGCACGGGCTTAGTTGCTCCACGGCATGTGGGATCTTCCCAGACCAGGGCTCGAACATGTGTCCCCTGCATTGGCAGGCGGATTCTTGACCACTGCACCACCAGGGAAGGGAAGCCCCTCAGGTGTCATTATCTTTAAAACCTTCACTTACTCTCAACAGCATTCCGAATTGGACGGTAATATATATGGTCCTCCTCCTAACCATTCCTTTTTGAGAGTCTGGAGGAGAAGTGCTCCATGTTTCTTTTTAGGTGGTATCACCGTAGATGTCCACCAGGGAGTGCTATTGTTTCTGGCTTACGTTCCTCCGCTAGAGAAGGTTTTTTTCTCCTGTCAGATTTTAAGAAAAAGAGTAGAGAAACTAACCCGTGGATGTCTGTGAGAAGATGTCAGTTGGGCACAAAGCTCTCAGTAGAACTTCAAAAACTTGGAAGCAAAAAATAAAAGCACAGTCTATGCTGAAAACACCAGAATCTATCAGACCCTGAAGAAGGAATAGAAGACAGTTATTGCTAAGAGAAAAATAAAATAAGAGGAAGCATCTAGAATTCTAGAAATTATTTATGGTGTGATTATTTGGGAATTATGATTCAAAGGGAATTATGAGCACTTCCCTTTCAGTAGTGATTACAGCTGTTTTTCTAGGTAATTGTGCAAGGTCAAGGCAGTATCCTCACAGATTTCTTGAGCAACCCAGCTAAAACAATGCAAAGCTGAATTATTTCTTTAAAGGCATATATATTGTGTTTTATTACCTTCTGAAAATGTGTCAGACTCAACTCCTGTGAATTATTTACCCATTTGCTTGCCTTGCCTCCCATTTAAATGGCTGCTTATTTAAAGCTACCCACAGGAAACTTTATCACGGCCAATCCTTCCTGGTTTTCTCACACTAGTTCTTTTCATGAGCTAAACCACCTTAGACAGAGTGGACTTGCACATGACCAAAAGGTGAAGTTGTTGTGGCCTACTAGGGCCTGCTGCTCGGTTCCCTCACACACTAAGACCACAGAGGATGAGAATAAGCTTTCCTTTGTTGCATTTATTTTTATTTTGCTTGCAGATATCACCTTTGTGTCGTAACTCAGTTGAGGTTAATGCTGACATTTTCCTTCCCTCTAGGATAATGAAAGCTTTCTTTTTTTAAGATTTTTCCCAGAAGCTATACTGTAGGAGGACTTACAGTTTAAAACAAGCAGAGTGGTCTTGGTCAGGCAGTCTTCAGTCGTGGTCGTGGTTCTCTGAGTAGTGAACTTGTCACTACCTGTGATTTCTCTTTTCTAGGGCTTCTTTCTCAGCTGTGAATTTGACCATTGTCTTATCTACTTCTAAGTACTTAACAGAGAGGAAGGAGGCTCACAGATTAAGTAACAGGCTGAGAAGGAAGAGCAAAGCTGCCCCAAACCTTTCCCACGCCTGATGTCACTTGGATTGCTGCTTTTAGAATGCCAGTTTCTTTTGCTTAATTCTTTCAGTATAATCTTAGATTCTAATGGGGAGGGAGAAAAATATGACTGTGGACTCTTCTAGGAGTTGTGCTTTTCAGTTTTTATTACATTTGAAATCCCCTAACGTCACTAGAATTGACAGAGCCTACCTTCAAAAATTTCATCAGTATTCTCCACTGTGTATGAGACAGATTTCCTCGTTCCTGTGAAATTTATGATGCAAGGAGGGAGCTGCCATAAATATTCTTCCCTCTCACTGTGACATTATTCTGACAGCAGGTGAGTTATACTTTTGAAATTACATGATGTAGCCCGACTCATGATATTTTTTATTTGTTTCTTCCAGCAATCAAACACAAGTCATTTTCTAGAGGAAACTAATTAATTGTTAAAGAAGAATGAGATTTTAACCACATGGAATGATAATATGTTGTTTCTTTGAGAACATCTAATTGTATTTATATGTGGCTTTGTGTGTGTGCGTTCTGAAGCGCCCTTCTTTTGCAAAAGGCTTATATTTCACAGTGAGTAAATATATGAAAATTTCACATAATTACAGTGCTCTGAAGGAGTGATGGGGAATTTCTGATGTTAATATTGAGTCTTATTTTTGATCATCAAAAGAGAGCTAGAGATTTTGGTGGTTCACTGTCTAAAATAATGAACAATTTCTGACATGTCAGAAAAACAAATACACAATGGGTTTTTAATTTTCTTGCCCCTCCACTGTGAATGAAAGCAGAATGGTATAGGTACTTAAATGAATCTTCTTCTGGCATAGGAAACTTCTAGAAGAGAGAAGCCACACTCGTTGGAAGCTCTGGAAAGACCAATGGCTTCAGCATGAGATCCCCTTGCGTGTGGAGAACTCAGTGGCATACAGATTCGATAGGAGAACATGGAGATTGGCAACGTAAAAGCCTTAAGACAAACTCACATATGAGAGTTTGAAGAGAGTCAGAAGAAAGTTGGGGAAAACTGTTGATATTTGGATATCATCAGGGCATCACAAATAATGGAAGAATAGACAATTAAAAACAGCATGGATAAAATGCTTATGGTCTCCACCCAGTATATTTAAAACTCAGTGCTGAGGGTTAAAGAAATCATGAGATACTAATCTCAATTAAATAATTAACTCTGTTAATGGTGTTTACTAATGTCCCATAATAGCAGATATACCACCAGATGGTAAATTTTACCAAGTAAATGTAGCTTCAGAGAGCTCAATTAAGTGAAATCTTCTGGTGGGTATACCATACAGCAGTTATTGCCCTAAACATGTGTATTTCGGTTTTTAAAGGTTGAAACATAGTTTAAATGTATAAGGAGGTTCATCTTTCAAAGAAACCAGTGGACATCTTTTGTTTTTGCTTTTTGGGATTTCATTTGGCCGCAACGTGTGGCTTGTGGGATGCTAGTTCCCCAACCAGGGATCGAACCCTGGCCCCTGGCAGTGAAAGCACGGAGTCCTAACCACTGGACCGCCAGGGAATTCCCCAGTGGGCATATTTTGAATATTGAAAAAAATTAATTGATCTGATTGTTTTATGAATAATCACCCCTTAATTTTGTAAAAAGAATTTCTGGTTTGAGATGGTTACATGTTAGCTATTATCCCTAATTTTTTTTATCTTTTAAAAATTACTTACAAACAATAAAAAATTATAGAGAAGAAAAGAAAACACCCTTAAACACATTATTGTAGAATAACTTCTGATATAACTACTATCATTTATAGACTTTCTATTTGTATCTTCTCATCATTTGTGTGTGTGTATGTGTGTGTGTGTGTGTGTGTCTGCTCTCTGGGTTGGGATCCTGTGAAATTCCGCACGCACACAAAAGCACACACACTAAAAAGTGAAGGAGGAAATGGCTCTGTAGTTAAATAAGTTATAGAAATGCCATATGCTTGTCTTCCTCTTGTGAGTGAGGGAACTTGCTTAACTTTGCTTTGCTCAGCATTTCCCAAATATATTTGACCACAGAACTGTTTTTTGCCGTTTTGTTTTGTTCTGTAGCAGTTAATAACTCAGAGAGCACATCTGGAAAAATTCTGAGGTTTTCTATTAAAAAGTGTTTATCTCTAGAGTGGATAGATGACAGGTCATTAATGTCTAATTAATAATCTATGAGAGATTAACAAGCAATTCTTTTTAAGGCCCTGGAGAAATAAGATAGTTTGGATGTTTGAGGAAAGAGGGTGATAGGAGAGCCTCTTTCAGAGATAGGGCAAAGATAGGGAGGTCTGGGTGGGATGTGACTTGGGGGGCCTTGAAAATTCAGGGTAATCCTGAAAGCACTGTATTTGTTTTCTTTTTTCTCCAGCTTTATTGACATGTAACTGACATATAACATTGTATAAGTTTAACATGTGCAATGTGTTGATACATTAATATATTGCAAAAATGATTACCACTATAACAGTAGCTCACACCTCCATCCCATCACATAATCACCATTTCAACAAAAAAGTATTGAGAAAATTGAAGATCAACTATTTCAGCAACTCTCAAGTATATAATACAGTGTTTATTAGCTAAATCCCCATTCTGCACATTAGATCCCCAGAACTTGTTGATCTTATAACTAAAAGTTTGTGCCCTTTTACCAATAGCTCTCCATTTCTCCCAACTTGCAGCCCCTGGTAACCACCACTCTACTCTCTGTTTCTCTGATTTCGGCTTTTTTAGATTCCACATATAAGTGAGATCATGCAGTATTTGTCTTCTTCTGTCTGACTTATTTCACTTAACGTAATGCCTTCAAGTTTCATGCTATTTGTTGCAAATGGCAGGATTCCTTCTTTCTCATGGCTGGAAAATATTCCATTATGCAGGCATACCTTGTTTTCTTACACTTCGCTTTATTGTGCTTTGCACATATTGTGTTTTTTACAAACTGAAGGTTTGTGGCAACCCTGCATTGAGAAAGTCTCTTGGCACCATTTTTCCAACAGCATTTGCTCACTTTGTGTGTCTATGTCATATTTTGGTAATTCTCACAATAGTTCAAACTTTTTCATTATTATTATATTTGTAATGGTGATCTGGGATCAGTGATTTTTGATGTTACTTTTGTAATTTTTTTTGGCATTTTTATTAGCAATAAAGTATTCTTTGTCTTTCTTTTTAAATTTATTTTTAGTCGAAGTATAGTTGATTTACAATGTTGTGTTAGTTTCTGATGTACAACCAAGTGAGTCAGTTATATGTATATATATTCTTTTTCATATTCTTTTCCATTATGGTTTATTGCACGATATTGAATATAGTTCCCCGTGCTATACAGTAGGACCTTGTTGTTTATCCATTCTTTTTTTTTTTTTTTTTTTGGCCGCATCGCACGGCTTGTAGGATCTTTGTTCCGTGACCAGGGATTGAACCCAGGCCACAGCAGTGACAGCACCAAGTCCTAACCACTGGACTGCCAGGGAATTCCCTATCCATTCTGTATATGATAGTTTGCATCTGCTAATCCCAAACTCCCAATCCATCCCTCCCCTACCTGCCTCCCCCTTGATAACCACAAGTCTGTTTTCTGTGTCTGTGAGTCTGTTTCTGTTTCATTTGAGTCATATTTTAGATTCCACATATAAGTGATATCATATGGCATTTGTCTTTCTCTTTCTGACTTTCTTCACTTAGTATGATAATATCTAGGTCCATCCATGTTGCTGCAAATGGCATTATTTCATTCTTTTTTACAGCTGAGTAGTATTCCATTATAGATATATGTACCACATCTTCTTTACCCATCTGTTGATGGACATTTAGGTTGCTTCCATATCTTGGCTATTAGCAATAAAGTATTTTTAATTAAGATATGTACAGTTTTAAAGACATAATGCTATTGCACACTTAACAGACTACAATATAGCATAAAAACAGCTTTTATATGCATTGGAAAACAAAAACATTCATGTGACTCACTTTATTGTGATATTTGCTTTATTACTGTGGTCTGGAACCAAACCTGTAATATCTCTGAGGTATGCCTATTTGTATGTGTGTATACATATATATCTCCACATCTTCTTTATCCATTCATCTGTTGTTGATGGACACTTAGATTGTTTCCATACATTGGCTATTGTGAATAATGCTTCATTGAATATGGGTGTGCAAATATCTCTTCGAGATCCTGTTTTCATTCTCTTTGGATATATATATATATATATATATATATATATATATATATCCAGAAGTGGGATTGCTGGATCATATGGAGTTCTATTTTTAATTTTTTAGGGAACCACCATACTGTTCTCCATAGTGACTGCACCAATTTACGTTCCCACCAACAGTACACAGGATTCCCTTTTCTCCACATCCTTGCCAATACTTGTTATCTCTTGTCTTTTTGATAAGTCATTCTAACAGATGGGAGGTCATGTCTTATTGTGGTTTTGATATGCATTTCCCTCGTGATTAGTGATGTCAAGCACCTTTTCATGTACCTGTTGGCCGTTTATACATCTTCCTTGGACAAATGTCTATTCAGGTCCTTTGCCGAGTTTTAAAATGATCTGTTTGTTTTTTGCTATTGAGTTGTGTGAGTTGTTTTTATATTTTGGTTATTAACCCCTTATCAGATATATGATTTGCAAATCTTTCTCCCATTGCATAGATTGCCTTTTCATTTTGTTGATTGTCTCTTTTGCTGTGCAGAACTTTTTAGTACCACTTATTTATTGATGTAGTCCCACCTATTTATTTTTGCTTTTGTTGCTTGTGCTTTTGGTGTCATATCTAGGAAATTGCTACCAAATATAAATGTCAAGGAGCTTTTCTCCTATGCTTTTTTTCTAGGAATTTTATAGTTTCAGGTCTCATGTTTAAGTCCTTAATCCATTTGAAGTTAATTTTTGTTAGTGCTGTAAGATAGGGGTCCAATTTCATTCTTCTGCATGTGATTATCCAGTTTTCACAGTACCATATATTTAAAGAGACTCTCCTTTCCCCATTCAGTATTCTTGGCCCCCTTGTCAAGTATTAGTTAACCATGTATGCAAAGGTTTATTTATGGGCTCTGAATTCTGTTCCATTGGTCTATGTGTCTATTTTTATGCCAATACCATACTGTTTTGATTACTATAACTTTGTAGTATAGTTTTGAAATCAGGAAGTGTGGTGCCTCCATCTTTGTTCTTCTTTCTCAAGATTGCTTTCACTATTCGGGGGTGTTTTGTGGCTCTATACAAATTTTAGGGTTGTTTTTTTCTATTTCTGTGAAAAATTTTTGTGGAATTTTTATATGGATTGCATTGAATCTATAGATGATTTTGGGCAGTATGGGCATTTTAACATTATTAATTCTTCTGACCCATGAACTTGGGATATGTTTCCAGTTATTTGTATCTTCTTCAACTTCTTTCATTGGAGTTTTCAGTGTGTAGCTCTTTCATCTCCTTGGTTAAATTTATTCCTAAGTATTTTATTGTTTTTGATGCTGTTGTGAATGGGATTGTTTTCTTTATTTCTTTTTCACATGTTTTGTTGTTAGTGTATGGAAATGCAACTGTTTTCTGTATGTTGATTTTTGTATCATGCAACTTTACTGAATTCATTGATTAGTTCTAGCAGTTTTTTTGTGGAATCTTTAGGATTTTCTGTATATAAGATCATACCATCTGCAAACAAACATAATTTTACTCCTTCTTTTACTATTTGTATGTCTTTATTTCTTTTTCTTTCCTGATTGTTCTGGCAAGGACTTCCAGTACTGTGTTGAATAGGAGTGTTGAGAGTGGGCACCCTTGTCCTGTTCCTGGTGTTAGAGGGAAAGTTTTCAACCTTTCATCATTGAATATGATGTTAGCTGTGAGCTTGTCATATTTGGCCTGTATTATGTTGGGCTATGTGCTTTCTATATCCAATCTGTTGAGAGTTTTTATTAAGAAAGATGTTGAATTTTATCAGATTCTTTTTCTGCTTCTATTGAGATAATCATATGATTTTTATCTTTCATTTTATTAATGTGGTGTATAACTTTTATTGATTTGAATATGTTGAACCATCCTTGTATCCCAGGGATAAATCCCACTTGATCATGGTATATGATCCTTTTAATGTCCTATTGAGTTCAGTTTGCTAATATTTTGTTGAGAATTTTTGCATTTATATTCATCAGGGATATTTGTCTGTAATTTTTTTTTTCTTGTAGTGTCTTTATCTGGCTTTGGTGTCAGGGCATATGTTAGCCTTGTTAAATAAGTTTGGGAGTGTTCCCTCCTCTTTAGTTTTTTGGAAGAGTTTGTGAAGGATTGGCCTTAATTCTTCTTTAAATGTTTGGTAGAATTCACCAGTGAAATCATGTGGTCTTGGGCTTTTCTGTGTTGGGAGGTTTTTTTAATTACTGATTGAATTTCCTTACTAGGTATTGGTCTGTTCAAATTTTCTATTTCTTCATGATTTAGTCTTGGTAGGCTGTATGTTTCTAGGAATTTATCTATTTCTTCTAGGTTATCCAGTTTGTTGACATATAATTGTTCATTAGTAGTCTCTCATGATCCTTTGTATTTTTGTGGTGTCAGTTATAATGTCTCCTTTTTAATTTCTGATCTTGATTCCTCTTTTTTTTCTGAGTTAGACTAGCTAAAGGTTTTTCAATTTTGTTTACCTTAAAAAAAAAACAGCTCTTAGTTTCGTTGATCCTACTAATGTTTTTCTGGCCTCTATTTCATTTATTTCTGCTCTGATCTTTGTTATTTTATTCCTTCTGCTACCTTTGGACCTAGTTTGTTCTTTTTCTAGTTCCTTGAGGTATAAAAGTAGGTTGTTTATTTGATATTTTTTTTCTTAATGTAGGCATTTACCACTATAAACTTCCATCTTAGAACTTTTGCAGCGTCCCATAGGTTTCAATATGTTGTATTTCCATTTTCATCTGTTTCAAGATATTTCTTGATTTTTCTTTTGATTTCTTGTTTGACCCATTGGTTGTTCTGGAGTGTGTTTTTTTAATCTCAACGTATTTGTGAATTTTCCAGCTTTCCTCCTGTTAAAGTGTATTTGTTTTCTGTTGCTGTGTAACAAATTACCACAAACTTAGTGGCTTAAAACAATACACATGTAGTATCTCACAGTTTCTGTGGATCTGGAGTCCAGATGTGGCTGAGCTGGGTCCCCTGCACATTGTCTCACAAGGCTGCAATCACTGTGTTAGCTGGGCTGCCTTACTTTGCTGGGATCCTCTTCCAAACTCACCTAGTTGTTGGCAGAATTGTTTCTTGGTACTGTAGAACTGAGGTCCCCAAATTTCTTGCTGGCTGTCTGCTGGGGCCACTCTCACTCCCAGAGGCTGCCTACATTCCTTGTCATGAGGCCCTCTCACAACATGGCAGCTTACTTCTTCGAGGTCAGCAGGGGAGAGTCTCTCACTCCAACCCACTAAGCTGGAGTCTTACCTAATATTCCATCACCTTTGCCATTTAACGTAACTTAAGGGAGTGACATCTCACAGTCTTTGCCATATTCTATTGGTTAGAAGCAAATCATAAGTCCTACTTGTGCTCAAGAGGAGGGGATTGTGCAAAGGTGTGACTCTTTGGGGGTCACCTTAGGATGTGTCCCCCAGAAGCACCAAGGGCCTAAGGATGGGAGGTGGGGTTCAGGGGTAGGGGCCAAGAAGCTAGGAGAAAATCAAAGAGAGGAGAGAAGTTCAGAACATGGCACAACAGGCTGTCCAAGCCAACTTCCCCTCTTTCATAACTCAGCTCAGTTCTCTCCTGCTCTGCAGCTTGTCTTTTTTTTTTTTAGAAAAAAACATTTTATTATGTTTATATACAATCAGTGTGAGGAATGTTTCTTAAAGGAAAATTAAAGCATATAAGTCACAAAATTTGGTTATGAAATTGTAATTTCTTTTTTTTTTTTTACAAGTTTATGCCCTCAGCACTTTCCTCTTAGAATCCCTTGCTATTGTTGATATCACCCAGGGTCAGCTTCGAGATTCTCGGGAGGCCTCGCAGGTAGACGGGTTTGTTTACCCAGGCTGGGTTATGTAATACTTTGGCCTCTTTTGTAGCTTCACCTCCTTCTGGCATCAGTATGCACTAAGCAGGGAAGAGATACAAAAGCCTTGTTCAAGGAGAAACAAAAAATACCCACATCATTAATTTAAACATGTTTTCCTTAAATACAAAATATAGATTTTTATATTGCCTTCAAAATGACAAGGCAAAAAATTGCTACTTGTAAGATTTTTCTCTTTCTTTCCCCCAAAGCATGTTAACAATCCTGTAGCACAATGTACCACATAATTACTAACCAAGTACTGGGTTGTGATTCTTCTGTTCAGCTACAGAAATTAGCACATACATATAGTCTGAAAGAAACAGTTGGCTGCAAAGAAAATTAAGAAATGTGTCCTCTCCTATTAGATTTCTGTCAAGTTTTCATAGAAAGGTGTGTGGATGGTGAACTCTTGGTGCCTTTGCTGCAGGCAGACATCATTTTTTGTGCTCCAAGGATGGTCAGCTGCCCCAGGAGAGTGTAAACTATGGCCCTTTCCCGTGGAGATTTGCTAATTCCTAGCCAAGAGAGGAGACAGGAGGGCAGCTGGGGGGCAGGGGTTCTGGGACCACACTCCCGCCTCAACTGTGAATTCGCTGCATGGTGTCAGACCAACAGCTCGACTCTTAAGCATCTGTTTTCTTGCTCGTGAAATGAAGTTCCTTCCAATTCTCAAGTGCTGAGCTCTGTGAAAAGAATGACATGCTCTAGTGTGTTTAGCAAAAGACTGGAGATGGTGAACTGATGCTAGAGAATGAAAGGCTTTGTGATAGTGTGAGCAGAAAAGTGGTTCTTCCATTCTGGGTTGCCCTCTCCAGGGAATGGTGACTTTTGTTATCTAAATACTATGTACGGAACAAAAAGCAGTACCTGGAAATAAAGGAGAATATTGGTAATTTACTCCTCTTTAAATCAAGCAAAATAATTTTAACTTCATGTGGAAGAATAGTCTACATTTTGAAGAGGGTACGTATTTTAATTGCATAGCTCAAGGAGTTTTCACAAATTGAACACATTCACCAGCACTCAGGTTAAAAGAAAAGAATATTAGCAGTCTTCTGAGAAGATCCACCATATTCCCTTCTCCAAGAATTACCAATTTCTTAACTTCTAACAGCATAGGTTTGTTTCACTAGGTTTTGTGCTGTATTTTTTGTTTGTTTGTTTTTGGTTTTTTTGTTTTGTTTTTTTTTTTGCGGTACGAGGGCCTCTCACTGCTGCGGCCTCTCCCGTTGCGGAGCACAGGCTCCGGACGCGCAGGCTCAGCGGCCATGGCTCACGGGCCCAGCCGCTCCGCGGCATGTGGGACCTTCCCGGACCGGGGCACAAACCCGCGTCCCCTGCATCGGCAGGCGGATTCTCAACCACTGCACCAAGGGAAGCCCTGTGCTGTATTAAACTAGATCAGATGCTCAGTACCCTTTTCTGTCTGACTTCCTTCGCTCAACATTGTGGAATCCATCTGTATTGATGAGAGTATTACATGTTGTTCCTCTTCTTTGCTGCATCATCATATTCCATTGGAAGAATATAGGTATTTCTTTATTCATTCTACTACGCATCAGCATTTAGGTGGTTTCCACCCTTTGGCTATTATGAATGGTGTTACTATGAGTATTCTTGTACTTACTTTTTAATGAAACTGTGTATGCATTTCTGTGGGAAGTAAACCGAGGAGTGGAATGGTTGAGTCATGGGATGTGCTTTTGTTGAGATTTTGTAGATACTCCTAAACAGTTTTACAAAACAGTTGTATCAGTCTGTGTTCCCATCAGGTGTGTGTGAGAGTTCCAGTTGCTCTACTCCCTTCTCTCCATCTTTTTCATTTTAGACATTCTGGTGGGTGTGTCGTGATAGCAGCACAAGGTTTTAATGTACATTTCCCTGATAACTCATGTAGTTGAGTATCTTCTCATATGTTTGTTGGCCATTTGGATAAGCTCTTGTGGGGTATCTGTTTAAGTCTTTCACCCATTTAACCATGATGTTGTTGGCTTCTTCAGTGATTTGTAGAATTATATCTATATATCTATATATCTCTATCTATTTATATGAGTCCTTATTTCTTTTTTTGCATTGAACAGTTATTCTAATTGCAGCGTAATGTAGTGGCTAAAAGTACATGCTCTGGAGAGAGACTGCATGAGTTCAAATCCTGCCTCTACCACTTATTAGAAATGTGACCTTGGACAAGTTGCTTAATCTTTGTAACCCTCAATTTCCTTACCTTTAAGTTGGTTTCATAGTACTTTCTACCTCATAGGGTTGTGTGGATACATGGTTTAATTATGTGAGTCCTTTACTGAATATATGCATTGTACCCAATATAATTTTTAATTAATTAGTGAGTTTGGTGCCTACTACGAGCTCCCCCTCTAAGCATAGTGCAACAGGAGATGCACATGAGAAATACAAGGTCATTGCCACGAGGCATTTAACGTTTGGTTGGCAAACAAGGCAGCCCCATGAGCAGGAGTTGAGTAACAGCCGCAGTAGGTGTGGGATGAAAAGCCTGGTTGAGACGTGAAGTCCTCTGAGCCCTTCTGGAATTTGAAGTAGTCCAGAGAGCGTGCCAAGGGGCATGAGGAGAAAAGCAGCACCTATGCTGACACCTGGAGAATAAACAGCAGTTTGAGAAGCTGAAACAACCCTAGCAAATGCTAGAGGGCAGGCAAGAATTTCATTTGCTCCTGTACAATGAGGCTCCAGCTCTACTCATGGTGGGGGATTTGTGATGGGGATATATACACATCCAGGCCCACATGAATGTGTGTTATTACCTGAAAGCCTTCCTTTATAGGAGTTTAAAAATAAGACAAGGGGGCTTCCCTGGTGGCGCAGTGGTTGAGAGTCCGCCTGCCGATGCAGGGGACGAGGGTTCGTGCCCCGGTCCGGGAGGATCCCACATGCCGCGGGGCGGCTGGGCCCGTGAGCCATGGCCCCTGAGCCTGCGCATCCGGAGCCTGTGCTCCGCAGCGGGAGAGGCCACAGCGGTGAGAGGTCCGCGTACCGCAAAAAAAAAAAAAAAAAAAAAATAAGACAAGGAAGGAGACAATGAAAAAAGAAAGCATAGCCTCTCTTACTCTGAAGTGGCCAGAAAGTACATAAAGCCATTATCAGTTTCGCTACAAATTTGTATTTCTCCTCCTGGGTTTTCCATCAGATACTTTAAACTCACGTTTTTCAAAGGCCTTTGATTCTCTCCTTTCATTGGAATTAGCTCATCAAATATTAGTGAGAGATGATTGAAGGAGAGAGACTAATAAGTTTATTGAGATGTGAGAGATTTTATTCTTTTCTGGGAAGATTTTATAGATATATAAATCAGTCCCTTAAAAGGTAAGATCACCATGTTTTCTTTGTTTCCCCTTGAAGAGTATTATGATGGCAAACACGTATTGAGCGCCTACAACATTCGCAGAACTGTTCTGAGCGCATCCCATGTCTTTATTCATTTAATCCTCACAACAACCCGGGGAGTTTGGCACCATTATTATCAGCCCCACTGACAGATTAGGAAGGTGAAGCACCAGGAGCTTCAAGGACCTTGCTGCAAAACGTGCTGGTCATGAGTAGCTGAACTGGAATTTGGAAACAAGCAGCCTGACTCCAGAGTCTGTGCTATAAACCAAGGGTCGACAGCTTTGTCTGCAAAAGGTCAGATAGTAAATGTTTTAGGCTTGGCAGGCCGTACGACCTTTGCCACAACTACTCAACTTAGCCTTTGTAGAGTGAAAGCAGCCTTAGATAATACGTAAATGATGAACATGTCTATGTTTTGACAAAACTTATTTACAAAATCAAGGGGTGGATTTGACCTGCCGAACATGATTTGCCAACTTCTGCTGTAAACTACAATGATGAACAGCACAAAGATATAGAAGGGTATGTTTGCAAACGTTTTAGGTCAAATCTGCTTTTTACTGCTATTTCCTGGTCAGACATCAGTGGTTCTGCACCTGGGGTGATTGTGCCTCCCCAGGGATATTTGGCAACGTCTAGAGACATTTTTGTTGATCACAGCTCGGGGGTTGCTATGTATCTAGTGTATACAGGCCATGGATAATGTTAAACGTCTGACAATGCGTAGGTAGCCCCCCACAGTAAAGAATTATGTGGTCCTGAACGTCAACTGTGCCAAGTTTGAGAAACCGTCAGCTAGTTGAATCAGATTCAGGTTTCACCCTGTAGAATGTCCCCTCTTCTCTGTTTCTCTCAGCATGATGGTACTCCTCTCTCTTACTGCCCCCTCGATAGATCAACCCTTCCAAATAGCGACGGTGCTGACGGCAGTGGCTGTGGCCGACATCTCTTGAGCACCCGTTATGGATTGGATAATTGTACATATAATATGCCACTCTTAAAATACCCTGTTTCATTTGAAAATAAATTCATAAAATAGGTATTATGATTTTGTTTCTTCCTATGAAGAAATACAAATGCCTATATCCAAAGCCTGAATCTTTCCATTCTACCTCCCTGCCTCTTCCTTATTCTTATAATGAATTATATCATTGGACATAGGACTTCAAGGTTTGGACAGCCTCCAGGAATACCAGCTGTGCCTAGAAAAGAGTGCTAGATTTGTGTCTTCAAGTTTTATTTGTGAAGTTTCTTTTCTAACCATCATTAGCTCAGAAATAGCTTTTATGAGAGTCTGGGATTGAAAAATTGACGTTTGCCTCCTTTTTCCACATCAGGAAATAAGGTCAGTGGCCAACCCCATGCCTTCCCTGTTGATAATAGCTTTTTGCCTTCCAGTAGCACAGGCAGGCATTTTCCCTTTCCATCGCTTTACCTCCTGCTTAATTTGCCTTGGGATGGAGCTCCCGCTGACCTGAAAGGGAGTAGCCCATGGACACAGGTTGAAAAGGGAAAAAGAGCAGAAGAGCAGAGCAAATATGAGCTCTGGAGGAGGCCGTAAACATGAGGTTAGAGCAACAGCCCAAAGGCCAAACAGGAAACGCAGCGGGGCTTGAGGCTCATGAGCCGCACTCCCATCCCGTTGTGCTGCCTTAGTTGTGTCCATTCATCCAGCAAACATTCATTGAGTCCCATACTACACACCTGGCAGCCTTCTAGGTCCTGGGCCACAGCACTGATCAGGACGGACAAAAGCACCGACTCAAAGAGCCTATAAAGTAAAAGTAACTTTTATAGTATAAGAAAGGTAACAAGCATTATGGAGAAAAATAAGTCAGCAAAGGGGATGGGGAGTGCTGGGAGACTACGGATCGCCAGTAAGGTGGTCAGAGTAAGTCCGCCTGTGAAGGTGAATTTTGGCAAATTTGAAGAAGGTGAGAGAGCAAGCCATTGGGATGTCTAGGAGGAAAAGTTCCAGGAGGAGGGAACCACAAGGGTTCAGGCCCTGAGGATGAACAGTACGTGGTTAATCGGAGGAGCAGTAAGGAGGCTGGAATGGAGTGAGCCAGGGAGAGACGGCAGAGAGCTGAGTGAGGAAGACACCAGTCAGTGCACTGTCTATAGGTCATAGGAAGAATGCTGGCTGGTTATTTTCCATTATAGTTTATCACAGGATACTGAATATAGTTCCCTGTGCTATACAGTCGGACCTTGTTGTTTATCTACTTTGTATATAGTAGTTTGTATCTGTTAATCCCAAACTCCCTATTTTTCCCTCACCCTCCTCCCCACTTTAGTAACCATAAGTTTGTTTTCGAAGTCTGTGAGTCTGTTTCTGTTTTGTAGATAAGTTCATTTGTATCTTTGCTTTTATTTTTAGATTCCACATATAAGTGATATCATATGGTATTTGTCTTTCTCTGGCTGACCTACATCACTTAGTATGATCATCTCCAGGTCCATCCATGTTGCTGCAAGTGGCATTATTTCATTCTTTTTACGGCTGAGTAGTATTCCATTGTATATATGTACCACATCGTCTTTATCCATTCACCTGTCCATGGACATTAGGATTGTGGCTTTCACTCTGGGCAAGATGGGGAATCATTTGGAGGGTAATGAGCAGAGGAATGATAAGAGCTTCATTCTTTGGGGCTTCCCTGGCGGTCCAGTGGTTGGGACTTCGCCTTCCAATGCAGGGGGTGTGAGTTCAATCCCTGGTCAGGAAGCTAAGATCCCACATGCCTTGTGGCCATAAAACAGAGGCAATATTGTAACAAATTCAATAAAGACTTTAAAAATGGTCCACATCAAAAAGATCTTTAAGAAAAAAAAAGAGAGCTTCATTCTTTGAAAATGGATCCTTCTGGGTGCTGAGTTGAGAACGGAATGTCCATTCCATAGGAAGAGAAGGATTTAGTTATATCAATGTCTTTCTCCTTTGAGATTCTCTCCCCCATTTTCCCCCAAGCCACAGAATAACCACCTGTATGAGAGTCTGTTTGGGAGTTCGAACGGTGATCTTCATCCAGATCTCAAGACCAGAAGAGACATTAACAACCCTCTTATCCTGTTCTCCCATTTTCCTGGTAAGCAAACGAAGGACAGTTCATTGTTCTTGAATGTTTACTGGGAGCCCACAATCTCCTCAGCTTTGCAGTGGTTGCAGACAAAACCTTGACAAAAAAAGTCTACCAGATGAGCAAATCGACAATTTTGAAAGGGCATATGTAGTATAATAGAGGTGTGCTTGGTACTCTTGAGGTACGGAGAAGAGACACCCAACTCAGCCTGGAAATCAGAGAAGGCCTCCTGGACTAGGGAACCAGAAATCAGCGTCCTACCTAAATTCTATGCTGGGGCCTCAGCCCAGCCAGCTCTCCTGCCTCATCTGGCCAGTCCTCTCCTTTCTACAACATGGTACCTTCTAGAAGGCAGTAAACTACCTTTGTGTGACCAGAACTCCTAAACGCAGGGAGTTTATCCTCCAGTGTCTTAGAGAAAAGGCAACCCGGAGGCTGAAATTGATCGCATCATTCCTGTGATAGCGTTATAGGCTGACGGAAGTAGTAAAGAGACTTCAAAGATTGAACTTCTTTGGCTCTCCAAACCTTCGCAGTCGCCACCGCCTCCTGGCATTTAGACTTGGTTTTCTGAGGGTGATAGGAATAGTTCTGAGAATAATTAATATACTGCTGGTTTCTCATAAAGCCTCCCAAAGACCAGGAGAGTGACAATTTAATACATGCAACAATAAATGCAAATCAACTGCCCTGTTGTTGACTTTTTTGTTCCCATCTAAACACCTCAAGCCGTGTATTGGCATTAATTAATTTACTCAACACCCTTGGGTGAGACTGGTGAATATTATATTATCCCTCATTTTACAGAAGAGAAGTTGAAGCAGGGCTCTCCCCTAGGCCCAATTTTGGGACAGCACAGTTGCCTTGCTTTTCTAGATTCCCTTTGTATTCAGTCTTCCTGCCTTTCCACGTTCACCCAGTATCCCCAGTTCCGGAGGCTCAATGCTGTGCCCACCACCATTTCTCAGACGTGCCAGTCAGTGAGCTGCCCATTTTGACCTTACCTGTGGCTGAAGCCAGCTCGTCTGTTAAACCAACTCCATAGCCGGGGTGGGGCTGGACGTGCCGAGTGTCAGACTGAACTCTGCTCCTGGCGCTTTATCCCCTTGTGAGCGTGTGTAGGTCACCTAGCAATTCTGTGCTTATTATTTTCCCACTTAGAGCACAGGCAAGACCAGAGTGCTTGCCTTCTAGGTCTGTTGCATAGATCAGCTGAAAGAATATACAGAAAAATGATTCTGGGGCCAGGCTGTCTGGGTTCAAATCCCAGTTTGCCAGTTTGTTGCGGTGAAACATTCTCTATGCTTCGGTCTTAATTAGTGTTACCTATAGTTATAATTATTGGAAAAAGATGATGAGTTTAAAAAGACATGCCATGTCTGTCAGGTTTTACTCAACCTCAGAGTCTCAGAACTGGAAGCAAACTCCAACATCATCTTGTCCAGGGATGGGCAAACTACAACTCGTGGGCTGAATCTGGCCCACTGCCTGTATTTCCTCAGCCCACAAGCTAAAAATGTTGGAAAAAAATCAAAAGAAGAATATTTCATGACATGTGAAGATTGTATGAAATTCAAATTTCAGGATCCATAAATGCAGTTTTATTGGAAGACAGCCACATTCATTTATTTACACGTTATCTGTGACCCTCTTTATGCGTGGCAGAGTTAAGTAGTTGCCACAGAGACTGTGTAGACCGAAAAGCCTACAATGTTTACTCTGTGGCCCTTTACAGAAAATGCTGACCCCTGATCTAGTCCAACACAAGGTCATCAGCTTGAATACTTTTTGTGTTGGCAAGCTCACTGCAGTACTGTATTGTCACCTCCTCTGTTGTCTGAGGAAGTTATCCACACAGAAAGTCTTCTTCTTGTAATCTTTCCCTATTGATCCTAATTCTTCCCTCTGGTTGATTCTTCATCCACGTAACTGCACTTCACTCACACCCTATCAATTCTCTCTTGTCTAGATTATCTATCCCTACACCTCTCAACTATGCCTTACTGTTTCCCGACCCCTCACCATTCCAGGTTATGTTCCTGTGGAAGGACATGTAGGCTAGGCCTGCCCTTGCCTGCTCTCATGAGCCCTGCCCTCTCCCTCTGTAATACTCACCGTGCTCATAATGACTGAATCAAGGCCTGCCTTCCTGATAGCTTACAAGCTTCACAAGGACAAGGACCTTGGTTTCTTGTGTTTTCCTATATTCCCTGTCCCAAGCATGGTGTCTGATGCTGCTGCCTCAGTTATTTGTTGACGGTTGTTGAATGACTACTCTGTAATATACCTCTTAAAATGTTACCTTCAGTATTGTATGCAGTACTCCAAAGGTCAACTGGATTCTACACTTCTGTTACTGCTGCCCATGACCGTAATATTCTTCTTATAAATAAATCATATATCCCATTCACATGGAAATTGTTGGCACATAAAACCCACCAACATCTATTTTACTGAGTTATAGTTGATTTACAAAATTATGTAAGTTTCAGGTGTACAACATAGTGATTCACAATTTTTAAAGGTTATACTCTATTTATAGTTATTATAAAATATTGGCTCTACTCCCTGTGCTATACAATAATATATCCTTGTAACTTATTTATTTTATACATAGCAGTTTGTATCTCTCTCTCTCTCTCTTTTTTTTTTTTTTCTTTTGGCCACACGCGGGAAGGCTGTACAGTATATCCTTGTAACTTATTTTTTTAATATACATAGTAGCTTGTATCTCTCTCTCTCTCTTTTTTTTTCTTTCGGCCACGCTGCATGGGTTACAGGATGTTAGTTCCCTGACCAGGGATTGAACCTGGGCCCACGGCAGGGAAAGTGCCAAGCCCTAACCACTGGATGGACTGCCAGAGAATTCCCAGTAGTCTGTATTTCTTAATCCCCTACCCCTATCTTGCCCTTCCCCCACTGGTAACCGCTAGTTTGTTCTCTATATTTTTAAGTCTGTTTCTTTTTTGTTATAGTCACTAGTTTGTTTTGTTTTTTAGATTCCACATATAAGTGATATCAGACAGTATTTGTCTTTCTCTTTCTGACTTATTTCACTTAGTATAATATCATCCAAGTCCATCTGTGTCACTGCATACGGCAAAATTTCATTCATTTTTGTGGCATAGTAGTATTCCATTGTGTATATATATCGCCACATCTTCTTTATTCATTCATGTGTTGATGCATGCTTAGGTTGCTTCCATATCTTGGCTATTGTAAATAATGCTGCTTTGAACATTGGGGTCCATGTATCTTTTCAAATTAACGTTTTCATTTTCTTTGGATATATACTCAGCAGTGGAATTGCTGAATCATGTGGTAGTTCTATTTTCAGTTTTTTGAGGAACCTCCATACTGTTTTCCACAGTGGCTGCACCAATTTACATCCCACCAACTTCTTTTAAATGAGTGATTATGAAGCTTCATTCTGTTCATGTGAAATGGATTTATTGAACTTTTACAATATATCTATTCTTATTTAATTTGATTTTGTTTGTTTCAGCACTTTGTTCCAGCTTACTGAGATACTTTTTAATCTTCACTCTATTATGTAATATTCTGCCCCTCCTATCCTTGAGTAACTAACAAATTGAATGAGGAGTCAGTGTCTTCAGTGATGTTGGTAACAATGTGGTTCTGTGGCAAGCCACTGGAATCTCCCCTCCATCTTGATCAAAATCCATTAATCAAACACTTTGTGTAGTGTTTCTTTTTTTTCTTTTTTTGCGGTACGCGGGCCTCTCACTGCTGTGGCCTCTCCCGTTGCGGAGCACAGGCTCCGGACGCGCAGGCTCAGCGGCCATGGCTCACGGACCCAGCCGCTCCGCGGCATGTGGGATACTCCCGGACCGCGGCACGAACCCGTGTCCCCTGCATCGGCAGGCAGACTCTCCACCACTGCGCCACCAGGGAAGCCTTGTGTAGTGTATATTTGACAGAACTATTAGAATCAAAGCCTAGGCCAAAATAAGCTAAGGGAGTTGGGGACAGAACAGAAAGGGGAACTCTTTGAGGTGTGAAGACTTTAAATGCTTCTGAATCATCCAGAGAGTAGCTACCACCTAATCTACTAAAATGAAGGATTGCCTTCTAATTGATATGCACATATATGAATGAGTAAATTGATCTGTGATTCCATTATATGTCATAGCAGCAATGGAATCATAACCTGTAAAACTTGATATCATCTCTCTCTCTCTCTCAGTCTCATTAATTTTGAGGATGCAGAGAATGTTGGAATGGAAGGGATCATAGAGGTATGGACAAATTTCTTATTCTTCAGACCTGCATTTTCAGGTCTGATAAAAAGAAGAACAGTGAAAGCTTACCAACCAAATTTCTAGCCTGGTAGGTGAACCTCAATTTCCATTCATGAAAGGTTTCATCTAGAACTATGCAATGTATATTTTTGACAGCTTTAATGAGATATAAATTATATATATACCATAAAATTGACCCATTTAAAGTGTACAATTCAATGGTTTTTAGTTTATTTACAGAATTGTGCAACCGTCACCATGCCCTAATTTTAGAACATTTTCATCACCCCCAGAAGAAACTCAATACTTACTAGAGTTACTCCCCAACCCAACACTCACATACACCCCCGGCCCTAGCTAATCTACTTTCTATCTCTATCATTTGCCTGTTGTGGACATTTTATAAAATGGAATAATGCAGTATGTGGTCTTTTTTAAATTAAATACATTTGACGTGTAACATTGTGTAAATTTAAGGTGTACAATGTGTTATTTTGATACATTTATATATTACAATATTATTGCCATTGTCCCAAAAAAATACGGAATGCTTCATGAATTTGCATGTCATCCTTGCGCAGGGGCCATGCTAATCTTCTCTGTATTGTTTCAAATTTTTGTTGTTGTTGTTTTTTGTTTTTTTTTCCTGTACGCGGGCATCTCACTGTTGTGGCCTCTCCCATTGCGGGACGCGCAGGCTCAGCAGCCATGGATCACGGGCCCAGCCACTCCGCGGCATGTGGGATCTTCCCGGACCGGGGCACGAACCCGTGTCCCCTGCATCGGCAGGCGGACTCTCAACCACTGCGCCACCAGGGAAGCCCCACATTTTATTAATAGTATGTGTGCTGCTGAAGTGAGCAGAGTATGTGGTCTTTTGTGTCTGGCTTCTTTCATATAGCATAATGTTTTCAAGGTTTATCCACACTGTAGCATGTATCAATACTTCTTTTTATTGCTGAATAGTATTCCATTGTATGAAAAAATTACCACAGTGTGTTCATCCATTCACCAGTTAATGAACATTCCAGTTGTGTTCATTTTTTGGCTGTTATGAATAATGCTGTTATTGGGCTACAAGTCTTTGTGTGAGCATACCTTTTCATTCTTCTTGGGTAGATACCTAAGAGTAGAATTGCTGGGTCTTATGATAAATTATGTTAAACTTTAAAGAAATTCCCAACCTATTTTCCAAGGTAGCTGCACCATTTTACCATCTCACCAGCGATGTGTGACACTTCCAATTTCTCTACATCTTGTCTAACGTTTGTTATTGTCTAGACCGAGGTACTGTTTTCATTGACACTAGAATGACATTTATTTGAGCACTGATTACATCTTTTTTAAACATCTTTGTTGGAGTATAACTGCTTTACAATGTTGTGTTAGTTTCTGCTGTATAACAAAGTGAATCAGCTATACATATACATATATCCCCATATCCCCTCCCTCTTGCGTCTCCCTCCCACCCTCCCTATCCCACCTCTTTAGGTGGTCACAAAGCACGGAGCTGATCTCCCTGTGCTATGCGGCTGCTTCCCACTAGCTATCTATTTTACATTCGGTAATGTATATATATCAATGCCACTCGAGGACTGATTACTTTTTATTACATATTTCAGATAATTGAATTTCAGTTAGGGAAGGCTGGAGGTGATAAAAATTTTGAAAGATTGTTATTGGAAATTCCAAGATCAGTTAAAATGTGTTAAAAACAGAATGAAAAAGAAAAAAATATCAGGGAAAAAATGTCGATTCATAGGGTATTAATACTGATGTCAAACCTGTTACAGTGAATGACAAATGATATTTGGTACTATAAAAAACATGTCAAGAAAGCATGTTAGGGCTTACCCTGGTGGCGCGGTGGTCGAGAGTCCGCCTGCCGATGCAGGGGACACGGGTTCGTGCCGCGGTCCGGAAGGATCCCACATGCCGCAGAGCGGCTGGGCCCGTGAGCCATGGCTGCTGAGCCTGCGCGTCCGGAGCCTGTGCTCCGCAACAGGAGAGGCCACAACAGTGAGAGCCCCGCGTACCGCAAAAAAAAAAAAAAAAAAAGAAAGCATGTTAGTGCATTTGAGTTAGTGCATATGAGTTTGTGATGAGTTTGAAGCTACAAAATAATGGCTACGCTTCAATAAAAAGGTGAGGCTATGAGTGGGCTCATGGTCCTTAAAGTAGAAGAAAGGTGCTCTGACTAGATCTCACGTGGACTTATCCTCTCCTGTTTTTTTTTTTTTCCTTGACTGAATGTTAAGATAAAGCCAGCATCAGATGGTTTATGTTTTAACCCAGTACTTTTCAGTGAGGGTGACTTTGCCCCCTAAGGAAACAGTTGGCAATGTCTGGAGACATTTTTTATTGTCACAACTGGGGGAAGGATGTTACTGACATCTAGTGGGTAGAGGCCAGGGCTGTTACTGTACATCCTACAATGCACAGGCAGCTGCCTCAACAAAGATTTACCCAGTTCAAAGGACCAGTGGTGCTAAAGTGGAGAATCTCTGCTTTAACAAGTGCTCCTGAAGGTGGGATAATTATAATCACTTGAAATGTTTGTTTCCCCTTATTTTGCTTCCTACGAGCAGATGCCACATTATTCCCTGACTCCACGCGTGGGGTCCTAAATCTTGGGGTGGTGGGGGTGATGGCTGGGCTATATATTTGTGATAAAGATCTCCAGTTGCTTCTGCTCTTCTCTCTTTCTCCATTCCTTCTCTTTGCGACCCAATTGAAAACTGACTCTAAGTACTTTGTAAATGCCTGTGGCCCATCTTTATTTTTTTTTAAGATTTTTTTTCATGTGGCCCATTTTTAAAGTCTTTATTGAATTTGTTACAATATTTCTTCTGTTTTATGCTTTGGTTTTTTGGCCACAAGGCATGTGGGGTCTTAGCTCCCCGACCAGGGATTGAACCTGTACCCCCTGCACTGGAAGGTGAAGTCCCAGCCACTGGACTGCCAGGGAAGTCCCGTTGTGGCCCATCTTTAAAGGAAATGAATGTTTAGCATAAGTAATTGGAAGAATGGATACTTTCTTATTCCCATTTCTTGTTCTGTGAAGAATCATTCATTCAGTTCCTTTCTCTGTGACAGTGCATTGGATGTTTGGGGTAAATCTCTGGGTTATCAAAGCCCAAACAGGAAAATGTTTACTAGTGTTTTCCAGAAAATTCACATTAAAATTATTTTTTGACATTCATGTAGTAATTCTTCACTTGATTTTACCAAGACCAGCTTCTCACTGAAATAATACCAGCAAACCCTTTTGAGACTGTACATTTTATAATGCGCATGAGGACAGGAATCTTGATACGTTCTACTTGAGTTATTTGGGCATGGTTTGTGTTACGGAGCAATTGTGTGTTTAGTTGTGCAGAATTTCTCCTCTGAACTATAAATCCTGCTTTGAAGTGACTACAAAGGTACCATGCGAAACACGATTAAGCATGGAGGAAAGAACAGGGGCTCTGGGGCAGATGGTCCTAGATTCAGGTCCCAGGCCTGCCACTTAGGAGCTGAGTGACCCAGGACAAGTTGCCTGAGCACTTCGAGCAACAGTTTTTCTATTTGTAATTTGGGAGTACTAGCTAGCTTAGAGGCAGACTGACTAGTGCCCACTAGCCATATCTGGCTTGCTTTTGTAAATAAAGCTTTATTGGGACGCGGCCATGCCCATTCATTTGCATATCATCTACAGTTGCTTTTGAGCTACCGAGGCAGAGTTGAGTAGTTTCCACAGACTGTAGGTCTGCAAAACCTAAAATATTGACTGTTTGGCCCTTCACAGAGAAAGTTTGTCAACCACAACTCTCAAAGATTTGATGGACTTAAATAGAGTTACTATATGTAAATCTTATCTCATATAGAATCTTGGAAAATATTATTCCTTTCTAGACCAAATTCCTTTTGGACCAAATAAATTGTTCCTTTCTAGATCAAGTAAGTTGTTTTTAACAACAATAATAATACTAAAGCTAGGATTCATTCAACATCTAATGAGTATGTCCCTACATGTAAGAAGATATTTAATTCTTACAACAGTCTAGGTAGGTATGATTCTCATTTTGTATATGAAAAAGTGGAGTTTCAGAGAGTGAGTAGCTTCCTCCAGGTCATAGAGCTAACTAGGAGAGTTGGTGATAAAAATATAAATCTCACAGCTGCTTTTGTTTTTCTCTTTCCTATTTAAACAACCTGTAAGACTTTTTTCAGGACGGTTTTTGAAGCATCTAAGAAAGTAGCTGACTGTTTAAGCAGGTGAATAAACCTCAAAGGCCAGAGTGTAAATTAATTTTTAATGTTTGCTCTCGGTTGTTCTCTAAACACTCATATTTGTATTAATTTGTTGCTGTCTTCCTTGTTCTCCATACTTGATCATCCCTCATTTCTCCTCTTTAATCTTGTGTTTCCTTCCTTCCACTTTGAAGCTCCCCTCCTTCTTTCTTAATTGAGAGCATTTTGTGAGGGAGGGTAATGAGTATCCCCTGCATCTGTGAAGCCATAAAGCAGGTGGTTGAAAGCAGCAGCTGAGTATTACCATGCAACTCTACTGCAGCTAACTGTCGCCAGTGCTGTTGATTCCAAGGCATTCTTCATATTCATGAAACACTGCCATCCCTACAGACACGCTACTGGCTTTATGGCTTATTATTTTAGGACATATCTCCCAGCACTGAGGAGTATCTTTAAGGATAGAAAGCCAACTTCATGGTCACTTCTTAGGAAGGGTTGCGGGCAGGAAGGGCATTCAGCATCAGGTGTGTTCCTTTTTTGTTTGTTCATTGGCATCTGTTTGTATATTTCCATGTACGGTCATTGGCATCTGGGAGTGTGTTTTCGTGTATGGTCATCCAGCATCTGGATTGCTTCTATAGATGGTCATCCAGCATCTGGGGGTGTGTTTTTTTTTAATCTTTTTTTTTTTTTTTTTTTCCATTTTTGGCCATGCTGCATGGCATGTGGGATCTTAGTTCCCCGACCAGGGATCGAACCCACGCCCCCTGCATTGGAAGCGCCAGGGAAGTTCCCTGGTTGTGTGTTTCTATATATAGTCATCTGGGGGTGTGCCTCCACAGAGGGGGAGCCCTAGCAAGCTCTTTAGCACACAGTCATCATGGAAAGTATTTCCTCCTCTACTGAAGTTCAGTGAACCTCCTTTTCCTTTTCTATCCATTGGTCCTAGTTTTTCTCTCTGAAACTACCCAGACTAAAGTCTCATCTCTCCTCTACATGGTTGCTCTTCAGAGTATTTGATGAGTCATTCTCATCCTTCAAAGCCTTCATTTTGTCCCTGATAAAAATTGCATAGCCCTTGAAACGTTTCTCCTAAGGTGAGGTTCTAACTCTTTAGGACCTGCGGGTTGCTTATATTGATCTGTTCTAGTGCGTCAGGGTTTTTCTTTTCCAAGTGTAACTTGTTTTCTGATTTCAAAGGTAATAAATATTAATTATAAAAAACTTGGACAGTATATATCACCAAAAGAAAGAAAGGAAAGGAAGAAAAGAGGCAAGGAAGGGAAAAAGGGGAAAATCACCCCATTATTCCACTACCCAGATAAATACTTTAGAAACTGTAGTCCTTAATTTTCCAGTCTGTGTGTGTGTGTGTGAGGGAACAATGTGGGTTTACTATAGTGTTCAGAAATGTTGTTCTTAACGACTACATTCCACTCTGTTGTATGGATACACGGGAACTGATCTGGGTCTTTTCTGAAGTCTGACTGACAGAGGCCATCCCCACGTCAAGCTGAACTGACCGCGGCAGAGCCGCCATGGGGCCGGCCCTTGCCTTGTCCTGTGTCTTCACTTCTCTTCTGAAACATGTAAATGTGGGTCTTGAAATTAACTTACTTTTCTTAGTTCTCAACTTAAGGTTTTCCTTAGCATCCGAGCACGTTTAACCTATCAGTCTGTAGGGGAGAGGTCTGTTTGCAAATGCGATTGGCTGATATATATAATGATAACAGAATCTGTGTTTTGGGGCTGTCATGCGGACTGAATTAGTTAATATGTGAGGCACTCAATAGAGGTTCATGTTTATTTATTTATTTCTACAAATAAGGCAACTTAGGAGTTTCATGACTTGTCCAAAGCATCACAGGTCGGGAGGGGCCCACTTGTAATAAGTATTCCATAGTGGGCAGGCCATGCTTGAGAATTTCCTTCATGCTGACTCACTCTGGGTTCAGCAAACTGTCTGTAAAGGGCCAAGTAGTAAATACGTTAGGCTTTGTGGGCCTTGAGGTCTCTGATGCTCCTACTTACCTTGTCTATGGTGATGCCAAAGCAGCCGTGAGCAGTACACAGAGGGCTGTGGCTGGGTTATAGCACAACTGTATTTACAGAATCGGGACAGTCAGACCATAGCTTGCAGGCCCCTGCCTCTCCCATCCATTAGATAAAATAAGAAGATACTATACTTAAGTATCTTCTGGTTCTTAATGCATAAGTAAACATAAATATATTAGAAAATTTATAAATTATCTACAAACCAAAAAAAAATGTCGAAAAATAAGAATCATCTATATTCTACTACCCAGAGATAACTAGAGTTTTACATTTTGGTGAATATTTGATAAATATTCTTCCAGTAGAAAAATGTTCTTAATCTCTTCCCTTAGTAGGTCTCTCGGAGCTTGGTTTATTTGTGATTTCCTTCTTAACACTAAGGCTTAATTATGGTTATTAGTGGGCAGGACCCCTGTCTGGGTCTAGTACCCACGCCACTGAAGGCCAGGGGAGAGGTGGTGACATAATATATTATAGGTTTACTCTTTTCAGAGTTGTCTTCTCTCTTCATTGAATAGCAAACTTTCTTATGTGAGTGTCATGCTAGGTGCTCCCAAACTATTCAGTATCTGTGGGGCTTGGACTTGTTTCATTATGTGACACATTTGCTAAAACCTTTTAGCCAATATCCCTTAAGTTTTATATATGCATACATAAATAAGTCAGATTTCTTAATGATGTTAAAAGTTAATGCAGAGGCACACACATGCACTTATCTTTGTGACTGTCAGACATATCTCTGAGAATTATTAACTCCTGAGCACTTACTATATATTAGACACCATGCTAAATACTTTACATGTGTCATTTCATTGAATCCTTCCCAAACCTTAGAATATAGACGTACTGTTCTCATTTTACAGACAAGTAAATGAAGGCTTCTAGAGGTTGAATTACTTGTCCAAGACAACAGAGACCAGGGATTTGAACTCGAGTCTGTGGACTCCTTTTTAAGCCTGCATATGTGATGTAGCTTTGTCTGGTGCTAATTATCCCCCTTCATTTTTGTTTCAGATGGCGGCCTTTTTTAGCGTAGGGGAAGTTAAAATCCCAGTTGCGAATTACCTTTATCACTTGATAAGCAGAGGCACTTAAGACAGTGTCAGTTATCTGCATCTGTTGTCATACGCTGGCGAAGCCCCTCCTCACTCTGGTGGCTCCTTCCATCATGTTCGCCATTGGGTTTTGCACGGGAGAAAAGCTGTCTCTCTCCTGTGGAGGATGCTGAGCTTTTGTCTCTACTTCTGTTGATCGAAACATCGCAGCCCTTCTTTGTTTGGTACTTGCTACCCAGTTATGGTGTTGGCACAGACCATACCTGCAGCATCATGTTACTCTCCTGTGCTAAAAATAACCGAGACCCTGGCTGAGACTTCATATATAATTCATGGTTCCGATTTATTAATCTCTCCGTTAAGCTAGAAAATGCCATTTTTGCTGGCTGCATTCCAATCTACATTATATTAGACTTTGAGAATTTGCATTAACTTGAATACCCTCCGTGTGTGTGTGTGTGTGTGTGTATTGTGTATTTATTTGTGGTTTTAGTAATAACAGAGTCATCTCTGTGTACAACTCCCTTAATCTTTCACTTAACCCCTGACTTCAGACTCATAACACAAAAGTAATATCTAAAAGAAGCAAATATCAGATGCTTGATGATAGTAAATATACAGAACCAGAAAGAAAAAGAAGAGTTTTGCCTTTTCTATATAGCCTTAAAGTTAAATTTGTATTCAGCAAGTGATGAAGGGCAACACTTTGAAGCCAGTTCATTCATTCAGTGTGTATTTAGTGAGCTCCTCCTGAGCGCTAGGAGCACGTGGGATGCGGTACCCTGATCAGAGTCCTACTGATAGTAGATCACCTTCATGCTACCCCCTAAGTCTTTAAAGTAAATCAAAATCCTTTCCCACTCCCATATGCACACGAAAGTTGGTTCCTTTCACCCGAGATTTTAAGACATCTTGGAAAGTGTGGACATATTTTAAGTGTTTTCTCAGGCACTTCTCTGAGAGTTACACCCTGAGGGGTTGCTTCACCTTCTTGGATTCCACCCCCACCACTTGGCCTTGGGCACAACGAGGCTCTTCAGAGCAGGAAGGGAGGACATGATTATAACAGGTCAATAAATGAAGGAGGAGACCCACTCATCAGAGTCCTGATGAGCTGCCATCAGATTCTACCAACCAACCATCAACTCTTTGGAATTTTTACACCCTGGCCTCTCAAGCCCCCTTTGAACAGTGACCATGTCATTAGAGGATCAACCCCACCTTGGGTTGAAAACAATGCCACTTAGACATTGCATTTTGCAATTGTTTTACCTGTTATTAACATAATAATTGTCCTTCTTACTACTGAGTTGCCAAATTCATTTATTAATATAGAATTTTTTAGGATGGGGTTGGAGAGGACACTTTGGTTATATTTCCATTTTATGGCTGAAGAAACACAGTCATTAGAATTAAGAGGTTTCTCAAGGTGGCCTCAATGTTTTGTGATGAAGATAAAATTTAAATTCTGCACTCTTGACTTCAAGTTCGCCACCTACTTCACTATACCTTTGCTGCCTTTAACCCACATTTATCAATTTATTGTTTTATCTCAAATATAATGTTTCTTAGGAAATGTCTTTTTTTAAATTAATTTTTATTGGAGTATAGTTGATTTACAATATTGTGTTAGTTTCTGCTGTACAGCTAAGTGAATCAGTTATACATATACATGTATATACTCTTTTAGGTTCTTTTCCCATGTAAGTCATTACAGAGTATTGAGTAGAGTTCCCTGTGCTATACAGTAGTTCTTATTAGCTATCTATTTAATATATATTAGTGTGTATATGTCAATCTCAATCTCCCAATTTATCCCTCCCCCCCTTTCCCCCTTGGTAACCATAAGTTTGTTTTCTACATCTGTGACTCTATTTCTGTTTTGTAAATAAGTTCGTTTGTACAATTTTTTTAGATTCCACATATAAACAATATCATATGATATTTGTCTTTCTCTGTCTGACTTACTTCACTCGGTATGATAATCTCTAGGTCCATCCATGTTGCTGCAGATGGCATTATTTTATTCTTTTTTATGGCTGAGTAGTATTCCATTGTATATATGTACCACATCTTTATCCATTCACCTGTCGATGGACACTTAGGTTGCTTCCATGTCTTGGCTATTGTATAAATAGTGCTACAATGAACATTGGGGTGCATGTATGTCCAGAGAAAACTCCTAGCTATAACTGGTTCAAGAAAAAGTTGTGACCTGTACCAAGCCAGTCAGATACCTGCCCCTGGGCTTTTCTGGAGTTGAGGCAGGATACTCTTGCTTTTCTTCTGAGGTTGCTAGTTTTAAGCAGGGCCACCACACAGTGTAGCTCAAGGGATCCTCATTCATTAAGGATAAGGAGAGCCTTGAACTACCAGTGGTCTTCTTTTCTATGATGTGAGGAGGAACTGCCTGAAAATGAGACAGCACAGAGGAAAGCATTGCTTAGAACTTACTGTAATAGACAGGTTCTCAACATCAGCTGAATCATTGGATTAAAATGGGCTGAAAGTTAGTTATACTCCTGCAACTTCTTAGTTACATGAGTGTCTTATTTTCCTATTGCTGCTGTAACAAATTATCCGGAATGTAGTAGCTTCAAACAACACATATTTATTAACTTGTAATTTGCAAGTCAGAAGTCTAAAATGTCTCTGCCTTTTCCACCTTCTAGGGCCTGCCTGCCTTCCTTGGTTCATGGTTACTCATCACTCTGACCTCTGCTTCTGCCATCACATCTTTCTCTGACTCTGACTCTCCTCCCTCTTTTCCCTTATAAGGCCCCTTGTGATTACCTTGGACGCACTTAGGTTATCAAGTAATCTAAGATAATCACCCCATCTCAAAATCCTTAACATAAGCACATCAGCAAAAGTCCCCTTTGCCTGGTAAGGAGGCATATTTTCAGATTCTGGGGATTAGGACATAGACATCTTTGGGGACCTACCACAGTGAGCAAATTCACTCCTTTTCGGTTTAGGCTGGTCTGAGTTGGCATACTGTTATTTGCAACCAAGAGTCTTGAAAAGTACTGTCTTAAAGATAATGAGATACAGGAGCAATTTAAGAACCTTTTATAGAGATATTTGGAATTAGAAAGCATTTTTGGAAATCTGAAAAAATTGTACAGAGAACATTAAATTATACATAAAACTTTAAATGACTTCAATATTTTCCTGTCCTTTAATCTCTTTGTACCTTTTTAAAACTTTTTTTTTCACTTTTGTTATGCTACCAACTGGGAATTCTCTTTCACATACTCTTGTTCTCCCTCAAGTTCACCTTTAAAATATCTTGCTTCCGGGCTTCCCTGGTGGCGCAGTGGTTGAGAGTCCTCCTGCCGATGCAGGGGACACGGGTTCGTGCCCCGGTCGGGGAAGATCCCACGTGTCGCGGAGCGGCTGGGCCCGTGAGCCATGGCCGCTGAGCCTGCGCGTCCGGAGCCTGTGCTCCGCGACGGGAGAGGCCACAGCAGTGAGAGGCCCGCGTACCGCAAAAAAAAAAAAAAAAAAAAAATCTTGCTTCTATAGCGAGTTATCCGCTACAGAGCCTTTCTGCAATAGTTTTCTTCCTGTTATCCATTTTTCTTCTTTCCTCTCAATTGTCGCTCTTCTTGTTTTTCAGAATATTCATCTTTGCCTTTCTATTTATTTATTTATTTAAAAAAATTTTTAATCATGTTTGCCTTTCTTAAATTTGAACTGTTTTCCCTTGTTCACTGTTTCTGTGAATATTTTTTTCTGTATGTGTTCGGGGGTAGGAAATAGGCTCAAAGGTTTTTTTAAAAACAATTGTATGCTTCTGCTGTTCTAGAGAATGTTTTGTTATAATTCTCACGGATTCCTATTTCACAATAAATGAATAAACTCTCGCGCTTCCAGAGTTGTTCTTATTCTTTGCTGTTTCTATGTAAATAATATAGCCCTATATTACTTTCCTTAAAAGCTTAGAAAATGATATTTTTAATCTTTAAGTACTCATTCATATTTTAATCTCCTCTTTTTTAAATCGAAATATTCTTTCACCAGGGCGTTTTGACTTTGTGATCATAAGAATATACGCAGGGGAGGAAGAAGTTTTCCTTAACCCTCTTAGTGTCCCTGGCTGGGCCTGAAAAGTAAACTGAAAAAGACAAATGAACAGGAGAAAATCATACAAATTTATTTGACCTAAGTTTTACATGACACAGGAGCCTTCATAAGGAAATGAAGACCCAAAGAAACAGTTAGACCTGTGTATTTGGATGATAGGTTTGATGAAGAGTGGACAGTCGAGTCGTGGAGGAATATGATAGGTTAAGGAGGACGAGGTAATTGTAGTAAAGTGGGGGAACTCAGTAAGGCCTGTTTGTTCAGATTCTTGGCGTTTTGGAGATCAGGGCGTTCCTCTCCTTGGAGTCTGGGGAGGGGACCTCTCACAGGAGGGTCTTATGACCTGTTTCAGGGGGAGGAGGTCATAGTGACCTTCCTGCTTCTGCCAGAGTTTGCTCAAATTCCTTCAGCTTAAAATATTCAATCTGCCAAGGCGCTGTATTTTAGGATAGTGTGTCTGAACCCTATTAAGTACATTGTACAAGATCCTTATTTACTCAGTGACGTTTAACTATATTGCCTGTGGCAATTTAATCCAACAAATGATATTTCTGTTCTCATTGTACTAATATGCCAGAAACAACTGTTTTATATTTATTCACCATTTAGCCATCTTTAAAATAAACACAAATAACTATGTTAATAGACAATAAAAATACAAACTAACTTTAAAATGTAATCTTATTTTTCTGTAGGATTCTATGACCTCTTTCCAACTCTTGTTCTGGTACTTCCAGCGTTTTTTTCTTTTCCCTTAATTCATGTAAATTTTTCTATGTATCTACTGGATCCACAATGCTGTACAATGTTAGAGCGTAGTACGGGGAACCATGTCCCAGCTATGCTCACTTGTTGGGTATCTTTTCTGTTTTTACTCTGCTTTGTTTGTTTACACTATGGGCACTAGGGCTATAACCAGTCTTGAATACATTTTAAAGTGATTCCTTGGGATAGATTCCTAAAGGTAGTAGATCAGGCCAAGCAATATGGTCATAACTAATTATCTCTAGTATACTTTTAGTGCTGTCAGAATAAATACCCCAGGAATTCCCTGGTGGCTCAGTGGTTAAGGATCCTGCCAGTGCAGGGGACACGGGTTCGATCCCTGGTCCGGGAAGATCCCACATGTCGTGGAGGAACTAAGCCCGTGTGCCACCACTACTGAGCCTAGAGCCTGTGCTCTGCAACAAGAGAAGCCACCACAATGAGAAGCCCGCACACCGCAACGAAGAGTAACCCCCGCTCACCGCAACTAGAGAAAGTCTGTGCGCGGCAACGAAGACCCAACGCAGCCATAAATTAATTAATTAAAAAAGGAATAAATACCCCAGAGAGTAAATAACTTTGATGGAAGGAAGCTAGCACAAAGAAGCAAGGAGATGAGGTTATTCTGTCATATGAACAAGAACTGAAGAAGTGGTTTTGTTTTGTTTTGTTTTAATGAGACTGGAATCTGAGAGATTTGGGGGAAAAGAGATGAGATGTATCTCCTTGGGATGGTTATTTCTGGTCTTTGAGATTACTTTCTCTTTCTTAAGTGTCCCTTTCCTCCAGTGTCACCCCGCCCCCCACAGTGTTGCACCCTTGACATTCTCTTTTTGCCCCGTCGCTCTGTTGGATCCTTTCCTTGCTACATCCCCTAACTCTGAGTATCCGCCGATGCTGACGTCTTTGCTCTATTCCTCACTTACTTCAGACTGTGCCTTTATGTTGTACATAACCCAATCGTTCTGTAGGTCTGAGATTAACTCATGACCCTTCCCTTAGCCTGTTCCTACGATGTCTTCTCCCCACTGACACTCCCACTCCCTTGTTGCAAAACCTTATCATTTATCACCTGGACGATTTCATTTCATTCCTGGATAGTGTCCTTGCTCCCTGGCAATTTCAGCCCTCACTCTTGCCCTGCAAGCTGTGCTGGTCTACAGTAGTCACTTAAACATTCTTGAGTCTTGATTTATGTACCTAGGCTCATGGATGAATAGCCCACTGCTGCTGACATATATATAGTAGTTTGCTTACTCTTTCCTTCTTATAACTTATACCTCATCAGTATTCCTATTGTGACAAGTCTGATGTTGTCACTCAGACTTTACTAACTTCAGTAATTTTTCAGGGCCTAGAAGATAAAGTCTACACTCTTTGTTAGAAGAGAACTTCGAGGCCTGTTTGCATTTCCCACCTCGTCTTCTGCCTTCAGCCCCCAGTCTCACATCCCCGCCCCATTGCCCTTGTCGTCATTTCCCTAACATGCCAACCGAGCCCTTTCAACCTTCTGTCTTTGCACACAATGATCTTTTTTTTGCTGGACTTGCAAGCCCTCACCTATATTTTTTTCAAGATCCATTTTAAAGCATTTTTTAAAAAAGCCTTCCCAGGTGCTTGAGCTCTCCCCATGCTCCTGGGATTTTAAATCTTGAGCAAATGAAGCAATAGTATGGGAACAGAGGCAGTGAATAGTGTGTGGCCAGGACCATCTTGAGGTGCCTTCTGCTCAGCCCCCAGCCAGCCTTTCTCAATTACGGTACCTCATTTGAGCCACAGAAACTGAAAATGATTTGAGTGACAGATTTGTCAATTCTGCCAAAGATGGCTTATAACTAGTGCCATTTTAGGTGCATAACAGAGGAGTTAAGTCACTCCGTGTAACGCATGCTGTAGGGTAGTAGAACTTAATTTTCTCATGCCACTCGGGTTAGAAAGACTGCTACAGGGCAGTTTTGGATCTGCCGTCGTTCTAAGCCTGACCCTCTGAGCTCTCACTGATGCTGTGAGCCCCTGGCATTATGATCCATTCCTTTTGTGCCTGAGATAACTAGATTCCGTTTTGGCTGATAACAAATAAGACCCTTCTCTGCTCTAACAGCATCAGAGAGTATGTATTTATTGCTGTATATATTTGTTGAATAATTAATTGGATGACTAACCTTTGAAATTTCTCCATTTTCGTTTTTCCCTATACCAAATCAGTCACCGCGCACATCAGTCTTTATTTACAGCGTCTCTTAGAGTCTATCCTTTCCTTACATTTCCATGCGCACCATCCTCATCTAGGACTTTATCATCTCCGTCCACATTCCTGCAGTCCTTTCCTCGCGCTGCCTCTTACCTCTTTCACTCTCTCTCCTTAAATGATACTGAACCCAGATCAATTTTTCCCCCAAATGGAAGGACACGTTATCATTCCACTTACCAATATCGTACCAACTGGCGTTGAGGTGAAGTCAAACTCATGAGCCTGGCGCTCAAGGCCCCCATGCTTTGGCCCCATATTCTCCATCCAGCATGCTTCCTTCACTCCACCAGACAGAGGTGGTGCTCTTCTGTACATACTCTTTTGCTTGTGCTGCACCTACCACCCCTCCCTCGCTGCAACCTATATTACTGACTTAAAAAATTTCCTGATCAGATCTTATGAAATGGTACTCCCAATACCCATGTTCACCCATTTTGCTTCCTGAACATGTTAAGCTGTATGCACTGCTTCTTTTTCTCCCGATATACCCTTTTCCTGTTCCCCACATCACATTTCATCTGGATAATTCTTTTTTTATGTTTAAAATACTTTAATTCTCAATGTAACCCACATAGCGTGGTTAAGGAAAATAAGCAAACAGTGAATTACAGAGTGTTCAATTTTTTTCTTAATTATTATTGATTTCTAAAACCCCTTAGTAGCACTTCAAAATCTACCTCCTTCCAAAAGCCTGCTTGACTCTCTTTGACTTATATACTCACTCTTTCCTAATTTTAATTCTTTTTTTTTTTTTTGGCGGTACGCAGGCCTCTCACTGTTGTGGTCTCTCCCGTTGCAGAGCACAGGCTCCGGACACGCAGGCTCAGCGGCCATGGCTCACGGGCCCAGCCGCTCCGCGTCATGTGGGATCTTCCCGGACCGGGGCACGAACCCGTGTCCCCTGCATCGGCAGGCGGACTCTCAACCACTGTGCCATCAGGGAAGCCCCTAGTTTTAATTCTTACATTCCATTATTGCCTTGTCTACATACTAGTAAGTGGAATTATCCACTGGAACTCTCTTCATCAAGAACCATTAATTAACCTGTTAAGTATGCACTTAAGCGGACAGCAAAGAAGACAAGAAGTATTCTTACCCCACTTTCTTTTCCCTTCTTTAATACCAAACTGCTGAATAATTTTTATTTTCAAGAAATATAAAGGTCCACAGCAGGTCACTGCTGGCTGTTAACAAACCTAGTAACGAGCAAAACCATTTCCAAGTCAGTGTTGGGGCACCGGCGTTGTCATAGGAATCAGAAAGGCCTCTTGTGTGTCTGGGGTACTCAGTGAGAACATCTGCCACTGAGGAGCAGAGGTGGGGCAGGGTTGGCTTGGATGTCCAGGGCTGCGCCAGATTTGGAGCATGCGTCCCATACCTAAGTCATTGGATGGCGAAGATGGTCTTGGCTAGGAATCGTTGGGTTCCAAGAGTTAGAAATCTCCAGCTAGCTCACGGGAAGAAGGGAGTTGTAGTACATTTATACTGTGCAATCCCTCAGACATAGGAATTAGAAAGTGGCCAAGCTCCCTGAGGACAGAAGAAGGAAAGACGCTGGGATTGAAAGCTCTCTCTCTCTCTTTAACTCTTTGTCTATTAACAACCACAAGAATTCTCAAGGGAAAGGATTTGGTTAATTTTTGGTTTGATAATGATGGTTGACCTTAGGCCAAGTGTTCATCCTTGCTCCACAGCACTGTGGGATTGGGGGCACATATTATAAAAATAAACACTTGGTCCTGTTCTTTCAAGGGGGTCTTGAGTGAGCCACACATAGGTCCCAAAGCTTCCACTATAAAAAGTTCAGTGTTGTATATGTATTTGAGCGTTGTCGTTGAATAATTTAAAAAATAGAATAATTTAACACCCTAGGCCTGTTTCTTTGCCTTCTTCTAATTTTAGTAGCTAGTTCACTATGATATGGAAGAGGAATTGTTAATTTAATCCTAAAATTAACATGTTACTGATGTCATCAATAGGAAATGATGAAAAATTCTGAATTAATTCTTACAATCATATATATTGTACATTACATGGTTAAAAATCAACCTTGGAGCTTCCCTGGTGGCGCAGTGGTTGAGAGTCCGCCTGCCGATGTACGGGACACGGGTTCGTGCCTCGGTCCGGGAGGATCCCACATGCCGCGGAGCGGCTGGGCCTGTGAGCCATGGCCGCTGAGCCTACGTGTCCGGAGCCTGTGCTCCGCAACGGGAGAGGCCACGGCAGTGAGGGGCCCGCGTACTGCAAAAACAAACAAACGAACAAACAAAAATCAACCTTATTAGAGGCTGGGTGCAATTTTGGCCTGTAAATTTAAAAGAGCATATGGAAGAATTCGAGGGGGGTCTATGGAAAGCTAAGGAAATGAAAAAAAAGAAATAAAATAACATGTGAGGTTCAAATTAAGTAAGATGATAGGCTTATTTAACCTGGAGAAGAGAAGACAGTAATGACGTGAGAATTTCCCCAAACATATGAAGGTGAAACAGAGATATATTGAGTTTACCTCTATTGCCTTGATATAATATGCAACAGAATATAGATTTTAATGACAGCGTAAACTCAACCTTTTAAACTGCAGTGCTGCATTTGGAGAAGTTCATGGACTCTATATATAAGATGTATAAATGTATCTATAGGAGCAGAATGTGGTATCATACTCACAGGAGTATAAATTAGAGGACTTTGTTGAGATTGCCTCAAGCCCTATGAGCCTGAGGTTAGTTTTATGATACTGAGTAAAAATGAAAGACAGAAGTAAAAAAGTTTTGTCATCATATTTTTCTTAATGAATTATTCCAGATGTGGCCAAATGAATTGTGCTAAGAGGCATTCAAAGGAGCAGCAATAGTCACCAATCACTGAGTTTTCTTTTGTAGAGTGGGAATTATGAACTAAGGGTGAAAGCTAAATTTTCCTTCATAATGAAGCGAGATTCTGATTGACTAGGTGAGAGAAGAAAGAAAGGAGAGATGAAGTGACCGGAAATGGGGAAACAATGGCGGAAATTTCAGTTAGAGACAAATTTCAGTTAGAGAAATTAACAGACTTTCCTGTAAGTAGTGTGCGGTGTGAGTCATCTTACCCACCTCTCTCCCTCAAGACTTCTCCATAAAATCGTCACAAAATACCTGTCTCTGTTATTGACTTATCGAGTTGGATCTCTGTTAGGATGCATAGAAAATGCTAAGTATAGCCTCAAGGTAGAATTAGACAAGAGCTAGGGTCACCGGTGGAAGCTGTACTATACTCAGATTATCTGTATTTATCAACCCAACAGTGAATTAAGTAGACATTTCAGTGTAGTGTCAGGACCAAGTAAGAATTTTGATTGGGTAGAAGAAAACTCAAGATTGGGATTCCAGGGAGTTTCACTGTATGACCTTGGAAGAACAAATAAACTCTTTGTGCCTTAACTTCTTCTTCAAATGAAGATAATGTGTATACCTCATATACTTCAGGGTACAATAATGTATGATTACTTAAAAGAAAACATAGGCATTTCAGGTCACAAGTCCTACCGCCCACTACTGAGAACCACTGAGAAATGAGCAAGCCCTGGGCACTGAGGCATGGGCTAGCACTTCTACGTGAAATGTAGTTTGGGGTCCTGAGGGTCCCCAAAACTCATTCAGGGGGCTGCAAGGTCAAAATTACTTTTATAATAATACTAAGATTTTATTTGCTTTTTTCAATCTCATTCTCTCATGAACGCCTGGTGGAGTTTTCTGGAGGCTACATGGTGTGTGATATCTTAACAGATTGACTGCAGAAGCAGATATGAGAATCCAGCTGGCTTCTTTAAGCCAGATCTTAAAGAGATTTTCAAAAATATAAAACAGTCCTACTCTTCTTATTAATTTTTTTCTTTTGGAAATACAGTTATTTTTCATTTAAAATGTTATTTGTGTTAACATGTAATGGGCTTATTGTTCTTATTTTAAAAGAATAAATATTTAAATATTTTTCAGTTTTGATTTCTAACATAGTAAATATCAGTAGATATTTTTCACACAAACAAAATATTTTTGAGGGACTTCCCTGGCGGTCCAGTGGTTAAGACTTCCGTACTTCCAGTGCAGGAAGTGCAGGTTCAATCCCTGGTAGGGGAACTAAGATCCCACATGGCCCTTGGCGTGGTCAAAAAAAAAAGGATTCTGAGGTCATTCATTATTTTTAGAAGTACAATAGGAGTCCTGAAACAAAATGATTGGAGGACCACACTTCACCTTGGCAAAGTGACTTTGCATAAGGTGATCTGTGCATGTTCCAACTTTCCCTCTTTCTCCCATGGTCTTATGGTGGGTGGTGTGGCTCTCAGGAGAATCCCTCAGTGAGTATAGATATTTGGGACCCCTCTCAAACTGATGCAAGCTGAAACTGAGCCGTGTATGTGGTTCTCTAGGCAACACCATCATACCCAGGCCTCCTAACATACTCCATTCTTGTGCTTTAGGGATTCTCCAAAGTTACTCATCTCTAGGTCAGAGATTGATGGCATTTTATGCTGAAGGAAGGGTCCTGGAGAAAATCTGAACTTGGTGACAAAGCCTGGTCTTGTATCATTAGCTTCTTTCAGCATATGCATAATCAGAGTGTTCCAGTATCAGCCTCAGAATAGCCGTTACTGATGCTCATGACGGGTGAGACATTGGGCTAGCCAACTGACATGTATTAAATCTCACAACACACTTGGGAGTTAGGTATTAAGTAAATTTGGTTAAGGTCTCACAAGTAGAAAGTAGCGAAAGTCAGATTCAACACACAGGTCCTTTGGACCCAGGTTCTGAGGCATTAAACGCTGTATTGTATCACTCTCCCTATAGACTTGATGACTACAGTTTCCTCTTCCAATGTACTGGGAAGGGTCAGCTGACTGTTGTAACAACCAACCTAAAATTTACAAAAGATTAATATAAAAGCTCCTTTGTGTTCCAGTGCAAAGTGGGTTGGTGAGAGTTCCACATGGACACTCAGAGATCCAGGATCTTTCCCTCTTGCGGCTCCATCCTTCTGTAGGCCCTTGGAGTTCTCTGTCTTTAGACAGTCCATGGGGAGAGTGGAAAACTGTACATAGGAGGGTTTTATAGGCCAAGCCAGCACTTCCACCCATATTTCATGGCCTTAAATCACTCATATGGCTACACCCAATGGCAAGGGATGCTGTGAAATATGGTCTAGCTTCCCAGAAGGAAAAGGGGAAGAGTTGAGCAAACAATTCCATGAGCACTCTGAAGAGTTTGATATTAAGTAATAATGAGGAGATTCCAGGAATATTGCCAGAGTCTGAGCTCACAGGTCAACTGATACTTTAGAAGGTCTACCAATAATTTGATATCCCTGACGTGGAAGGTCCTTTTCTTTAAGGCCTCCAGGGCCCAGGTCCTCAGACATAAGTATATATGGGCCTGAGATTAACTATCAAAAAACTGTAATATGATAGCTAACACTAAGCAGCCCATATAATATCTTAGTGAAAATTATAAAAGACCTTATTTTCCTAAGACACTTCAGTGCTATGTTTGAGAAAATTTTTAGAGCAAATATACAAATATATAATTAATAAAATATGAATGATGCCCTCTAAGACTGTGCAGTATATGTCCTGTACAACTATACAAGAATGGCCTGCCTTTATGTTGGCTAAGGATTCCTGCCCCTTTAGTCATCACATTTCAACCCAGGTTTCCACCTGTCTTACTGGAATGTACCCAGAGAACATGATTAAGTCATAGCTTGATTTTCTCTAAATGTTCCTCTTTCTGGTTCCTTCTATTTGTCCCATGCATGATAGCATTTCTCATCATTGCCTGCCCTTAGTAGAAAAGAAAGAACAATAGATTATTCCTTGAACGACGGCATGTTGTCCTGGAGTTCCAGCTTCTGGTTCTGACAGAGTTTCTCAACATACATGGTTATTTAGTCTATACAATTAT